>NW_024502125.1:3579241-4227782 GCF_017590055.1 Onychostruthus taczanowskii | reverse complement strand
AAAACAACTTTTCCCCCCCCCTAAAAAAAAAAAAAAAAAAAAAAAAAAAAAATGAAAAACTTAGAGCCGTAGCTGTAGCAACAGACTACAGCAATGTTGAAAGGCAGTCTTATAAGAAAGTAAAACTGGGTTAATCCTTACAGCCATTAAACCATCAGGTGATCTGACATAGATACAGAAAAAACATTATTAGGAAAATCCTGGACTGAATCTATAGAGAGGTAATCCCACCATCTTCTTTACCTTCAGATGAAGAAGAAAACTCTAAGTCTATATGTAATAAGATTTTTGGACCCATATCATACTCCTGTGGATATTTCTCTGCATAGCAATATCAGTGTTATTTTCTTATTCCAATATATTTCATACTACCAAGATCCTAAACAAAAAGGATGTCATGCAATATCAAGTACATGTGCTTAATGCATGAACCTAAAGATCTCTCTTTCATAAATCATTGTTTGTTCACACTCTTCTTCTGAGGTAGCTTTAATTCAGACCTTAGCACTTAGGCAGATGAATGAATTTCATGAACCTTTACAAAGCTGTCAGGGTTCCAACTGGTTAACTAACTCTAATTGGCAAAAGACCTTCATTTGTGTACTGACTATCACACTGTGTTATGAAATTCATATAGTGTAAAACCTGTTATAGGAAGTGTATATGAAAATTGACAATGACAACAAAGATGGTGCTCATGAAAAACTAGCTGTTTTTACATCACCATCTGCAAGCCAAAAATTAAGTGAAGTCAGGGTAAAAAGGTGTGGAACATGATTTCAATCTGCAGTGGGAGCATTCATTTGGAAAGAGACAGAAAACAGGAGACAAAGCCCCTCTAAGAAAACCCAAACACTTTAAATCCAAGAAATCCTTTTGTAACCTTACAGGTTAGAGTGTCTTGTGGTCTAAAACAAAGAAAAATGTCTCTCTCTTGAAAACCAGTGGTGTATTATAGAAGAGTGAGACTGAGCAGAATAGGATGAAATAACCGAAAGAAATATTTTTAAGTGATCTTGGAAGGTGTAAGCTACAGAAGGGCAAAACTAGAATAAACATAAATCTGGTTAAGAACGGACAACATGTCCTTTATGATCGTTAGCTCAAGCGAATCAAATAAAAGCAGTCTTTCATGGAATAAATGAGGAGGCAGAAGGTCTTTTTAGGTCCTCTACAAAGACCAAGAGATGAGCAAGAAGCATTCTGATCCATTGCTGCCATTTCTTACTTCTGCTACTCAGCAGATGCCCTACACTGACCTACTCCAGCACAGCAGAATGTGCTGTAGACATTCTCCAACTTTCTTGTAGAAAATTCATGGGTAACAGGATCAATGCTATCTCTGAACTTGGAGGACTACTAAGTTATAGATGAGAATGACAAGAAAAACTAATGTCTTGAATATTTAAGTACTGCTAGTATACAGCTCTTCTAGAGGTCACACACATAAAACATCCAAATCAGTTTTTCCACCATCCTGCTCCTGCCAAGAAAGTTAGCTCATCTTCTAACCCATCCCTATCTGAAAATAGAGTGGCACTATCTATCTATATATTTATCTCCATTTCTACATATATACAGAGCTTAAAGCAATGATCAGTCAATTGACTTGGAATGTTGCTTATAGGATGCAATAAAGGAGTAAAAATACATTCCTGACTTGTGCAAGATGTGATCAAGCATGTGAAAAGGCCTTCTAGCTATGACTCACTAAGAACTGGGTGGGGGATTGAGAGGCTGAAAGGCTGCTGGCTGACTGGAGTAAGCTTTCTTCCACACTGGCCAGCAAGGACTGAGAGTTGACTATTCTGTCAAAATGCCAGGTATATCTTGCTTGTTTTCCCACTATCCTACTGGGTGTGGGGTGGTATGGGGACTGGGGGAAAGAGAAAGAGAGAGAGGAAAGAAAGGAAGTCTTACATTGATGGTCTTTTTGTTATTGTGCTCCAGAGGAATCCCTTGGGAACACCTTTTCCTCATTTCATTTGCCTTTTCAAATCAATCAATCTATCTATCTGTCTGTCTGTCTATCTATCTAAATGTTGGCCATGCCAGAAGCAAAAAGGATATTTCACTTGACTTCCAGAAGGAAAATCATTCCAAAAGAACAAGTTCCCTGCTGAGAACAGGGAAAAAGAGGAATACAATAACTTTAAACTGACCTGAGTTTTCTAAAATGCATATGACTCCTTGTTTTTAAGCACAGTTCACATGAACTGCCTGCATGAAGCTGGAAAAACTTGTCTCCTAAATAGCTCAGATGTAGCAACTTCAGAGAACTTTACTGAGGATTTTCCAAAACAAAGCTCCTCAAAAATTGCAGCAGACAGCTGGTCTAAGTTCTGCTATGCTACCACCAGGTACCTATTTATTGCAGGACCTATTACCTCTCAAAGGATTCTAGTCTTTCATGGTAAATGTGCCACTAGTAGTCTCTAAAATAATTTAGATGTATTAGTATGAGCAATCATCTAAACTGTGGCCTCATTTAAAGGGAAATTCCCTTCTATTTTTGCTTTTTTAGTGGTTTGGGTTTTTTTCAAATAACATATTTCTTGATCTCTCAGGGGAGCCAGCCCTTCTGCTTCTCTTTTTCTTGTTTCAGTACATCAGTCTGCTTTTCACCTGTCAGCTTCCCATATTTCAAACCTTGCTCTCAAACTGAGAGGTAAGTCTTAGGAGACAGAGCAAGGTGGCTGGTTATTCTATAATGGCATTCAGGTAGAAGTGAGCAACACAAAGGGCCAAGTCAAAATACTATTCTGTGTTGCCTGAGGTTGAGGAGCAAGATATCAAGAAAGTGCAAGGTCACAGGTGTAGACTTCTTTAGCCACACATACTCAAGTTGTTTGTCTCCTGATTACAAAACGTTGCAGGATAGTTTTGTTCTAAGCTTGCATGCATAAAGACTGGGTTGGGGGTTTATTTTATTTTTTTCCCAGAATAGCTACAAATTACATATCACAAAATTAAATGCAGAAATTTAACATACACTGGGAGGCAACAGAGTAGTTTTGAGTCATGCTAATACAGACAAGAACAAAGTTTCATTGCCTATTATAGGGGCTACTTATGTCACAGTCTGACAGTGCTCTGTAAATATCCAAAACAAGCTGTGATGTTTTTGTAAAATTTGAATCAGAAAGTAAGTATGGATTAAAGATTTCTGATAAGCTGCAAATTGGTAACCAAATAGTACTTAGCATGATAGAAAACACAGTATTTTCCAGAACATTAACTTGATACTGAAATAAGAGAATTTCATGTTTCTACTTCTGCATGGCTATCAACTTAAGCCCAACAGAACAAATTGGAACCATATTCAAGTCTATTTTTTCCTGCTGGCTTTATAGTTTCCCCTTGCTTTCTGCACATTACACGTTCCCTCTCTTTTGCTCTCAGCATTTGGACTCTCTCCTTCAGGCATTCTGTAATCCTGCCAGCCAAAGAGCTTTGCTTTTAGTAAGTAGATCTGCCAACTTAAACACCAGTCTCCTAAGGCAATCAAATAATGAAACACACATGTATATACTTGCACATAATCTGTCAAATACCTCTTTAGCCCACTACAAATGATTTTTGCAATCTGGGGTTTTCAGAGGAGCCCTATGCATACATAGTTTTCAAAGATATAATGCCACGGCTCTCCAGAGTTCTCTGTCTTGTTTGTACACTCAAAACCAAATGACCCTGCAATTTCTATATTAACATCTAAAGATATGAAAAATAACAAAAACAAAAAGGTTTTTGTGCAGAAAACTTCATATGGAGTAAGAGCAGAATACTTAATATGAAGTATATCCTTCAATTTCTCCAATTTGGTAGAGATCTCCTGCAAAACAGCACAGATTCCTCCATGGCAGAACACTCTTTCCACGTTTCTAGTGTGTCTGGAAAGTTAATGAATAACTATTCCAGGTGTCAAGAGTATTTTTCATACCTCCCCCATTACTCATCTATCATCCACACTTGATGTCTTGACTTCCACTTTCTAAACTAGTGTTTCCTGAAAGAGGAATCTCATGTATGATGCTAGCAACAGAGTAACCCAGGAAAAACTTTGAACTTTGTCATACTAGGATAGAATTGCACTGCCGCACCTCTTGATTAAGTAAGGTTGCAGTTTACTACATGGCAAGATAAAGATGGGAGCAAAAGCGTCTTTCAAGGAAGGAAGTGATTGATTAGTATTAGAAGAGCAAAAATCAAGTCTGAAGAACAGTAATTTACTACGTAATGTCACCATTTGCAAAAATTCCTGTACTGAGAATCACGACTATGATACAAAAAAACCCCCTCAAAACTAATAGAGATGCACCATAAAAACTTAAAGTAAGAGGTGCTTAAAACATGAGTGACTGAAACATTCTATTGCGAGACATATTTAACATGTACAACCAAGTACTGAAAATTTGAAACTCTGGCTTTGCAAAATCATGAAACAAGTAAGCTAAGATAAATTATGTTACCATATTTGTTGAATCTGTGCACTCACATTCTAGTAATTATTTTGATTTTGATGCTTATATTTGGATTCCAGCTGGTGCAGGAAGAGGTATGCCAGGAAGATTTGTTCCGCAAGGAATTGTTTTGGACATCCAGTACACAGTAACTGAAGCCAGACACGGAGTGAGAATATAGTACTCACTCCTTGGGACAAATAAAGATTTACAGAGTCAAACCTAATCCATTTGTGGTTCCTGGTTTTATTTATCTCAATGAAATGCAACTGCTAAGGTTCTCATGCGTTAAGAGTTTTTAATAGTTACTCCCTAGGCTCACATTTTGAAGTGAAATCTACATGGCCCTTCTATGATGAAGAGATTAAACCTTAGACTGTCTTGAAGCAGTAGGTTTGTTTGGCTGGTTGTTTTTTTAATTGTCTGTTTTGTTTACCTTATTCCTTACAGGAACTATGATAGCACCTTTGCTCACAACAGTGTCCTAAAGATGATTTAGTACTTGTCATTATGAAGTTTTTCATAGAAAAATTCGTCGTATCATTGGAAAGAGCACAAGTATCAATGAAAAAACCTGTTTCCAGAGAGAAGACTGAAGCCTGTGAAGAACAGGTGGTTTAATACCACGAACTGATCAACCTGAATGAAGCAATTTTAATTCAGTGAAGACCATGAAAAAAACAAAGAAAGAATAAGTGGGGGAAAGGGTGGGACAACTGTATCACTAAAAAAATTAGCATCAGATGGTATACACTGAAAGAAGTTGTACTTTTATGTATAAACACAAGATTTAGATGCAGTTTTGAAACCTTAATGTTCTCCTACTATAGTGTGCAGCTCACTGTCTATACACACATACATCAAGGTGATAAAACTCTGTATTTATTCTAAATATAGTAATTTGTTACAGTAACAGAATATACAAATAAAACTGTCACCATATCACTTCCTCAATTATAAGAAACTCCTATTACAGCGACATTAGTTACCCAAACAGACAGCCCTAAGGAAAACATCAGCCCTGCCATAATATCTATCACCCTAGAGCAAATTTTTAACATGTATCAGTGAAGAGTTCTGAATATACTGAAAGAAAATAACCTGGTGAAAGTAGTTTCTATATTGTCATCACCAAATACAATTAAATATGTGTAGTTTCTCGAATGAAAACATTTTGCTACTAAATTCACAATTCTTACCATGTAATGGGTATTAAAGGGATAAAAAGTCAAGTAATCTACATTAAATATGTACTAAAGGAAGCAGTTTGGACTAATTAGAGGCTAATTTAATTAGCTTTAAATTCATCTAGAAGTTGGGAACTCAAAACAGAAATAACAGGGCAAAATTACATGCCCTACATTAGCCCAGGACCTCAGAAGAGATACTCACAACAGAGTTTCCCTTACTTATATTCAAAATTTAAGAAAGGCCAGTCAGAGTCCACTATTTATGCCAGTGTTTATCATGTAATATTTCATGCACATTCATATTCTATGATTCTGGTATACTGGAATCTCTTCCAAAAAGAGATAAGACTTGTGCTCCAAACCCTAAAGATATTGTGAATTTTGCCAAACAGAACTAAGAGCAAGAACTATGTGATTTTTCCCTTGCTGCTAAATCTTGACTGTAGGTCTGATCCTGTTCCTTCTGAAGTCAAGATGGGTTTTGCCACCAATTTAAGGGAAAGTAGAATAGTAACCTATGGCTTCTTGCATGAACAAATTCTTGAAGTAAAGAAAAAAACCTCAGTAATGTATAGTATTTTCAAGAACATCAGTGCTTTACAATAATTTTATTTTTAGTTTGCATCCAAAAGGATTTTAATACTCTATTTAGAAGAGAGCAGCTCACACCAACAAGCATGGGCATGTTCCATCCAAACTACTAGGCAATTTACCACTGTATTTGGTTGACTGGCTATTTAGTTCAAACAGACATTGAGAATTAAAAAAAAAAAAAACAAACCCACACAAAACCCCCCCAACAAAACAACCATTCTCATCTAATTGGCATGTTCTTACTGTATCATAATAAAACCCTACATATTTGTCTTAGAGGAAACATCTGGAGAAAAAGCATAACAGTTGGTAACTGTCTTCCCCTTTTTTGCTAAACTGTTCATGCAACTCAAAGTCCTATATCACTCTGGAAGGCACCAGCAGCCCACCAGCTTTTTCAGTGAAGGTTTTAACATCAAAAATGGATGAGACTTTCGACTTGCTAAAAAGCGAGATTTTATGCTGGTTGCTCTGTAGTAAACGTTGCTCAACCAGTGGCTTAATATCATCCCCAAATCCTGATAATAATGGGCTTGTGAAAATCTCTTATTTCATATAGGGGACTGCAGATTACACAGGCAACCAGAAAGTTACTAGAGTTGCAAACACTAAGTTTGATCCAAGAGGCAGTCAGAAAAACATGGAAGTTGCAGGGAATGCATGCTGATCTTTCAACCAACAGGAATTAATTATACATACAGCAAAGAGAATTCAAACATTCATCACTCTGTGCCCTTAAGAAGCTCTCATTCAGTGGACAGAGGTCCTATTTTCTGTTATTTCAGAAGACATTTTTGCTACTTGCTGTTTAGAATGTATTCCTTAAAATTCTATCAATTGGCCAGGCCAGATTACAAGGATGACTAGAAAAGTTTTTATGCGTAGAACTGGCTTGCACTGGAGCAAAAAAGCCTTCCTTAATCTTTTTTTTTATTAAGAAAATTGCTTATTTAGGCTACTGACTAGCTACACTCTTCTGGCTTCAGAACAATTGTGTAGTTTTGGACTGGCCAGAATATATTCTAAATTGTACTTAAACATCTGTACAGATTTTACTCCAAAGTATCTAAAATAAGCCTTCACAAAAGACCCATGTGCCAGCAGAGATTGAAAGGCCAAGGAACAGATCACACCTCACAGCTCTTCGCAGAACACATCAGGGCAGATGTTTCTCATGCATGTGCCAGCCAACTAAGAGCAAAGCAGGAAATGATGGAGGGTTTTGCCACGGTCTCTGTTGCTCCTCACCTGTGCCAAGCAGCTGTCTCTTGGCAAGGAGACAATTCAAGGGTAAGGTTAAAAACACAAGAGACATTTTCCTGCTCCCTCCATCCAAGCACAGCACATGAAAAATTGCAATCAAATTTGCATAAAAAAATAGCACTAGAGGACTGGAATGTGTGCTCACAGTGTTGGACACCATGTGCAAATACGAAAAAGACTGAATTTTTTCCCCCTTAACTGCTTATTTCTGGAATGTTCCTGGATATAGAGATAATGAAACCACATACAGCTGTGCAGCCTTATCTATCATGATGTATAATTAGCGGTTTCTTTCATTAATTCCTTAATTTAAGTGCCTTCATCTACCTCCAGCAAAAAAGAGTTGAGGAACAGGGCTGGGAAATAAAAAAGTAACCTCACAAACTAAGAGGCTTCGCATTGAGAGAGACTGCTGGAGAAGCCATAACATGCTTTGAAGCATTGATTTGTAGTGTACCATTCAAAAGTTTCTCTGCCAAGAACAGTCCTCCATGGTTATCTGCTATCTACCAATGGTATCCAAGCAGGATGAAGAGATCTTGGAAAAATAGGTGATAGCATTGAAGTTTTCTCTCCTAACCCCAACAAATAAATTCCACTGTTATATCTGTAAACAAGACAAACAAACCTGGTGCAGCCATGCCTTGTGCTAGGTTGTTGTGGTAACTCTATCGCAGCAAAAAACAGCTCAGAGGTGCATTCCCTCTCAGACTATAGATCTCAGGTTGCACTACGCTTCCTTCCCTTCCAGGTGGTGAGCAGGAGGCTATGGAACCAGAGTGTTCAAACATGTTGCATCCAACAAATACAACCCCAGAGAGGAGAAAAAGCAAGGTAGAGGCCACTTCAGCTACACCCATCTGATGTTCTTGAGTGGAATAACTTGGTTTTTTGCCACTACATTTACAGTTTAACAGTGTGCATGTGTTTTACAGAGAAGCATCAAAATGTTCAAGGAAATCAGAGTTAACTTTGTTTTTCTAAAATACAGACACTAAAAAGAAAAAAAAGAAACGGCAAAAAACCCACAGAGAAAAATCAACTCCATCTCTTTTACTAGAAAGATACAATAGTTGAGTCTTAAATGGACTCAAAGTAACTGCCATTCCTGCAAGAGGTCTCCCTTCTGCTGGAGCATCTTCTTGTCCCAGATGCCACTAAGTGATTTGCCAGCATGGATGGAAATCAGCATGTTTAGACCTACCAAAGGCAGATCTTACTCTTGCCATCAACATCCACAATGTCAAGTGAAGAAATTATCTCAGACCTCTGGGAAATGTTCTAACATAGCAAATGATGAGGAGCATATACAAACTCACCTAGTGGATTATACGAGAAAATTGTCTGACAGCTAACTGAACTGTTAAAGATGTTTTTCATCATTCATGTCATGGTTTACATAGTAGTATTGAAGTAGAAGATAGTCTCAAAAGATATTTTTGAACTGTAGAAACCAAATGCAATCACATCTTTCCCTGGATCAGGACAATAGTGCGTTTTCGAAAATCTGCCTTGAGGATCTTGTTAGCTGAAAAGCCATCAGCTTAAATATAATTTCTTAATGCTGTCTTACATACAAACTATTTCATAAAGTAGGTCAACATGTGAAAATAAGGAACAAGATTTAGGTGATATTCTTGTGCACTGCGGCATACAGCATTTATAAAAGACTGAACAAAAAGCAGTCACATTAGTACAAAAGGTTACACCTGCTAACACTTTATGAAAAGATTTCAGGCAATGTCCAAGGATGCAGGCATTTCTACAACACAGTGGAAAAAAGAAAACAAGTAAAAACCAAAACCCCAACAAAAATCTACACAAGTGCCTTCTCTTAATGAAACCATCATAAAATAAAATTGCATTGTAGACATATGTTTTGCTGAAGGTATGAACAAAAGTTAACAACTAGTATCCAGAGCTACTACTGGTTTTTTTTTGGGTTTTGTTTTTTTTTTGTGGTTTTTTTTTTTTTTTTTTAAGCCAGAAATTCTCTCTAAGTTCTCTCAAGCACTTAGATTCTTACCAAAGTATTCTCAGGACTTAATATCCTTCTCCAGTTAAAATAACCATGTCTTTAACGTTGTGTAATTTTCTTTGTCATTCTTAGCTATGAAAATAAAGAAGTTCTTTGTATTCTGGACTTCAGATTGATTTCATGGATGTTCATCATGGAGAGTGGTTTTGGTAAGACACAGATGTGAAACAGTGCACAGCCAGCTGCAGTTACAGACCTGTGTTCTTTCACACAAGAAAATCTGGAGGCATATATGGCATCACACAACTATTTAAGTGGGCACGGTTATTTGCTCAGGGTGCTGAATGATCCATTCTTGGCAAACACTTAGTACCATGTATTGCTAAAACTCACAAACTGATGTTATCATATGCAAGCCCAAGTAAGAACTATTTGCTAACCAGTGAAGGTTTTTTTCAGATGTTCCTGGATCACAGCTACAGGACCAAGATGATTCCAATGAGAAGTGTAGCCTAATTCACCTTTGCCATGCTTTACATCTGCCCCAGCTTTCATGTCAGCACAAGGTATTAGCAGACTAAATCAGTATAACAGAAGGCTAAGAAAATGCAAGCAAAGTCACTCAACATAGTGCCACCTTTGTAATCATAGAAAGGCGTATTAAAATCAGTATGATACAAACCAGAAAAATATTTGTTACAGCATCTAAATAGGAATGTCTTATTATTTCACCTTCTTAATGTAAAAATGTGTAAAAATAAGGCTTTTTTAAAAAAAATATTAGATTAATCTGATTGATACAGTCAAGGAAAAAAAAATTAATTTCAGTCACACAAGCCTTTTCAGTCTATGATCACCTCTGAGGATTACAAGGGGGTTCTGTGTACCCCAAGTGATATATTTTTCAAAGGAATATCTATTATTCAATTCAAGCATTATTTTAAAAAAGCTCTCTCGCTTACTTTAATTTTTATCCTGTGAGGTTTAAAACGCGACATGGAAGACGCTGTGTTTAAAGGCCCTTCCTCCCTTTGCTTCCTTCCTCCTGTACCAGCAGGTGGGGCCACGCATCAACCATGGACTTGCCCAGGCCCTCTATCCACCTCCAGTGTGTATTCGTACTGCGCAGCCTATCCCTGTGCTTCCTGTGCCGCTTACAAAGGCTTTTTTAGTTATTATCAACCCTGATATTATCGCTGTGAAAAAACTGCTCTATCTCACTTCAGTGGAGCTTGCAAAAATCTTTGCCATCATCGGTGATAAAGCAGCTGGCAAGGACTCTGTTTTCAGATGCATGCACTTATCTGGCAGCTAGAAATTTGCCTAGAAATGTTATCACAAGTAGCCGGCAATGCTTTTTGGCAGGAACTTGCCCCATTTCTCAGTGCAAGTCAAACTCAACCGATGTGAAAATTCATGACTGCAACTAAGTTCTGACAACTGCAGCAGGGCAAAGGCTTACACTCAAACTGGTTCTAAAAAGAAAGAATTCAAAGGTTCTGGCTTGAATGGTAAATATATTTACCATTTGTATTTGTCATGAGGTAGTGACTCATCACTTCATCCCATAATCTCCTTTTTCCATTTGCCTAAATCAGACAAGATGACCGTTTTCTTGCCAATGGAGGCTCCAGGTTCACTGCATTTCACTCACTCTTATGTCCCTCAATACACAAATCGAAATAATTTTCTCAAATGGATTGCTACACTGGCTTTATAGCAAAATTAAAGAAATAAATCCTACAACACACTCAGTTAAACCATGCACAAACGGTTTTATGCCCTCTGTCAGTTTGGAACTCTATCAGATATTGCATAACCTGGTTGGTGAAAGAAAAGAGTTTCCAAATATTATGTGTCATTATCTTTGTGTAACTTGCTGATCTGTATCTGTTCTAGGAGAAGAGTGAAAAAAAGTTTGGACTTTTTCTTTAAAAAAAAAAATCTGTTTTATAGCTTCACCACAAGAAGGAAGAGCTTCAGATTATTTTTAGGCTCAAAATCAGCTGAAATAGTACAAAGTGTCAACATAAACAACCCTTTTAAGTTACACAGGAAGTTGCAGGAAGTGCCAAAACGTCAAAACAGACAAATTATTCATATAAAGTTCTGGTCTGCCCTTCTGCAATCTGATCTTCATTTCAAAGTGAGAATTTAGCATTCCAAGTTAAATCTGTAAGTACTTCAGTCCATCAATCAAAGCTTTATGCTCCAAAGTCTGCTTAAGATCAGCCTTCACAAAGCAAGTAGGGAAATGATACTGTATGAATCAACTCTAAATGTATATGGCCGTATCAGATGAGTTGAATCAACATTTGAAAAACGTATCTGGACTTCATTCAACTTATGCACTTTCCATTTGCAAAGAGTTGAGGAAAACTGAGATAAGCGAGAGGAACCAGCCTAATGTACCTTAAATTTAAAAAATTAAAAAATCATTCCAAGACAGAAAACCCCTGTCTTGTAAAATCTTTACTGCTTCACATAAACTTCAGATATCTAAAGAATAAAGATGAACCTATGCTGTCTCTCCACTGTTGCAAGTACCTCAATTCTCCCACCAGCAGCCAGGCACCCTTGCCTGGTGGGAAAAAAAAAAAAAGCAAGATGTTGGGTCACTTGGAACCTCTCAACAGCGAGAGGAATTACATCTGCCTTGCCATAGCTCTGGCATTGCATCAGGCCTGAGACTGGAAGGTGCTAGAGACTTCTTGGGGTTTTTATTTCTCTTTTCTTTTCATATCCTTTCAGATGCCATTAAAAAAATCCCAGAAAATCAGAATAAATCTAATTTTTATTGACAAAGATAAGGGGAAGACAGGCAAAATGTAACAGTCCTAAAATTTCAGCCAAGGAATGCCAATCCTTGTCTTAACTAATGGTTCAAGAAACTTAAAATAAGTGATGAATAAAATAAAAATATGGGGAAAGAGTTAAGTGTTTTAATGGAACTTAAGATCACCAGCAAGGGGGGTTTTGTTTTCAGATTGGCTTTTAAGGTTTAGGAAGCTCCCTGTTTCTAAGACTGACTGCATAAGACACAGGTCTGACGAGCAGCTCTGCCCATGTCACCAGCCTCATTGACTGCAAAGGGCGTTCAGATGTCTATAATTATTTGTGTATGAGTAATACACCATTGTGAATACTGGCAGCATTGTGCTTAAATACTGCAAATTAGATCTAATACAAAGCAATCTGGACATTGATAAGCAAGTGATCAGGCTTAGTAAAGATAAGGGACAAAACCCATCAGAATGAATAATTAAGTATTAAAGAGTATTGAAAGTATTAAAAAGTATTTTCTTCAAAAAATAAGCTTAGGTATACGGCAAATTAAAGGAACTTCTTTGATTATGCATATATATTCTTAGAAATCGCAAGTTTCTGATACTCCTATTCAACACATGTGTAACAGGAGTACATATAGAATTTACTCTTTACAGAATAAAAAAGTATACAGATCACAAATAAATGAAGAATTCTTAAGTTACAGTTCTCCATTAATTTTTCATTTTAATCCACAGTACTTTCAATTCATCAAGTAGTGAAAATGTAAACCTGACTGCATTTGGTCAGACAAGCTTCACACGACACATTAATTCATTTGAAATACGCTCTAAGAGTGTAGAGAGAAGTATCATCTTGGGAAGAATCTTTTGGCCTACTGCCCATAACATTGGCTGCTGGACTATGTTAACTGTGCTATTCCCTGTCCCAAATAACATACACAAAAATAGTGAAGCTGCCTGAAAGTCAAACATATATTGCTACATTGTTCTTTATCTGAACTATATTTCTGCCCTCACCTCTGGTTTTACCCTAACTTTTGTAGCATTCTGCTAGCTTAAAAATTTCACCTTCATTTCATTTTTATAACACTCTTTCAGAACATTTCAAAATCTGTTTCTGAGATTCAAAGCACTCTCTGCCTTAGCTGTCATCAGAAAAAAGATCTGTAAAGAGACTACTTATAATTACTTTTCCTAATTTATCTTAGGAAAGCATACTTTATTTTAACAGTAATTAAGCCTGAAGTTCAAATTTCTATTCAGAAGGGTATAATCCCTGGTCTTAGGGCATTATGGAGGTGTCTAGCCTCTTATATGAAGCTTAAAATCTTTAATTCAAAAGCAGCTACGGGAACTCTTTTTTTTTTTTTTTTTTTTTTTTTTTTTTTTTTGGATCAGAAGAAAACAATGTTGGACTGCAAGCTGATTCTTAAGCATTTTAGAGCACAGCAGGATTATGTGTGCAGTCTTTGAGATGAAGAGTCTCAGTTAAATCACAACATTTTCTTCAGAGTCCCATGGTATAAAAAATAAACACATTGCATGTAAATAGTACTTTGTCTAAGGGCAATAAATCTTACATAGGAGGTTACATATAAGCAAAGCTCCCCCAAATCTGCAGCAGAATTTCCCAAAGTAACTCCCAGCAGCTGAAACTTCCATACATGTCTGTTACAAGCACAGTCCTGGGGCAGGCTTGGAAACAGCAAGATTAACGCCAGGATTTCCCAGCGCCGTGCTGTGGCCAGCTCACAGCATGGTGCTGTGAACAGAAGCATCGAGTAAGCATGAGCACAGAAACCAAAGAAGCTACAAAGTGCTACTTTTTAAACCAATAAACATCAAAGCCAGGACGCTGGTTGCTTCACCACACCACGCACACGTAAATGGGATTTT
This sequence comes from Onychostruthus taczanowskii, assembly GCF_017590055.1. NCBI lineage: Eukaryota > Metazoa > Chordata > Aves > Passeriformes > Passeridae > Onychostruthus > Onychostruthus taczanowskii. Next base: position 4,213,612 of record NW_024502125.1, on the reverse strand, counting down.
CTTTCCATTCGTTGCTGCTCAAAATGACCTGTCAGCACTGAGGTGTCTATCCAAAAAAACCACATTTCTTCTGGAGTTACATAGGATGGTGATAGCTATCTCCACAGGTGGGCTAAGAAAAGAGCCAGTGTCACCCGTGCAGCAAAATTATTACCCAATACAAGCAATGCTCAAAGATGTAATAGTTTTCCTTTTAAAAGGAAATACTCCGTTTCCAGAACTATGCCAGTGAAAGAGAAAACATGAGGCTCTAATGACTAGCAGTTAAGAGTTCAAGGACTTCAGAGATAGGGACAGTATAAATTAAAATCCCCTACAGCCTCATCTTCCCTCAACTTCATCCTAACAATGACTTACATCTAGGCACTGCAGACTTGTTAGCAACACCTGCTCCAGTGCTTCAGAACACTGCTAAATAAACCAGTGAGGATTCACCCTTTATTAAGTCCCCACCAACCCAGAAATGCTTCTGCCAGATTGACTTAGTTGCCACGTACACTTTTGTCTATTTCTACCCTTATCTTTGCTGGTTATCAGCACAGCTGAATATAAACTTATAATACGCACAGAGGGATGAAAATTAATAAACTGACACCACAAATTTGCAAGTGATGCTGCAAACTTTTCTGTGTAGGAAGTGTGATGATACTATTCATTACTATGGTGTCACTGTGAAAATCATGACCACATGCTACAACTCTTATTACCTACAGTTAGAAACCCAGAGAATTTATGAAGTATTAGAAGATGAAGAAATATAAGCCACTCTAAACTTCTCCAATAAGCTATAATGTCTATTCTATAAATGTCTATTCTAAAATCTAAAGATTATTGATCTGTAAAACCCAGCTATCTGAATGTCAGTAGGTAAAAGAGACAAAACCACCTGGAGGAAGAGGTTTTTTTGTTTCTTTTGTTTTTTTACCCCAAAGCTTTTCCAGTTACAAGACAAGACAAGACTTGAAAAGACAAGACTTGTTTCTTCTCTTAACAGAAGAGTTCTGATAAAATTCTGAGTTGTGCTCAACATACTGTTGCAAATAGAGGTTAAAAAACAACTTAGGAAGGTATTTCCTCTGTTTAACCTTTTTTCATATACGGCTGGCTTTATCTACTGCATGCCATACCCCCAAAATTATAAATCTGAATTTCTCTTTATTGTAATTTCATTGTTAATTTTAAAATATTCATTTTTACCTTTAATGCCACAGGTAACCCCCCATGACCAGAATATATCTTTTGCTGCTAGCAAGAGATTTGTAGTAAGAACATACTAGAACGCATAGTATTGGACACACAGAGAACTTTCTCAATAGTGAGTTTGACGAACCACAAAAGGAAACACTTCCATCAGTTTCTTAGAAACCTAAAAGAAATGTTAACTGGCTCATTTTCCACTTAAGTTTTTACAGTGAAGAATTAGAAACATACTTTCCAACCTGTGAGATGTACCTCACAGTAAGTCACTTGTCCCTGTGCCTGAAACAAACCACACAAAACTACAAAGTGTGTGAGCTAAACATCACAATGTAGAAACAATCCTTAATTGACTGAAATGAGCTGTACACTAAAAAAAGCTGACCAGCAGGTGCTATATACATGAAAGTACACTCAGACAAGACTGTGAAACAGAAATACCTGAAACCATGCACCTTCTGAATACTGACCTTGTTGCTCACTCTCTGATTCAGCTTTTGCAGGACATGGTGCTACTGGAAGAGGCCGAGGAGGACGAGGCTTTGGAGTGGGGGGAGATATTTTCTTTCTTCCAATGTACTCTACATAAGTTCCTGGGAAATCCCCCCTCTCCCCTGTGGTTTCATTAAAGCCATTCAACCAACCAATTTCCTCAGGTTTTGCTTCTTCCCCTTCACTGAATCCAAGTGCTAGTAAGGTACCTTTATTCACAGTTAATATATCTCCTAAGTGCAAGTCAATATCTTCTTCTCGCTCTTTTTTGTAGTCATATAAAGCTCTGTATTGATATCCCTCAGCACTCATCTTGGCAAACGATTTAACATTCACAAGTGTTACTAAACAGTATTAAAATGCAATTGTCCAGTTAGAGTTTTATGTACAGAGAAATTCAAGATGAATTAAATGGGATGATGAAAATGTCTCTTAAGTAATAAAATCCAAAAGATAATGAAAAAACACAGTCTGCCTTTTCACTGCTGATGTTTTTACCAATGTATTTATTCTTAGTCACTGTCTGTTGCAGAAGTTAAGTGTTCCAATTCTTCTATGTCTAGCAATATTCTTCCAATTAGTTCTTTTCCTGGGCTTCCCAGCACTTCTTTGTCTCCATACACAATTTCAGCCAACTCTTTAGCTGGTCACGCTTTCTTCAGATGTATTTGCCACAGACTGCCCACATACCTGCCACCAAATATTCTGCCACCAAACTCTGCACACATGCTTTTCCTGGAAAGAGAAGAGAAATCTGATTAAATAATTTCACATTCTCTTGATGATTGTGAACTTGGTATTTTACCTCTGACTTAAGCTTTCTGCAACCCTGGCAAAGACTGTGGTCCACGCAAGAATCCTATCTGACAATAAAATCAAGTACGAGCACAAAAAATACCTACAGGTAATGTTTGCATTTTTATAAAGGACATTTGTCAAATTACTTGAACCAAATTTGTACCCCTGCAGCATGAGGCACACTTCCTTCTCTGTGACTTACGGCTACTGAAAGGTCTCAGGGTGAGAGGTCTAAGCCCTGGAGCTATTCCTCCAGTGCAGTGTCTAACCTGGCAGTGAGATTTTATATATTACCTTCCTGAAGCCAGACAGCCACACCCCTGCTCCACAAAAGGTCTGTCAAGACAGAGGAGGAGCTTACTGTAATTAGCATTGACCAATGGGGTATCCAGTCTCCTCCCGTTTATGACAAGGGTAGGGATGGGCAACAGCCCCTACCCTAAAGCCTGTATTTCAAAAACCTTTTGGAGGAACGTGTCTTCTTGTAATCTGTAGAAGAACCAAAGACTCAAAAGAACTTTTATTGATGACTACCATATTTTCCCTTTTTCTTTTTTTAAAGAGGGGCTTTACCACTCCCCTATCTTCCAGATGTTTTTTAATGTGTTTATGGTATAATACTAGAAAAAACAATCAGCAACTGAAACAGGCACACCCAGACCACCTAAGCAGCCCTACCAGGAGTGAAGTATCAGGGTGCATGCTTAAATTACATTAAAGGCAAGAGAACACAGGCCTGAACTTTTAGCTCAAGGTTGCCCAACCATAAAGTAAAAGAAAAAATATGACTAAAACAAAAATATATTTAGAGAACAGTTGCTTGAAGACATATAGAACAGTGAAAGCTTTCTAAATATTATTTCAACTGTTACTCATTTTCATCTACTTAAAAAGACAAGCCAAATCATAATTTGAAATGCTATACTGGAAACCAGAAAGTACTAACTACACAAAGCTGCACTTGAAGTCCTAAACTACATCTGAATAAAAGACCTGAGAGAGCTGTGTAATACCAGCAGGTAAATATTGACTATGTACTACGTATTCAATGTATAGAAAGCTCTTCTTTTTTTTTTGTGAAACACTCCCTTTTTACACTGTAAAGAGACATCAGTAGACAGGGCTGGAACAGGGAACATCTGACAGCTCTTTTCCACGCCATTTTTTCTAATGCCTCAGTCATCAAGTCCTTTGAAATGTGACTAACTGACAAGCTAAGAAGTGTTTATAAGAATGCATATGGGCTTTCTGTGCCAGTGAATGAACCTGATCCCTAATTTGTATGTGGCTCCTCTTCAGCCCATCAGGTCCCTGCAGCATATTGCACAACATCTCTCGTGACAGAACACAGAAGAAAATCTTGTTAAGTTCTTGAAGAATTTACTTATCATCCCTTGCAACAAGTTTTTGTTGTAGGAATTATGAGAGCCTGAATTAGGAATTAGACTTCCTATTTCAAAAAGCTTGCACATAAGTATTTATTTTAACAACTTGAAAATCTATCCATGTGTATTAGGCACCCAGCTCCCACCAAAGTTTTAATACCATTAGAAATTTCTGCAGCCACTTCTGAAAAACCAAACTATGTTGCCTACCTGACTGATGCTACCAAATATCACAGACTTTGTAATTAGCATGAATAGTTTCACTTATATTTAATTTTGCCTCTTCTACCAGAGAAAAGTCTATCAACAAAAACTGGGGGAAAAGTATCAATGTATCAATTAAATAGCAGAGAAGCCTTTACAAAAGCATGGATTTCTCCTGTTTCATGTAGCAAGAGAAAAAAAAAGCACTTACACAGTTTTGATCCAAGTGTTATGATTAATACAAATGTTTCCAATCAAAACCAACTACGCACACAGCAAAGCCTGATAGAAAATTACCACTTTGAGTACTTTAAATACTCTGAAATATTTATTTTCTTTTTAAGGAAGGTTCAACAAGTGCTCTGCTAAAACTACTTATTTAACTCCCACTGCCTATGGGCATTTTGGCAGCAAATGAAGTCTTCTAAACACTGCATAATTCAACTGACTTGACCTACTCCTCTGATCTTTTATTATCAAACGTATGATAGCAACTTTATGGCCATATATTTAAAAGGAGTTCTTCTCTCTCTTACGCCTCTCTTGAAAATACAGAACCGGAAATGTAGTAGAACTTCTTATGACAATTTTAAAGCATATTTTAAAAACTCAAACCGTTAGAAAAACTTGGTGAGGTTATGGTAGCAAAGTTTCCTCAGATCCAGTTTCCCTGGTGCTCGGAGCTGCAGTACCTGTTCATACTCACTTATCAGCACCACCCTCAGTACAGAGTACCTGGGATCTGCCCTCCTGATCTATGGTTCATGTACTTGGAGACACTCCTGTGAGTCAGCCATTCTCAACTCCCTGGATTTATGCCTTTTTCTATTGTTACTATGCCTCAGGTTCAGGGATGAGCTAAGACTCAGAGTTCAAGAGCCTTACATATAGATCTAACACAGGGACAAACACCAGTTTTCCACACCTGCTTAGTAACACCACATTGTATCCAAAATGCTCTCTTAGAGTGCTTGGCTAAGATCCTGTATAAAAAAAACCATTCCCTTTACTCCACTTGAAATTACACAGCCTCTACATTCAGACATTGACTTAAACTGACTTAAGCTGACTGGTCCTAAAATATATAGCTTGGACACCATCTTAAATAGATTAAAACAAACAAACCAAACACTTCAGGGAAAAAAACCACTCCTATATTTGAGATTATTTTATTACTGGATTTCCATTTGGCTGGTCAAATGGAAAAGGAAGAAGAAGTATTGTAAGAGAATCAATGTTAAATTGTTTTTTATTTACTGTCTAAGAGCATGATGCCTCTAAAAGATTCCTGAGTTCAGGCAGAATTCCAGTCTCTCAGCAGAACGGTTTACATTGAACATTTCAGTAGGGATAAAATTTAAAATTCAACAGAAAAACTCAATACATTCCTACAAATTTAGGCAGAAAACAAAGGGGACATGAAATCTTCCCCTTCACCCTCCCCTTCTTCCCCTGTTAAAAATGACATCTGGCTCCCACTTCACTGGTACCCAAGGGTTTCCTCCCACACAAACTATCATGCCTTTGGGGCTGGAGAATAAAAACTTCTACAACACATATACATGCACAGTGATACCAGAGGGATGGGCTGGTTACTGGCACAGCATGCCTTGTACAAGATGCAAAGATTTTATTCACCTTTATATTAACAAATTTAATAACCATATTTCCTTGCATTGCAATTTTTCTAATAATAATACAAAAAATCCCTAGAGAAACAGTGCCTAACACAAGCTCCCTTCCACTGCAGGAGAAGCTTGTTAGATAGAAGAGCTGACTGTCATACTCAGGGGGACACTGAAATAATGAGAATTGAGGGGTAAGCAGGAAAATTTGCTTGGAGACCAAGTCTTCTCCCCACTAGGTGTCTACGCACCTGTGACTCAAACTGCAGCTTTCTCTGAAATATGCTTTCCAAGTGGAGACGACCAAGTTCCACATTAGAACACTATTTTCTGCAAGAAAGTGAGGTCTGTGATGTATCACATAGTAATACCTTTATGCCACTTCCAGTCTGAAATAATTATTTTGAATCTATGGAGATTCTATCACAAGTCTTTGAACGAGTCCAAACATATACACATTGAATAAGTACTCTAAGCACTGTACACCACATCTCATTCCGAAACATCTCAAAGGGCCTTATAAAGGCTGCAAACTATGGACGAACGGAGGAGATTCAGGAAATCAGTACAGTCTGAACTTCAGTCCCGTTGAAAAGGCCGGCAGGTTAACCACTCCGGAGCCCTGCGCCGACATGCAGTCCCCGCCGCAGAGGAGCCGCTCTCCGGGGGCCGGTGCTCAGGAGGTTGCAGCCCCTCCACCGCCGGGGCAGGGCTGCACCGAGCCGGCGCTCCCCGGCGGCGCGGGGACCACGGCAGAGCCCCGGGCACGGAGGACGCCGCGCCGACCGCTCCCGCCCCAGCGCTCCCTACGGACACCCCTTCCGCCGCCCGGGGGGCAGTATCCCGGCGCGGGCAGCAGCACGGCTCCCCTCGCCACCCGGGGCCGGGGCTCCCGGGCAGCCCTGCGGTGGCCGCGGCGCGCCGCTCGCCCTGCCCGTCCAGGAAGCGCCGGGCCGAGCCGCCCCCGGCCGCGAGGGGACAGGCTGCACCATCCTCGGGGCTCCGCCTCGGCCGCAGCGGACGGCCCGCCCCGGCACGGGGGAAAAAGTTGCGCGGGGCGGCGCTGCCGCTCGGACTGTCACCCCGCAGAGGCGGACGGTGCCCGGGCTCCGGGCGGCCGCACGGCCCCGCACCGCCCCCTCCTGCCCCGCTCCCGTGCCCCGGCAGCCGCCCGAGAGGCAGCACCAGCTGCAGCGGATGCAGCAGGACTCGCTTTACCTCAGCGGTAGCGGCGGTAGTAGCAGCTGCAGCAGGAGCAGCAAGAGCGGCGGGGTCGTCACCACCTCTCTCCCACCGCCGGGCAGCAGCTGCCCCGCTCTCCGTCGTGCACCCGTCCCGCCGCGGTCCCGACCGCGCTCGCCGCCTCGGCGGTGCCGTGCCCGCCGCCGGCTCTGCCCCCGCCCCGCCCCCGGCGCCTCCGCCAACCCGCTCAGGCACCGCCTTCCGCGGCCGCCGACTGATGGCGGCACCGCCCGCCCTCCGCTCCGCCGGGGCCTCGGCGCAGCCCGGTACGGGGCCGGCGCCGCTGGGTTTCCCGCACCCCCCCGCCGTGGCCAGGGGCCTTTGGGTCGCCGTCGGCGACCTTCGGGCTCGGGGCCCAGAGATGCCTGCAAGCCTCGGGCGCCGCCTCAGCCCGGGGACGCCAGTCCGGGCCGGGAGGAGCACGTGCTTCTGCCCAGTTCCTCGTTGGGGATTTTCCTCCTCTCTTTTCCTTCCCGCCCCCCGCCCCCTATTAAGGTGGTGTGTCACGCTGGTGAAGTGTGAAATTGGTGAAGTCCAGAACAAAACCAGGCACCGTGGGCCGTGGATGCCTGGCTGTGTGTGGAGCAGGGCCGTGCAGTACAGCCAGCTGTCCTCCCTCGGTAGTCAGGAGCTCCCGCCGCGGGACTACTTGGTGACCGTGTGGAGTTGACCTCACACGGGTGTGAAAGAGCCCTGCAAGGCTGTATACTTGAAGGTCCAGGACCCAGACCCTGGAAGATGGTAAAAATGCCTTCAGTAGTCTCTAAAGACACAAAATTGCTTTTTAAATTTATACTTCTTTTGGAGTAGAGTGTTTGTACACAAGTAAAAGCATTGCTGTAATTTAAATAGTGGAGAGTAAAATTTTCGAGGAAAATGTCAGCTCATACAGGGTTTTATTTGGGGGGCGTGGTGGTGGGGGAAGCAGGTTTGTGGGATTGAAAAGGCAGGCAGAAGCGGTATTAAGAAATAATGTTTAATTTCTTCTGTCCAGACTGCTGTCTCTGGCATTTACTATTGCTGAAGGCAAAAACAGCATGGATTTTGGAGGGGATTAGGCAGACTGGCTGGTTGGGATGCCAGTCCTGGGCACTGGTCTAACAATGGGTATTTAGGGGAACTAAAGATCTCTCAAGTACTATTTCGCAGCTGGTGAGACTAGACTTGTCCCACAGGTGAAATGCAGGGCTAGAGTCGATGTCTGTTCTCCCTCCCTGCTGGGATGATATCCCTCAGTGGAGGGAAGAGTCTCCCGGGGAAGTTCCAGGACCACCTCCTTGCTTCGCCTCTGCCCTCCAGGGCATGTGAGTCTCTGCTTTTTTGACGAATTTTCTTCCCTGAACCTATGATTTCACCTTGAGCATCTCACTTGCTGCTTTGTCTGTCAATCAAAGAAAGAAAGGGATCCAAAAGAGAAAAATTAGGCAATAGCAGCATGTAAGTTTGATGCTCCCCTTGCTGGCTTTGCTGTCATGTGTGTTGTGACTTCAGTCTCAAGGTCACTCCAGCTCTTTCACACTTCTTTCCCCATAGATCCCAGCAGTATCCCAGTGTTTCTAGGAATAATTTCCTATGTTTAATCTTGGTAGGTGAAAGTTATACAACAAGGTTTGCCCTAGGAATGTTGCAAAGCAGTACCCTAGCAGACAGAAAGGAGAATGCACAAATTGAAAACTGTGTTCCTTCTTCTATCAAGTACTTTTCGGAGAGTCTTAAGGACTCCATAAAGCTTTTGCATATTAAGTTTACAGTGGGCTTTGATGCACGTCGATGTGTTTGATTAGTTCTAGGTTTGTTGAAAAGGATATTCTTGAGAAATTTAAAGGTTAAGTTAGTGATGCAGCATATAAATAGGAGGGATTTTCAAGGCAATGGTCAGTGAAAAGCAAAAGACAGAAGGGTAAAGTATGGGTAAGAGGGCAGGATCATCAAGGTACAAACACATGTTTTTGCTGAGACAACTGTAGTCTCCATCTGTCAAGAGACCTTTTGAGCATTTCTGCTAGAAGCTGCGTAGGAGAATGCAATAAAAAAGGTCCTTTTTTCAGTACTAGTAGCAGCTGGATGATATGAGCCTTTGCATCTTATGTCTGTAAGCTTTCTGTGGTAAAGGTCATGAAGCACTGGACAGGATCTACACTGGAAGCTCCCTTTCCTCTAGGAAAAAAGTTCAGCTTAATCTTACAAGGGAAATTTTAAAGTATGGAAACTGAGAGGAAAAAAATGTGCTTATCAGAGGATTTGTGGAGAAAGCAGAGTTTCCAGAGTACAGGGTCTCTTCCACTTCAACTCGATTTTTTTTCTTTACTGACACCTTTTAAGCAAGAAGATTTCCTTCTGTTTCTTATAAGATGTCAAGGCAAACCCATTTGTGAAGTAAGATGCCTAGATTAATGGACAGTGTTAAGTTCACGGTTGGACTCAATGATCCTAAAAATAGTTTCTAATCTAAATAATTCTATTATTTTATCAGTGCTGAATCTGATCTCCTGGGACAGATAGACAAAGGTGGAAGAGGCTGTGCAGAGTGTGATGGTGTGATGAATGCTAATGACACGTGCCATTGACTAAGTTCAGAAGAAGGTCTTGTGATTTATGACATATTATTATACCATCCTGCAGCAGTGGGGTTTTCAGGCAGCTGATTTCAGGGAAGGAAGTGGAGAAGAATCAATGCATACATCCATTTTGCTCCCAAAGAAGAAAATTATTTAATATAGTGTAGTTATATTGTTCTACTAGCACACATTGCTAAGTGACTCAAGTAAAATTTCCAATGCAATGGGAGTCACGGAAACAGCAGGAAAACTATCCGTAGTCATTGTAGACATGGACTAAATGCAAAATAAGTGCAATGGATCACAAGAAGGACAAGCATCAAAGACTATGAATGGTGATGCTTTCCTGTCATAGCCAGGACAAGGAAAACATTGGTCTTCAGAAATGTAGCTTTAAGTGTGTTTCAGAAGTCAAAACAGCAGCATGAAAAACAAGTTCCTTCACTTCTTAAAAGCTTTCTAGCATGTAAGGGAAAAGAATGAGCTAAAAATAAGACAGAGAAATTCAGGAAATAAAGAAGCAAAACTTGCTATCTCGTTACGAATCAGAGAAGTAAGCCTGACAACTTTCATTTTAAAACTGGAAGGAAGCTGATTAGCAGCATGCTAATCATGCTGGGTATCACAACGTGATTTGGTTTGAATTTATTTTTGCTCTGTGGGAAGGATAGAATGGTTTCTCTCTAGCCAAACTCTGACATCAAACTCTGACAAACAATTTCGATATCTCAGCTAATCAGACAAATCTGCCCAAGACATTTCCACTTTATACTCAGGTCATGGTTGACATCTAAGGCTGTTTTCCACTTTTCAAGATACAAGGTACCAGAGGAGGCAGTGGAGTCTCCTTCATTAAATGTTTTCTAGGATGGTAGTCAAATATCTGTCTGGCTGAGACACTGGTTGTCCTGACTCGGCCAAAGAGTGCAATTCTGCAAGTGGACATATATAGAAATTATCAGAAGGAGGCACAAACCCTGAAAAATTATACTTTCTCTTAAATAAATTTTCCCATGAGAATCAAAGCGGCCCAAAATTTGCTCCCCCTGCTCCCATCCGATATCTGAAAGACAGATGCTTGCAGTTGTAAAAAGAATATGGCCTTGCTTCTGCAATATGATCTTTTAGCAAGGAGTTTCTCCAGTCTGCTTTAGATCATATTTTTAGAACACAAAAGTAGTGGAAAATAAGATTTTTGTGTGCTGATCACATCTAGGAAATACTTTGTGTTCATGAAAATTCTTCAAAATATTTTGCTTTTAAAAAACCGCAAACTACTTTCAGTTATCTGAAAGTTGACTTTTTATTTAATTTTTTTCTTTAGTCTCGTAATTTTGACTAAATGTATGAAAATATGCATTTTGTCAAGAAACTTTTTAAAATCTGTAAGAAGTAAGAAATATAAATATACCATGTTTTTCCATGTCTGAAGCACAGCATAACTGACAAAATAATGTTATAAATATAATATCTGCAAATACAACATCTGTGTTTATCTTTCAACCATATAAAATTACATAAACAAAGATTCTGCTTTTTATGAATTCTATGAGTAATTCCTCCTCTGCTCTTTCAGTGCTTGTATGCTAAATGATAGAAAAGTCAGGTTTGACAGCCATGTACAACTCATGTCTTCTGTGTAGACAAGTGATGCAGAGCGAACAGAAATTTTAGGAGTTTTCTCAGGCACTGTATAGTTTTTGCATCGACATCAATACAGAGATTTCAGCTCTGTCTGAGTAAGACTGCTAGGAATAATAAGACCTCCATGTATAATAATGTACCTAAATATCCAGGGTCATTTGTAGCTGCATTTTCTATTGAGACTGTTTTCCTAAAGATGCCATTTGTAGTTTCCAATATTGACACTGATCACAGGGAGATTTTAATTCTGCAGAAGTAAACTCAGAAAAGGATGATGCTCAACTTAGGTTGAGACCATTTGGTAATTTTTGTATCAGTTTTTACAGAGTAAGAGTTGTGTCATTTCTTCAATAACATCAAGGTGGAAGGTGTCACATATTGTTACAACTTTCTGAGATATCTGGACCCTTAAATCAATTATTCAGAGGAATTGCTCATCACAGTACATCTCAGTATGGATGTTTGATAGGTGGTACACTCCCTTCTCTTTCAAAGTGGATAAGATGCAAGACCAAGCGTCAGAAAGCTTGCCAATTTAGATGTGTTTTTGTAGAGCCTGTGAAACCCACTGCAATATGTGCATGAATAATCCAGATTCTGCCAGGCAGGAACATGTGCTGTTGCTCCTACATAAAATGCATCTAAAGTGACATATCCAGCAATTACAGTACTGAGAAGCAAATAGAAAATTAGGGCTCATCCTGTGAAGCTAGTAGGAATTCAGGGCCAAAACAAAAGTGTATTTAGTATCCTCTTGCTTCCTGGACTAGGAAAGGAGGTGGGGTTTTTGGTTGGTTGGTTGGGTTTTGTGTTTGTTGTTTTTTTGTTTGTTTGTTTGGTTGGTTTTTTTTTTTGGTTTTTTGTTTTGTTTTGTTTTTTGGTTTTGTTTTTTTTGGGGGGAGGTTGGGGTTTTTTTGCGGGGCAGGTTTTTTGGGTGAGGAGTTGGTTTGGTTGTTTGTTTTGTTGCAGCAATAAATAAGTGATTTCTTGATGTTTAAACTGATGGGTCAGAGCTATCATATTTTTAAATTCTGAGAGAAATTTGCAATGTGATTAATTAGATGTATCAGTGCATTCTACTGCTAACTAACGGTGCAACCCCAAAATTTCAAGCTTTTTATTGCAAATATTATCACACAACATGACAGCTGTCATTTCAGCAAGTTAAAAAAGATAATGCAGGAGCTGTGGGCTGCACCTTAGAAAGTCAGGCTTCCTTAAATCTCAGTTAGTTGAGGAGGCTGTGAACATTTGCCTTTCACTTTTTTGTGGGAGAATGCATGGCAGCAAATTGCCTTTATTAATCCTACCTACTCCTCTTCCAAAGGAACAGCAAACAGAAGATTTTCAGTCCCACCTTTCAGCTATAGGACAGGATGATTCATCATGGGTCTCCTCAGTGCACATGCATGCCAACGAACACATATGCACATATAACTGATCACTGTTTGTGCCTGCCATCTGAGTAGGGTGTTTGTGTCATTTTACGGCAACAGCATAGTTGCTGTACTAAAAAAAGATATGTCTTACTGTAAAAATGCCACAAAGCTATTAAACGAATGTCACTGTAAAATAAGCAATTATAAGAACAATTAGTGTTTGGAACCTTTTTCTGTTTACATGATCTAAATTTGAAGCTAGCCATGCATGGAGCGGATTACAAAGAATGGACTGAATAGCCCCCAGTGGTCCTTTCTAACCTAAATTATTCTGTGAGTCAGTGATTCTATGAAATTTTAATTTCTTTCATTTTGACTTGGAATGTAGTAGAGTGAATATATTATGTGTAACATGTCTAGAAGAGTATTTATTTGGTATGTACTACTAGGAAATCTTTTTAATGAGATAAAAAAAGGATTTTACAAATGCATGAGAGCTAATATATTTCAATATAAATGGAATAATATAATAATTTTTTTATTTGAAAAAATAGGGAAAATAATAATTTTTTGAAGGATTCATATAAAGACAATTGCATCAGGAATTTACTAAACTGAAAAACCCAACCAGAGAAGCACTCAATTACTAGCAGAAAAAGAAAATGCTATCCTTGGTGTTCAGTTGTCATTTTCGTACTATCAGCAAGCCTCAGAATAACAGAATTATTTAATGTTTTTTACATGCAGTGAAAGTGGTGAAACCTCCTCCTGTTCTGACTTTATCTGTTAAGCCACAAAGAAAAGTGGGGGGAGCCTTGGGGGAGGGAAAGCAACCACAGTTTTAAAGCAAGGTTTTGGGTCTAAGAAAAAGAGTGGAAATTCAAAGATAAGGATGGTAGTGTCTACCCATTACCCAACAATTTGTACATTGTTGTTGCATGTTTCATATGAGAACAAGTATTTCACTTCTCTATGACTCTGGAAACAGAATGCATTTGGGAAAAGAAGTACCTCTCAGTAACCTTCACAAGACAGGAAAATTAACCTTGAACAGAGTCATGTAGCCTCCAGCAGTATTTGTTACAGGTGTATGGGGTTTGTTTGATTCATTGGTTTTGAACAAGGATAGGTTTAGATGGCAAAAAAATCAGTGTCTGGTGCAAAGATGCCATAATCCCCTGCAAATCGTGATGAAAGTGAGTTATGTTGTTGCTCTCACCATCCTTGTTTGAGTGTGCCAGCTGCCTGAAGCAGAAACTATGTTACAAAGGGCAATACATTCATGCAACTTTCTGCTGAAAAGTACTCCCTTGATGTGATGCAGCTGGGCTTATGGTAGGGTCACCAGCCTCTTAAGAGACACTACTGCTCTCTGGCCTGTTTTCTTAAACATAGCTTTCTAAAGTAAAGCAATTTTGGGAACTTGTAGTTCATCAGCTGTGTCATATTGTAAATCAGAGGGATCTTGTGATAGCCTTGAGGATGTTAGAACTAGCTGAACTGAGTACAGAAGTGGATTGAGACAGTATCTACCATAATATGTGACAAAGAGAAACCCTTCTGTTTTGTGACATTTGTGAGTTGTTCTGGAAAGTCTTAAAAGAAGCAGAAAATGCTGATGGCCTGAGTTTAAGAAAAACAATGCAAAATGTATAGGCTGTGGAAACAGAGGGATATGGTGAGGTAACCGTAGGGAACATCATGGTTAAATGCAGGACAGAAGAATTGCTGCTACAGCAAAACATTTTCTTGGAAGATGATGAGAGGAAGTGCTATTAAAACAGTGTGACATGTTCTGAAACTGTGGCTATTCTTGTATGAGTCTGAATTGAATTACTAGCAAAGGTCTGAACTGTGGGAAGATAATCTCCTGTCTCAAATTGAGCCACAGCATCTGAGGACTACAGCCTACATTTTTTTCTGGAAGGCCAGGAAGTAGAAAATGGTGGTCCAAGGAGAGCCAGTATCTCTGCAGGGGTGTCTTCTTACAGTGCTCATTCAGCACAGATGCCTTAATAGATTCACAACTAAAGTGCCACACAGAGAAACTCCAATCTGAGTGAGCCTGTGGTGTGCCTTACTCAAATTATGTGTCTTAGTGTAGCCACAACAGTCTCTCAAAATGGAAAGAAAATGGAAGAAGCTGGAGAGCAAAAGTGTGGCTCATACAGGTCCACAGGAAAATTGAGGTACAGGGTTAAGTGGGCTACACTGATCTCTGAAAAAAAAAAAGTTGTAAGCAGCTGTCTTTGGAAAGCATCACTTCTTTTAGTAGAGAGAAACGGGGAAGTCTGAGTGAACACTGTGCATATTGCTTCATGTACTGCTCTACAGTGTTAAAATCAGGAGAGCTGGGGGAATATGGAGCCTATTGAATTCACCATCAAATATCTCAGTTTTACTGAAAGCTTCCCCTATGTATTTTTATTCTCTGTGTGTGCACGTGTTGTTGCTAATGGTTTGCAAAATGTTGCAAAGAATGCTAGAATACCATTTCTGTGATGGAGTAGGGAGCTGGAAAAAGCCTTTTTCAAAAGAAAAGTCAAGGAGCTTATAGTCTGTAAGGAGCTATAGAGCTTAAAGCTACAAGGAGTTTTTCTGTGAGCTGGGAGTCCTCCTTTATTTCAAGCTGGACAGTATCATGTGTACTGAATTTTTGAAAGAACATATAAATTCTCTGCTTTCATACAATACAATCTTAATTTGCTTCCACTACTTGTAGTAGGAACAAGGCCAGGCTGAATCATCTGTGTATCAGAGTTGCATACATTAATGTAAAAACTAAATGGGAATGAAGTAATTCCATTAGTCTGATGAACTTGTATTCTGCACAGTGGTAATTTCATTTTTATGGCCACTCCATGGAATCTCAGTGAGCCTTGGCAAGAAGGGGAAGCAAGAAGGGGAGGTAGGCTGAGATAGACTTCCCGTTCAATAGGAGTATTAATTATGAAGCCTCAGTATTTCTTGAAGAGTTCACCCTTCTTCTCTGAAGACAGAAGGATATTCAGTTTGTTGCCCTGACTGTCTCTGTCAAAGGACGTCTTGTTAAGTCAGCTTATGCTGGTGATGAGGCCAGTGTGCTTATGGAAAAAGAAAAAAATTTCTTTCACAAATTCTGCATGACATGAAAGACACCTCTATAGTAGCTTTGTTGTAGGGATGTCTTCACAGAAATAAGTGATCCATAGCTCTTAATTTTTTTTTTATTACATCCTGTAGTTAGATGTATGAGTGGGATCCAAGCCCCTGCTATGCTTATCCTTGAACAGGCATTGCAAAAAGAGGCCCACTCTGGAGAGTTATATGATGAGAGGTGGGTAAAGGGCTTAGGTCAACCAGTGCCTTTCTCTGTGCTCACTACTTTTGGAGTGCTGCTTCTCTTTGTGGCTTCATTCTCCATGAAAACCTCTGCTGGCTTGCACACCTTGACCTTGATTCAGTGTGTCCTGCTGTGTGGCAGGGCAGGGAAGCATGGTATCCCTCAGGGCTGTTGCTAGGACTGGACAGTCAGGCTTAGAATCAAGTTGGGGACTTCCAAAATGAAAAGCCTGAGTATGAGTGCTTTCCTTGCAGTCAGATTCCAGCTAGTGGCAGTTACTTCTGTTCCATAATGCATCAAGAAATACACAGGTCCAATGGAGAAGAGTAGTGCAATGCTGAGAAACCTGCTAGGATTCTGCAGAGCCCGGTCTTTGGCCAGTGAGTCCACACTTTGCATATTAACTTTATCCTATAGCAGTAGAGTAAGTCTGCAAATTCCTTCTTCCCATATATGCTCACAGAAAGTAGGCCACAGTTAGTAGGTCTACAGCTTTTCCAATTCAACAGTCCTAATGTCTCACCAGCCTTTATTTTTATTATAATCTGAGCAGAAAGCTTTAAGTTCTGTGCTTGCAGTCCATCATGTCCAATTCAGCTGGCTACAGCTTATGTGTTAGATTCTTTTCATCTGCGGAAGAGGTAAACAAGATCCTGGTGGAGTACTGTGATGGATCACTAATTCCATTAGGACCTTGCTTCATGTATAAGAAAGAAAAAGGAACATTCTCTGACTTCAGTGTTTCAATACAATTTTTAGTTCATAGATCTAAACCCCTAAGAAGCAGGTGCAGCCCTCTGTCATGCCAGAAAATTGCTAGCTGATTCTTGATTTACATATGTCCACTACCTTGCATAATAAATCTGGATGGAGTACATTCCACTGGACATTCCTTATAATTCCAGGACCTACTTTACCTATGTGAAATGTTATTTTACTTGTAGAAAATTATTGTCATATCTTGTCCCACAAAGGAATCAAACCACATAGTCCCATGTCCTTGTGTTGAGTCCCATTAAAGTCTACTGTAGATTCTCACCTGAGGTGAAACAGCACATATTTATTGAAGCCATTCGTTTATTTATGTATTTGAGTTTATTGGTAGTAAAACAATGCAGACAAATCTGTTTAAAGGATTCCCTTTCTGGAATGTTATGAATTAAAGTGTTAAATTTATTTTTGGCATAATTATTCATCCAGTCAATAGGCAAGATTTAATTGGATTTTATTATTAAATTACCACACAGCCCTATTAAATAATCACAAATGCACATAAACATATTCCTGTACCTACAAATAAAAGTACTCTCTACTATAGGAAGTAAGAAAATACCTATAAGCACTAAATACCACAGAAATAGTATCCTAAACACTTTGATCCATTTTATACTGCTATGTAGGAAAATGAAGTCTTCAGCAAATCTTTTTTGTATTAAGAGTTATTCCCTTGAAGAATTATTCCCCAAATCTCCACATTAACAGCTGACATTATTCCTGGTAGAATCTACTTTATATACTTGCGTGCTAAAATTTACAGTGCTTTTTCTCATTTGTTTATAAGCCATCCTCAAATGGCAATTAACTAAAATAGTTGTTCTTGTAAATGGAGTGTAACAGTAGTTAATAATTTATTTTTTTCTGATTCCAGTGTGCAAGAATGTGAAAATGAATGACTAATTTGTTGTTGATATGGGAAGGAATTTTAATCTTTTATGAGAACGTCTTGAGTGTTGGTATGCTTATCTCTGAAAAAGAGTTGGAATTCTTCAGTGGGCAGTCTGTGAATATTATTGAAGCAATGTTGAAAGTAAAAATAATTGAACAAGGATCTAGTAACAATTTCCTCTTGCTAAGGAATATCCTAATATCCTAAGATACTTATCAAGAAATCTCTAAGCAAATTGTTAGCCCAAATGAATCAGAGTATTATTTCAGAAACCATTCATTTATTAATTCAACATTAATTGCTTCTGTTATAGGACCAAAACTCCATTGTTACAAACAAGCTAAAAGAGCAATTTGGCTTATTTTTAATAAACATTCTCAAAAAGGTGACTTAATGACCAATATAAGTGTCATTGCTTCTTTAATTAGGATTTCAAAAAAGGTGGTTGTCTTTTTGTATTCTGGGGCCATTTCCCTGTGCCCTACTCTCAGGTTCATCCTTTCATTGAAAGTTCGCCAATGTGGTTGAAAATCAGACCTGGTGACTGCAGGAGCAAATCAGTGTTCTGCCCTCATAGCCAGCTGCAATACCTTAAGTACATATTTATGCAGCCTCCTTTTTAATCACTGTAGCTGTTAGGCAGAATAAAGAATGAAGCTCTGGTCAGCTCCAGCAGTGTCAGCTCTGTTGGTCAGATGCAGTCCAGAAACATTCTTCCACATGTGCACTCAATGAATCACAGCATACAGAGGATAATGAATTTAAACCAATACCCCTTAAGGTCTTTGGTACTACCATTGATGATATAGTGCTCAGTAAAGAAATAGTAAAGAAAAAGTAAAGAAATCTTCCTTGCAAAGCCCAAGAACAGTGACATGACTTGCCCCTTATACACATGCATACTCTTCCATACTTCCTACATCATTTTCACACTCTGCCATTTTCATGATCTTCTCCTGTACGAGCCACTCTTTTGTTCAGAAAAGAAGTGAAATGACTAAATGTGCTGCTAAGCCCATAGACAGTCTAAGAAAAGTGGTCATTATTTTCTTAGGCAGAAACACTGACTTAAGACCTGTTTCGCAGCATCTTTCTTTGGTGTGCTCTAGCTGCTGTCTCTCTGTTCTTCTCTTTCACCTCACTGATTCAAGACACTCACTTTGACTTACAATTCCTGCCCCAATAAGGGGATACCTTTCTTTGTGATTACATAGCACCTAGGATTCTGAAACTTTGTCCACTCAAACCTTCTTAATGATGTTGTGGTATGAATAAATGGTGCGTGTTATCTTAGTGAGCCACTGCACTAACTGCATTAGCTGAGGCAGATTTCCATTCTTTTCATATCTTTGCTTCCCTCCTATAGTGACAAAACTAGACTTTGTAGATCCCCAGATACAGCGACTCATGAAAAGTAATTTCTTGATCCTTCTCATTACAGCTGTCTTCTTTTGTTTGAGGATTGGCAAGAGCAGGAATAGAGAGGAGTGTGATGGACCCACTGCTGGCCAAGGCTAAACCAGACAGAGGAGGTTGTAATGCCTCTGTGATATCATACTTAAGAAGCAAAAAAGAAGTTACAGTGCAGATGTAATTGGGCTCAGAGAAGAGCAGAGTTAGAATAGGTAAGAGGAGCAGCCCAGCTGACACCCAGGCTGGTGAAGGAGGGACAGGAGGTGCTCCAGGTACCAGAGCTGAGGTTCTCCTGCAGCCTGTGGTGAGACCATGGTGCCGCAGCTGTGGCCCTGCAGCCCATGGAGGTCTCTGAGGATGCAGAGATCCACCTGCAGCCTCTGGAGGAGACCAACACTGGAGCAGATGAATGCCCAAAAGAAGGCTGTGACCCTGTGGGAAGTCTGTGCTGTAACAGGCTTCTGGCAGGACCTGTGGATAGAGGAGCCCATGCAGCAGAAGGTTTGCTGGTAGGAGCTGTGACCCTGTTGGCCACAAACACTGGAGCAGGCAGTTCTTGAAAGACTGCACCTTCATGAAGACTTGCAGTCCATGGCAATGAGTCACACTGGAGAGGTTTGTGGAGAGCTATCTCCTGTGGAGGGATGCCATGCAGGAGCAGGGGGAGGACTCCCCTCCCTGAGAAGCATCAGAAACAATCTGTGATGAACTGATCATAACCCCCATTCTCCATCTCCCTGCACCACTGGAGGGGAGGAGATAGATCCCAGGAAGCAGGAAGGGGTGGGGGAAAGGTGTTTCTACGATTTATTTTACTTCTCATTATTCTGTTGTGAATCTGAATGCTAATAAATTCATTTAATTTCCCTGAGTTAAGCCTGTTTTGCCTATGACAGTAATCTGTTTGTGATGTCTCTCAGTTCTTACCCATGAGCCTTTTCTTATATTTTCTCTTCCCTTTCCAGTTGCGGAGAGGAGTGATAGAGTGGCACCTGTCATCCAGCCATGGTCAATCTATCCCACATGATCTTGTCAGCACTCTATGACAGACTTTGTTTCCTCTTTGGAAAACAGTACAACTGGAAATTAAAACCATTTTAGTAAGGAAACTATAAAATTTTAACATTTGTGGTGGCATCGAATTTTATTCTTCCCCTTCTTGTTTTTTGGAGGGAAGTCCGTTCTTCCTTTCTTCTTGCAGTCTAACATGACTACTTCTGTATTTGTTTGGCTTTAAATTTAGTGTTTCCCTTTACTGATTTAATAGAATTTCACTTCTTTTACATAAATGTAGAAAAATGTTTTGTACTTTTTCAAACAATGCACTTTCTATTATGTTAGACTGTAGTGAAAGTGGGAATGAAATGCCCCATTATAATTCTAGTTGATGCTCTTTATACCAAAATTGTTACTTATAGATATTCTCAAGCACCTTGAGTAATAACATTTTAAGTGGTTCTCCCACTCTTCTATGAAGGGTAGCATTTACATTCCTGTAGACTTCCCCACTAAACACCTTTCTTGAGATGTCACCATAATTTAGATACACTTCTGAGAAGTCACCTACCTTTACGCTTACAATAGGCAACTTTCTCTCTTTTTGTTTTAAGGAGTCTTATATCAACAACTTTCTAAATTGGTGCAAAAAAGCCCTGAACAGTCTAGTTGTTCTTTTTTTTTTGCATGCACCAGAAAATGGCATCAGACCATGTAGAGTATACATGCTTTTTATGCTTGTTAATTAACATACAAGTAAGTATATGAACATTGCTACTGCCCTGTTGATTTTACACAGCAGAGGAGATGCTATTATTGGCTTCAGACTCAAATGTCATCTGGGTTTGGAGTCTTCCAGATTATGATTTCATCTCTGTAAATTCTAGTTTTCATAAGTCTGTTTATATACACTGTAAACTGAAATATTCAGTCTGAAATAGTTACAGACATAAAATGCTAAACAAAACATTTTATGGTTGAGTTATGCTTGCTTCTACTCTTTTAAAAATTCTGCTAGTGAAATCACAGCATTGTATTTTAGATTAGATGCCTAACATTTCCTTTTTTGTGTGCTTCCTTTGCCCAGACAAGCCACCATATTCAGTTGAGCAGGGCTTAGGACTCGAAAAGAGACTTTATTTTTGGAAAAAACCCAAATTAAATAATGCCATTTTTATTCTTTCCAAGACAAGCTTATCACTGGGGATTTTTTTTAGTTTAAATCAGTTGCCCCCATGAATTTGCTAGCTAGCTGCCTTTAAAGATCATGCAATTCCCTCAAATTCCAGGATAAATGCTATTATAAGATTATACAGAATGGGAATTGGTGAGCTTTTGTATGTCTCAGTGAGCAAAATAGGTGACAGGAAGCAGTTTTGCCTGCTTAGACATTCATCCAAGTCCCGCTATAAGGACTGGAAGGACATCCATTGACTCCACTGGGAACTGGATGAGTCTCTAAGCGTCAATAAAATCAAAGAATTCTCACAGTGAATCGGCCTATCTGGCACGCATTAAAATAAACGATTGTAAATTTTGAAAATGACTCTTCTTGCAGCATAGGCCAATTGGTCAGCTGCAAATTTGGCACAGCTGTGCAGCATGTGTCCTGGGCAGTCCACAGGAACATGATGTTCTTTTTCACTCCTGAGAGCTTTGGAGAATGAAAGAAAGGACTCAACCCATTGCTGAAGACTAAATGCTGAAATAATGGAGCTAAATAAAGAAATCAAGAAAATGCTTACAAAGGTAACATTTATTTTGAAGGAAAATAATTAACAAAACCCCCAAAAGATGAAACATTTTAAAGGCAAGTGTGCTGCTTAATTGGCTGTTCTGGAAAGAAAAGAACAAAATTCAGAAAATTCTCTGGCAGAAGCTGATGGAATTTGACCTTTATATCAATGTACTGTAGAAATAAGGCAGAATTCCTGAAAAAAAAAATACTAACCATGTAATTTTCATCCTTTCACCATCTGTGGGGGGAGTGAAATTCATCCAAAGACAGGAGAAGCTACTGAATTCTAGGCATCCACACTGCTGTAAAGAAATGCTGCTGCTCTGTCTTCAAATAGAAGGATGATAGATAGACTCCTAGGGGATGCCTTTAAAGCCTTGTGCAGTGGGTATGAACTCTAGAAAGAACAGATAGATAGATTTTCAACTGCATATAAAAACAAAAGAGCAAAAAATTACAGTCAGTATTGTTTTTCATGTAATGTGCAAATAAAGCACAGCACATGCACACTTAGGCTTGAAAGCAGCCACTGAAAAACTGGTTTTGATTGCCCTGATTCCCCACAAAGGAAGCTTCTCATGCTTAGAAAGCTGGACAAATGTCATTAATGGAAAAGGAGCTTCACCACAATAAAAGAAATGTGAGATTCAGTATCTGTACCATGCTGTTAAACACTAATCCCAAGAGACCTTAAGTCTAGCTCAGCATTTTGCAATTACATACTAAAAGATACTTTGGACTTCCTTATTTCATGTCTTTGTGGTAGTCTGCACTGGTAAAACAAGATATCACAGAATATATGATTATAAATCAAGAATATATGATTATAAATATTCCTGTGACCTAGAGATAACTACTTCTCTCCAAGATAAGTGAATTCCTGAGGAGTCTCCTTGCTAAAAGGTATTAAAAAGTCACTGTTTGAAAAAATGCAATTTTAAATTAGCGTTTTAATTTTGGGGGCTTTAGAACCCCAAAGTTTTATCTGTGTTTTGTTTTGCTTTTTACTTTCAGCTGTTGCATGTGATTTGGAGTTCTCCTCCTTCTCTGCTTCCCTGCTGGCTCTGAATGATTTGTGACTGCATTCCACAAAGGTCCAGTGTGACAAGAGCAGAAGAATACATTAAAAGGCTTTTTTAGAGGTAATCTTAAAATTCTCTTTTTTGCTAATTCAATTCAACCTTTTTTTTTTTTTTTTTCAGTGTAAAAATCTGACCACTAGTAGTTTAATTTGGCTCATTGATGCTAATGGCCCATGTCCACCTCTGTTTCTATGGAAATGGATGCCAGCCTGAAGAGTGGGGAATGATTTTAAACATATTCTTCATAGAAGCTGTTACCTATCAGGTGTCCTTTATCGCTAAAATTTGACTTAGAATGGTTTCTGGTAGCAAAACAAAAGCACTGCTAATTAGTTTCTAGTACTGCTAGTTGAGGACCAAATTTACCAAAATACATTTTTCAAGTATATACGGAAGAAAATCCCAGGTTCACTGGCTTCTTGATCCTGATTTGTTATTGTCTTGCATCAAATGCAATAATTCACCAGATCAGAAAGGGTATATCAAATGCTATGAAAGTAGGGTGGGTGAATAAAGCATTACCAAAATGGGACAAGATTGGTTCATTGTTCTCTGTAAACAACCAGGCAAGATGAGAAGGAAAGAAGGGCGAAAAATGGGCAAATTTCAAATATCTACTCTTAAAGGGAGCATAGACATTGCTCTCGCAAGGGAACATTGGTTCTCTGTAGAGGTTTTGCAAGTAAGGTCTAATGTAACATTTCTCTCTGAAAGCTATCACTTTGCAGAAGCATCTCCTTAGGCTGAACAGGTTGGTGTTGTGTTGAGGTTTTTTTCTGATTCATGGGTAAAATTCTCATTGGTTCATAGATAGTATCTACAGCTGAGAGCAAAATTGTTTCTAAAGATATGGGGAAAACTTAAAAGCCTTTTCTTTTTCCCAGCAAAAGATTGAAAGACTTCATTGAAAATATCCTATTCACATTTTCAATCGGTATATGCATGTGCACACATGATCTTGGTCTCATATAAAACAGCGAGAAAGGATAACATGGAACGAGTATTTACACAGAGTAATGTAATGAATACAAGTCACTTCTACTTTTTGATTAACTTCTCTGGCACAATGTGTGAAGGCAGAACACATGTCCTGGCATGTATGCTATTTCAGCAGATTGTGGAATATTGCCACATGTTTGTTTTCATGTAGGTTGTTTTCATGTGACTCTTGTAGGGGTTCTCTCATTGGCTATCACCTGGTTTTAGGTTATTTGAGTCAGATGTAATCTAACATGCAGCATGTGTATTTTAATGTCTGCAAGTGGACATACTGTAGCATCTCAATAGTGTAGCCTCTGATATATTTAACATACTGAGCATTTTGTATAGTGCATGACCCATGGATTCCATATGTGCTTCTTATCATCTGAAGTCTTACCCTTCCTGCCTCCCTCATTGTGTACTTTGTCCATCCACTCCATTGATCAAGTGGCAATGGGCTTCAGTGAAAACAGAGCTGACCAGTTTGCACCTGGTTTGAGCAGCTGGCTTAATATTGATCTTAAGACAAAGAAATCTTTTTGAAAATTTGTCCCAAAGACTTTCTCTGAATGGAAGTTCTGTCCTGGGACAACTGCCACCTAGAAAAATGATGTACCATTATGTGGCAAGTTTGGATTTTCAGATTCACTGGATGGACTAGAGAGAAATTTTTTCCTTGTTGAATTTTTTATGTTTTCTGAAGTGGAGTAAGAAAAAGAAATGTGGTGGAGCATTCTCCCCCCAAATGCTATGGAGATCACAGGTCCTGTCACAAGCTACAGACCCTCATTTCCCTCACTGAGCTGCTAGGATGTATTACAAGAATCCCTGATCTTAGTACTGTAGAGAAAATTGAAGTCACAGGACATTAACATTAGCATATATCAGATCAATCAAATCTGGCAATGTTGACAGTAGAAAGATTCAGCTGAAAACCAACATTGTGTTTAAAAATTAGTTGAAAAATCAATTTTCTGTTGAAATGAAGTTTGCACAAAAAACCTTACTCTCAACCAGTAATATCAGAAAGGCCAATACTCTGCTGATGGCAAAGTATTTGGTTGTTACTTTTGTACAGATGGCTGCATAACATTCACAGAAGGAATGAATCTAGAAGCCAGTTTTTCAAATGTCATCTTCTACATATGTAAGTGCAAATGGGTCCCTGTATATCACTTGTGCATGCAAATGATAGACCTAGCATTTGCACATCAAGCACAGATCATCTTTGGACATTATCCTACAGACGGACAGATACAGTGTGAATCACATTTATTCAAAGAAATGCAAGCTAAAATCCCTTTAGAAAGGCAGTCCCTTGGTTTGTCTACTCCCAGCAACATACAGTTGCTGAGGTAAGCAGTTACTTCTACTCAGTTTTGTGAAGATAATTTTTTCATCCTCTGAATATTCTCTTATTAATCCTATTTTCCAAAGGTATGTTAACATTTTGTAAGGCTAAGCACTGCAGAAAAAAAGAGAGTTTTAAAAATTAATATTGGCTTGGTCTGTCAATAATTACACATTTACCTCTGCACAAAAAATTGACAGAAAGAAAATATGCTGGGTCAGTATTAGGAGACTGAATTTTTAAAAAACATTTTGTGATATCCTTGTCTTTAATATGTCATGTCATTAATGATGCATCTTTGGCTGAGGAGCTAAGCACATTATTTATGATTCAGATTAAATTTAGCCATGTGAAGGGGTTTTTTTTTTCCCCCAGTCTATTTATTTGTGAGAATAGATTTTTTACCAGAATAGCTAAGACTAGAGAAATTTTGGTCTCATCAATTCTAAGCTGATTTCATTGGCTTCTATAGCAATTCTTTAGTCATAGATTGGAAATAAACACATTCATTGAGACTCACAGTAATTTGGAATGGTGTTAAATTGCTAATAGTATGCTATGTATAGATGTGCTAATACAAATGTGATAGCTGGACGTGCATCATATATCATCACATTGAAAGTTTTATTACTGCTTCACTGAATGCTAGAGAAGTAATGAGGTTTTACTCTTACTGAGAGTAGGAGCAGTTCTGCAAACAGTACCATTTTAAATGTGCAGCATGCAATAAATTACCTTTTGTCTGAAGGATTTAAATAGTATTTATATTTCAAAGAAAAAATCATAAAACTTTTCCTTGTTTAAACACAATTCTTTCCATGCCATCTTTCTAAAGGAAAGGGAGGTCCAACATATAATTTTAAGTTTTGTAGATATTTATTTTTAGCTTTGCTTCAGTATGCTTGATATTTTTTAAGGAACTCAGTTAAGTGTGCCTTATTCGCTCATTTGTCAGCTATTTTATGTCAATAGTGTTAATACAGGTGAAATGAAGTTCATGGAAAGTATTGTATTTCTAAAAAACAGACGGCTTAGCACATTCTGTGTTGGTCTGGTCATATGACAAGGGGGCCTTATCATGACATGCTTAGTTTTATTACTAGAGGTAAACCTTTTTGTATGTGGTGAGCTATTTAACTGTTACAGTACTGCATTTTGGATAGTGAGCCATAAACATGGTTGTGGGCTTTCAGATGTATAAAAAAAATCAAGGACTTATATAATCACCCATGAAGAAGAAGGAGAAGAATCGAGTACAATATTTCTTTATATTCTGTAGGGAGTACAGCCCAGATGACTGTTAGCTTTTTCACTGAAGGCAACACAGTTTTTAACAGATTTTAGATCTTTGCATGCGTGTAGCTAACTTAAGAAGGCTTCAAAAGGCTTTCAGAACTAATGATTTTTTTTTTTTTTTTTTTTTGCTTAACGATGAACGATGAACTTACAGCACTTAAACAATGTAAAGTGATAAACAATGTAAGGAGATACTGGAGATAATCTACATCTTCGAAGTCCAGGGAGAAGGGCCAGAAGACCCAAATAGTGGACAGTGGGTGAAGTTTTCCTAGAAGTAGTAACACACCAACAGCAAAGCAAGATGTCAAGCTGGGTGTAGCAATAGCTACATAAAATTAATATTTTCTTCCTCCTCTCCACAAATAGGTTCAGTAAAAAGGACCCTGTGATTTCTTCCCCTTTGAACTTAAATTGCTTTTTCTGTCTGTCTGTCTGTCAATTTCTGTAACTATATGTAGGGTGAATATGACATAAACTCTGCTAAGAAAAGTGCAAAGAAATTCAGAAACTGAGTCACATTTTCAGCAACGAATAATTCTGAATGGGAAGAGAATGAACCAAAGAAGCATGACAGGAATTAAGACACGTAAAGACATGAGATTAATGTTTTATTACATAGTTATCTCAAAAGACAGGTATTTATAGAGGAGTTCTTAATCTAATTCAGTTCTTAGACAGCATCTGAGAAGAAGAGCATTTCTTTCGGCTATTCACCTTAAGTCCCATCATGCATTTTATTGAACATGAAAGATAAACATCTGTTATAAGCAATGAAATCATGTTTCTCTTACTTTGAAGCAAAATACTGGACATAATAATCTATTAAGAATCCTTTCCTATTTTCTTTTCATTGATTATATTGTTGGAGGCAACTTCCCTGTGTTTCTACAGCTTTCTTTGATGCAAAAGCAAAAATACAATTAATTAAAATTAGAGTACTATCTAATTTTCTGTCTGAAATTCATTAGTCAGAAAGTAAAATGGAGGAAAGAAAATGGTCTCTGTCTCTTCTTGGATCAATGTCACTCTATTGCCAACAAGTTAATTCATTGATGTGGAGATGCACTTTCCTCAGTGCAAATCCTAGTTCAGGATTTGTATTGCCTTGCCAGTAATAGGGGTTTGATGAATTGATATTTGATATGTTTGCAGCTAAGTAAATTCAAGACCAATCTTTACTAATAACATGGAACTGTGCAGCAGACCTGAATTCTGTGCTGGGCGTGACATTTCCAAGATAGGTGACTCATTTCACTTTATTTAGTGTACCTTTTACTTATGAATTCTAGGCATCCTCCTGTCAAGTGTCTACAAAAGATGGAGCTGTATCCAAGAGCTGACAGCTATTCAGAATGGACAACAAACTAATGTGAATTCACTTTGAAGTCACCAAATGCCAAGGGAAGTTATAATAAATCCTGCCAAATTTTCTGGACGCTTTATACACATGATAAACAAAAAACAGACAGCATTCTGCAGGTAGACATGATCTCAAAAAGCAAAGTCTGCTCCTCTTCTTTCCAGTGCTGTTGCTTCATATAGTGGTTATTGGGCCACTGAACTCTGATGCATTTCAATAGCCTTTCCACATACTGAGTGCCAGGTTTCTCGCATGACAGGTTTCCTTGATCAATACTTAACCATCCAGACTTCTTGAACTCAAGTTCTTTGACTCACAGGTTGTTGCAGTTGAGGTGGACATGACATGACACTCTGCAGTTCATGCAGCAACAGTGAACTTTCATTGATTATAGTTCTCTTTTATATGGTTTTCAAATAATCTCACAGTCAATCCCAGCTGACTAAATTTTGGTTACCACCCAGCTCACTGGCCAATAGCTGCCTGTGTCCGTGCTTGTCAGGGATTAGCTGGCGTTGTTTGAATTTGAATCTCCCACCTTCTCAGTGCCTTCCTCCTAGGGATGTTTACTTCTTTTCCTTAGCAGCATAGACTGGTTGAATTATAGTTAGGGCTACCTATGACTGTGAGGCCTCCAGGCTAGCTGTTGTCTGCCACAGTTCCCCCTTTTTGTTTTTAAATACAAAGGCAGTGTCTGTCACCCTCTTCAGGGTCCTTGCAGACAGGATGACAAACATGGCACAGTGTGTGAGATAATTATGATGGCACAAATGATAAGCTTAGTTTGCAGGAGGCTCTTCACTCAACTCAACAAGCCTAGCCTTACTAGCCATTAGTCTATCCCACACACCATCAAAAGTTTTTACTGTCATGTCAGGAGCTATCAAAAATGAGCACAGTTTTATAGGATGCTGTGCTGCACACTGTTCACATCTATGGCTGAACTGCTCAAACTAAAGGAAGTTACAAACAAGTCAACTCAAAAAAAAAAACCTGTCAAAGATAACATTCAAAAACTGTAAAAGGTAACATTTCACAGCCTTGTTCTCTATTTGGTCTTACAGGTCACGTGTTGTCACAGTTTCAGAGACAGACCAGTGACATGACACACTGAGCCCGTGCAGCAGCAGTTCACTTCATTCACATCTCGCTCCCTTAAAGGCCTTATGAGCCCAGGAGGTCAATCCTCATTGGCTGAGCCAGTTACTTCCTGCTCAGCCAGCCAATAGAAGCCTGAGTCTCCAGCGGCCTGGGCCTGCTCTTACTGGGCAAGTTATATAAGTAAGAGAATTATGTAACTGATCACATATTTCCCTTATAATTTTATAATTATTTATACTTCGAGGCCTACAGGCCAGCAGTAAGCCACCACCATGTCCAGGTATATAATTAAAATTTACATGTCCTTTTGCTAGTAATGTCCTGAAATTGTTTGACTCTTCAGGTTTAAGTGAAGTAATCGGTGAATTGTCTTCCAGTTGTTGACAACACCCAATAACTGTTGGTTTGTTAGGTCATGTTAAATGTGATTGAGAATTTTAAGAACATCCAAGGCTTTTGTGGCAGGTATATACTATTCTCACACTCCCCCTTCTTTGTTTTTACAGTAGTATACTTAACATCATTCAGTGGCAGCGGTGGAAATAATGAATCTTTTCTCTTTTCAAGCATTGAAATCTGAATGTTAATGTTGTTAAAAGAATTTTTTTCTTTTGTTACAGCATTAGCTTCATTTCCTGTTGGTCCATGGATATAATAGTGATAGATATGTGCCAGCTGCCTTCTCCTAAAATGACTGTAGTTTTTCCAGTATTGCAACTGATCTGATTGTGGAGCTGTCCATGAAGGGCTAGCTAACCCATCAGGTCAGGTATTTGAATCCTAGTCCTGAGCACAGAGTATACACAGCTGCACAACCTTGGTCAGCAGTGTTTCAAATCTCAGAAAAAATGGTGTCTAATTCAAATACTGTGAAATAAATGAAAGTATCTGAACAAGGAGGCAGGGCTCATTTTGTCATCTAGCCTTGCCTATTATACTGTTTAGGTTCCTACACACTTTGGAGTCCTAACTATTTAGCCAGACCATAGACCATATCCTTTAAATAAGTACCAATATCCATTTAACAAGTTCCTTCACTACTTAACAGTCAAATGCTATTACCTATTTAACAAGTAAGTTAATTGTGATGTTGCACACATTGCAATGCCCCTGTAAATTAAATTAACCCCTCACAACTGGCTCAGACTTTCTGCCCTTCAAATACTTGCACAGAGATTTAGAAGAGGTAGCATATTTAGTGAGGAGATGAAAGGGAGGGAGAGATGACTAGTCTCTTGTTTTGACTAGTGTTTGTAAATTGGTCCTCATACTTCACAATTTTATCCATTGCATTTTGTAGGATACACTGAGAATCGCATTCAGGGACATGCAGTTTGCACCCATGTCAGTTGTAGTTAATTACAGTGGTTTTGTGTGGATGGATATATGTACAAAGCCTTGAGATAGAAAATATAACTTCAGACTTTGTTAATTATTGCTAATGGATTAGAAATGCCTTGATTGATCTGATCTTGTGGGGTTGTGGTATCTCTTATTTTTAAGGCAGTCTGTAAGATATAAACTCTCTACCCCACACATAACATCTTCAAACAAAGCAGAAAACCTTGAAGAAAATTTTAAGTTTTTTGAGAGTTATAGCCCATACTTTGTTTATGTATAGTAATTATTTATTGAGTTAGCACTACCAAAAGGCAGATTTGGATACCAGGACAATGCATTAGATAACTGCTAGTCCATTTGCTCTGCTGGTATTTTGTGGTATTTTATGCTGTCTTAATGGCATCACCTGAGATTCTTTGGGCACAAAAATATTTTAAACTGTGGTCTGTAATAAATTTTCAGGAAATTCTTTTCAAATTCCCACAGAAAGAAGCTCTGTTGAAAATAATGTTGAAATGGCCAGGTTATAATTTTGAGATGGTCATTAGAGAATATTGAATTCTAGTTAATTAATAAACTTTAAGTATTATATGTACATGTAAATTCAGCCATAATATATAGAGATATATGTCACTGTTGAGACTTCAGCTTACCACCAAGAGGTTATTAAATACAGCATACATTCCAAGGATAGCAGATCCAGTGGAAGAGTTCACTCATTTTCAGTCCATTCCAGTATGAATAATGCCAATGCTTGTATCAGCGTCATAAACTGGTTAAATTGCCAAGTCAGGCTAAAGAGAAGCATTGCTATGGATACAGCTATGAGTGTGAGCCTTTCTTGAGCAGGCTGTAATGAATTCTGAGTAGGTATGTGATGGCTGCTACCTGAACAGCAAAGAATAGCAGTACCCTGTTCTCCCTTAAAGGGATGGTGAATTCTACTGCTTATAGTATCTACTCTGGCTCTGAAAAGAAATCACTATGAAGGTTCTGCAAGTTACCCATTGTTTCTGCATCTCAAATGATGTACTTCAGCTTCACTAACTGTTATATACCAGCAAGCTGCCAATGGCCCTGAAAGCTATCTTCCCCTAAGAAGCCAGCTTGTTACATACAGAGCAATGACCTAAACTGCTTGAAGTCCAAACAAAGAGCAGATATAAAAATAAACAGGCACTAGGTATTGCTGAATTTGAAGAATCCTAAACAGAATGCTGAGAAACACCTCCTGGTGAATATTCATTCTTTCAAGTATGTTAATTGTCCTCAGATTGTTTTGTTGTCGTATACTAAATGATGTAAACCTTGCTGTATGGAAGCAGTCTGAATTATCTGTTTGTAGTAGGAATAATAAAGTTCACACTTGGTTCTGAATGAAATTTCTCTTGATCTTGGAAAACCACAGGTAATTTTCATGCAGTGTAGCCACATAAAGAAAAGTAAGAAGTCCAAGAGTGACAACAGTAATTCCACAGTTACTGAGAGTATGTTCCACAGTTTGATATAGGAGGTGGAAACTGTGAAAACCAGGATAGCTTAGTTGCAATATTTAATTTACTACATTATTTGAATGACATTGTAAAGATACAATCCCTTGTTCACTTACCAGATTCCAGATTTTACAGATATGGTCTTTAGATCCAGTGAAGAGAAGATAATCAGTTGCTTCAATGCAAAGTACAGTCTTGGTATGTTCCTCAGGCTTTTTTGAGCTCATGCTGCGGATGCAGTGGCATGTGGTGTTCCATGGCTCTGGGTGCCGGCAGCCCACTGCTTGGCTTCTGGCTTCCTCTTGCATACCAAAGCTATGAGTGGGCTTGCCAAGTGGTGGCTGGGCTGTCCAGTCAGCCGCAGGCAGGGGTGGGCTGAGGAGACTACGGCAATATGGGGCATGGAACAAAGCAATGGCTTGGCCAGCTGCGGTGTGAGTGAACCCGCTCACGACACAGACACACCCGACGCTGGTGGTGGGGGACCTCCGGCGGCAGCATGGCGGGACGGTGCCACAGGGATAGGGAGCTCCGATAACGGCTGCTCCCCCCCAGCTTCTTGCCTGGCCATTCTGCCCATGCGCCTGAGGTGGCATGCAGTCCCCCATCGCTCCCCCCTGCCCTCTGTCCTTGCTGGACGTTCTGGCTGGCAGTGCCCATGGTGCCTCAGTTGCAGCTTTCACACTCCACTCGGCTTTTATCTGTTTTGAAGTGTCCAACACCAGCCACCAGGTCATTAAAATGTCTTCACTCATGTTGTTGCCTCAAGAGGCCAACTTTAATATCAGTTCACCATCCTGCTCCCATGTTTGCACTTTAAAAACGGCTTCTGCAGTTGTGCCTAGTTGATGGCTCTTACACCATGACAGCAAGGTTTGCAAAGCATGTTCACCATATTTTACCCCTCATTTGCATAAAAAGAGGGTCCATATCTGAACTACAACTCTTTCCTCTGTCAGATCCCCATGTCCTCAGTGGATACTTTGTATTTGCAGTGGTCTGTACTCTTTCAGTTATACACACTCACCGGCAGCTCTCCAGGCTGCCTCTCCCATGGGCTCTGTCCCCCCAGCTCTCCATGTAGCAGGCAGCTGCCAGTCATGTCGGGATCACCACTTGTCACAGTTTAGACGGACACAACACAACACTCTGTGTTTCATGTGGCAACAATGAATTTTAATCTATTGCAGTTCTCTTTTATATGGTTTTCAAATAATCTCACAGTCAATCCCAATTGGCTAAATTTTGGTTACCACCCAGCTCGCTGGCCAATAGCTGCCTGTGTCCATGCTTGTCAGGGATTGGCTAGTGTTGTTTGAATTTGAATCTCCCAGCTTCTCTGTGTCTTCTTCCTAGGGATGTTTACTTTTCCCTGACGGCATAGACTGGTTGAGTTATGGTTAGGGCTACCAATGACTGTGAGGTCTCCAGGCCAGCTGTTGGCTGTCACAACAGGTGGTTATTAATGGCTTAAGGAGAGTTTCAGAATAAAACATTTGTAGTTAGGTAAGGAAGAATGATATTTTGAGATAAATAGCTGCAGAAGAATGGGTCTATAGATTGTTTAAACATCACTGCTCTTCAGATATGATAGAGAAAATAAAGCTTTGGCCTGAGAATTTTAGCTGAGCAGAAAGAGTAATAGTTATTTTTTCTTTGTTGGATAAGGTTTACCATTGTACTCTTTTGACTGTATACTGAGAATTAAATGCAGGTATGGAAATTTTACTATTGTCTCAGAGAAAAATTCAAGCATGAATATGTGGCAGAAGGGAGATTGTTTGTTTGGATTTTGGTTTTTTGTTTTGGTGAGGTTTTTTTGTTTGGTGTTTTTTTGGGGTTTTGGTTTTGTTGTTGTGGTTTTTTTTTGTTTTTTTTTTGTTTTTGTTTGGTTTTTTTTTTTTTTTAAAACATTTTAATATTTCAAATAGGTCTAGAAGGTCCAAGAAAAATGACACATTTTGTCCTTGAATTGTTAGGCGAATTTCTGCATACAGATGAGAGGCAACAGCCAGAACATTTAGGTTCTTAACTGGGATTGGGCTCACTCCATACAAGTCGTCGCAGATGCCACTTAATGTTTTTAGCGACACTTTTACTACCTAACTTTTGTGACTTGTATCTCTTATTCAGACCCTATTTTTAACAACTGCTTGGTCCTTTCTCTCATACATGTTTTTCTGCATTGTGCCTC
Organism: Onychostruthus taczanowskii; assembly: GCF_017590055.1. NCBI lineage: Eukaryota > Metazoa > Chordata > Aves > Passeriformes > Passeridae > Onychostruthus > Onychostruthus taczanowskii. The sequence continues at coordinate 4,179,751 of NW_024502125.1, read as the reverse complement.
TAACTGCAAAGTGAACAGCTCTCTCGGGTACTTGACAGCGTATCCTCTTTCAGAGAGTAGCACCACACATTTGGTGGCATGACTTCATAGCCTCTATAGTCAGTCCAAAACAACAGCCTCCTTCATGTTTTTCTGTACTCCTGGAGCTCTTTGGAACTTGTTCCTGGGAGTGGAATGCAGACTAATAAAATTCCAGAGTACATGAGGTTTATAAATAAATTAAAGTACTCTCGTCTGAAACACTTAGAAGGGTATTTGTGAACATTAACTGTATGCAGGAACAGATATATAGCCTCACTTTTCATCTCTTGTTGACTAAACAGTTCATCCACCCACTGGTGTACATGTTTAAAACACTTTCTCTCTTTACAGCATGTATTTCTCTGCATTTTAGCAAACACCATTTAGAATCCCATTGGCAGATGCTTCTAGAGCCATATAAGCAAAAAAATTTCCAACAGTATACTTCAACTTCTCCAAAGAGTGTTACAACTTTCAGGTAGGGAGTCATATGTAACTTCCTTGCCCTGTGTCCAGTTTTAAGAATACTAAAAGAGAACTAAAAGAAATACACTTATCCAATCCCAGTCAAGCATGTATAATTAAGTCTATGCAAATCTTTCAACCAAGTAACAAGAACTGTCATTTAAGGAGTGCTATATACCTCATCTTCTAATTGCTATCCTACAATTACTTCAGTCTTATAAGCCAGTTTATGGCTTTGAGAAAAAAATAAAAATAAAAAAGGAGGTAAAATTGCAGATACAATAATCACTGAGTGATAAACAGATGTTTTTACTGCATCAATGTTGGACAAAGAGAGAGCCTCTCTTCCTCTCAGAGAAGACTCTCCTTTTTGGTACCAAATTTGTGCAAAGGCTGAGTTTTTGTTTGGTTGCATTTTTCCTGTTCTAAGTCAGAAATGTCAAATGATCAGTATACTCAACTTCATTTGATTTTCTAAATATGTTTGTAGTTTCTGTTGTATCAGATCTTTGTGATCCTGTTGCAGGGCAATAGATAAGGCAGAATGAAGCCTCTGGACCTGGGAGACTGATGAACTGTACTTGTGCCCCACTTGTGCAGGTTGTAGGCCAGGCAGTTTTCAGGGCGTAGAGAAGAAGGTAAAGCCCATGTTCACTCAGGATTTGTGCATAGAGAGCTGATCTTTATAGGGAGTAGATGTTAGCTCTAACCTGGATTGTTCAATACGCCTTACCCCATGTTCAAAAGTAAGGATGTTTTTCAGATGCAATGGAAGGACACTAAATCTCAGCTTCCACTGCAGAGCATTGTACATCTCTGTCCACTGCTGGATGCATTTCTGCCTCAGATTTACTACTGCTTCTTGAGCAGATACTTCTCTGTTTAGATTTTTTTCTCATTTGGCTCCATCATCAGGAGTTTCCATTTTCACTCTGTAGAAGAAAGCTGCTACAAAATATGTTCAGTTTTCAGAACACATTGAATGTTGAGCTTGTCAGATGGAAGAATGTGATTTCAATAGTTTTGATAGATGCTATAAATACCACTTATAAAATAAGCTGCTCTTATTTAAAAAGTTTGTTTGAAAAATGCCTATGATTTAGTGGCATTAAAAAATTAAATTAATGGTGATTTACAATTTCAAACCAAAATGGACTTTTGGCTGTTCCTTTCTGCCACAGGATAACTGTAAGATTACAGAGTTTTATTCACTACAGAAACAGATGACAAAACAAGATGTACTAAGGAACCAACTAGAAGATGGCTTTTTAAGTGCTGACTTGAAGTGAGTTTGGAAACATCCCCAGAGAAAAAATGATGGCCAGAGGCCAGAAGCACAGCTCATCAAGGGAGGTGGGAATCAGACTGTAGAATGAAGTAAGATAAAATACATTAAATTTCTTGTCAAATGAAGTCTTAAACCCCAGATGATTGCTTCTATCACTGTGTAAATTTCGGTGTTGTCACAATACTGTATTATAATTCGGATTTTTTTTTCATAAAAAGAAAATAGTAACTATTAAATGCTTAGTACAAAATCCAATTGTTACAGTAGAAAACTGCAGAAGTACAATGAAGTCCAAATAAAGTATCTTGCTTTAGTTGAATCATCATGTTTTGGCACAGCATAAGTCAGTGAGGAAGCTTCACATGTTATATCACTGTACGAGGAATAATTTTTGTCTTATGTACCCTAAAAGCCAGAAGGTGCAAATGTGACCTCCTATTTAACATATCTCTTTTTTTTTCTGGATCAGACAACTTGGAAACCTTTGCATGAGTGAACAGCAAGTTCCAAAAGAAGTTTTTTCACTTCATTTAATAAATTCATTTCTACTTTAGCTGAAATAACTTTTGAAAGTCAGTCTCTCTAGGCTTTTGAAAGGTCTTCCGTCACTGAGCTCTTACTGATATCACTAACAGAAGAGCAAATTGATGCAGAAGGCAGCACGTTCCCTTGGCAATACTAAGCCTGTTGGTCTTGCTGGTACCTTGGCCTCCCAAATTGAATGATTTTTGTATCAGTGAGCTATCCTATATGGCGTCAGCTATCAGAAGTAATGGCTCCTAGAACAGTTAAGGTGTTCTACAGAAAATATCTCTTTGTAGTTATGGATGCTTCCAGTAGCTGGAACCCTGTTTGTAAAAGGCAAGGCAACTCATTATCTGCAAAGTGTGATACATTTATCCTCCCTTTGTGTATTAATCTGAATGGTGGATTTAAAATATATAATCTCCATTATATGGAAAAAAAAAAAAGAGTTGTCAACAAGAACCTGAGTTCTCATTTCTAGGTAAAGCTCACAAATTCAACTGAAGAAATTGGAACTGGAAAATGGGGGATTTGGGGTGTGTTCCCCACCCACTGAAATCATTGGCACATATCCCATTGCTGTTGGAGACCATACAAAAAGACACCATCTAACACCCTTTGTATTGCATTTAACTTGTCCAAATGAGTGAGTAACAATGAATGGCTTGAGTCCCTAGCTTAGTCCTTTCTGAGGTAATGTCCAAATTAGCTTAATCTTCCTGCATATCCATAAATGATTAAAGAACAGCTACATCAAATCTAGTCCCTGTGAACAACCTGGGATTGTATCTGCAGGACCTACATGGCTAAGTGGATGAATCTGGCTATGCATCTTGACAGTAAACATGTATTGCAGATACTTATATAAGTTCTCATCACCTCTAAGAGAGTGTCGTACTTCCAGCTCTGGGCATCTTGGCCTAACTTATCTAAACTGGGAGTTGCAGCAAAGTTTGTATATGTAGCTAAGGCAGAGAACCTATACTAAGCAGGTTATTACTCCTCCACCGTTAGCACAACTGACTTCAGTATTTGCACATCTTCTTTCTCCTGATTGAAATCAAAAGAAACACCCTTTTAAAATTGCGTGGACATAATTGAATCCATCTTGCAGCATGACCTATGAATTTCTTTGTTGACACAAGGCAAATCCACATCAATTACTCTGGACAGAGGCAATGCTAATTAAGCAATATGAAGTCCAGGTATAGAGCCCCTAGCTAGTTTCTTTGTAAGTACCACATTTACCCTAGTGCAGATGTTAGTGTCTGTGCATTCTTGGGTGTTTTAAGCCACTGTAACTGGCTTGAGCTGAAGTATTTAAAAAATATTTTTAATATGGAAATTAAAAGTTGTTTGAAACACTTTTGGATCTTTCAATAGAACCATCCACTGAAGATGTTCATTGCCTAAAAAAGAAGGTCTTAAATTTTCAAAGCCCAGAGATACATTCGCCAAGAGAGAACCTAGTTTAAAGTTTTCTGCTCATGTTGTTTTCATCTACTTTTCTCAATATATGTTATTAAAGAGGTATTTTGACTACTGTAATTTACCCAGCTACAAGAAATTTTTGAAAGGTAGCTGTAAGAAATTATGCTTGATACTTCCAAATTCTTTGGTTTTTTTTTTCATGCTATGACATTTTAACATGATCTTCAATGATAAAATTAGGCAGCATTGAAGTACAACTTGCTTATCATACTTCTATACCAACACTGATATTTCTAGTCCTTCTTCCAAATATTTGACTCATTTTTATTTCTGTTGAAAAGGTTAATAAACCTTTAGTAACTCAGTACTGTCAGGTTTTTACCATTGATTGTCTGCTCTGTAATTTTTAATGCAGAATTGCAGAAACAGCATGAATGATACATCACATAAGCCAGTCATAGTGTTATAATCTCTTGGTCACTTATTAATACAATTCATCAGCTACTTAAATTCCTTAGCTTTGTTTTCATTGTAGTAACAGTAGGATTGTGAGTCTTCGTTTGGTGAAAAACTTTGGAATTTTTTGTGAGAAGGAAAGAAATACAGCTTCATTTCTCAGTGGATCCAAAACCTGGATTTCCCAAATGCTCTGAGCAATGAAGTTCATTGGTTGTTAGTAATGCTTAGCATTTATTTTATCAGGGAGCAGGATGACAACTTGAGGCTTGTTCAGGCAGAAATGGATGGAATAAAAAGTGTTCTTCCTCACTTCACGTCACATATAAATTATTAACCTTCCTAAAAATTTCTCTCCCCCTCAGTCACCTCCTGTAATGCATGAAGAGTCATATTTTTTTCTAATGCTTTCCTTTTTAATAAAGTCCTCAGTAAGAGACTTAGCTGACAAAATGGAGGAATTGTGTCAGTAAAATTTCAAGTACGATAAAGTTTCTTCATTTGAAGAATGACCCAAGTTCTCCAATCTCTTCTGTATTGTTGATTCCAGTAAACAACTCAGGATCCAATTCAGGAAGTAAAAACCATGCCCTAATTGTGAACTTTCATCTAAATCATAGATCAAATGTCCTGTTCCCTTCTCTTTCTGCCCACCTCCTGGAAAAAAAGAAACACAAACCAAAACCAAATTGAATGGGAAAGACATATTACTACTTCTCCATCATCAGCAGACACTTGTGATAAGCACTGTTGATAAGCACTTGTGATAAGCATGTGCATCATTACCCCTTGACATCCTCTTACGTGGACAAATGTTAGCCTAGTGCTGGATGTCAGTTACTTGTCCTCCAAGTGACAGATCCATGTAGCTGAGCAGGTACCTCTTGTGTGGTGAGGGTTTCCAAGCTGGCAGCGTACCCAGTGGCACCTGCAAAACAGAATGTAAAAACCATGTGCACTGTCAGTGCTTCTGTCCTGAACTAGCAACTGTCGTCCATGCTCAGTTCAGTGATGTGTTTGCCTCACCTGATCTGGACTTTTCTGTATTGCTGTTGAGATGATAATGCTAACTGCATGCCGTGTGGTTAAGCAGACAGTTTTAAATGGGACTTAATAAACCAGGAATCTGTCTTTACATATTTCAAGAATACAAATTACAAAAAATGCCTTCTTCAGGGGCTTGGATGTGTAAGATGAAAACCTTTGCAGAGTAAGAACTGCAGCTGAAACTAGCCTCAGGTGTATCTACCAAAGCTAAGGCAATTCTGGATTGAATCATTCCCTCTAAAATTTTGTTTTCTATTTGACAGCATACTACTCAGAACCTAAAGCAATATTCCCCAAGATGTTTTCCTGTTCTGCCATGATCAGGGTTCACACTACACTGCTGCTCAGCAGAAAAGGAAACTCTCTGTGTGCCAGCTGTGATGGTATCTGCAGAAACACTTCTCATTTTGCGGGTTTCCTATCAACAGCTAGCAGTTGCCCACTGGCCTCAGAACACTCCTCGCCAATTCTCAGCCACATGCCACCACGTGAATACTGCTGCTTATCTCAGCAGTAACGGCAGCTGGTTTCCCAATCCAGCTGTAATAAAATGGTTTGCTGATCAGGTGTTATAATCATAAATATGGCAGTTAAGGCTGACAGACACTGCAGATGATGTTTCTTTTTTCCAGTACCACAGGGCAAAGTGATTTTTTCCTCCAAACACTGTGGATCACCGCATCTCTATCCTGCTTTCTTTACCTCATACTGCTTCCTTCTTCCCCTACTCTTTGCTCTTGTTCCATACCATCCAGGGTTATTCCTTTATCCTTTTCTTTCTATCCAAGCTGTTCTTGTTCTTTGAAAGATTTGTGTAGAATTGAATATATTTCTGTCAGTTTGTCATTAAAGAGCAATTATTTTCCTGAGCAGTCTGATCTTTAAATAAGAAGCCCTTAATGCCTTTAAGTTAAGCATGGGGATCAGGTTTTCTTGCCTAAAATTTGTCTATCATTTTTGGTTTCACATAAACTGTGTGAATCTTTCTGTACTACTCTTCTGTCCAGGTTCACAGTTTGCAGACAGAAAAAACTATATTTTCTCTGCTATAGCCTGAGGGCTGTAAACCAGGCCCCAGATGATTCACAGCCTTTTCTTGTCTGTGAGCAAGATAACAAAATCTTTTGGTTCTTACTTCTTATCTGTCATATATTTGTTTTGTAAATAGGCTCTGATCTTTTTTCACCTGTCTACAGAAGCATGTGCAAATGACTTGAGATGAACACTGAAGTTTTTGCTCAAGTCTTTTCTCAACAGCAGGTAACTTAAAGCCAGAAAACCTGCCTGAATTTCAAAGAGAGTGAGTAAGAGGGGCCTGTATTTGTGAAGTGGGTACAGACTATATACGTGAGGTGTTATGTCTTTCATAAGCTCTCACACTAATTCCAGGCTGAATTGCAATGAAATAATATTCCTAATGAAATTATAATCTATTTTACAGATACAATTGCAGATATTTTCTACAACTGTGTCTGTACCAACATGGCTGGGAACAATTTTCAATATGCACCTCTGTCTACTTGTTTTAGTCCTATGCCAAGACAAGACACAGAGTTTTATGGAGACAGCTCCTTTTCTTTTATCTTCCAGTTACAGCATACTTCATGCCGTGCTACTGGTAGATGCCAAACCCTGGCATTTATTGAAGTGTTCCTTTTTATTTTACTTAGTGGCATGGCATAGCTGAACAATAAGCATGATATGCCTACACCCCAGCTGTGTACACGGTTAGCTCAAGCAGGCTCCCAAGATGCTGGATGCATTACAACCATCATGCTACAGCACTGATCAGACTCCTGCTTGCAATGATAGCATGACGTGACTTGCTAGAGATCTGTGCTACATACTAACTAAAAGAAAGTTGCTGCTGATTATTCAGATTCTCTCAGGGAGTCACAATCTCTGCAAGTTCCTTCATCTGCTCTTGTTAGGAAATGTCTGAATCCATTCTGCTCTGAAGAAACCACCCCCAGAACTCAGCCTACAAGACAAATCTAGTTGCAATCTACTAACACCTTTGGTCTTTGGTGAAAATAAAGTCTGCTGCTTTGAAGACCTGCAGAATCTCCACTGTAACAAACAAGTCTTGAAGACATGATTGCTATACAATACCTCCCCTCTCTTTAATCATAACTGTAAATGACCAGTTTGGGAAGACTAAAATTTCAAAGTAATGATCTGAAACCTGTAACATATAATGTATTTTCCTATTCATGTGGAAAAATAATTCTCTGTGATTTTTGCCACTAAGTTCTTAGAAAACCACAATGAAATAGGAGTACTGTTTAAACATATTTTTAATTTAGGAATAACGTGAAACAAAAAAAGAAAAAAATCTGTAGAAACTCTTCATTGCAGTTTAAGATTAAACATTACCCTATGAATTTCACCAGGAACTCCCTTCCCCTTTTCCTACTTCTCTGCTGCTGCAGGCTGCTTCCTAGGAGGCTAATGAGCTGTGTGTGACCATGCCCTTTGCTGGCTGACCTTTGTCTCTCCAGCCTGTAGCCCCAAAACCTTTCATCCTGGCTGTGACCTGGCAATAGACCTTGCCACATGTAGTTAACTCATCATCCCTATTCTGTATTTGAAATCCCATTATTAGATAACAGCATTAAAACCAGCACCAACAGCGAATGAACTATAGATTCATTTTTAATTAGTATCTGTATTTTATAGGCAAGAGTTTGATTTTTCATGGAGTAGAGAACATGCAACTGTTGCAGCTGAGAAATCAGTGTTGTGTTGCAACAATATATTGGTGGGAAAGGTTCCTGTTGTTTGTGCTTTGATAGATATTGTCATGAGATATTATGCTGTACTTCCTAAGTCACATATGGTAACCATAATGTACTGGAACAGAGCTGTATCTATTTTGGTCATCCTTTGTGCTTGACAGCACTCAAGGTGACACCAAATTATTCTTCTGATCTTACAGATTCCTGTGGAGCTGCTTCTCTGTGTTGATTTAAGATATGTGAGAAGAGTTTCCCTTGAAGCAGTATTGTCAGCCTGCATATGGAAGTTGGACTCAATGTAGCTCAGCTTTACCCCATGGAATCAGATTCACTAAGGGATTATTGAAAAACCTTAAGTATCTGAGTTGCAGGTGTTTGAGCTTTGTATACATATTATGAATACATATGGCCAGCCACCTTCCTTCACAGAGACATTTCTTCACACATTTCTTCAAAATACAATCTCTAGAATAACACATAGTCTTGAAAATATCTCAAGTTAATATTTTCAGAAGACAGACGTTATATATATGGTGCACCCTGTGATGAGGCATATGTTTGAGCAAATTTCAGAGGTCATCTGTGACAAATAATAGGTATGCACAGAAGGCCTTCAATATATTTCAGAGTAGGAAGGAGTTTGAATGAGAATAAGGTCAAGTTTTCATCTCAGAAAATGCATCATATTAAAAAACTGCAGACCTGACAGCAATCCATGTTTGCTATTTCACAGGTGTTGAGGTGTACTGGGAAATTTAACTCACATGCGGTAAGATGTTGATGTAAGGTGAGGATCTCTAGAAAGCCTGCATTAGTGTGGAAAAACAGGACATACCACTGTCAGTCACTGACAGCCTGTGGATAATCAGAAATTCTTTATTAGAATCCCAATGGGGGCTTCAGCCTTTTATTAATGCTAGTCAGTTCAGAGCATGGTTCTACATAAAACTGTGGACAGTAGGCAGCTTCAGCTACATCTTAATTAATTAGACATCTCTTAATATATTTTACAATTGCTTGAACAATGTGTGTTTAAAACTAGCTACTCTGGCAAACCAAACTCACTGTATGTGATTCTTCCTTTCTAGGAAAATATAAAAACTTCTTCACAACAGGAAGGGAGGTTAGTACTTTTAAGAAGCAGCAGAATTAGTCTGGAAGGTTAGTGAGGCGAAAGACCTTTGGCTGGGAACGATCAAGCAAGTAGCTGTAATATGAAGGCTGTGACTCAGAACTCAAGCTCAGTAAGAAGTCTGAACTAAAGGATGTGACAAGTAACAGGATTTAATAGGTTGTCTGCAGTGAAAATGAATTCACCAAAAACAAAATCAGGGGAATCTGAGATAATGGGAATAATGCCCGATTATATATATTATATATTCTGACAATTGCCAGCTGTTACTGATGCCTGATTATATATATTGTACATTCTGTCCATTACCAGCTGTTGCTGGTAACTGTAGTAACAAATTTTACTAGAACTGATCAGAAATGTCCAAATGGATCTTCTTTTTCTATTAAAAAATGTGAACTAAATGGCATGAGGTCAGCTCACAAGAAAATACTAACCTGGGAAGCTTGGGACAGACTGAGAACACTTCCTGCAAGGACAGCTGCCAAGATTGGCTGCCAGACAAATTTCTATCAGGGGTTTGCCAGATTGCTCAGCTATATGCTTGGCATATACCTATAATGCATCCTCAGGTTTGCGACCTAAGATTTAATGGGTTGGCATCCCTGAAAACTCCTATCCTGTGTGTTGCCCTAGAAATCAGCAGTCCAGGAGCGTTTTCATCTTTGGAAGTCCCGTCGAGTAGCACTTAAGAGTTGTGGTTACTTCTGTTGTTGTTGGGAGTTTGATTTGAAATATCTGAAATGAAATCTCATTTCAGAATGAAATCCAGTATGAATTTTCCCTTTCCAAAGAAATGTTTAAACTTCTGAAGACATTTTGGGACAATGTGCAATATCATTCTCTTCCAATTTTGTAATACCTAATAGAGAAGAAATTCTTACTTTTCTCAGCTCTAGCAACTTTATAACAGAATAAAAACCAGTCCCCCGCTCAGTTGCTCTGGCAAAGAAATGCAGTTGTATCAAAAGATAAACTTGTCAGTGTTAGCAACTCAGGCCGTGCTTGACTTCACGTAGCTTGCCTTATGGTGTTGTGTTTCAGCTTTTCACTTGTTTTTATTCTTAATATGCATTGGTCATGTCAGATTAAAAGCCCTCCTGAAAAGTGAATGCATAGCCCTTGGCCAGCAATTAGCAAACACAAGAGAAAACAAAGGCACCAGGGTAGGGAAAATGTGAATTATTCAGAGTAAATATAGGCCAGAAAGGGAAGTTGCTTTTGAAAAGATGGTCGGTCTCTCAAGCTGAAACTTTCTGTCCATTACCAGCTGGTACCTCTTTTAAGTTCTAAGCATAACTTTCTTTACAAGATTTGCTGAAGTACACTTAGAGAGAAAAAGGCAAGGAGATTTTGCAATCCTGAACTGTTCTGAATGGGAGGAATAAAGACATAAATATTATTACTAAATTAATTATAAAAAAGAAAGCCCTGACAAAACAAGAAGAGTTTCTATGTAGAGATCCTTCAAATAGTGAAGAAAAGCAAGTGAAATGCTAGGTCAACATAAATACAACTAGAACTCCCTCACTGGAAGATGTCATAAAATCAGTCATAATATCCCATTTTGACTAGGATAGTGGAAAACTGTCGTATTTCTTTGTGGTGAAATCATACAATACATATCAAACATGCTATGTGCTGATGTTGTAGCTTAACAGTGAGACAGCTGATTACTCAGGAATGCATGAAGATTGCTGCTGCATTAATGTAAAGTTGTTTACATGTTTGCATGTTCATTGAGGATGGAGAGTTTTGGATAGATACCCCTCTTACCTACATTCAGGCTTTGTCATACAAATTGTTAGCAAAACAAATATTGCAAAAGGGATGCACTCCAACAGCTGTGCAATTGCCTTCTACATCTGGACTCCAATCTGAAGAAAACAGTGTGGAACTAATTCACCTGATTTCCGTTTGTCCAAACATAAAGAAAAATACAGTGGAATATAGATGTCCTATGCATGGCTTTAGCCATGTATATTTCTCACGAGGAAAATGCAATGTAATTAGACTTACGGTTGAAAGAGGAAACAGAGGTTTATTTCTGCTCTCTCTGATACACTAAAGTGTTTTTCTAAGAAGCTGTGAGAGTTTGTCCAAACAAGATGATTATTGTTTCATGTTAAGAGAGTAATTCAGATGCTCATCTCTTTCATATTATCACTGATAATATTGAGAATTAAATTATGAGGTTGCCAGCAATATAAATGTTTGCAACCTCAATTACTTTCATGAACTCTCACTGTCTAGGAAAATAGATTTGCTCTATATTCCCTCCGCAAGAATTTTTCTGCTCTGTGTCACTAATTCATGATATTGGAAACAGGAATGTGTTGCCCGACTTTATGATGGAGAATGACATCAGTATTCTGGGATTCTGTAATCTCAGTGGGAGAGAGAAGAAAAGGGCTAGAGCTGTTACCATTTCTAATGTTTTGTTGTCTTCAGCTTAGAGGAAAACAAATCTAGTATCAGTGTACAAAGATGAAATAACATTCACGGCCTAAAAAATAGTTTTGCTTGCTGTTGTAGTCAGCTAGTGAGCGCTACTCTAGGACAGTGCAAATATAGGCTCTGTGTCATATCATTGGCTTTCAAGGCACGAGTATAGGATTCCTCATAGTGTTAAAGCCTTTCACGGTAAATGTCTGTGCTATAAATTTTGATGTACTTCTCAGCTGAATGGATGCTTTGAGTGGAGACAGCCTGGCTGGAGCTAAAGTGGTTAGGTTTGATTTACCTCTTCTTTATTATTCAGTTCTATCAAGAATTTGGAGGAGTCATATCAAGGCATGTTGATTGACTTCAGTTTGTAGATTAAAATAAAGTGAGTGCTATTTAACCATGTAGTGATATCACGATGAAGTAATGTGTAGCTTTGTAAGACAGACAATGAAACCTGATATTTGCAAATAAATCCATTGACAGATGAGTTTTTCCTAATAATCATTCAATGTGTATTTTTTTATGAAAGTCCTTATGGGGGTTTCCAGAATTAGAGAAGTACTTGTGAAGAGTCCCTGTGTGTGCCATTTCTTAAGCACTATTTATATTTAGTTTGATTTGTAAAGTTTGGTTTGCATATGTTGGCCATATTCATGCAGAGCATTTCATCTGCTGCTTTTTCTAGAGCTAAAACAGTTCTTGCTCTCCAGCATTTGCAAAATATTCTTCCTTGCTACAAATTTTCAGCTGCAGTTGTAGTGAGAGTGAGATAGCTGTTAGTATGCCTAAAATGAGTGATGTAAAATAATGGATCCATTTTCTAAGTCCTGTTATGACACTCTATAGGCTTCTTCATAAATATCTACGTACTTCTGATATTTCTTGTCAAATGGAACAGTAGGTATTTGTGGAGTCAAGTAATTCCCTCACCAGTTTCCCTCACCTAGCTTCCTCACTAAGAAGCAAAGTATGATTTCTCTTTTCTTCTGGAATTAGGTAATGATATCAGGATTACTTTCCAGCTAATTATTAATGAGATTCATTAACAGTTTTCAAGTCATTAATCTTGTGAAAACCTCCTGTGTTCTGCTGCAAATTATAGGTGGCTTTTAAAGGACTGTCAGTATTGACAGTTTAAAGTACCATGCAATAAAAAAGGCAAGCAATAGTGGGAAAAAAAAGCCCAAGACAGATGTGCAACTGTCCTGAGAAGGACCAGGGGCCATAAAATTGAATAAGTCCTTGCCAGCAGTATTTCAGAAGGTAGTGCGATAGTTATGTGTGAATCCCTAGGGGCTTTCTGAATGGGAATGCCTGTCAACTGTGGCAGCTGTAAGTTACAGTCCTCCAAGCACATATTTGGTCCTCTGCATACTTGTCATGCAGTCTGGTGGCCCAAGGTTAAGCCAGAATTAGGATATTTATATCCTGAATATTATTGTCACTAACCCACACCAGAGTTAGACACATTGATCTGTATTTGGCCATTGCATTAGACTCTGCGCACTCGAGGGAAATTCCCAAAAAGAGGAGGGGAAGCTCTGAGTAGTATCAGCTGTTACCATGCAGCAAAGTGACAATTAAACACTCTGTGTATACAGTTCTGGTTAGTGTCTATGCATGCAGAAATGTGACCAGTTCTCACAGACATATCTGCTGTTACTGTGCACCATGCCATGCTGTGCTTGCTCAGACAAAACTTTCAGCAGCTGAAGGTGGAGCATGATCCTGTGATCCAAGGCCTTACTTTTTGATCACCATATCCTATAAATTAACTAGTCTAAACAAGGTGAAATATAGAATCCTTGCCAGCTTTTACCAAAATAGAACTCTATAAATGAATCTCAGTTTATTATTTTCTATCTCTGTCGATTTTCTGAGACCAGCCCTTCCCACAGATGACAAAAATGCTTAGCATTCAACTGAAGAGCTATATCAGACTCCAGATGAATTTGAAATAGTTGCAACCCTTAAGCATTCAGGTCTTTCAGAGACTATGAAAATCCAAAGAATATGTGCAAAACAGACCCTGCAGAGTGAAGTTGCAACAGGAGATTTAGTCTGTCTCACATGTCCTGAAGATTCATACTTGGGTTTTTATTCCAAAAGAAGAAGAAGTCTGCATACAATTGGAAGGTTATGGAGTAAAACCACATATAGCCTACTGAGTTATCAAAAAAGTGTGGTTCCCATTCATTACTTGTAATGGATGGGAATTCCCTTTGAAGTTCTAGTATTACAAGTTCTAAATTATTTGCTGTAAGTGGCTGTCTCTGTGTTTTGAATGTATTTAATGCCAGGTAGAATATTCTTGTGATGGTACTTAGGAAAAAAAAAAGTTTAATTGTGCCTTTCCTATAAAAGAGAAAACCGTGCAGCCAAGTTCAATATTAATCAGACAGCCCATGACAGAGTGGCAAAGATGAGGAGGAGAGACCTCGCAGATGCAGCTCCACAGATGTAAAACCAAAAGCTGTGCTCCTGACCACATCCTTTGAAGTGGTTTCTAAACCAAATCAGTTTGAAGGAGCCTGGGAACATCTTTCATCATCAGTCTCCTTGCTGCCCTTCCTTGATTAGTGTCAATGAGTTTGAGGGTGAGAGCTGAAAAAGGCTTGCCAGTGCAGCACTCCTTGTTCTATCCCTCAGGCAGAATTCCGGGAAACATATGCAATGAATTATCTTTATTTCTAAGTATTTTTCAGGTGAGACTAATATAACTACCTGTCCAATGGCTATATACAACATATGAAACATGTGTGTTGCAACTGACACAGTTTTGTACTGGCAAAGTGCCAGTACTCAGTGTAATTTAAATATCCTGGACTCAGTGTTAATCAGTAGCTTGTCTCTGAGAAGACTGTGCTGATATTTCTAGTTCTTGCTACAAAACTGATTATTAAATCTAAGGTGGCCCAGTTCTATGAAGTGGAGTGTGAATATAATTTGCTTAACATTGCCATTTTCCATTATTTTATTAACTACATTTCAGAATTAATAATAATTATCCAAGAAGGCAGTGATTCTCATTTATTTGTGTGCTTCTGAATGACTTGAAATACATCTTGGAATTACCAAACCATGGAGATGTAGAAGACAAAAGCTAAACTATGACTCTCTCGTAGTATGACTCCTTGGATTTTGTTGGACTATTCTGCTTGTTTTGTAAACTCTGTTTTCTTCAATGCCATGCCTTTTAACCTCCATAAATAATTATTCTGTGTCAGTAGCTGAGGTAATTTTTCTAAAGCCCATTCAGTTGCCCATATGCATGATAACCTTACTGCTGTTAGGAGGAAAAGCATGGCATCATATTGAGCCACTAAGTACATAATTTCTAGTTCCACATCACATTCCATAGCAGTCTCAGTGTTCTACCTAGTTGGTATTTTTGCGTACCTGTCTTTCTAAATCTGGCACTAAAAGTATCAGAGGCAATTGTTACTGTACTTTCAAAAACCTAAATGTCAGAAGTTCCTCATATATGTTCCAAAATCTACTCTCTATGTCAAAAGTTCCTCATATCAATGATAATTAGACACCATTTTGACAGTTCTCACAGTTTAACGTATCTCTTAAGGAGCTAATGACTACATAATCTCATCTTTCACTAAAAAATGTGTACATAAATAAATATCACTCCACAAACTGACTTATTGCACAGACCATGAAAGAGGAACACTGCAAATCCAAACATCTTTAGGTAAATAAGCAGCCCTCAACATGCATTTTTATTTAATCTTCATTGTTTTTACCAACACCTTCAGCTTTTTGTGATCCAGATTTTTTCCCCCTCTTCCTTTTTCTTCTTTTTTTGATCACTCAAGGTTGGCAACACAATCACAGAACCACAGAATCATTTAGGCTGTAAAAGACCTCTGGGATTATCAAGTCCCACCTTTAAAAATGCCACCCTCTTAACGAGACCGTGGCACAGTCCACGTCCAGTCGGTTCTTTCTTGCTCACCTCCTTGGATGGAGACTCCACTCTTTGGATGGGCAGTCCATTTCAATGCTTACAACACTTCCCATGAAGAAATTCTTACTGATGTCCAGCCTGACAAGCAGCACCTCCCCTGAGGCAGCTGGAGGTGATGATCTCTTTCCCTGTCACTGGTTGCCCAGGAGAAGAGACTGACCCTCAGCTACAGTTTCAGGCAGTTGTAGACAGTGATAAGGTCGCTACTGAGCCTCCTTCTTTCCAGATCCCCTCAAGCCCTTCTCATAAGATTTGTACTCCAGACCCTTCAACATCTCCACCACCTCAATGTCCTTGTAGTGAGGGCCCAGAGATGGACACAGTACTCAAGGTATGGCCTCAGCAGTGCAAACACCTGATGCTACTCCATGAGAAGAAACTCTAAATCCATTCCAGCTCTCTAGTTTTACAAGTGAAAAAATCATCATCAGTCTTCCAGTAGTAAAATTTCAATGCCTAGATCACTTGTACATAAGCAGGTTTCTGGAACAGTTACATTTTACTGCATAAGATTCATTACTTTTGTTATATATCTGATGGAGAGATGGAAGGTGATAAATACAGATGGATTTTGGTAAGTAAATGTATAGGGATACACACCATTTCTGCAACAGACAAAGTAAGAACAGTTTTCAGTTCAAAGAGAAATGCAAAAAGTTTAAAAAGTTTCAATACATAAATTTTATTTTCTGTTTAAAAATACATCTATATTTTCTGTGTTCTTATATGCCTAATGTTAAGTAATTGTTAATGTAATGTTAAAACCTAGGCAAATACTACAGTCACTCTCCTCTGGCAAAGTGACCTCTCAGTGCTATGGTTTTAAAAATGCAGTTGTAGGGTTGTGTTCCTTGATGTAGAAGAATAATACACCCAAATTTTCTCTGCATTAGGCAAGGCAATTCCATGAAGTTTTTAGCACATTTCATGTCAATCACCAGAAAAAACAGAATGAGGATGAAGAATCAATGGTAAGAGCAAGCAGTAGTAAGGACAAGCAAAGGTTTTGTGAATTTACTGTAAGATTTTCACATTTAGGAAGTTAAACTTCAAGAGATCCTTCTGAAATTCCTTTAATTCCTTGTTAGTTTAAATTAGATATTTTTCATAATTTTCTTCATATTTTTGGTGGTGACTCAGATGTAAAAAGACCCAAAGGAATAATATGAAGCTAGTAATAAAAACTATGTGATCTGCAATAGACTTTTTTTTGGCACAACTGTTCAAGATTTTCTGTATGTGGAAAAGCCACAGACTACTTTTCAAAACACTCCACGCTAAAATTTCTTAGCATCTCGTGCCATCAGAAATGCTGTGATAAAGCTACTCCACAATTTTAGAAGAACAATAAATTTTTTTTGTACTTGGATTATGAAGAATTTGACCTTTTGGTGACTATAACAAAAAGATCCATCGAAAATGACTTGTGAGAAATAACAGCTTAGTATGAAGTTGAGTAAAGAGGAGCTATAGGTGTGCAATGCGACACAGTCAGAAATGAAGGCAAACACACTACTGGTGTGTATTAGAAGTACCTCTGTCAGAAATGGAATGCTGTTACAGTCAGACCCCTCTGCCTGTCACTTGTGAGACCCCATCTGGAGCACTGCACCCCGTGGGACAATGGCAAAAGATCCAGCAAGGCCTACACTGTGTTCCTGCTACCTCATCTTTGCAGATGGAGAGCTGCATAATGCACATCAAGAAAGGATGGGTTGGCTGAAGGAGAAGGCCCTGTGCAGTTAGTATGCACAATGGCTCTGATGAACTGCACAGAATGCAACAGTCACGTGATTGGAACTGCGAAGGGCACCATCATCAAAAATGTGACTTTTAGAATCGTAAAGTCATAGACTGAGGCTGGAAAAGACTTCTAAGATCATCCAGGCCTTTGACTGATCATCACCATGCCAACTAAACTGTAGCACTAAGGGCCATGTCCAGTGTTTCTTGAGTACTTCCAGGGATGGTGGCTCCAGCACTTCCATGGACAGTTTGTTCCAGTTCTTGACACCTCTTAAGGGAGGAAATTCTTCCTGATGTCCAACCTGAACTTTTCCATGGTGCAGCTTGAGGCCACTTTCTCTTGCCCTGAATTTATGCATTAAAACACGTGTCCTGCAAATACTAGTAAGTATAATGAAGTAGATGTTACCATGTGTATGACCGTATTATTCAAACTGTCTGCTTAGATCATGCTGCATGTAACAGAGAAGGAGGGGATAAGACTGGGTTGTATATACGGGTAGGAATTTCACCTAAGTTAGGAGAAAAACTCAAAATCACCTTACCAACAGCTGACTGGCTACTTTCCTCTCCTTCCTCCCAAGGAGAAACACCTTCTTCCTAAACTTCTCTGTAGGATGGTTGTTACCCAGGTTAGCACTGTATTATTGTTATTAGAGCTCTGTTGCAGCTAGTGCATTCAGCAATGACAATGCTGAATCTGTATGTCTGTTGCTTCAATAAACCACATTATTTGTGAATCTGTGATTGCAAAGTTCTTACTGAAGCGACTGGATCCAAAGTTTCTTACTGGTTAATCGCACTATTTGTGTGTCTATGGTGCAAAAATTCTTATTGAACATGACAAGATTTCTAGTGCCAAACGGGTTATAAATGGAGATCAAGCCTAGTCACACCCAGCTTCTTTGATCTCTGAGGACCAGGTGGAATGCAAGGGGGCTTATGTCCTGGCCAAATTCCTTAACCTTAATGCAACAGACCCTCAACATACAAAGGAATGGACTCATTGAAGCAGTTCCAGAGGAGGGCATGAGTATAATCAGAAGGATGGAGACCTTTCCTATGAAGACAGACTGAGGGATTTGGGCTTATTCAGACTGGAAAAAAAATATTTTGGAGAAACCTCACAGCAGCCTTTCTAAAGGAGGCATACAAGAAAGCTGAAGAGGGACATTTTAAAGGGAGTGAAGTCAGAGGATAAGGGTTAATGATTTCAAACTGAAAGGAGGCAGGTTTAGTTTGGATATTAGGAAGAAATTCTTCATTGTGAGAATGACAAGGCACTGGAAGAGGTTGTTGAGAGAAGTTGTGAATGCCCCATCCCTGGAAGTGTTAAAGGCCAGGCTGGATGGGCTTTAATCAGCCACTTGTAATAGCAGGTGTTCCTGCCTATGGCAGGGTGGTTGGAACTAGGTTGTCTTTGTCCCTTCCAGCCCACACCTTTTTATAATTCTATGATGAAAGATCTTTTGTACAATTAATTTCAAATTTGGATGATGTATTTAGGAAAAGTTGGTTTGGATTACAATGGGAGAGGAATGGAGGAGAAAGAAGAGATTATATGTTGCAAGACACTAGAATAGGGTATTTTGCTTTACATTGTAAAAACACAAACTATGAAGGAATAACTTCATTTTCTAAAGCAAGGAGGAAGAAGAGTTATGTATAACAGCAGTTGATGCTGGCAGAAACCCAAGCATAGCCATGGCTCACAGCTTTAAATTACAGAGTCTTTTCAAACAGAACAAAGGAGCAAATCACCTTAAACTTGTGCAGGCTACTGTGCATGCAGTAGGAGAAGTCTGGGGTTCAGCACTTAGGAGGTCAGTTCTGGCATGGCTTGCTACGAAGACCAAAAAGGGAAATGGGAGCTGATTTGGAATTTTTTTTAGTGAAATCTGTTTCTCATAGGAAATTCTAAATTAGAAAACAAAAAATTTCCCACTCTGGCTTGAAATTTCATTTTACTTGAAACTTTCAATTCCTTTTTTTCTTTCCCCTCCCCAAGATTTCAGTATTCACCTTGACTGGGCATAAGCATTTTTTGCGTCAAAGGAAAACACTTTCCTTTAGGGCTTTGTTAGCAGCCATACTTGGGCATTGCCTGGCTGTAGTGAGAGGCAGCGATTTACGTCTCTATTCTATTTGCTCTTCAAGATTTTAATTCTGTTTCACTCTAAGTACAGCACTTCTTTGTGTATCCTCTGTAACAGCAAATACACTTTTTCTGCTTTATTTTGATTCCATGCCAATATATGAAGGAATCAGATCTCTGTGTTATGAGGATTTGATCAATGATTGGGCATTCAATACTCAGACTTCAAAAAATATCTAGAATCACAAGTATAGTAGCTGATAGACCTCTCAGGTTTAGAAATCTATCCACAAAAAAGGATGAAAAAATGACAACATGCATGGAAACTTTACTACACATGGGCAGGCTACCCATCAGTCAAGAAGAAGTAATGATGGAAGTTTTTTTCACTAAAAGCCTTTTTTAGGGATGCAGGAAGTGTGGCTTAGTACAGGTGATCTGACTATTTTCTTATTTCCTGTTTTAAAAGTAATTTTAATGCATTTTAATTTGAAAGACTGAAGAGGTCTTCCAGTGATAAGTGGGGTAGGCTACATGAGAGACTTATGAAGTGCTGGACATGTCTGCAGTCTAAACATTTGAGCTGGCATATAGCTGCTGATTAGAAGCCCTGAATTTCTACATTTTGGCTGTAAGTTAAGAGACTCTAGCCCTGAAATTTCTAGTAGCAAGGAAGTTCTGTGGCAAGGGCTGTCCAGCTTCCCTGCAGGGCCAGTCCCCTGGCACATGCTGTATTCTGTCAGACACAGCCCATGTCTTCAGGATCTGATTGTATGTGCTGGAAGGAGGTTCTTTGAAAACATGAATTATGCGAAAATCCTATCTCTGAATTATATCCAATTATATTTCTGTGAAATATTTTGGATAGGGTCGTTCCTGACTACAGCTGTAAAGAAAATTCTAGAGAATTCTCCTGACTGGAGAATGGGAAGACATGAGGTCATCCCAATGTACAGCCTCAGACAGTAACACATCACAGAAACTACTTAAACTGTAGTTTCCTTGCCTTCCTCTCTTCATTCCTTCCATCCATCCATTCCGCTGCCTCCACAAACACAAAGTCCAAAGAGATCTTCTTCTGCCTTCCTCAGAGCTGCAGTTTTTCTTGGTGCAAAATGCTTTCACTTCCATTATCAGAGGACTACATGGGAAAAGTTCTGATTTGCAGCCCTTTCTGGCATGAAGAGATAACACACTGAAAACATGTTTAATTGCCTTGTTGAGTTGGAGCTGAAAAAACTGAAATAACGTCACCAATTGCTCTGTTAGATATCTTTTGTGCTAAAACATTGCTACCTTCTAAGCATACGTTAAGACAGCTGGAAGCAATTAGTTTAGCAGAAACAAGCAGTAAAATCAGACTGGCAGATGAGATACAATTGGAATTGCCTGCCCTCTTCTTTTTTCCAGATTTGGATTCATTTTTAGGTTAATTTTTTCTATTTTCCTATGCTTCAATTCTTCCTCCCATTTCAGTATGGGAAAAAACGTTGCAATATCTCAAAAACTCCTACGGAATTGGAGGATACTTTTTGATTTAGATTTGGAGGGCAGATATAATATGAATAATATTGTTCTTTCCTCTTCCTTTAGTTTGTCTTTCCCTGAGTTTCTTTTCAGTCACTTGAATAGAGCTAGACTTATTACAGTGTGAAGTGTCAGAGTTCACTGACTCAGACAAAAAACATACATCTTCCTGCTACATGATTGAAATATCCTTTTAATATAATTTCTCAACTAAATGTCTGGGATTACAGCACATGCAGAGCTTGAAAAGTGTAAAAAAGCCTGAAAAGCTGGGAACACAATAAATATAATGCTCTGTTCAGTTCCAGAATGGCGAATTTTAAAAAGCATCTCACCACATCCCGCATGTTTTTTGTTATAGCTGAAGCCTTTTGGTTAACATAAATGACTGTGCAGCTATTGAAACTGGTGTACAGAAAACAAAAAATTAATTCATGATCTGAAAGAAGAGAAAGCTACTGCATTTTTCTCCTCTGACTAAACTGAAAGTTGTTGTTGTATTTACAATATGCAGCATTCTGGAGAGAGAAGGAGGTTTGTGTGGGACTGGCCTCCCAGACAGATCAAGCAGCAATGGCAACAACAACTTTGTTGTTTAGTGGTTTTCAGAGGCACATTCAAAGCTCTTACAGGAAGAGAGCATAAAAAACCTTTAAAGGAACACAGTCAAATGCTAAATTTAAAGCAGAAGTGAAAATATGGTTTAAAATAGATTAGGAAACACGTTCCAAAGAGACACCCTTCAAGGCTCTTGAATGATGTTAGAGAAGATATCTGCAAACTAGGACTGAGAATGGTCCTGACAGTAATGCAATCAAACACCATGAAGTCATTCTTAGAAAGATTTTTAGGATTTTTTTTTTAATTTTGCATGACACTAAGTACTTCTGTACAATGCTAGAGTATGATGTAATTGCTAATTAAATGCTCTTCCCTAAACTCACAGTAGTCACACTGGCTACATTTACATTATTACATAAGCAGGGGCAGCAAACAAGAGCCTTGGATTCCAGATAGTTAAGACAGATTGACTACTGATTCACCTCTCTGCTCTACTTGACTGACCTTGTCCAAGACGAAGCTAGTCTTCGTTCTAGGGAGAGGTGTCTTCTGGGAACATTCCCACCAAACCACAGTGTAGGGGTTGCATCAGGGCTGGCTCCCCCTGCAGTACCCCATCCTGCAAAGCAATCCTGTCAGGCTTTGCATCCCCTTATATCCTTACATACCTCCTTTCTACACTCAGGGCCATACAGCCATTACCCTGAGTTTCAGCCTTCAAAATCCACTCTGGCATAGCACATTCTTCATGATGTCACACAGTCCCAGGCCCTCTTTCCAGAAACTTTGTTCACTGGGCCTCTTGTGTTGCAGTGATGTACCATCTGAGTCAGGTGAAGGTCCACAAAGGACCAGTGTCCACTGGAAATATTTGCACACAATTTCTTTGGCTAAGAATATGGGAGCATGAATATAAGAACATGCAAAACAATCAGGGAATGATACCTCTTGTGCCCTAATACTTTGTCCTCAGGGATTTTCTGGGGTAGAGTTTGTTTACCTCTGTTTAATAGCTCCTACAACATGAAAACTTGCCCATGATTACAAAAAACTGAGCATGAACTTTCATTTGCCTAAATATGTGTAAATTATACTCCAGCCCTATTTACGCCCTTGCTGGGATTTGGGAATGATTGAAAGAAAAAAAAAAAAAAAGGAAAAAATAGATTTTAACTGTTTGTTCTGCCAGGAAGACCACAGGGTTTGTTTTTTTTTTTTGTTTTTGTTTTTTTTTTTGTTTGTTTGTTTGTTTGTTTTTTGTTTTGTTTTTTTGTTGTTGACTTAAAAAAGGTATTTCTTAAGCAGTCATTTAAGTTTAGCAGCAAAGGCTTTAGGAAGATAACTAAACTATCATGAGACTTGGACTTTGAGAAGGACACAGAGCATAGGACCAGGATTCAGAGGTTTCTTTTCTTTATGAAAGATTATTGAGGGGTTTTAAAAAGAATATCTTATAATCAACTGTATTTGGTAGCTTATGAAAACCACAAAATTTTAGAGTTTGAGTTTTTTTTTTCAATTTGTAAAAACTGTCATTGCTTTCTTGCATGAAATGTTAACACCAGCAAGAGTGTTTCAATCAAGTTGAAGCCTGTTTATCATCTCTCTTGGCACAGCCTAAATCAAGGCAATGTAATAAACTATCTGGAGAAATGCTTTTCTTAGTATTACTCTTGGATGCAGATGAAGAAGTTTAGCTTATGAAAACATTTTGTGTTTATTAGTATAATCTTTGCTGAATCTAGCTATCGTACACATCAAATCAATACTTAAAAAAAATTAAAATTCCATATATTTAAAGACAACAGGAATACACTACTGCAGTTCAGAAATAAAACAACAACAAAAAATTTCCTTTTTTACTTTAATTTTTCTTTCACAATAATTTTTCTGTTTTTCTGGATAATGCTTTCTCTCTTTGTGGCACACCCAGTCCAGTAGACTATGTATATATTTCCCTATTTATAGCTCTGAAAACGCACACACTTAAATATTCTATAAGTTGCTATAACTCACACAGAAGCTGTGGGTGAATATTGAAATTTTTGGCTGTACCTTTATAAACTATTTTATGCTGACAGTGTAACTATGTGACGATCCCTTCTGGTTTTAAAATTCCTGACTAAGTATGAATTTATAGCAGACTATTCATAGGTGCACTTGAAGAAAATAAGGTGTGTTCTGCACACTTTTCCACTGAAATACAGATATCTTCAAAAGGTAAATTAAATCAGCTTAAAACAAACTATAACCCCACAGAGGGGAGCATTCCCACAGTTCAGGTGCTGGTTACAAAACAGTTTGATACTTTTTGGGACTGATGCAAGAAATGAATGAAGAAATTTCTTTGAAACACAGGAAAGGTTTTGTTTGCATTATTTTTCTTTGCTGGATCCAGGTTTAGACTGGTTCTCATTTTATCTGCACCCTGTTCCCCACCTTCGCATGAGTACACACAAAGCGGGGGCTTCAAAGCTGACAGTACTGGCCTAAACTCTGTTCTTGTTAAAAGCATTGGCAAAAGTCCCAGTGGCTTCAACAGCAACAGGATTAGGCCAACTGTGCATGCTTTGAAAAATTCACCCAAGGCAATAAATCTAGCGTTAATTCACAAAAAAGAAAACCAAACAGAAAAAGGAATGAAGAGAGGGAAAAGAGGAACCATTGTTCAGTTGCTCAAAGTCATTCAACAGAGAAATTTCCCCGATTACATATTGTGGTGTAGGGTCTGTGTGGCTGGTACATGAGAGTTTATGTTAGACTGCTCAGGACTGTGCAGAGAGTGAAGATCCCTTTCCCCGGCCACTGTGCAGAAAGTTCTGATAATCCTGTTGTTTAAATGGTGCAAGAGCAAGGAGAGCTCTGAGATCACAGTTCCAACTCACCTAGCTACAGAACTGTACTGGATCAGGCCAGCACATGCTTCACCCTTTCCACTGCAAATCATAGGCTGCTCCAGTCTCTAGTGTTTTGAGGTACTATGCTGTTATTTATTTGATGTATCTTCATCCACTTTTTCTCAACTCATGTTGCATGTCTTGCAGTACCTAAGGGGGACCTACAAGAAAGCTGGAGAGGATCTTTTTACAAGAGCATGTAGTGATAGGACAAGGGGGAATAGCTTCAAACTGAAAGTGGATAGGCTTAGATTACATACTAGAGAAGAAATTCTTTACTGAGATTGGAGTGTGAGACACTGGAACAGGTTGCCCAGAGAAGTTTGGATGCCCCATATTTTGAAGTGTTCAAGGCCAGGCTAGATGGAGCTCTGAGCAACCAGGTCTAGTGGAAGATGTCTCTGGTCATGGTGAGTGAATTGGAAGTAGATGGTCTTTAAAGTTCTTTCCAACCCAAATTGTTCTATGATTCTATGATTTACATAAACTTTTTTTACTACTCATTTGCTTGTGCCTGTCTTTGAATTATCTCCTTTATGTTGTGGTTTGGTGTGGGGGATTTTTTGGTTTCTTTTTTCTTTTTTTTTTTTTTTTTTTGGGTTTTTTTTTTTTTTTTTTTTTTTTTTGGGGTTTTTTTTTTTTTGATGTTGCTGTTGTTGGGTTTTTATTGTTTGGTTTGGTTTTGTTGTTTTTTCTTTTTGTTGTTGTTGTTGTCTTTTGGGGTATTTTTGTTTGTTTGGGGGGTTTTTTGGGAGGAGGTCTGTGCATTTTTACGGGTTGTTTTTTTGGGGGAGGTTGTTTGCTTGGTTTGGTTTTTGGGGGGCTTTTTTGCATGGTTTGGGATTTCTTTTTTGTTTTCTTTTCACATGAATCTTGGAGAAATGGGACCCAAAAAATGCAATGGCAAAAAAACTTTGGTGTGAGTGTAGTAGGACTGGATCTTTGTCATCACTGCACTGAATACCAGAACCTTGACCTGAACTTCTTTATCCTTTCACCCTTAATATCATAACAGCCTTTGCCATCTTCTATGCTGCCACAAACTGAGTAATGCTCAAAGCATTGACAACACTTTTTCACAAAGTGGCAACTTTGGAAATTGTCCAGACTCTTCTTAACTTTCACAAATTGTCATGTTTTCTCACCTTCACAAAGTGACTTGCCTCTCACAGATGCTGACCTTCTGGCCAGTATAGACAGGTGGTATTTCCCCCTTCACTGTTCATGATCTCCTCATGCTGCCCTGGAAAAGCAAAAGGGCTTTACATAGACATACAATGTGCCATTATCATTGTGCAAGGATTTGTCCTTATTTTTAGAGAAGGAGAACATTCACACCTCCTCCTGACACCTTGGTGGAAAAAAAGAATTTTATGAAAAAAAGATGTTAGTACATTTCAGACACCTAATTGTGATTTTTATTTCAACCAATATTATGTGAATCCCAACAAATTTTATTTGCAAATTTTTCCATTCACCCTTTGTGGTATGAGAAGCTCGATCCAGGGTTTGAAATAGTAAAATAAATTATTCTGGAATCCCTTTTTAGCAACCAAGACCTTCAGATTTGCATTGGTGGAGATTCAAAGTCTTATATTCCTTTTCTGGCCTTGTATCAGCATCATTTTTGCACAATTTCATGACCACAAGGTGAATTAATGTACATTTTCAATGTGAAAGAAAATTCCTGATGCATGTAAAGAACAAACAGACTGAGAGAGTGTTTGGAAGAATACCATTAATCCATCTGAAAATGACTTAGGAGTTTGATGCTCACATAAAAACTACAACTGGTGTTTTTGGCAAAGAAATGTTCCTAACTAAATCTTTGTATTTAGGTCTGGGGAATTTATTGATTTGCAGTGCTCACTGGCAGATCTACAAGAATTCATTTTGCACGAACCTGGAATGAAGTGT
The DNA here is from genome assembly GCF_017590055.1 of Onychostruthus taczanowskii. NCBI lineage: Eukaryota > Metazoa > Chordata > Aves > Passeriformes > Passeridae > Onychostruthus > Onychostruthus taczanowskii. The sequence continues at coordinate 4,153,478 of NW_024502125.1, read as the reverse complement.
ACAGCCAAATGAAAAGTAGGAAAAATAATAATTTTTTATTGACAACAAGTTTTAGGTTTTGGGAGGGATTATTTTTTTCTTCATTCATTCTTTCATAAAACTGGAGTTGATTTCCATCTGCTGAGAACTAAAAATAAAATCTCAAAACTGAAATGCTGACATTTTTTCAGTTTTGAGGCTTTTCCCCTTAAACATCATACACAAAAAACAAAAGAAAAAACCCAACAACAACAACAAAACCCAAAACAAACACAAACAAACAAACAAAATTTGAATCACTATTATTCAGGAAGACCATTTTGGCCAAAAAATTTTATCAAACTCCACATCTGATATTCTCCCATAATGCTTCTCTTTTTTAATACAGAGTGGAAACATGCTGAAATGCAAAACTTAGTGCAAATTCAGTAAAACTGTGCAAAAGGACAAGTCAGCACAGAAGAAAAAAGGAAAAGCTAGATGATACTTATGTCCACATCAACCTTGTTAAACCATGCAGAACTGCATTTTTTTTCTTTCTTTTCTTAAACCCTGGAATACTTCTAATACATCTGCTTCTTATGTTCAAAAGGTAATTGTGATCTTGGAGTGGAAAAAAGTAAATGTTGTTAGAACAGGAAATCACACATATTGCAAAATAAATGCATTGTCATTTTTGCATTTCCTTGATATTCACACATTTGTTATTTTTATATTTCCTTGGTATTCAAAACTCATAATTTATATTAGTGGTTAATTTAAAAAGCAAAAGATGCTCTTATTCCCTAAATAAGTTAGATGTCATCAATAATCATGACCTACTTATTAAATCAAAGGAGTCCAAGATTTTAATGGCAACTGTCACACAAATATGCAAACAACAAATATCTATAGGCTAACACAACAAGTACAGACCCAAAGAAGAATGCTAAAGAGAGAATTAATTGTGGAAGTTTTAGTTTGTTCACAGTTTGTTCACAATCACATGTGAAACACAAACATAAAATGTGAGGTGCTGCAGTGTGGTGGTCACTTTTATGACAGCCCATGCATAGTCATTATGAGTACGGAGACAGGTAGTTATGGCAAGTGTTTTTTTAATTTGCAGGAAGGCTAACATCAATGAGAAGTTTTCCATCACTGGTGTTTAGGCTAGGCCTTAAGGTAGCAGCAGAAGAAGCTAGCAAATTTAACTTTTACTGTCAATCCTACTTTGAAACAGAGGTTCATATCTAGCCATTGCTGTACCATGGCTTGTTACGGTGACAATCAGAGTATGCTGCACTTTCGCTCTCTGCAGTCTTCAGTAAAGATCAGAGCTTCCCAAATGATGGTATAAGATAGAGTCTGCAAATCTGATGCTGACAGTAGCCTGAAATAATTGCAGTAACTAGACCCTTCCTGGAACTCAGCAGCTCAGTGTGCTAGTAAGCACAGAAGTGACACCTGAAGGATGGGATAAATGACGTGGACTGGAGTGGCTGTTCCAGCTGGGAGAGACCACTGGTGAGTATAAGAAGAAAAGGCAGATGCATCAGTACTTGGTTTATGTAATGATTTGGAAAAAATTGCAGGCCTGAAGAGTAGATGGAGTTTATTGTGACTTCTGTTAAGTTTGTGTTTCCAAGGTACTGTTGATCACTTATTGGAGTAAAGCATTTCTTTGAATAAAATGTAAATTCCCATTCAGAGATGTGAGTGAAACTAGGTGGTATTTTCTGCTGTTACATTTAAATTGTAAAAGTAAAAGGTACATAATTTGGAAAAGACAGATGCACTGGGCTTGTTCCTCTATTTCCCATGAGATCTAAAGCTGACTTTTGGTTCTACAGATATTCTAGAGCATGGCAATCCAGGAAAAATATATTTGAAAAGGATCTTACATTCCTTTTCCAGATCTGAACTTGATTTTCTGCCAAAGTAGTTTGAAGTAATCTCTTAGCCAGTACATATCTCAGACCTTTGCTTCTGAGCACAAAACATATTATCAGAAACCCCTGAACTGACCTAGAGATAACATTCCACCCTGGGACGCTGGAAGATAAAAATGGGTGAGTTTGGAGTTTCCAGATTCCATACAAGCAGCAAAAAAGCTGAAGCGTAGAAGTTTTCAGCTAAGGTTGAATATGTGGATTAAAGAGCAAGACTGATATCAAGAAATAGATATTGTTTTAATGATAGCTTAAAAAAATACCCCAAACAGTCTGGAGGTCTCTGCCTTCCCTGCAGTTATGGCGTGATCCCAGGAATATCCAGAAGAACAGTGTGATCGCCACATTCATATGTGTCCTTAAGTTTTGTTTTCTTGTAGACAACAGGAATTTTGTGCAACTACCTAAAACAGTAGTTGCAATGTACGTAGTCACTAGGTAAGCTTAGGTACCAGTTTGAGAGCTATCTTTGCCCATACTCCAGGCTGTGGTTCTGATCAAATGTCTGGAGAGGGTATACGGGATGCATAATGTCCCTGAAATGCCCTTCACTCTATAGTGTAGCTGTTATCTTTTGCTCTTATATTTTTATACAATGACCTTGTATTTGTTAACTTCAGGCAAGATTTTTGTCTTAAAAATGCACATAGTCATTTTCTCTGCTGTCAGAACCAGTTCAGACATGTATGTTAGAAGTGATTTTAAAACAATGCATTCGTTTCATAAAGCACTTGAATGACTACCTGGCACAAATTTGAACTCTGTCTGATAACTGTAGCATTTATTTTCATAGTTTCCTCCTTCAAAGTCTGGCACTCTGATGAAATCCTGGCCACTTCATAAAAAGCAAATGATGGCATTAATGTTGCCAGCAGGACGGTGTAAGCCAGAACCATTTGAAAAAAAAAAAAATGACATGGCTCTTTTTAGCTAAGCCTCTCCCTGGGAGTTGATTACTACAGAAAAGAGAGGTGAGAATTAGCTGCTTTTACAAATGCCAGCATTCTTAGAAGGTTCGAGTAACAAGAAGTGCTGAAAAGTATGGCAACCAAATCCTCATCTTCTGACACTAAGCTTGTCACTTCTGTGACATTCTTGGCCTCTTCTAACCCAGCGTCTGGGAATTTGAGACAATCTTTGGTCTACCACATGTTGGTGCAGAATATAGTTACTGCAAATGAGACCAACCTACAAATGAGGAAAAGGTCTATTTAAAAACGAAAAATCCCAGCCCCCTCATACTTCCTTAGCACAGACATTTTTAGAACCAAATTTCAGTCTCATACTGACCACTTAATACTTTGTAAGCTGTGTTGCTCACCCCAGACAGGCTGGAATGTTTTGTTGCTTGTTTTTAAAGCCATCGTGCCATCATGCATGCCACTGCTGGGAGCATCTACTCATTCAACATCATTGTGCAGTTCACATTCTCATTCTTCATTTCAGGAAAACTTTGCCTGGGTTTGTTTAAATAGCAGACCATCATGGAAGTGAAATAATAATTAATATTCCATCAGCAAAAGCAAATTTAATTTTCTTAGTTTTGTAAAAACACGGTTCATGGCCTGAATAATTGTTGACCTGGTAGCCCTTGTTGGTGGTATCATCTTCCCATTTGGTCTGCATTGCTAAGAGTTTAGATGGGATAGAACTTCCAAATACTCACAGAATCACAGAATGCTGAATTAGAAGGGACCCACAAGGATTATCAAGTGCAAGGCCTGGCCCCACCCAGGACCATTCCCAAGGATCACACCATGTGCCAGCGAGCATGGTGCAAACACTTGTTGAACTCTGTCAGGCTGGCACTGTGACCACTTCCCTGGGAGCCTGTTCCAGTGCCCAGCCACCCTCTGAGTGAAACCTTTTCCTAATATCCAGCCTGAACTTCTGCTGACACAATTCCAGGCCATTCCCTTGGGTCCTGTCACTGCTTGCCAGAGATAAGAGATCAGTGCCTGCCCCTCCTCTTCCCCTCAAGAGGAAGTTGTGACTGCAGTGTGGTCTCCCCTCAGTCTCCTCCAGGCTGAACAGACCAAGTGACCTCAGTCACTCCTCATACAGCTTCCCCTCGAGGCCCTTCACTGCCTCCATGCCCTCACTGGACACTCTCCAGTGCTGTCCTTCTTACACTGTGGCACCCAGAACTGCCCCCAGCACTCGAGGTGAGGCTACCCCAGCTCAGAGCAGAGCAGGACAATCCCCTCCCTTGCCCGGCTGGCCATGCTGTCCCTGATGCCCCACAGGACCCAGGTGGCTCTCCTGGCTGCCAGGGCACTGCTGGCTCATGTTCAACTTGCCATGGACCAGAATCCCTGGGCCCCTTTCCATGGCACTGCTGTCCAGCCTCTCATTCCCCAGGCTGTCTGTACATCCGGGGTTGCCCCATCCCAGCTGCAGAACCCAGCACCTTCCCTTACTCTTGCACTTCACATGGTTGGTGGCTGCCCAGCCCTCTCTGCAGGGCCTCCTGGCCAGAGTCAACAGCTCCTCCCAGTTTTGTATCATCTGTGAACTTCGTATCCCCCCCAGTCTGGCACACAATGATTTATGAAGATGTTGAAGAGCACAGAACCTAAGGCTGAGCCCTGTGGAACCCAACTAGTGACAGGTCACCACTCTGATGTCACTCCATTCACTGTAACCTCTGTGCCTGACCCATGAACCAGCTGCTCTCCCATCATGTGATGTGTTTGTTTATCCAGCTGTGTGCCGGACATTTTGTCCAGCAGGACACTGTGAGAGACAGTACTGAAAGCTTTACTGAAATACAAAAGATCACATTCCCTGATCAGCTAGGTGGATTACCTTGTTATAAAAATAATTCAGGTTTGATAAGCAGAAATTTCCTCTTATGAAGCCATGCTGGCCATAACCAAAGACTGTGCTTTCAGGTATTTTTCGATACCTCTTAGAATAATCTGCATTACTTTACAGAACTCTGCATTACTCACTGAAGTGAGACTACCAGGCCTGTAGCTCCCAGAGTCATCCCTCTTGTGTGCCCTACAAGTTATGTAGTTTGTGGTGGGATTGTGCTCAGCGCAATAGAGTTGCTGACTCATAGGTCCCTTAGCTTATGGGAGGCCTGTAGTGCTCCAGGGAACTACCTGCTTCTTCTCAGTTACTGCTACTGTAAGGTATGAGGAGGTGTCTGTACCAGCTTAACAGTGGCTTTACATGCCATAATGCCTGACACATTTGAAATGTTGCTGGGTAAGAGTTTTAGACAATGTCTTTTTTATTATTAATGATGTATATAATAGACTCAGCACAAGATATCTTCCTCGAGATTTTAGTGTCTCTTGGAGGTAAAGTCCAGTAATACGCCTTTTGCAGCTTGCTCAGAAATAAAGCTAATAGCCTTTAATATCAAAACTTGGGTTGATGGGAGCCTGAAATACTAGCACAGAAATATAATGAAGCAAGAAGCTTCACCTCAGCCATGCTCTTCAACCCCTGCTTGCTCTCAATGCCTCTGTTCTAAGATGACTCTGTTTAAAACATTTTTTCTACAATAGCTGACCCTTTGACACTCCCTTGCAGCCACATCACTGAGGTCAGGAGACAGGACGCAACAGGGATTCTGTCCAGGGACAGATCCTCTTAGCTTCACTCTTGCTTTTCTCCCAGTCTTGAAGCCTTGCTACTTCCACACATAGTCTTATGAACAGATATTTCCCCTCCCCAAAATTGCCCTTTTTCCTTGCTTGTAAGGAGAAGTGCCTACCTAGATGCTAGAGGTCTTAACTACAGATAAGGGCCGAGATCTGGCACCTTGGTGTACCAGGACCTCATGTTTTAAGCTCAGTTTCAGAAAAAGTTTATTTCTTCAAAATAATTCTTGTGAGTGAAAGTGAGGGACAAGGGCTCAGCTTGCTGCCTCTCATGTGGCAGAGTGCTTTTGGAGCATCGGGCTTGCTCTCCATCAGAATGACCTAATTCTACATACATCCGTATTGATCTGATCTGCGTCACCATCGGTTCAGCATTCATTAATGCAATTGGGTGCAGAAAGCTTTCAGGGGAAACAGATGAAGAGAGAGAATAATATATGCTGTACTCTTAGAGTGGGAGTGAAATTAGATTATTTTTGTGCTATTCAGTTGAAACCTACTCAGTGACATTTTAGAAAGGTTGTGTGCAAAGGCCCTCCCTCTCCCCCCTCCCGTTCCTACTCCCCTTCTTCTCTTTCTTCTGCACCTTGTCATTGTTGTTGTCTTCTTCCTCCTCATCTTTCTCTGCACAAGGCAGTGGTGGTGACAGTGTGCAGTGAAAAGTACCTCCCCATGCAGCCTCTGCCTCTGGCAGACAGCAAAACCCCTCCTGCCACCAGACTTGTTGGTATTCTTTTGGCATGAGAGTACAGGCCAGCTGTTTCTCCCACTGAGGGCACAGGGCATTGTGTGAACCAAGGAATAACTCTTCTCTTAATTTCAATGCTGTAACTGCAAATCTTCAGTAGAGTCATTCCCACTTTATCTGTGTGACTGAAAGATAGCACAAGCACTGAATTAATTTCACAGATTTCACACTGTGTTGAGGATAAGGTGGTCCACAGAGGAGGAACAACTTCCTAGTACATCCCCAAGGCTGTTGAGAGGATGTATTTGCTCACCTCCTGCTTTAGGAGGAATAAAGCTTGTCTCTTCTTGTAATATTTCTCATTAGAAACAGAACTGCTGGAATTGTTCATGTTAGAGGAAATATGCAGGTGCAGAGCAGTTCTTGACAAGATGAAAAGTTAATGAGATTGCTTTTAGCTAGAGCACCAACAATCATATAGTCCCAGCTGGTATACGGACACCACACGCTTCTCAGTTGAATACTCAGCACATAAGAAATGCATGACATGAAAGCTCTATGGGTGTTAACTGAGAACATATATTTTATGTACCAAATAACACTATCATGTATTTTTAAACCTATTAGGAGAAAGTACAAAGAATTGTGCTCTGACATTTGGGACAGGGTGTTACTGTAGGCTGGTTTAATTTGATATTATTCAAACTCCCTTTTAATTTTCTTCAAAGGCAAGGCCTCTGACCAGTGCTGCTTCCATTGTATGACCTCTGAACTACAGCTGAACACAGCAGTAGGCTATGTAACAGATAGAAAATACACTGAAATTAGGGAGATGAGAACTATTTACACATATTTGGTTTGACCACAACACAGCAATTATTTTGTTGTGTAATATTAATATAATTATGGAGATAGACTCAGTTGTATCACTTTGCTTCTGATTGCAAGAGGAAGATACAGCAAAGATGATGAAAGAGTACAGTTAACATAAAGGAGACTTGTAAAACAGAACTGGAGAAAAACCTGAGGGAAACTGTAGTTCAGTTCTAACATGCAGTCTGTGCTATTCACAGCCATACTGAAAGAAAAGAGAAAATGAAACAGAGACTGAAGATTTTTGAGTGCCCTGTCATAGCTGCCATTTGGTGTATATGTCAAAAAAAGTAAGCACTCTGATGCATATTCCTCTACCTCTCTCAGGAATTTGCTTTGCATGGTTAGTGATTCCAGTCTGCTGTTGCCATGAGGGATTCCTGACCCCTCAGTCACATTGATTCCCTCCCCATTTGGGCATACAATTATTAACAGGAAGAATAACTTTTCCAGGACAGAGAAAAAAAGAGAAAGGAAAGTGTTATCATGCCAGCTTTTAAGAAATGGAAGGTAGGAAGTGTGTAGCATAGCCCCGATATGTTTCTGTATTAATGCACTCCAATAGTCTTGAATAATTCCATGACATTGAGAAATGTACCGAGATAAATTCTTTTGCCTAAGCTGCTCTCTTTGACATTGTGGCTTTTCAGTTAATTATACTGCAGCAAAAATGCATTTTGTAGGGGAGAGAGGAAAGTACTTTGTAGGTGCTGCGATCAATTTACCGGTGCAGCTGACATGAATGTGCCCTAAGTCCTACTTGATCTTCCTAATACAATGTAATCCTTAATTATCTATTTTGACATCTAATGAGCACACAACACGTGTGTGAACTCCCAAGGCATGTATCTGTCTTGCTTTGCTAATCCTGTTATCCTGGCTGTTCCTCTGCTAACTCTACTGCTGTGACTCACAAATATAGTGTCTCTCCTTGCTGCTGTATCTCTGACATGTAATCATAATAATTACTCTCCATCATAAGGAAGGTCTGGAAACAATAAAATCTGCCACCTGTTGACATATGTTGAAGTCTGTGCACATTATTAATCCAGAGTATAATTTGTCAGTCTGGTGTTGAGCTTAAAAGACCATTGCAGACCTTTTAATGATATTGATATTCTTGCTGTGAGCAAGCAACTGAGCAGTGCTCTATTTGACACAGCATGAAGCTATGGCATTAGAGTGGGGGTAAGGACAGATGGTACTTACTCATGAGCAATCAGGCACAGATTTTTCCTTGAAGAGAGAGAGAAAAAATCCTTTCCTTAACACCTGATGTTGCCAGACTCTTCCACCCGAGCAGAAGTGGGACTGTAGTCCTGCTGTCTGTTCCTCAGTAACTGATAGAGTGGTCCCTACACTTCCTGAAACACTAAAGGAGATTCAGAGATTTATCTTTTTTACATGACTTATTCTTTGGGGGTTGAAGCTTAGTAAAAATTTAAGTCTAAAAAACCTAGGGAATTAAACATGTTGTGGAAGTTAAAATATGGTTATTCCAACTAAGATGCCTGCATTATTAATGTCAACTTCACTGACAACATCAGCATGTAAGTTGCTGCATTCCCACTAGACTGAATACTAGGATGAATTTAATGATGCTGGTATCAGTGGGGTGTGGGGTAGCTTTCAGGATCCAGCTGGGGTAATTCAAAGGGGCATCTAACCTCTTTGCAAGACAGTATAGCTCTCAAATAACTGTGATCAACATTTTCTCTGGTTCCATCAGATAAGCAAATCTTGATAAGAGCAGTAGACATCCTGCTTTTGACTCCATCAGAGCCCTCCATTTCAGCAATGGCAGATGGAAATTCAGAACGCATGAATTTGGGTTGGTTCAGCACAAATCTAAGTCTGAATCCATGGGTGTAAATATAATCTATGTCACCCAGCAGAACTGCAATAAGCCAAAGTGTGGCATCACCAGGGATTATCACGAGGGACAGGCTTGTAACAGTGGTGTGATGGTGTACCTGCTATGGGAGCACACTCGTAAAAGGAGGGGGCGCATCTACCTTCACTAAAATGTCCACACTCATCAGCAGTTCGTGACTTCAAGATATGCTTGTAGTCTACCCAGTGTAATGGACACTGTGCAAGCAGTTCAAAGCTGAGACAAAATACCAATGCAGTTATCAAAAGCAGTTCTGGACACAAGGTATTTTCTGTGCTTGACCTAAGGTGCTGAAGAGACCACAGGTCTCTCCTTAAAGTTAAAACCCTTAAAACTATTTTGAAAATCTCTGCACTGTGTTCCACTGTGTGGTTTAGACAGGCACATAGATATTATTGTCTCCCTTGACAGAAATACAGGTGAGAAGGATGGTCCTTCCACAGTACTGCTGTGTTTGCATGCAACTTAGCATTGAGGTGCTATTAATTTTAAACACCAAAAGTCTGGGAAGCTACCTTGAACCCTATGGAAGTCTTAACTTACTGTCTGATGAATGTGGAATCTAGGCACTTCTACAGTCTTACAGTAAAGTCATATCTTGCAGAGATTTTATGAGGTTATAAAAAGCTCAGTGTGAATTTGTGACAATACTGCCTATCAAGTTTATTCACCTTCTTAAGCACAGCTTGCAACCAACCCAGATTTCTAATTCCTCAGTGGTGTATGGCTTTGACACTCATTTAAGACTCAACCTTTCCAATTCCTGAGACTTTCTGGGAGCCGAGCGAGGGCTGGGAGAGAGACCACTCTGCTGGGCAGCTCTGAGTTCCTGGGTGCTGTCTAGACGACAGATGGGGTCTATGCAAATCACATGGAGATACAAGCTAAGATGAGTGCTAAAAGGCAGAGAGCAGAAGGGGAGAGACCATCTTCATAGTCTGTACAGCTGATCTTGTGAGTGAGCCTAATCCATTTGGGGGCAAGGCAGTCAGGTTAATTCACACTCCCTCCCTGTTGTGTGTTAAATAATCTGTTTGACTTCAGATTGAAAGGGGAAAGAAATGTTCATGCTCACTGCTTCAGCTGAGCAGTGGCAGCTAGCAGCTTAGGGTTCAAGCAACAGCCCACATCCAGCCAGTTCTGGTAAAGCTGCAAGGGCTGTGCCTGTCCCAGGGCAAAAGTAACTACTGCAGTGCTAATCTCAGTAATTAGAGCTTCACAAGAATGGCTGGATATACTCTGGAGTTTATGCAGTTGCTCTAAGTATTATTTAGAATAATTTTTTACGGATCAGAAGTAAGGATGTGAATACAATAGTAAAATGCAGGGTTAAATTACAAACAAATACTGGCAGCAAGATTTACTGCATTGAAAGATAGGTTCCCTAAACCTTTATTCTTGTGACCTTTATTTCTGGCTATTTTTAGGATTCACAAAGTGTTCTGAAAAGGACAAGACAACTGTAGGTGTGAAAGAGATGCGTTTTCAGAATGATAGGCTATATGACCTCTAGTAATAATCATGGAGACTTTAAGAGGTCTCTCAAGAGGTAAAAAATACATGATGTATATCCCATAAATCTGCATGCTCCTAATGGTCAATGAAAGGAATAAAAATCTAGCTTTATGCAGCAGAAAAAGAAAACTTAAAAAAAAAAAAAAAGAAGAAAAAGAAAAAAGAAAAAGCTATTCCTTGTGAAAGAAGAATTTTGCCCCTATGGTAAAACCATGGCAATTCCCCCTTTGTGCTATGATGAACCACGCTTTAAGATACAGTAGATTCATTTTATTGTAGAACTAAGTAAACAGGACTCAGATTCAGGTAGATATTAAGTGACTGCAAAGAAAGAAAACAGGTCTGGGAAAGGAGCTTTAATTAGGAAAGGTTAAGGCATAGTGTTGCATGCTAAATTAGAAGGGTACATCAAACACAAGGCTCAGAATCCATTCCTGGATTCCCTGGGATTGTTAGAGCTAGAACACTGGACATCTCAGCTGTGGGGACCTTTATTTCACGTTCAAATATGTAATTCTTTCCTGCAGGCTGAAAATCTGGCCTCACAAGGAATCTCATGGCAAAGTTTTCTTCCCACTATCTATACCCTGTGAGATGAGTCATTAAGCTGGGATGATTTCCAATAGCATTAAAATAGGAAGTAGAGCATACCATTTTTACATGGCAAAATGGGTACTATTTTTGTATAGCATGTTTTCTTGTGAGAGTTTTTTGGATACATTTCAAAGAGAACATAAATCACACTCATGGTTTTATCGGTCTGAGCCACATACTGTTTAGTTGGGGTCCTGTTAGTCATGTTTTGAGGTGTTAGTGGCTCTATCACTGAAGTCTTTCAACCTGCCTGTTGAAAGCCTGTTGTGTTGCTACAGTGTGAGAAGGCATTGCTGCTGGACACTGGAAGGATGGATGCAGGAGATCTTTTTCTTGATGAAATATTAAGGGTTGAAAGGGGGAGGCAGGGGACAATTCTCTATGGTAGTGAGCTGTAAGTTAGTAAATTAAAAAATCCATCTGTAAGGGAGCTGTGGTTGGTCCTGACATGCTACTGTACAGTTTTGCCATCTCCAAGATGAGGAGCAGAACTTCTGAGAACATGCAGGGGAACAGCTCCTGGCCCAGACCAGACACAGCAACCCTATCCTATAACTGCAAGTGCAACACAGCCGTGCAGCCCCACTGTTTTTGTGGATAACTCTCTCACTGATCCCACGTGCTGCAAGCCCATTGAATAGGACTCTGTTTAGAGAGAGCATTGCACTGCAGAAAACTATGGCCTGACTCAGATTTATGTCTAAACCACATTAAACCATTTTGGCAGTGCCAGCAGGTCAATCAAGTGGTATAAATGGGAGTCAGCATTTGCAACAGCTCTAAAAGAACAAGGAAAGCTCTGGCAGCTGAGCAGTGACTATTCAGCCTGCAGTATTTTCTTGCCTTTATTTTCATTGGCATATTGTGTAATTTATATGGCAGCTTGAGTGTTTGTGGTGCTTTGTAACAGATAAAACATTCTACTAACCATGAAGGGAAATAGGACGTGAAGAGACAGAGAAGAGTGCAGGTGGAGAGGATGCTTCAAACCTATAGAAAAGAGGGGGGAAAAAAGCCACTGATGAAATTAAAGAAAGTATTCAGTGGCGTGGGAAATGGAATCATGACAGCATTGGTACATGCTTAAGGAGGAAAATACAAGTGAAGAAAGACTGAAAAGAAAATTTCATTATCTTGAAGAGAAATAGAAGAGGAGAGTAAAATTAAGGGTAGCAAATAATCTGGGGGTGGAGGGAACTGACAGCAATGGTGGCCAAGAGAAAGGAGAGGCTGTCAGTAATGGACAAGTCTGTGCTACTTAAGTGTGTTTTAAGGACAGACTGTTTTAAGGTTGTTTAAGTCATCCAGGAAATAGTTTCCTGAACTTTAATACGGTAGAACTCCTAGAGCCTGGACATCCTTGTAAAAGCATGTTGGTCAGGAGACCCCAGGACACAGAACTCTGTCTGCTCAGCAAAGTGAACACAGGAGAGAGCATAGAATATCTTTCTACAACTTGACAAAACAGAGGAAGGTTGAAGAGAAGCAGAATTTGTGAGCAAAACAGTCTAGAAAGAATGGGCTCTCTTTTCTTTTCCCCCCTAAACGATATCTAGTGTTTGCCTATAATAAAAATTTAGATTATAAAGCATTTTCAAAGTCCAAACTGTCTTGATGTACTAACCCTGTGCTATACTGCTAGGAAAGAGGGAAGAAGCAGCCTTTTCTAAGTAAAATGAAGGATGTTAGTGAATGTTATGTAATATCCTCATTGCTAGAAGCCAAAGTCCTGGTGGGACATCAAGTACTGCGGGAATAGGCACTACCAAGAACTAATATCTTAGGATTTCCTTGTCTTGAATGCATTTGTCTAGCTTTGGTAGCTGACCTCCTGCCAGTGTGATAAGGATGGATATTCCTACAAACATTTATAATGGAAAATGGTGATAGTTAATTGTAGTAAGATGTTTATGTATCTCTCCAAAGATTAGTTTTATTTGTATTAAGTCATTGCTTAATAAAACTAAGAATTCATATGGCATGAAGTGCTGTTTGTAAGGAAAAAAAATGGATTTTTGATATATGCCTTAGAGCCCTCATCCTTTCAGAGCCATTCTGAGTGTGCTACCATTGTTCCTTGTTTAGTTTTAAGGGAAATATCTGGTTTTGATCAGCTTTCTCCCTGTTGTTCTGGGGATTTCTGACTGACAGCCACATTCTTTTTCTTGATGACTGTGAATGAGAGATGATCTTAATGCATTAAAGTTAAATACAGATTGAAGATAACTCCACCCCCATTCAAAACACAGAGATGTTCCTTCAATTCTGTTTCAACAGTGTTGAAAATACTCTGCTTCTATCAGGGTGACTCAGTTCACTCTTTCAAAATAGGCTGAAGAGGCACGAAGTATTTTATTTAACATCTGTAACTTTGCTGATACTTTGCTGATCAATATTACTTCTGGCTTGTACAATTAGGTCACCTTAATATTTTCTCAGCTTTAAATTTTCTTTGAAGAAACCACACATAATCAATTCAAAGTAGATCAGATATTGTGTGAGCTATTCATCTTTAAAACTGAGATGATCTTTCCAAGAGATGGCCATTTGCTTATCAGGGGAAAATCAAGGCTGCTTGTCTTCTGAATGGAGCAATGAAAATACATTCAGCTTAACAAGGAACAGAAGCTGTGTATTTGTGATCTGTTTACTTTTAAAGTCTGCTTGTTTAAATCTTTTGTTAATTTTACTAAAGCAAATAAACGACACTGAAGCTTTCCTAATGGAAGTTGTATTTGCTGCCAGCTTTGTTTTCCTATGGCGTGTTGACATTGGAGGCATAGGAATTTTTCATCCATTTTAACAATGGTTATGTCTATAGTAGAAGCAGTATTACACTATGTGTGTTTTTAAAGTGATAAAATATGGAATATTCCCAAAGTCTTTCCCTGCATTCATCGTCATGTTAGCTGAATGTTTAGACATGCAAATTTGTAACTATTGCCAAATGAGCACCAGTTAACTTCATCACACTCTGCATCTCTTTCTTCTTCTGATGGGTGAGGTAACTAATAAACTACTTAAGGGTGATGGGCATAATATGCTACACTCACAATATGGACATAGAATATGCAACTTGATATTTGTTGTGAATTACATAGGGCAAGTCTCACTCACATTGTCTGAGAGATGGAAGGCTGAAGTCCACACTGAGAGAAAATGATGCTGGATAGCTTTGACCACAGGTGAGCTGCTTGTGTCTCTGAACATTTTGAATCATAGCTTGTCTTATGTGTCAGACTGCTCTGCATCAAAATTACAGTATGCTGTCACACAGCTTTTTACTTCTAAGATGGGAAAAATTTAAGAAGTCAAAGAGAAACTCATTCTCTCTCAGCTGTAATACTAAGAAGGAACATTGTCTTTGTAATGTTAACCAAGTGTTTAGGCAGCACAGCTATGCAGCCTTGCTACTAAACATATTTTCTTGTATCATTTACCTGAGGGGTAAATCCTTTCACTTTCTCTTTGCTATTCCTCCAGTATGCCTACCTCTCTATCTGTCACCTTAATACATTTACCCCTGTTCTTTTTAGAAACATGTCTTTGTTGAAGGCAAAGATGTTAATGTTCCATCCAGGATTTCAGAACTGTGGCCCTCCATTTTCCCAGGATAGCTGTGAAGACCCTCTAGGGTTTTGTAATGCACTGTCATCTGAGCCATTCAACATTTCTTTGCACATCAAGATTTCAATTAAAAAGGTTAATTAAACAAAAAAAACTTTTCATTTTAAAGGAAATTTAAAAATATATTTTCATTTAAAAGGTTATTTTTTTTTCTGCATTTAAAGCAGAACAATTTTGTAAATAGAGGAAGCATTATAAAACTGAATTAATTAAATACTCAGCTTTTAACTCCTCTTCAGGTTTTTAATTTCTTTCTAGAAGCCATAAATAGTTTATTGCTTTGAACATTTGCCAGAATAGCATCTACATTCTTTCAGATGGTGGATTTAGTAGATTCCTGACTCCCACACCATGTTTTGCAGAAGTATAGTTTCCTTTTAACTTGCAGTTTCTCTGGTTCAAGAGAATGCCTCATTGACATGACCTGTGCTGAATAAATAAAATGAAAAAAACCCCAATCTTTCTGCACTTTCTGAGGAAGCTGAATCAGCCAGCATACTGGTTATAACTCCAGTGGCTTTTTCTTTGTTTCATTTTTTTTTTTTCTGCTTTCTTTAAAGTGTTGGTAGTAACTACTCACTGTCTGAATGTTACTGTTGAGTATGTTCTTAAGCCACAATATCGGTAAGCTTTAATGTAGGTTGCCATTATTTCACACTTGATCCTAGTTACATTTATTTTTTAGGAGGAGAATCCAGGAGAATTCAATTACATACCATGTTTAAGGATAACATAGCTTTTCATGAGAAGAAGTCATCCACTGTTCTCTGCATTAACATTTATTCAAAACACCAGTTTATTATGATTCTTTAAATTTCATTGTATTTAAAATGTATTGTATTTTAAAAAATACAATAAAAGCACACTACTGTCTGTACACCGGGACCTTCAGATACAGCAATCTGTTGATGGGTAACTTGGTTAAAGTGAACTGTCCCAGTAACAGTCAATTTTACAGTGCAGCTGGTAAATATCAAATTGATTTTGTTTCATCCCAGTGGATGATCACTTTTAAATTGGATCTGCGCCTGTTGTGAAATTTTACATCATCAAACTATGCTCCTGAAATGCTGCACTTTCCAAACCTTTCTGCCTAATATGGGACAGCAGCTTCTCTCTTTTCGCTGTTCTTAGTGAGCTGAAAACCACGTACTCTGGAGAATGCCTTTTTAATCATGCCGCAAGTACCTCTTGCACTAGGGAAAAAGTTACACCTTTTGCATTGCCCCTCAGGAGTCCTTCTCAAAACACTTCTATTGATTACTCAAATCCCATGGAATGGCAGAAGGCTGTAACTATTCATTTGTAAGGCTGCCAGTTCAAGGAGACTAATATATACCGAAATAAATACTGTTCAAAGATTTTTTGCTGTGATCTTATAGTGTACATGACAGATTTTTGGGCTGGAGATGTGCTTGAGTATCATTTATAAAATGTCAGATTTTTCTTTCTTTTGACAACTGAACTGTCATCAAGCCTTTAATAATTGTCTATCAGTATGGAACTTTTCATTTTGGAGCTAAATATTTCATAGCCTTCTTTTCACATTATCTATAATTCATGCATCTTTTTCTTTTCCTACAGCATTAATATCTTCTAGTTTCATCCTACAATCCTGGGAGAATTTTGTGTCATCACAACAGGAAGCTTTGAAGAAGAGGTTCTGCTTGGGTTTCATGTGCTTTCCATTGTCACATCATCATCAGAAACAAAAACATAGGAGCTGGTAAATAGATGCTAGCAGAAGAGATATTCTTTTACTGAGATTTTGTTTTGCAGAACCATAATCCATCACTGGCTGTTTTCGTTTCCAGGGGGTGGTGATCTGGTGTGCTTGAGCAAACATTCTTGTCCTTGAGTCAAACACCTCTCATCACTAAGTAAAACTAACCTGAAGACTTGGACATGTTTTTAAGGGTTTTCTCTATCCTCTAGTCTGTGTATTTCTGAGGGGAAAAAAGGAACAAAAAAACCTCCAAAACTAACCAAAAGCAACCACATACAGAAAAAACCCAAACTCAATAAAAAATCAATAAAAACAAGAGCCAGTGAATCTGGGAGAAACTAATAACTTCATCCCCATTTTGGAGACCCCAAATACCATGAAAAGTGGCGTTGAAAACTGAGGGGCTGCATCTCACCCCAACAATTGAATGTGTCTGACTTCTAGTTACCTTCCCAAGTCTTTGAACAGCAGTTTGGTTAAGTGGCAGAGGGACTGTGAGTGCACTTCTAAGTGGGAGCTTCGAGGTCTCTCTTTACCTAAATACGTTGTTGTGTAGTTTAGCTTTGACTGTGTAAAAAGTCAAGTCAGCCTTGAAAATTTCCACACTTGAAGTAACTTTATCATACACATTTGCCATTTAAAGATTGTTTGTTGTTACTGTGGTTGTTGTGGTTCACTGTTCTCTGGGTAACAAAAGTTCCTTGCAAGTTTGTTACAAAGCTTAATTAAAAAATTGCATAAAATTAAGTGTAAATCCAATTTTAACAAGAAGATACACTCCTGCTGGAAGATGGGTAGATGCAGATAGTGGCAGGCTCAGATATTAACTCAGCTTTAAACTGGATGGTGGGTGAATTCCCACTGAACCGGGTTGGTGGGTGAACTCCACTGAGTTGAATTAGTCCTAGGAAGAAGGTGTGGGTGAAAGTCCTAGCAGGAACCAGAGCTGGGAAGTTATTCCTTGTCTTGAGGCTGTTCCTTTTTACTTCTATCAAGTATGAGGATAACACCAATAAGCATATTAAGCTTTGCTACTCACTAGGCAGCATCTTCCTCATATTTGATCAGTATTTCACATTTGATTTTGTTCCTAAATTTCTGACCTGAGAGATATGGTCTTTGCAAGTTCAGTCAAGTTTTTTCCAGCTGTAGTAAATGACCTGTAAAAAAAAGTTTTCTCTCTCTTCTCACAGACCTGTCTTCACTTATGTCCTCAATCACCACAGCTGGAACTTTGCAATTGCCACTGTGACAGGTATTGAAAAGGGTTTTTTTACCAAAGACAGAAAATTCAAGTTTCTACAAGGCACTCCTTGGTGACTCTCATCTTTTAATAACCTGGGAAATTACTCAGTAGAAAAGAAGTGATGACTACCTTAAGATGCCCAATACTCCATTATAGTATTGTATTGTTCAAATTGTGTAACAAAAGTATTAGTGGTACGTTTGCACAGTAAGTGAACAGGAGAATACACAGGAAAACTGTCACAATAATGACCTAAAATTTGAAAGACTTTTATGCTGGATTTAGTAAAAAAGTGGCTCACAACTTACATACAGAATGGATTTAGTGAACTTGAAAGTGTCCTCTGGATTTTGTTGTGGTTGGTTTTGTTTTGATATTTTGTTTGCTTGTGAAAAATTAATTTATTTTTCTTACAATTTCTAACTGATGACAGTCTTTTAACTGATCTTACAATTCAGGTACAATGTACCAAAAGAAGCAAAATACCTGTGTTTCTATGAGTTTAAGAGAAAGTTTTGGACTTTTTTTAAGGAACTAATGTAAACAGTCTTTTTAAAGCTGTAGATATTTTTTTCCATCCAAGCATCTCAAAACAACCTTTAGAATTCTACCCACAGACTGATTACATACCTAATTAAATTTTCTAAAAATATGGACAGGAGGTGCAGAATAGTGCATGTTTCTGAGGCTGAATTAGGAGATGCCACATTCATAGAATCTGAAAAGGGGTTAGCTATCTTTCTGTTGCACTTGTATGCCTAGCATCATCTGTATATGTGTATATCATCTGTATATCTGTATATCATTTTTATGTAGCATCATCCTATTTAAGTGTACTGAAATAGACAGACCCCCAGAATATGAAGAGGAGTTGCCTAGTTGCTCATGATTTTAGCCCTGTTTCAGCTGAAATATAGACAAATGCAAATTACAGTATGAGGTGACATTGATGAAATTCTCTTAGCCATGAAGTCCATAAAAGTGAATGGATACCATTCATCTGTGGTAATTTTTATCATGACAGAAGAGATATAAGTGATATCCTTAATTCATGCAACTTTAAAAAAAATATAGACATAAGATACTGCAGAAAGAGTTTGTTTTATTAGATGGTTAAGATTGTTTCCTAAGAAAAACATACAATGGAAGTTGCGAATGCAAGGGTGGAGAAAAGTCAGTCTTTTATTATGATGTGCTGTATTTTCAGTAAAGAGAGAAGTTTTTTTATACTTTGTTATTTTGTCTGAGGCATGACAACTAATCTGTGGCATGTAACAGCCAGACAGCCAGCTTGTTATGTGCCTATCACTTCACTACAGAGCATGCCTGGCAATACAAATACTCTGACTGCTAAATATCACAGGGGCTATTTCTCAGGAATTCAATACTTGTGGCCCATCTTTAGCTTAGCACTGCAAAAGCCGCAAGTAGCTCATAAGACTGCAAATATACGTAAGAAATTCATCCTAAGGTAACTAGGCATATGAATGAAAATCTATCAGCAGCTAGCTGTTCAAGACATGGAAATAATCCTTCTTCCTTCCCCACTAACCTCAAAAGCTACATTATATTCAAAGCCCTTGAATGATCCTATATTCATTTCAGTTTTCCAGGTCAAGGAAAGGAAAACAAGAGGGGTCAGCCCATAAAATAATAAGACAGGCAGCAACACTGATCTTGTTTTTCATGTGGTTTGAGAACCTGTCTCTTACCTCAAGGAGAGCCTCCTGTCCTGTCTCACAAATAACCAGTATTTTGCCCAGTTTTAACCAGGTCTTTGAATGGCAGAAGATATTTTCCCTCTCATTGCTCCTAGGACTGTCTAATTTTATTGGCATTTCTTCCTCTCCCTTTCCAATTATTGTTTGCAGATTTCAAGAAAGAGCAGTACAAAAGGAGATATCTGAAAAGTTCAGGGCAGTCCTACAACATTTCTGAAAATCAGGTCCTGGGTGGTAGACAGTATCAAATGAGTACCCCACGGAGGGAATGGTGAGCAGAGCTGCACTCATATATTGCTTTCAGCATTGGCTGTCTGGGCTACACCACCTGCTGTCCTTCATGGTGTGGAGCATTAGGCAGATGAGGAGTTTGGAGGGAGCTGGGTTTATTTCACTGAAACTGTTTGAGGAGAAGGTTATGGAGCAGCACATAAACATCCTTAAAAGACAACTCTTGCTTAGTTGTAGTTTTTCTAGCACAGCTTGTTTCATTTCCTTAAATCATTTTACATGATGCATATACTTTCTGCTTTAGTCTTGCTCGAATTTTCCCAGCTTGTGTTCCGGGAGTCTTTTAAATCTGCCTTGAATGTAAGTTTGATTACTTCAGAAGGAAGTCCTTACAAGTAAAACTTGGATTATACAGGAACATATTTGTAAAAAACGCATTTACATTGTAGGAAAGTGAAATACAGCTGCACTCAGATAAGGATTGCTTCTTATTTCAGCTCTAATTTCCAGGGTTTCAGTGGTGGTTACATGAGTAGCTGATTAATGGCAGTGTTCTTTCATTGTGGCTAAAGAAAAGTTTGACTCAAAGCTTATTAACTCGGATGACTCCTTATTTTAATTTCAAGGAAAATAATAACGTAAGGATATGTGAGAGATCTCATGTTCCCATCAGGCTGCTGTCTCTCACTCACCCCTGCAGCTGTGGCTTCAAATGAGTGCTCTAAGCTCTTCAGGGGTTTTTATGCACTAGCCAACAGCCTAACAGGGAGCCTAAGTCTGCCACTGAAAATCACCCGTAAGGGTAGTACTAATAGGAAATGGAACATTTCATGAACTTTCCCTCTGAGTAAATGAGAAACCTTTTCTTGGCTCTTGTGCAGGCGGTGTGCAAATCACTTCCATGACATGCTATACTTCTGTCCAGTTTACTGGCAGGATTTTTCTCTGATATAAATTCCAGTAGGCCATCAGTCTCAGAAAATAACGGCTGAAGTTGCTGTTTCAAGCTCGCTGGAGATCTAATCTGTTACTCTGTAAATAGTCCTGGAAGAAGATCAAGTACACAGCAGCTAGGATTGCTACATATTCTCAAGTGGCAAATCAGTGGCAATCAGGCTGGATACATGTTGTGCTGGCTCCCGTGTGGCAGGGGAATATCGCAGTCTGCTTCTTGGTGCTTTGTCACATATATGAACTGGTTCTTTGGAAAGACCAAAGGAACAAATGTCCATGTTGCTGGTGATTTACTTAGCGGATTTTCCCTGTCTGTAACCAAAAGGGATCAGCAGGGAGTCTGCCTAACCTCTCATCAAGGTTTAGCCCACTTTGCTGTTGGGCTTTGGCAAACAACCTCCTTCTTGTCAATGCCAGATAAGTGATGCTGCTTGGAATTGCACAAGGCACAGCTACATCACTGGGTTTCAAAGCAGGATGTGGAGTTTGCTGCTCTCCATGCAGATGCTTTTCTGTCACTAGCAACATATAACATTACTATGCTTTTTTATTTATGTAACATGTGAAAGTCTGAAATGATGCCTAGATACAGCCAAAACACAGGCTTAGGGACAGTCCCTGCTGTTTTCTGGATGAGAAAGAGGTGTCAAGTCAGAAACATTGATAACATCTGTATTATATCAATGGTGATAAGAGGAAAGAGTGGTCAAACTGCCAATCTAAGGAAGCACAGAGTGTCTCCAGGTTTTATGCTACAATGTGCTCCTGGAGAGGAACTCAGATCCCAGTTCTGCACATCTAAGTGAGGAGTAATGTACCTCCCAGCCATGGCACACCTTCTGGTTCTCTTTGCCGGGTTCAGGGCAGACCAGGTCTCACACCAATAATGCAAAGAGATGGGGCTGGGTCCTCCATCGGTATTCCAGAAGTGGGAAGTTTTCCTAGAATGTATGTAGCTTTTGATATTTTGGTCAGCTGGGCTGAGAAATGTCAGTCAGGTACATTTGCTAGTATCTGTGCAAATGGCAGCACGGTTGAGGGTATCCTGTCCAGTTTAAAATTACTAGGCAGGAATTGGACTGCAATGTGGGAGTCAAGTCCTCCTACATATTTTTTAAAATGCAAGTAATTTTTTGCATCCAGCACTACAGCCAAGACCCAGATATGGCTTCCAACAGCTTGCTTTGCTGCACAAACCAAGATCTTCTAATTTTCTTTGCTCCCATATACACTGACAGTACTGGGAGAGTACAACTGCAGTGTCAGACCTCCTCAGGGAGATCTAAAATTAACAAGAGGCAGTGATGCCATCCAAGTGGCACCGTGGCCTCCTGCCAGAACAAGGCCTTGGGGATCTTGTTAACACCTTCTGTCCGTTTTCCTGCCAGCTTCTGCCTAGTAGGTTTTAAGCCCATTGTTTAGTTGCAGCATCACAGGGAAGAGAAGTCCTTATTTTTATGGAAGTGAGTATCCAGGTACAGAGAACAAAATTAGTGATTCATCTAGGAATTAAAACAAAAGAAGTGCCCTTGAGCAGTTGGCAGCAGCTGGGTAGCAGAGCAGTGAGGTCCCAGCACCACTCTTGCTGGTGTGCACCAACCTGTGCCAGGGCCAGCTTGAACCAAGCACTGCATGTGCTCTGAACTGATGAGGATGCATGCAAGCCTGGGGGAAACTGCTTTGCTTTGGTAGTTGTTGGAGCACTTAGGAGGCAAAATCCACAGACCTGCAGGAAATCAGGATAAAGTAGCTTTTTGACCAATGCACCTTAAAAAAAAAAACAAACAACAAACTAATGGCAAAATGACAAGCTGAGCTCCAATCTTATTGCTGTCACCTCCCAAGGCTGCTAACAGGATTTCAGTGCTTTGTGATGATAAACCTGCTTCTTTAAGTCTTTATGCCACTTGTTTTTATCTTGTCCCTTGATCGTTATTTCCTTTTCTTGTATTGAAAGGGATTTGCTCTGCACTATCTGCTGTGAACTTTTACTATAGTAAACCACCTGCATATAATAATCACCTTTAGAAACAGGAATTTTGCTAATATTTACCCAAAATTGAGACACTGCCATTTTTTATTTCCTCTTTGCAAATCTCAAGTACATAAAATAAAGAAATAATATAAGGAAATAAATTACTATGTCTTACATAGCTGTGAATTAACCCTTGTAAATACCAGCTTTTCAAGAAACTTGTGCATATGTTTATAACATCTTCCTTTTCATCAGCTTAGTTTCCTTAGTACAGAATGTAGTACCTGCCTGTCAAACGCTTCTTAAGACAACAAAATACATGATTTTACCTCAATCTGTACAGTGCCTAATCCAGCTCACTTCCAAAAATGCTTCACAGAGAGCAATGGTAATCCTTGATTTTACAGCCCGAAAAGCAGTGGATGGCAGAAAGAAATTAATTGTCAGGGAAGGGCATGCAGATGAGTTCCTAGAGCCATGGGGTTCAGTGAAGCGGAGGGCTGCAGGTCCAGATGGCTCGGGTGGGCGAGCCAGCAGTGGCTGCTTCAACAAGGGGAGATTGTGCTTGGGTGCAGAGAGCAGGCTGGTACTGCTAGGGCAGGAGGAGCAGCGTGAGGGAGAGAGCATAACAGAGCCTAGTGTATAAGGGAAGAAAGTCCCTAGAGGGTTTAAATGCATGGAGGGATGGGGATTTTGATAGTGATTTGGAAATGAATGGGTGAGATTAGCGAGTTAGCTGCAGGGATAGGGAGAGAGATAAATGCTGCAGGGGAGACAGGAGAGGCAAAAGGCTGGAAAGGAGATTTAAGAAATTAGAAAATATAGCCAAGCTTGCCAAGTATCCAAACCAAGCAGCTGGACAACTTGCAAATAAATGCTAGCTTCCATGAACGACAGATAGCTGTGGCAGGAAATAAACACAATGCGAACTGGAAGTTGTTTGTACATCTTGCAGGAGAAATTACTGTCAAATTATATATAGTATAGGCTAAATGTGCCTCAGGGCAACAAGGAAGTATTTTCTTACTAAAACAAGGAACAGTCTCAGTGTGTGTCGGGTGTTGCCATCAGCTGGGCAGGGGAAGAAGGGGGTTGTGATGCAGAACTTGCAGACTTTCTTGTGAGTCTGACACCTGCTTCCTTGACCAGCTGCCTGGAAAAACACATTTGAATGTTTTGGGTTTTTTTCTCAGATGAGGAAGGAAGTCTATACTACTTCATTTTCCCAGGGGAAATCACTATTGGCAAACTATCTGTCAACAGCATATTTTAATAACATATTAAACAAGAAGAAACATGATTTTCTACTGTCAGAAACCTCCTAGATTAAAAGGGGAGCTCTAAATGTAAGACTTTCTTTAACAAAATTAAAAAATTCTTTCTTTTATAAAATTAACAGGCAGTTGAGATTCTGGAAGGGAAAAAATGTTGTTAAAGAACCTTCTCAGGCATTTGCATTGCATCTTTTTTCTTGTTGAACAAATGCCAGCAGTGTATTTAGAAATACAACTTTTAGGCTGGTGATGGCAAATTAGTTACAATTTTTTCATAAGTGTAAATCTTTTAAGGACTATTGGAACTTTGAAATATTGGAGGAAAATGAAAAAGTGAGTTAGGACAAATCTGGTGGTCTGTGGCAGTGGAGCTGTGGCTGCACAGAGGCTGCCGTATTTGCTTCTGTTTGTGGAATCGACAGCAGCAGCTGCCGGTGCTGCGAGATTGAGAGAGGTGCTCTGTGCCAGGGCTCCTGCTATCAATGCCTGGCTTCAGCTACACAGAAATGGACTGTGTAAAATCACCCTCGTGGAGAGGCAAACATCCTTTCTGTGAGCATTATTTTCTTCTTTCAAAGCTGACTTCCTCTGATTTCAGTGAAAAGTGCTTCAATATTCCAATGAATGGGAGTCAGCTAATATCCATCACAGGCGTAGCAGAACTGAGCTTCCCTCCTTCAACTTGCTTTTTTATTTCCTGCTTCAAACTACTTTCCCCAGATTGGCTGTTGTTGCATTAGAGTAAAGGAGAATGCAGGAGCTTTTTGCAGAAAGCTGTCATACTGTGGCAATGAGGGCCAGGAGAATGGTTCAGCCATCAGTTACTGCAGACTGACACCGTTTGCTCTTGGAATTTACCTGTGGCACTTACCTTGTATTATCTGCACTAATGGAAACCCTCATGAGTTTTTTAGCTTGGAGTAGGAGGAGACAGCTCACATTTGCCTACACTGTAGTGTATAAATAGACAGTCTTGCAAAAAGTCTTATTTCCATGCATTGTGGACTGAGCTAATGTGAGACGTACTTAGATCACAGCACTGGACAGATCACTTTGTGAAGAAACCAGTATATTTACAGCCTGTGCTGACAATCACTTAATAGCATTTTCCTCTGCTTGAACACAGTAGTATTTCTTATCTGTTTATATAGGCTCATTTACCATGATAACTGTATGTGTTATCCTAATTAACAAGCAGAACTTACGAGTACCCTTGAGACATAAGGCATATTTATTTTTCTTTTTAAACTAAGAATCTGAAGCAAAAGAAATTCACTGGCTTAAGTTCACTTTAGAGAAAAAGAGACACTGAATGCTTTACCACAGCTTCATGACTTCATCCATCAGCTTCCTGAAGTTCTGAAATTTTGAACAACCCTGAGGACACTTCAGGGAAACACTGAAGTGCAACTCTGGGTGGAAACCTCCAGCGTTATGGACGACCCCAAGCATCACATCTGGGAAAAGCTGCCTGAGAGTGACTGTGATTTGACATATCCAACACAACAGGCCAACACAGACTTTATCTCTAGACCAGAGTAGGTCTGTGCTGTCCTTGAATTCTCCATGGAACACAGAGGCAGAGTTCATGCATGCTGTTGTGACTGGGATACTTAGCTCCACTGCCAGCCATACAGCACAGGCACTCACAGCAGCCACAAGCAGCCAGTGCTGGCTACATTCATGCTCGTGGCACCCCATAGTCTTCCTCCAGCTGCTGTCACTGGCAGAGCTGCTGCCCCAGAGCCATGCAGCACCCCACTCATCTGCCCTTGCTGTGCTGAGCAGTGGTGCAGGGCGGACCCTGACACAGCAGCAGGGAATGAAAGCACAGCTACCAGCAGCTGTTGCACAAGAACAGGTATCCTTGCATGTGGAGGAAATCCAGACACCATTGGTTTTGTGAAGAGCATCAAACATCCTTCAAGACACACAGACCTTCTCATCCCCACAGAACCTTCCCTTAGGCACCATTTTGCTCCCTTTTGCTCACTGTAGGGGTGGAACAGCTCAGGAGCAAGCAACCCATGCAGCTTCATCTTGTCGAGGTGGTCAGCCTCATAGTCTTCAGCTATGGAAGAGATGTGATGGCATCACACTGGCTTTCACTTAAAAAAATGTCTCTGCACCTCAAAATCAAAACAACCAAACACAGACACAAACTTTCCTGCACCCATCCTTCTGTGCTGTATACCAGTTACGTTTTCCTGGTCAGTACTACCTAAGCTGATGTGTTGCAGGCTTACTTTTTGCAAGAGCTCCTGGACACAGCTACATTATTGACTACTGGCTCTGCAAGCAAGACCCGCAGTCTCTACCTTCTCACGCTCAGCCAGCCAGCCCAGGTCATGGGACCACAAGTAGAGACTCCCACCCAAACCACTTTGTCACAAGATGCTAGATGTTTGCTTTTATTTGGTTCTTCACCCTACTGGGGAAAGTGAGGGGTGTGTCCCTTTTTCTCAGAGGCAACTGGATTCAAAGGACAGAGGGGTCCACCAGGATCAGACCCAGAGCTCCATTTTGGAAAGGTCCTTCCCAGACACACCTGGATTATCTCTGGAACTAAGTCTGTCATTGGCTTGATTTTTTTGGCTGCTCCTGGAGCCTCAGGATGGTAGCACAGGGCAGATGAAAGTGGCAGCTGCAAGAAGGCAGAACTGCCACAGGGAACTTACAGTGCCATTATGTTGTTCTTCTTTTATCAGATCTTCCCTGTGACAGCTACACTGCCTTTGTCTTTCTGGGTTGTATGCATGGATCTCCTAGGCAGAACTGTCATTTTGATCTGGAGGCTGTTGTTAGGGACACAATGACACATGGCTTTTTGAAGGGCCTGTGTTTCCTTGGGCAAAATACTGCCAGTTCCAGCACATGTTCATTTGGAGATGTCCAGCAAGATTTTTAAAGTAAGCTGCTTTTTGAACAACCATCTTCTTCCACTACTCTCTCTATTAAAGGCATTTGGAGCTAACTTTCTACTAGGTGCCAGCTCCAGATGATGCAGAACTACCGGACTTGAGGCAAGAGCTTGCTTGTCTGGTGAACTCCACATGGCTGTGGGAGTGTGGGTGCCATGGAGAGGCTTTGATTTGGCACCTCTTCTCATCCAATGGCCTCTGCAAGTGAGGAAATTAAATATGAGCTGTCCTGGAGTGTAGTGACTTGTTTTGCCTCCTGTTGGAGATGAAGACAGCTTTACCTGACAGCAAGCAGCTGGCTCCTTAATTCAACATTCAGGCTGAAACCTTCTGCCTAAAATTAGCCTTCCACATGCACATCTATACATACGCACATGTGCACAAAAGCACGCACACATACGAATCCCCAGGACCAGGTGCCAGCCTTCCAGACCAGTGTGGGATGCCAGGTATGGGTGCAAACAGGTACTGCTGCTGTCTGAGAGCAGCTGTGGGAATGAAAGGACAACATCTTGGAGAACACATCTCTGACTCACATCCTCCATGTGTTTTCATTCTCATATTTTTGGGGCTTTTTTTTGTTTCTTTTTGTTTTTGTTATGGTTTGGGTTTTTTGGTTTTTTTGGGAGGGTGTAAGATGTTTTTGTGGATTTTATGAGGGGCAATTTTTTTGGGTTTTTTTTCTTTATGTTGTGGGGTGGTTTTCTTTTTTTGTTTGTTTGGTTTTTTTTGTTTTTTTTTTTTTTTTTTTTTTTGCTATGAGAAACTGAAAAACTGGAAACATGACTTAGTGGCTTGTGAGACAGAAGTGAGAAACCTGTGTGCACCACAGACATGCCTCGTATTCTGTGGATATGCCTTAGGGGGGAGGCCACAGGACAGAACAGGAGAGAAGGCTCAAAAAGCAGCATAAATGGGACCAGCAGGTCTGCAGCAATGTCTCTGCTCAAAGCCTTCCCATGCCTTACTATTTTACCCAACACTAGTGTATTAATATGTTTTGCTTCTGCAGGGGGCTAGTGATATTTTATTAAAGGTGGGGTGGAAGAGCTGAAGAATCCTAAACTTGAAGTTTGGCATGAATATCAGTTTGGTCAGCCTCTAAAGATCTTCCTTAGTCTACTCAGAAATGCACTCTGACACAGAAAATTCAGGTTAGCTGGAGAAGCCTACTTTGTACAGGACTCTGTACTGGACACAGAAGATGCAGTTTAGCCTAGAGGCTCAATCATAGAAGAACTGATTCAACTCTGGGGGATTTTATGTTAGTTGTGTGCTGTTTTATGAAGAATTTGCTGTGGAAATCTTTACTAATTACTTCAGTTTCTATGGATTGTGATACTAACAAAAAATATTTGTAATACTTTTTCTCTTCCCTGCTTCTTCTCCTATCATATTGGAATCAGAACTTCATCTTCAATAAGCAAAACTGGCATATGAGAGCTTGCCTCACTGTGATTGCTAAGGGCAAGTAGGTGACAACAAGTGTCCAGATTTCCTGCTTGCTTCTTTGCTGCCTCAGACTATTCTTAGAAGTACAGCCCTGTTTTCAGACTTTCTAGAATAATTTCATATTAAGAGCCTCTCCTTTGAGATGTTATTCTCTGAGTTTTCTGCAACGTCCTATCACTTTTTTTGGATTCATTGATACCCTACTGAATGACCTAAACTTCTCATGTTGAATACAGAACCTGGTTTTAGGGGTCACTTAAGCCTCCTGGTAATCTCAGACAAACACATTATCTTCCAAACAAAATTGTTGTTAAGTAAGCTTAAAAAAATCTAGGAAGAAGGGAAAAGCCCAGGAAAAAACAAGCTACCTGATGTGAAGAAAAAAATCCATTTCTACATCCCTTTCTTTCCTCCCTGTGTGTAAGATTTTTTTGCTGTTATTTCCAGCCAGTTTTATTTTTCTAAATAATTTTGCTGAGCATATGCCTCCACCCATCCGCCAGCTCTCATCTGGTTTTCCATAAATGCACTCACATGTACTATTTCATCCCTGTTAGAATCTCAGTGTCTATGGCTGAGCACAACAATTTCCTTTTCCACTTCTCCTGATCACCTTTCTGCTTGTCATTGGACAATGGTGTGTTGACAATCCAAGTTAATATCTTACCTTCCTTAACTTATCTGTCTTATCTTGTATCTAAGAACTACCAGATGCCAGAGGGAACATCTGTCACCAGATTAGTAAGGATGGGATAATAGGAGCCATAATTACAGCTCTAATTGTGCATATATCTAATAAAAGAAAGTCAGATGTGGTAAAAGCACAGATCAGCAAGGAATTCAGACTGGCCTTGTGGCTTGTTTTCCTTGTGGCTTGTTTTCCTTCTGGGAAATCACATACTGTCAGAATAGATAGAATGAAGAAGAGTCACAATTAAGGACATCTAGAACTTTTGCCCAGTAATGAACTGACATGACTTGCAAATAGTTTTACAACAGGCCATATGACTGGGGCTTCAGACACAGAATATAGGTAAAGCTAGAACTGGATTCTGGAGATAGGGATAAGTTGAGTCTCAGTTAATAGATATTCAGAGGTTAAGAGCATCTTACGTAGAGTTTCTGGAGAGAAAAATACAGAGAACTGTGACCAAAATTACACTGAAAAATCAGAATCAGATATGCATGCAGATGTACAGAAATGCTATCTGTTTGCAATCTAAGCAATAATAAATCAAGAGAGTTTCAGAAAATTTTAACTGAAATACACAAGAATAGATTAATCCCAGATATGGATATTTTCTGTCTAGTTTTCTGTATGGCTTCTGTGGTCCCACATGTCATCCCTATCTCCAAATTGGAAAGACGCGGTTTGAAGGGTGAACTATTTTGTGGATAAGGAATTGGGAGGATGGACCCAGGCAGAGAGTTGTGGCCAAGTAGCTCTGTGTCCAGGTGGAGGCCAGTGAAGAGTGGTGCTCCTCAGGGCTCTGTCCTGGAACTGATATTATTCAGTATCTTTATCAGTGACACAGACAGAGGGATCAAGTGTACCTTCAGCAAGTGTGCAGATGACATGAAGCTGAGCATTGCAGTTGACAGTATAGGACAGGATGCCATCCAGAGGGACCTGTACAAACCTGTGCAGTGGACCCAGGAGAACCTAAGGAAATTCAAAAAGTGTAAGTGCAAAGTGCTGCACCTGGACTGGAGCAACCCCAGAAAAGACCACAGACTGAGAGATGATCTCTCTGAGAGCAGCCCTGCCCAGAAGGACTTGGGGGTGCTGGTGGCAGAGAGGCTGGACATGACCCAGCCATGGGCACTGCCAGCCCAGAGAGCCACACGTGTCCTGGGCTGCATCCAGAGCAGTGTGGGCAGCAGGGCCAGGGAGGGGATTCTGCCCCTCTGCTCTGCTGAGACCCCACCTGCAGGGCTGCAGCAGCTCTGGGGCCCAGCACAGGAAGGACATGGACCTGTTGGAGGGAGTCCCGAGGAGGTCACAAAGATGGTCAGAGGGACGGAGAAGCCCTCCTATGAGAGCTGACTGAATAATTTGGGGTTGTTCATCCTGGAGAAGAGAAGGCTCTGACTAGACCATACAGCAAATTTCCAGTATTTGAAAAGGGCTTACAGAAAAGGCAGAGATTGTTTTTTGCATGGGAAAGTAGTGACAGGACAAGGAGGAACAGTTTAAAACTCAAAGAGGAGAGATTTTGGTTGGATTTTAGGAGGAAATTTTTTATCCAGAGAGTGGTGAGGCATTGGAACCGGTTGCCCGGAAAAGCTGTGGATGCCCCATTCCTAAAAGTGTGAAAGGCCAGGTTGAATGGAGTTCTTGCCAACCAGGTCTACTTGGCAGGAGAGGTTGGAACTAGATAATTTTTAATGTCCCTGCCAATTCAAACTATTCTGTGATGGTTCTATGAAAATCCTACAGAATGCAAACCAATTTTATAATGTTCCATTGGGTGCAGAGGGCCAAGATTTAACCTTTACTGTCTGCTTTTGGACAGAAGTCAAATAATAAAAGAAAATGGAAAATTAATTTGGGGCTTAGATGTGATTTAAGAGGGAAGATTAAGCTTTAGATATGAATGATTTAGTATAGAGATAACAAAATAGAATACTTTGCATATTTAAAAGTTGTAAAGATAATTTTTAATTGAATTATAACCATCACATGAAAATTTACCATGAAGTACCAGGATGAAGTTAAGGTAGCAAGTGTTTAGCCTTAATTGTAGTAAAATTTTTGTGATGTGAATTGCACAGTGCCACATGATAAGCTTGTTCCCAGGATTTGCCCTGGGATGTAGCCTGGCATGCCAGCTGTGCTGAAAGGTGATGCTGTGGGAAGAATGTGGGGCCACAGGATAGCTGAGAGTGGAAGAAACTCTACAGGTCATCTGGCTCAGCCTCTTGCTTCAAGGAGGTCTGATTTCAAAGCCAGCTTTGCTAGGAATTTGTTCAGTCACATCTTGGCATACTGCAGAGATGGATAGATTGCACAACATTTCTGGACAACTTGGCCTGTCCTTAAACTACTCATATGGCAATATTCTTTTACCCTATATCCAACTGGAATTTTCCTTGCTATGAGTTTTCACTGTTGCCTCTTGCCCAATCTGCTTAAACTGATATTTTTTTTTCTCTAACTATTCACAAGATCCATGTTTTAAGATTCCTGTGCCCTCAGAGATAACGCGTATTTTCTATACAGGATACCAGAATTTTCTCACAGAAACACTTGTGGAAAAGAATTTGTTAGAAAGCTGAATTCACAGAGGGTGAGCAGCTTAAAGCAGTTCAATTATGAGATGCTTTCTTCCAGTTCTCAGAATAAATTCAGAATGTATCCTTCTTTGGGATGTAGGTTTGCAGGTAACAAGTGGCAACTCTTTAAAATTAAAAATCACATCAAGAACACTTCACAGCTCTGCAACAGACTTCAAAGAGCTTGTG
The DNA here is from genome assembly GCF_017590055.1 of Onychostruthus taczanowskii. Classification (NCBI taxonomy): domain Eukaryota; kingdom Metazoa; phylum Chordata; class Aves; order Passeriformes; family Passeridae; genus Onychostruthus; species Onychostruthus taczanowskii. The sequence continues at coordinate 4,121,795 of NW_024502125.1, read as the reverse complement.
GGAAATCAGCCACCTGAGTTCCTCTTCCTTATCCTTGCAAATTCTTATCATATCCAGTGAAATATGATACTGCTGCTGTAAATGAGGTAAGGAGCTTCTGCAGTGAGGGCTTGCAGATCCATGCAAGTGGAGTGGTTAAACTGCTCAGACAGCTGGGGCTGAGAAAGGCTGGGGTTCATTCCTTATTGAAAGTACACAACATCTTCAGAAGTTGTGGTGAGACAACCCCAGGTTATGCATGTTGGTATACTCTCTGTGGTAATTTTTCTCTTGTCTCTCCCAGGAACCCTTTCAGCCAGAATTACACTTGAGTGCAAGGGGAGGTCTGTTTTTGGAATCTTCAAGCTCTGTTCTTTCCTCCGCATCAGCTCTCAAATGGTAGCTCTGTAGAAGAGCAGTTAGAAATATTGCTAGAAGCAAGAGGCTGTTTCTACAAGTGCACTAAGATTTTCACCTACTTCAGCATTGCTGCTGATTTAGATATGTAAAGATGATTCAATTCATCCAAAACTCTTTTATTCTGAAATCCTGCCCAGAAAAAACAAATCTTTTGTCATTATGCTTGTCAGATTCATCATGGCATGCATTTGCATGTGTATGCATATAATTTTACAGTTATGTAGGATCTGCCATGCATATTTTTTGATATATAATACTTTGCATATACAACCTGAAAGGTAAATCCTCCTATCAGATACAAGATACATGAAGATTTCCCCTGAAAAATTTCATATTTCTATGATTTTCTTCTCTACTCTAGTTTGAAAGATGGAGACACATATTCTAAACATATTACAAGATATGAAACTGGAAATTTTTAGTGTTGTTTTCTGCATGTGTATTCAAAATTGAAAACAGTTTAACAAGCAGATATGACTAATTTCTATATTGCTCCTATTTCACCTTTTCGGTATTCACCTTAGAAATTTATCTGAAACTTTTTGTTTAAACAGTTTGGCTGGAAGTGAGCTTTTGGATCTGCAAGATATTAATGAGTTGGGTAGAAGTTATTTTAAAATAACTTTTATGTGGATTCATGAGCTTAATCTCTGTTAGCAAAGCTAAATTGTTATGTGATTTCAAGAAGAGAACGCTAATATTTTTTCAGGTATAAGGAAAAAGAGGAGGTCTTTTGCATCTTTCATAATTTCATTTTAGTTTAAACAAAACCCCCTTAAATGCAGGCAACTTCAAATTTAGGAAGTCTATGAAGTTTCGGAACATGAAAGCTATTCATAACAAATTGCTAGGCATAAATTATTGCTGTTTAGATGTCAGTAGAATGGAAATACTTTCCTTCTGTCTTAACTTGAGATTGTTTACTTAGCAAAAAATGTTGCTTCTAAAACTTTCCCATCACATGCATGGATGGAATGGGATTCTAGGGTCTTAAGACAGAACTTTCAAATCAAATCTCATTTTTGTTTTTTTCTGTTCTTTTTATTGTAATTTCTGTGCAGCACTGAGTGGTAATCACTTTCCAAGTTTACAGAGGAGTGTTGTGTTTTGATTTTCATTGAGGCGTGGATGAGGATTAGCTATCTCTCTTTTGATGTCAAAAGACTGCCAAAACATTATGCCAGGCAGGAATATAAGTCACAGTTTTGGCAGGTACTAGATAAACATCCATAAACCATAAATAATACTACATTATTGGCATTGTGTGTGTTGTACTGCCTACATGTCTCTAATTAGGAAATAAATTCTGATGACTACTTGAGACAAGTTATTGTTATAAAGCAGATAATGAGTCTGACTGCAGAGCTAGGATGAAAGCCTATAGGAAACAGGGCAGTGCAGCAAAGTCTGGAGAAGAATACCTAAAGACAGCCTAGAGAAAGGAGTTGCAGCCTGTGGGGAGCTGCTATGCAGTCAGAGAAGAGCTTTTGTGAATGAGAGCAATTGCAGCAATGCAAGGTGGGGACAGCTGGGTTGAATTGTGCTATAACTTTGCAATTCTGTTTAACTGCATGTTATTGCTTTTCTGAAGAAGAAAAATCTATTGTTCAGTGGTGTTTCCTTATCACTTCTGTTGTTCCGTTGATGAGTAAACAAGGAATTGTATTTTCATCACAGGTCTAAGAAAAATACAATCTCTATATCTTAAAAAGGTGTGGAAAGCATAAATTTTCATCTTAAAGGACAAGATGGAACAATCTGAATGATGAGAAAAAGGGGTGTTCCTTGTCCTTCTGCTTGGGAAGAGAGCTTCAAGTTTGTAAGCCATGGCAAATCAATATAAGCAGGTGCACGAATTAAAAGCTCATTGCTGATTGTTGCTCAAGATCAAAGGCTCTTTATATCCCCCTCTAAAAGCTGATATTTCAGTCTAGCTAAATGTATAAATGCACAAACAAACAAACATCCTTGATCTTGAGGAATAGCCCAGATGAAGTGAATCGCGCAATGACATCCAGTCAGCTCTATGTCATGACAGAAGTTCTTCCTGAGCAGGTTGCATGGAAAGAAATCACATTAAATGGTAAATAAATGAATTATTAAGGGGTAAAATCCAGATTCAAATCTGAGTGCAAGATAATCTATACAAATCCAGCTAAGTTGCAAAAACCTCTGCCAAAGGTTAGCTGTTTGACATGGATTTTACTGTAATTAAAATGATTTATTATTTGCTATTCTGCTAAAATTGATGTAAGGGCAATTTGCAATTCAGTTGCAGATCTCTTCTGGCATTCAAGTAAAATTCCCAGAATATATCCCACAAAAGGCCCATCAGCTGCCTACACAGGGTGCTTACACAGTGTGCTTCATCTTCATTTGGTTGCTGCTTGCAGCACTCACCTTCTCAGATATCACAGACCCTGCTGCTACCTGTGGGGAAAGGCTGCCTTGAGTGGCCCATCTCTGCGAGGTGCCACTGACTGGAGTGGCAGGGCTTGGCTGGCTAACACCAGCCTGCAAGGTGGAGTCCCAGTCACTGCGTTACCACCTCAGCTAGATCCGTCAGCAGCCAGGGAAGAAGAACAGTTGAACACTTGCCTTCTCCACAGGGGACAAGGATTGGCCCTGAAGATGTGGGCAGTGTTTAAGGCGTGTGCCCATTCCCTCTCTCAGCCACACTCAGGCAGGTAGTTTCTTCTGGTCTGGGATCACACTCTATAATGTGGGGAAAAGGAGCTGTGTGGGTCAGTCAGGGCTTATTTTGGGATAGGTTCATAAATAGTTCAGATGGCAAAACAGAATAAGAAGGAGCTTAGCAAAAACTCTGAAGTGGCCATGAAAATTAATGTCAGTTCTTACTGCCCTTCCAGAAATATCTTCCTCCATTTCGTGCTTTACAGATCCTGTACCAGGGCTTTGCGTGGACCTCCCTAATTCCATGCCCGGAAAGGTATCTCCACAACAGGTGTAAAACCCCTAACATTCCCACATTTTGACTACATGCAAAAGTCTCCTTACATAGCAACATCAGTAGTGTGGTTGAGGTATCCTGCTTTGGACAAATTTCATTGATCGTTATGAGTCAAATGCATTTAGTCACCAGCAGTCTTCCTGAATCAACTGGGTGTTCATGAAATTTTTTCTTTCTCAATGAACTCACTTGTTCCCTTTTTCTGATGTCCTTTAAAGCCCCTGAAGAGAAGGCAGAATGTACTGGCAATACGTTTCTCTTTGTCTGTGCTTGCCATGGGTTCTTTGCTTGCTGTATTCATCTCTGCATGTTTTAACACCTCTTTTTTTACCCTTGCTTTTGGAAAGCTATCAGGACTTTCTTGTGTCATCTTGAAGTCTCTTTTTAGCCAGGCAGCATGTGTAGTCTTGACTTTGCTTTCTTGTAAACATTTTCTGCTTTCTCTCCTTGGGGTTTTCTTTTTCCCCTTTTTCTATCCCACTTTTTGTTTTGTTTTTTTTTTTGTTTGTTTGTTTTTGTTTTGGTTTTGGGTTGTTTTTTGTTTGTTTGGGGTTTTTTGGGGGGGTTGGGGTGTCGTTGTTGTTGGTTTTTTGATTTTTTGGTTGGGTATTTTTTTGTTTGTTTGGTTTTTTTGGAATGGGTGATTGGTTGGCTGGGTGGTTTTTTTTTTTGGTTTTTTTTTTTTTTTTGTTAGCTTTTTGGTTTTATTTGGGGTTTGTTTGTCTCCTGATACAGATAATTATAAAAAAATTGAAGAGTACTAGCCCTAAAACTGAGCCCTGGGGATACCCAATGGTCACTAGCTGCCAGCCTGATGTGACCTCATTTACTACACCTTTGAGTCAAGCAATTGGTCACCCAAAATATCATGGACTTGTCTAGCTGTCCAGGGAATACTGTGAGAAACAGTAACAAAACACTTCCTAGAATCCAAAACTATCACATCTTATTCCCCTTGGCCAGCCAGATGGGTGTTCGTCTCATAAAAGGGAATTAACCTGGTTAAGCAGTACTTCCCTCTCATGAACCCATGCTGGCTCTGGTGAAAGATTGTGCTGTCACTAAAATGTCTATTTAATAACTTTCAGAATAACAGGTCCGTGTTCTTCCTGTGCTGGGCCCCAGAGCTGCTGCAGCCCTGCAGGTGGGGTCTCAGCAGAGCAGAGCAGAGGGGCAGAATCCCCTCCCTGGCCCTGCTGCCCACACTGCTCTGGATGCAGCCCAGGACACGTGTGGCTCTCTGGGCTGGGAGTGCCCATGGCTGGGTCATGTTGTTTATATTGTCAAGAAACACCCACAAGTCTTTCTCCAGGGGCTGTGCTCTGCTCTCAATCCATTCTCCCCCCAGTTTGTATTTGTGCTTGGGATTGCCTTGCCCCAGGTGCAGTACCTGGCACCTGACTTTATTGAACTTTACACTGCCCACTTCTCAAGCCTGTCCATGTCCCTCTGGATGGCATCCCTTCCCTCTTCACCAGTTTGGGGTCCTTGGCAAATTTCATGAGGTTGCACTCAACCCCACTGTTCAGCTTGCTGACAAAGGTGTTAAAAATCAACAGACCCAATACCAACCCATGAGAAACTATTGACTACATAATTAAAGCTACACCCAGACCAGAATCAATAACGGTAAAGACAATCGTCATAAATATTACTATAAATAACAGAAGATTACTGTTTATAATGAAGCACAAACAACTTTTTCCTATATTTAATACCATATTTCTGTTACTAAAAAAGCTTCATTATAGTTTTACTCTCTCCTCCTGAAAATAAATTGTACGTGAAAAGCTTTCCTTTTTTAACTGTATATGTAATCTAAACATATAACATATATAAATATATGGTAGTCTAACCAATCAGTGGCAGGAACTGGGTAAAACATCAGCAATAAGGAATGAGAAATGTAGTGTAATGTATCTTGTTGCATAACAAAACAACTGCAATATACAAACCTAACCTGTCTCTTCCTTAAGCAAATTTTTAAATACAGTAGGAAGAATAGGACGTCTTTAAGTAGGTCTATTATACTTTCATTATCTGCATAAAATTATAGTCTGTCCTCATGTTTCCTACGTGAGATACAATCACCTGCAGGAGCAGGAAGTTCTTTTTGCCCAGTTCATCTAGTAGATTGTATTTTCAGGGAAATGTATAGGGCTGAATTTCTTCTCTCTCTCATCATAAACTCAACTAAAATTGGAGATGGAATGAAAAAACCTAAAGCAACAAAAAAAATAGTATTCAAGCCAGACAAACAATCGATCTTCTGATTTGTGGCAATTCTTCAAACAGCTGGGAAAATATCAGCCTAGGTCAATAACAGATAATTTTCTTCAACATCTTCAACAAGCTGAAAGTTTGCAGAAAGTATTTTTGTTGTAGTTTAAACTCATAAGAGCTAATGTGTTGTTAATATATCATACACTATTGCATTTTGTTTGTGAATGTTTTTCAGAAGTAAACAAAACATTGGATGGAATCTCCCATAGAATGTCAGCGAGAAGAAAAATTATTCCCTTCTGCAAATTAAACAAACACAAACACCCATTTTTATTTCTCTTTCTGTGTTCAAGTCCTTCTTCCCTGGATTCTAATACAAACAAGTTTGCTCTTTTGAAATGGATTTTAGATGTTGGAAATATTGTACTTTTTCCACCACAAAATGTTTGGGCACAGTATCTTACCCAGTTTGCTTCAAGAATTGGAATATTCTATTGTTGGAATATTATTGTCAAGCGCTTTTAAAAATCTGTCCAAGCACGTCAGACTCAAAGCTGTTATGGGTAGAGCACATCTAAATAGGCTGTTATTTCTGTGCCTAGTTGGAAGCAGAGGTTTGAAAATCTGGCCACAGAGATACTCATTACTTGGAAACCAGGAGACAACAAAACTATTGATATGAGCTGTCAGGCCATTTGAGACAGATTGCCTACATATGAAGATTTATAGTTTTTCACACATCTCTGATGTTCTTAGCACTGTGTAATAAACAGAAAAAGAAGACATCGTCCTGCCCCTGCTTTTCCTGGAAGTCTGTATTTGAAACAGCATGTCATGCTCAGGGATGTCCACCTGACTACACTGCCTGTCACCTGAGAATGCTAGTAAATTTTTTGTTCTGTTCTTGTTTCTAATTTTATTATAGGAACATAACTTCCAAGGGCACACTTTATTTTTGAACTCAACATCTATTTAAAGCCCTACTTTTCTAAATTTGATCTTCTCCTGCATCCTGGTTGAAAGTGCAGTGTACTCAAAAATGCAGAGGCAAGGTAGCTTTTTGTTGTGAACTTTAGGCTAATGGATGCTGCTGCTACAATGTGATCTTTGATAGTGTATTTTCTTCTGCAGGTTATCTTTCTAATGAGCAAACTGGCAGATTTAGGATGCTAACCAGTGGAGCTGTACTGTGCCGTATATTAATATGAACCTATTGAATCACTCAACAGGTCAGCTTTAGAAAAACAAGACTTCTGAGGCAGACTTCCACTAAAAATGCAATGTCTGGCTAATTACCAGATCGCCTCCCTGTCAAAAGGGTTGCAGGGGTAATGCCTATTAGAATAAAATAGAGGGATGAGAACAATAAGGGTTTGTGGCTATTTAAGGGAGATGGTGTTGCAATATGCCTCATCAAAAGAGTTACTGCCTTTCACTTTAAAGGTCCTCAATGCAAAAACACTCACCATGAAACCCTCTGTGTAAGGAGTTAAAGCTGCCAAAGGGCAAACTGACTTCCTAGCTGGGAAAGATGTTTTGTACAGGCAAACACTCCTCTGAATTGTCTGATCTCCAGTCTTTCCTTGATTCTTCTGGCCCAGGACAGTGGCAGAAAGAGGAGTCAAGACTCCGTGTTTAGCTGCTGGGCTGTGAGCTAACAGCAACCTCAGAGCCCAGGGAAGGAAGCGGAACACTGCTGCTTTTGAACAGAGGTGACTTCCTGAGAGGTGCAGATTTTTCTTTGGAAAGGTGAAATTGCTTTTGTGCTGTTTCACAGAGCCAAAACTGATGTAAATATCCAAGGGATCACAGAGAAATATTTAGAGACATATGTCTTGATTCCTGTTCCAATTGAGAAGCTAGCACCAAAACCCCTGCATTTACTGATGGGAAGCAAAAACATAAGAAGACAAATCTTAGATCCAGCCTATCCCCCTCTTGCTCTGATAAACATTGCATCCAAACCTCATGATGAGAAGGGTTCAATGCTCATTCAGGATTGTTTTTCATCTCTTTTCTTTTTCAAAAAACCAGGATGTACAATGGTGCCAGTGCTTCTTTGCAATGCTGGGGTTTTGTGACAGGGTCCCCCGCAGAAGCACTGTCATAACCCTAGCTCTTCAGCTGGGTGAGGGCAAGAAATCCCTTTCCAACTGATGGGCCAAGGTCTGGCTGCTCGTAACTTAAGTCACCCTCAGGACAGATAATGAAATTGCACTGATGAAACTTCTAGCATCAGCTGCCTCAGCAGACTTCGGTAATTGACCATAAGAATGGGAATGACTCATTATTTTAATCTGATTCACATTTGCAGCTGTTATTGATTGAATAATATAATATCTGCCTTCTTATCCTCCTCCCTCCAGCAAAGTGGCAAACCAAGACATTTTTAATGGTGCTAAAATAGCACAAATGAGGCCTTTTTTCCTCCTTTCAAGTGTTCTCTTTCCCCGTTCTTTTTCCTCATAATTTGTTCCTCTGCTCCTATATCTCTTTACCTGTAGTTCCTGTTTTGTAGCATACTTATATACATACACATGTACATACACAAGGATTTAAATGGTTCCATGCACTTTATACTTGTCCAGTGTAGGTCCATGTTCCTTAACCTCAGGAGGTCATCAGAGCTCCATTTTGCTCCCAAGTGGCTTGAACACTACAGCACCTTTGTCCACTTCTATTGTTTCAGTGGGTGATGATGGTAAGCATGAATTCTTGGCTGCCAGTCTGCCTCTAGGAAAGCATCCAAGATACTATGGTGGGAATATGGAAATGAATGTGTTGGCATATTAAGGAACTCCATGTTAAAGGAAACTAGTGGGATGGGTTTTGCCTCAAATATTAAGTGAGGGCTCAGGACAACTTTACTTATCCTTTGAAAAAAAACGTTCTTTGCCTGTATAGGGCCATTAGTCAAAGTCTTTCTGGACATGCTTTAAATACAATACTAATTTTTAGAACCCTGAGAGTGTTGACACCCTTGGGGGCTGAAGAAGCCATTCAAAAGTCATATTTCCCAGCTACAGGTACGTGATTTATAAAGTCTTTCAGTATAATAAAGCCAGGTAAGGAAAATGCCACATTGAGCTTGTTTTTTTTTTTTTTTTTTTCTTATGTCAAGCAATTCCCTAATGAACAACGTCATATGTCTCTTCTAATTTGAGCTTTTATACCTTCTGCATGGCTTAATTCTTGTTAATTATCCATCTGAGTTATTCAGTTGCAGAGGATCTAGTACCTGGCAGCAAAGCCTCAACAGCCCTGAAGTCCTCAGGGTTGTGTTTGGCAGTCCTGAGATCCCATCTCTGCAAGTCCCCGTGCCGAGGCAGGCAGTATGCACATGCTCTGCTTCTGCCTTTCCTGCAAAGTGTCTTCATGGCCTTCCTGCCATACCCAAGCCTCTCCCACCTGCTCTGGTCTGAGTGTACCCTCAGATTTTCTTGTCCACTCTGCAGCTCACCTGAATTTTTCTGCTGATTATTAACACAGAAGGACCTTGCCCTGAGGCCCCATCCTTCCCTGGATGGTGGACCCAGCTCTCTTTTTCCTTGCTTGTTTTCAGTCTGTTGTTGTGATCACCTATCCAGCTTTAATGATTGCATGATTCTGAGTTCAGTAGCTCCCAAAAGTTTACAAATGACAGTTCTTCACCTACAGATCAATGTGATGGTACATTCTAAAACCAGGTTGGTAAGTACAGAAGTGAGGTGAGAAAAAAGAGAAAGAGCTAACATATAAACTAAGAACAGTGTAGTTGTCTTTGGGTAGCTGCACATATAGCTCAAAATCTGATATTTTTGCCCATATCTATGGGCAAAATCTTCTCCTGCTCTTTCATTAAATGTCACGTGGTTTTGCAATAGACAAACAAGACTGGACCAAGAGGAACTTACTTTGCTGAGACTACCGTGCTTATGAGAGAAATTGGCTTGTTCTACCTTTAAACAAGCTTGTGATTTATTTTGTTTATCTAGCAGAAAGTAAGTTGAAGCAACTTGAAGCATTTGGCCCAGAAAATCCCCAACATATTGTACTTCCTTACAAGACATGTGCAAACATGAATGAACACTACTTAAAGCCTTCTTCCTGATCTTGTGCATTCCTGCACTGGGTCACTCTGCTTTACATGTAGTTGAACTGAATAAATGGCCTGTCTTGAATTACATCTTGGATAAACTGGGTGTGTAATGTATCCAGCCAGCTTTAGTGTTCATAACTGTCACTTGTATAACTGAGCAGTGCGTTTTTGAGGCATTGCCAGGTTCAGAGACATCTCAGAAGAACAATCTGTTCTTACAAACAAAAACAAAATGTGGTAGAGGAAGACAGCAAGGAGGAGGGAAACCAGTGCTTGATAGGTATTACTGTCTATATCCTATAAGCACTTCAGTTCTGGGGGCAAAATAATGGAAATCCATTCAGATTTGAATTGTCTTCTTCATCTCTACAAAGCATTCTGTGATAAAAACAAAGGACAGAAATTATTCTATTATTCTATCATACTTGGATTACTTCCTGCCCTCAGACTCAGGGGAATGGAGTAGGTCATAGTCTCTACACTATTTTCCAAAAAATGTCTCTGCTTCATAGTAGCAATGAGTAATGTCCTCTCTCTTTGCATGCACTAGATCAGAGAGTCCCTCTTTCACCTCTCCAGTAACACTGTCTGTCTCCTAGAGTGAAGGCAACAGCTCTTCAAACATTAGAAGACACAGACCAGGCTCATCAAAATATCTGAGCAGCAGGACTGATGGATTTGCAGTCATTTCTCCCACTCAAACCCTTGAACAACAGTCTGGAAGAAGTATACAGAAAGGCTGTACTTCAAACAAGTCAGGGATGGAATCAAGACTTGTTCCACACAGCAAAGGACCCTTTCTTCTCCCAGCCCTCTCTCCAGTCCCATCCTCTTTGTATAACTCCCTCAACCTTGCATCTGGTTTGACAAAATTTCTTCTTCTGTTGCTCTCAAACCACTCCTTCTCTTCAGTGTGTCAAGCTGCTTTATCATATTAAACTCCCTCTGTTTCTCCTGGTTCATTGAAAAGGTCAAAAGCAACAGTCTGTCTTTCTCCTCCCAGGAAAAGGAGCACAAGCAGAGGTCAGCCATGCATCAGGGCAAGCGAGTCTTTACATTCATTGTCATTTCCTCAAAAAAAATGAGCATGGTGTCAAAGTTAGAGCTGGCATAATAGAGAAACTTCTGCCTTACATTAAATAGAGCTTTTTTCTGTAAATACTTAATTCTCAGCAAGATTTAGTTTCCATGGAAAATGTGAGTTAAAAAAAAGAGATGGACAAGCAAAGAAAAAATGAGAATGTTCCTGTTTTAGGTTTAAGATCCATACATGAATTAAGAACCATTTATAACCTCTCACTGGTCCTTATTCTTCAATGTATTCCAAGGTGCATAGGCTTATATCCATAGGCAGTACTCCAATACCCTAATGCAGACCAGATGCACTCACATATCTTGGGATAAAAAGCTTTAAGAAAAAACTAGTGATTCTGATTGGCCTGTTTTGGCCTCCTCCGTGGTGTCGGCCTGTCACTTTTTTTGCTAATTTGATCCTTTTTGCAGGACCTTTGACCTAACCTGTAGATGACTTTTTACTTTTATTACTCAGCAGCTTAATAATTTCAGCTGTGTAGCTGGTTGTCAAAAATGAGATGAATACAAGTACTGAAGAACACAAAGATGAACACAAATGTGTGAAAAAACCATAAGAAATTAGTATTACTTTTTTTTTTTTTTTAAGCTTTTGCAAAACTACTATTAAAAAGGTATAAGCCAAACACTCCAAGCCTCATTGTCTGCCAAAGCACTTGGGAGAACTGACAGTGAGGACTGAGTCCATTCCATCATACCACAAAGGATCTGGAGCTCTGATTTCACACATGATAACAATAAAGTGTGTTCTTCACCTAAAAGCTTTTTAGAAAGCATGATAGGCATGCAGGCATTTGGCAGGGCAAGAAGATACAAGGTCTATGCAAGGTCTATACTCTGTATGACAGCAAGGTGAAAGAAGGAATTGCTGAATTTGTCTCATTTTGGTGAGTACTCTGATTGATTTTATAGAAAGAACTAACTATTTACAATCAAAGTTATTTCACTGAAAAATCATTTTGCAGCACATGAGCCTCAGAAGATACAGTGCAATTTCCAAGCTTTGTAACACCACAAAAAATTAAAAAATTAGAGGTGAGAAATTTGAAGTAGCATAAATAGATATTCCATTGGAATAAAGAGGTGGTATTGTTTAGCTTATGGTTCATTTCTGGTATTTTGTTTTTTCTAAACATTAAATAGTTTTATTATTTAAAAGGATGTGCAAATTAGCTGCAAAATTGAAAAGCTGGGGAAAAAGAACATTAGGAAAAGAGCCCAGAGAAAAATTTCAAGGCATTATTCCAGTTTCTCTGACCTTCTTAGTGTAATACACCACAAATAAAGCCCTCTTAACAAACTCAGAGTCATATTTGAAATAATAAAGTTCTCCCTAGTTCTAGTTCTCTCCCATCTGACTGTTTAAATGAAGGATCAAATTCTTTTGATTCCTGTATTCTTACCAGCCAGGGACTTGAAGGCCTACATACCACCCAAATTCATCCAAATCCATCTCACTGCACATAAGACACATAATGGTCTGTCTTCCCACCTTAGCATGTCCAACATTATACTTTAAATAGCAGGCTCCAGAGGAAAAGATCTTTACTACTTCTTTTTTGTCAAAGCCCCTCAAAGTAAACACCACTGGTGAAAATATTCTTTGCTGTATTTGTGCTTGTCACAAAATATTTTTTCTGAAATTGAGGAAAATCTAGTTTGCTTGCAGAGTATTGTTCCTCCTACCTTGATGAGAAAATCATCATCCATGGAACACTCATGGCTGTCATCATGTGGTGATCACAAAGAAGAAAATCACTGTGTCATTTATTGGGGTTGTCCTGTGCAGGGTTAGGAGGTGAAATCTATGATTTTTGTGGATTTCTTCCAACTCAGGATATTCTATGATTCTAAAAATAATTACATTTTAATGTCCTTTTGCTTCCCTATTTTTGTTTTTCTCAGCTGTGCTACAAAAAGCAAGGTATTTGTGACAGTTTTAGATCCCCTTGTTTTCAAGGTAAATGCTAATGTTCCTGAAATACAGTCTATTTAATTATGTGCATCTGGCCTACTTTGGAGAAAAGTGGGGAAGGTGTGAGGAGGGAGATTCTTGTGTCTTTATCACCCTGAGAGGAGCAGATCTCAGAGATCGCTGGTGCAAGAGGCTGCTTGGCAGCCAGGCTGGGCTCTGCCCCGAGCCATGACTGCACTCAGGCCATGCTGCCAGCACAGGTTGTTCTCATTCAGAAATCCAGTGATTCTGCAGGTGAAGAACAAAACAGAAAGAAGTTTTTGGGGTTTTTTTCTGCTTTAATTCCAGGTCTCTTATGGTCCAAAGCAGAAGAGTTTTTATTAGATTTTTGGTAGCCTTGTGAATGTATTCAGCAAGAGTTGAATGGACAAGTCTGGCTCTCAGTGATGTTTAACTGCTTGTGGCTGTATTGCAGACATGCTTTTTCAGATGGATAGGTAGCAATGTGAGACTGATTGTGCCTTCGATGGAGATAACTGAGCACATCTGCTATTTCTATATGGCATTTGACACTGCCAATGCTTTAGTTCATTTTGTAATCTCTCGTCATTCCAGCAGTCCCAAAGGCAAATATTCACACTGAAGCATTGCCCTCACTGTGGTCCCCTTTATACATGTTCAAAATTTTCTGAGTTAAGGTACTTACGTAAGTATTGGAGGGTATCAGTATTAGGTTTCTTTTGATGAAGTGATTAATTGCATCCGAGGAAAGCACAGGAAATTCTGGAGCAAGTAAGAAAGTGAAGGCGTACATGTTACAGGAGACTCACAACAGAAGTGTATAACAATAGACACAGAGCCTACTAGGTGAAGCAAGACTATGGAAAGTTATCTCTAGGACAAAAAACCCAGTCAAATGAACAAAAACAAAACCTAAAAAGAGACCATGTGAATTATGAACAATCAGAATTTCAAACAAGCTTCTGACTTCTATCATCTTTAAATGATTTGCAAATGGCTATCCGTAAACTGTTCTGTGTAATTGCTGAACATTAATATGTTTTTATTTAACCAAAGTCCAAAATAAACAATCAGCCTCACAACAACCAAATAGTCAGTCTCCATCGTAGGCGTCCAAGATGGGAAAATTTAGGCAGCAAAAAAGCTATCTACTATAAAGTCTATGGCTAAGAGCATTCCTTGTCTGGGGGAACAAGGCTGTCAGCTGCCCTCAGATCAAACCTAAGGAAGAATTCTTCATCTTTTCTGAATCTTACACAAAGATCAAAATACAAAGGCAACAATTTCACCACGGAGCTGCCTTGCTGGTGCCTGCACAATCTGCCTGTGCTCCACTGCTGTGGCACAAAATTTGAACCATGACTATGAGACCTCTGCCATACTCCGCTCTGCTAAACCTAGAAGCACACCCCAGGAACATCCCAGAGATATCACTGCAAGATACAGGGGCTGTAGGAGTTTCAGCTAACTAGGAGTTTTCAGCTAACAGCCCACACTGGGCTTCTAATACAACAAACAATCTAAGCAGGAGTGGGAAAGAGAATAGAGATGTGTCTGTGCAAACACATAGTGAATGATATTACATTTGTGGTTTGTTCTACTTATTCAAGACTAATAAATGAGGAGTTAGAAGATGAGTAGGGGAAAAATTAAAGCAAGGGTGGTAGGGAAGTCATTCTTGCAAAAGTTAGCGGATGTGCACTGGGCATTTGGCAATGATTTATGGTTTAATTGTGTTCAAACTTGTCAAATAAGTTAATTAAAAAAGATAGTAATACATCATAGTTTATAATTAGACATTTGCAGTCAGAGCAGTGTTTAAGGAAAGGACTGAAATCACATGGAGAACCAGCCTTCTTCTTTCCAGGAGAACTAGGACACCTCTGAAGAGCTGTGTATTCAAAAAGGGCAAAGGGAAGAAAACATAAAATTTCCCTTTTGGCAACAGGTCAAATGGACAGTAGAGACTGAGGTCATGACAGACTTTGGTAGATACACATAATGACAGAGGAAGTGCCAGAGCTTTTGCCATATGAGTGGTATTAAAGATAATTCCTGAAAATTTGGCCTCAGAAAGCCAGGCAGGGGCCACAAAATGAAGGATTATTTGCTCAGAAAGACAGGACTGGAAAATTATCTCAGAAACTTCTTTATGTGTCTGACGTCTGATATGTTTTTTAGATTCTCAGCAGAATGCTGTAGTGGGCATGTGTGAAGATGAAGATCTGAAAGTTTCAGAAATATGAACAGAAGAAGGGAGCTGAATGCTGATGATGGTATGTAGGAGTGAGCATCAGCACTTTCACACTGCTTAGATGTTAAAGTGAGTGGAAGGAACATTGTGAAATCTATCAAGAGATAAAAGGTAGGAACAGAGAAAAATTAAGAGGGAAGTGAAAGGACTGAGTTTTGACAGTACTAGGTCATACCTTCAAAGCATGTTTAATGGTGAAACTTCACTGATGTGAGCTGAACTCATCTAATTTCCCAGAAACTGAGAATCTTAGATGACCTGGAAGAGATGCAGGCTAGAAAGTGGTGACTGCAAGGGCAGACAGAACCTGATCTAGCTTGCTGGAGGGAGTAAGCTATTCCAGAGCTAGTCAGAGGTATTAAAGTACTGGTTAGACAAAATAGTGCCAGGATTGACAGAGTTGGGTGTAAGGACACGACAGCTCATTTTAGCACTGGATTCAAGTTCTTTCCAAGCACAGCAAGGATGAATTTAGGTTAAGGCAGACTAAAGCCAGTATTCTGAAAAAAATATACTCTCCTGTGGACCTTGACCTGTGAAAATGTACTGTCTTGCCTGAATTTTGCCCCATAGCAACTAAAGAGTTGGCAATAAAGTCCATTCCTTTCTTTTGGCACTAAAATCTTATTTCAGACAAAGAAAATACAGATCAGTTAGGCTGATACTAACTCAAAACAATTTCTTGTGGTTGGGAAGTCACATCTGAGAGTGACTGGAAAAGCAAACGTGAGATGAGATGAGATGAGAAGAGACGAGACAAGAACAATAGGAACATTCAGATGGAAGTCCAGCAGTCGCATCTCTGATGCAAACAGATTTTGTGAAGGTCTTCTTTCAAAGCCAT
The DNA here is from genome assembly GCF_017590055.1 of Onychostruthus taczanowskii. NCBI lineage: Eukaryota > Metazoa > Chordata > Aves > Passeriformes > Passeridae > Onychostruthus > Onychostruthus taczanowskii. Next base: position 4,105,998 of record NW_024502125.1, on the reverse strand, counting down.
GAGAATACACACACACACACATCATTTGGAGGTAGCATTAACTTCAAGTGAAATGGGTGTTTTATAAAATGCAAGGAATTCATATTGCTTCAGAGAAATCCAGGGACTTTTTATGAACTAGGAGAAAGACAGCTGCTTTTCACTGAGAAGGTCACTTTTCTCTGAATGATGGTTCCAATTGAATTGGAAGGACCAGAGAGGGAACAGAAAATCTTATTTTTTTCATAGACAATCACGAGTTCAGACACATGAAATCCACAATAGGTGGTAGTTGGATTGCAACCATAGTTGTGTCCCAGTTCTGAGAATAAAATATTTGTACCAATATTTGTATAAAATATACACCCTGCAAAAAAAAAAAAAAAATCTTACCAAGGATGGTTAAGGCAGATGCTGAGGATGTAACATGGAACTAAAGGAAAAAAGGCCAGTATTCTGAATTGGTTTATTGTATTTTAATGCATAGATTTCCAGGGGTCCTGGCCATTCAGACCTGCATTTACTGCTTATTTTCTTCATCAAAAAATCACCCCAACATACAATGGGCCACAAAGGCTTGAGTCACACGTGTCAGATCAGGATCAAACATTCCACAAAACTCCAGAGTTTTTCAAATCCGAGGTTTTGCTCTTTCTGACTTCATATAGAATACATCGTTTTGTGCTTCAGGTGTGATTTTTTTTCACCAACAGGGAAATCCTTGGCTAAGTGTTTTTTTCTCTGGTGTCTTCTTCAAGATACCACTAAAATAAATTAATACAAGCTGGTATGTATCATAAAATTGTAGCAGATAATTGAAGACAATATGAACTTTATCAGTGCTTACAATTCAAACCTTCATTACCAAATTGGTTTTGTCTGAAAAATTTCACAGCTTTATTCTGACAAGGACTAAACTCGTTGTAAGTAGAAAGGATAACTGCACACATGAGTAGATAGGACTCCAACATGTCAAGCAAATCCAATCTCCTAATTGAGCAACTGAGTGAACAGTCAAGCTCTTTAGACAGGCTAATGGAAAAATATAGAGAATTAAGTAGAAATCTGTGAGTGTTTTGAGGAGGAACAGGGAAGCCCTGAGATCCATATGTCTCTATGGCTATCAGGAGTTTTCCAGAAAACTCTTTTGACTGGGTGTTTGGGATACAGAAAGATGTGGTCAACTGATGAGGCATTTAAAAGATAGTTTATTGCAAAATCAGTCTCATGAAAGGGTGAGCCTGTAAGGTTGTTAAATCCAAAGTTATCACATTAGAAGCCTTGCATTGGAAGCCATTATAATTCTACTTACAAGGTTTTTTATAAATTTCTTATCCAATCAGCTACTTCCATAGAACCCACTAGCACCTACAGAAACTTATTGCTGTATCTTCTGCTTTTTTTTTTTTCTACAACATCTATTGTTAAACTTCAACTGTTTTCTACAATCTTCTACTATCTTGCTTAATATATTTGTTCACTTATATGAGGCCTATATTTACTTGTTTCAAACTTATTTCTGCTTAAACTACAAATCTTTATTCTTACTTTGCTTCTGTTTCGCTATTCTATTTTAAAGCTCCAAGCCCTCTCCAAGGCCTTAGGCCAAACACTGTATCCATCTCTGTCTCTGAGCTTGCATACTCAAGGCCTTGGGAGCTCTCTGCGCTTGCATTTCCCACAACTGGGAAGAGGCCTTTCCTTTGGCTAGTATGGCCAATAGCTGGAAAACAGATACTGGTGCATGCTACCCCTCCTCTCTGTCGTTCCCCTTGCTCAGATTGCAGGTGCTGCACGTCCTGGTTCTCCTGCCTGTGGTCTCCAGCCCACTCCTCCGTGCTGGCTGTGGTGTGCAGCCCATGAGGCAAGGCCAGCAGCTGTGTGCCCATCCCGTGTAGGCCTCTCCCACCAGCACCAATAAAGAGAATCCATAGTTTCTTCACACAGCCTTGTGCGCCCAAGGAACATTAGGAAATCCTTGCACAGGGCTTTGTTTGTGCTCTGAGAAGCACAAAATCCCCTCTTATCCTGGGCAGCTTCCTCATCAGTCAGGGTCACCTACATGGTTTTAAGTTGAGAGAGGGCAAAATAGCATTCAAAAAGGCTGGCTAATGCAGGGAATGACCATTTCTCCCAGATGAGGTCCCTGAACTCTCCAAACAGCACTGGGAAGTGAGACCAGCAGAACCTAGCCCCCAAGGGTGGCACCTAGAGTTCTCCACTGCAGATGCACTTCCATGTATGTTCAGCATTCATTGCTATAATGCAGAGGGCTTAAGTGGGCAATGAGGAGAAAGGTTTGTGTTGATTCCCTTTCCTATGCAACTTGACATGATGTTTCCTTTCCCTGCTTGTGATCTCTAGTGCTGGGCCAAATCCCCACCACGTCCTTCTTGCAACCAGCAAAAATCAACTAGTGTGGAAGGAACAATAAATATCAATAGGGCTTCTAGGCTAACAGCTTATGAACAAAGTAAGAAAAAAACCATGAAAATGAAACCATGAAAAAAAAAGATATTCCCTGCCTTTAGTAGAGCATTACTCAGTCATAAACTATGCACTTTTGAGCTTCTTTTGCTCCCCTGCCAAGACTCTCAGAGAGGCAAAATCAGGATAGATGCATGAAAAGAAGAATAAAGAATAATATATAGGAAAGGAAAAAAAAAATCATCATGTCCAAGGGTCACCATAAATCTCCCCATTGCTGTTTACCTGTCTGATGTTTTCCCAGTGATGGCGACTGAAGCTATGTGCTTAAACTGTATTTCAAAAAATTGATAACTTCAGAGCATCTCCATTTTCTGCCCTTGCCTTGTCCTGTTGTGTAACTGTGTGTCAGGCCAGGAGCCAGAGCTGACGTCACAGAAGACTGCCCTGGGTCTTGCATAACCTTAATAGGACAGCCACTTGGAAAGTGTTTATGTGCCATTATGTGCCATTGCTTTTCTAACTATTCTACTGCATTAGGAGAGCAGAGTCATTATAGACCAGGCAGAAATATTAATTGCATTTGCATCATTGATGTCAACCATGAGGTATTTCAGTAGGCCCTGATATTTCAGGTCCTGTTTCCAACCCAGTAAGAGCAAAACTCTAGCTGTGCCAAGTGATTGTAAATGACTGCAGTGCTATTGCATTTTATCCCAGGAGGGTCTTGTTACCTCAAAATGATTTGTGATTACTCGTGGGATATCATGAGAAAAATGCCCATCATACTGCAAAATGAGTTCAGGGTCCATGCCCAGCATCATATAATTTATGTCTCTGAATAAGAGCATTCCTGTTTGCTTGTGGTGCGCTGCTTGTTGGCCCCAAAACATCCAGCATGCTTTTTATATACGTTGTAGCAGACTTGGAAAATGTGTGAGGGAACAAGAGACAGAGGCAAATGCATCCTGCTCTGCTTTTCTCCTACTCTTATTTTCTCCTGTTTTCTCTTACTGTTTCTCCTTTTTCTCCCTATTCCTACTGTGACACTTCTCACTGGACACAGATCCACTCTGCTGCCCTGTAGCAGGCAGAGGCTGCATAGACACAGGCCATAGCACATGTTGCTTTCCTCACCTCACTGCTGGGATGACTTGTGAAGCAAACCAAAATTATTAAAACCAGATGCAAATTAGGAGCTGCCAGCCTGTATCTTCCATATCTCCTACCAAATGGAAGGATTGAGGATGCGCTCTCTGAAATGGAACACAGCAGGTGGCTCAGCTAATCCTGCAACATGGAAGGTGGCATACACCTCTGCTTTCAGCGTGGCTGCTACCTTCCTGGCCTCTACCTGTTTTGTGGTGACTGGACATGTACCTTCTCACGTGTTTGGGGAAGGTGCAATGATCCTCAGAAGAAAAAAATAAAAGGGATTGCAGGGAAAGGTAACAGAATTTTCCACCAAATGAGATGAGGCTCAAGCTGCTGCATCTTTCACTACCTGCACAAGTTAAATCTACAAGTTGTACCTGTACAAGTTAAATCTCTTGTACAGGTACAAATGAACCTGTACAAACAGATTTAAATAGTGTCAAGAGAAAAATGACTGCCTATTTTTCTTCCAAGTGTCCCTTCTTATTTAGCAGTGATGGTGATAATTTTAGAGTATTAAACAATATGTAAAAATTTTCTGTCTCATTCTCTTCCTGTATTGTATCTAAACATTTTTAGAGATGACAGCTACCAGCATTCATAAAGTGAAGATTTGTTTTGGTAAATTTGTTCCTACCATAATTATGCTGACAAGTTCTCAAAAGAAAGATTTCTCCTAAAAACTTTGAGTGAGATGCTTTGATTGTACTTTTAGGCTGAAAGGAATTCTGTTTTGTTGCAGAAACCTTTCACATACTGCAAGCTGTTGCCATTCTGCTTCCATATGGTCTCAGGAAATCTTACTTTCTCAGGAGAGTAAGTTAGGGGAAAGAAGCTGTTAGGCAATGCATTCTCCATCATGTCCCCCCCATTTTCTCTTTTCTGGCCAGAATATTTCCTCTTTGGCAGGAGCAAAGAAAATGCTTTTCAAATGAATTACCATACTCTAAGGAACCAGTTCACAGAAAAACAGTTTGCTCCACAGATCCTGATGACTTTATAACCATTTTGGTCACTATAAAAGGTCATACTACCAAAGAAAGCCAAACAAAACTGAAACAGCTTTGGCCTAAAGAGTTCTTCCTTTAACTGGTTGCCCACAATGGTGTACAGGATTTACATGGCATTAAGTATCCAAACAAAGTACTCCAGGCTCAGAAATTTTCAAACAGCAGCTGATTTTAATTTTTTCTTTGGCATTTATACACACATCCTATTGCAAGCTCGATTCATTTCTTTTTGTGCTGGAAAAAATGTGAAAGCTGGAATGGGAAGTCAAGAAAGTGGGAGTTCATACATTGAGTGCATATGTGATTTAGTGGTATGTGCCATGTGTACACATCACTTACTGGGGAAGTTAAATCACTTTTGGATGCAAATTTCAGCAACTGCTTCCAAAACTCCATCAACTTCCCAACTTTGAAGTTACGTTCTCCACAACCTGTTATTGAAATATTTCTTGCCAGCTCAAAGCGAGCACCATTTTCTGAAGAAGAGATTTTTCTTCTTTTGCTCTGCAGGCTGCAAAGTGATGCTCTTTACTTGCACTTACAGACTGTCTCCCACAAACTGGAACTGAATGTCTTCTCTCTGTTAGGAACACAGTATCTCTTGTGCACTGAAGGTTTTTATTTTGTTTTTAACTTCTCATACTTTCTTTATCACCAGTGATAAAAATGAATGCAGTGTTCTTCTGTGCACAAATCATTTACACAGTTATTGGGGAAGCCTTGGAGTTGTGGACGTGCACACAAGTCTGTCAGTCTCAGCAAACTACTGCTCCTTCTTGGTGACTGCCTAATACAGTAGTGACACAGAATTTACATGACAAAGAAATTAAAAAGTATCTTTAGCTCTGACTTACAGATGACTGAAGAACAAGTTTCAATAAAAAGAGTTATGACTCATGCACCAGTTTGCAAAAGTGCCTCCTGTGACTGGGAAGAGCAGCTTTCTGTTTGCTCCTTTCAGGCTGTTTCCTCACAGTAGGGACAGACTGGGTAGTGGTCTCTCTGTGCTGGGAAGCTGTGACTCCCCACCAAATCTGCTGTTTCAGACATGGGTCTTCTGCAGCTGCTCTGACCACTCGTGGTTCCCTGGCTCCCCTGGGCCTCATGCCATCCACTTGAACAACTTTTGGAGGGTGGTTGGTGGCGTCAGGTGGGCCCCAGTGTTGGCACTCTCTGGGAGGGTGCTGAGCACATCAGAGGCCTCTTTAGAACTTGCTGAGCTTGGTGACCTCCTCAGTACACAAGAAGCGCATTTGCAAAGAGACAGCTTCCACAAACAGCTCAGTGAGTGAGGGGAATAATTAAAAACCTTCTCTCCCCTTCCTCTGTTGGTGCCTCTCTGGCTGTGTCCACCCTCCCTTGCTCCATGCCTCCACAGCTCTTGCCAAACTTTCAGGTTCTTTAGTGCATTTTCCCTTTTTCCCATTATAAAAATGTACAACTGATGCAAATATTGTGTCTCTGGGGAACTGGTCTTTGCTGGGCAATCATTGTCACTGTAACCTTCCCAATGGAGTTTAATTATGTGCCTGTGATTAAGCAATTATGTATTACCAGGAACAGAGTAAATCAACCGTTTTATCTCCACTAACAGGATATTTCCTGTGAGCCTTTCTGCCAAAAGAGCATAGGGGAAAGATGGGACGATTCTGCAAGTTACATAAGTGTGTTTATTTCAGGAGCTCTCAGCACTGTGTGCTGGACAAAGCCACCTCAGCTCCAGCTCCAGCTCCAGCTCCAGCATGGCTACCCAGCTCCTGCCCCGTGGCCAGGGCACCAGACCTGCACAGCAGCCTGCACTGCTGCTGTGACTGTTGACCACAGCTCTCAAGCCCCATTCAGAAGCAGAGAAATAAATTTCAAAGAGGTTACGCTCTTGCAGATCAAATTCCTTGGGCTCAGTCGAATGGTCACCCTGTCTGAAAGCACCAGGCTTGTGGGGAGGGGGATCTTGGAGCTGCTGTGAGCTTTGCTGTGCAGATAAAAGAGAAAAGAGGCCACCCAGGCTCTTGCTCGCTCTGTGTTCAATTAGCTTGTTCACTGATGGGCTAACACTGCAGAATGGATTTTCCCACTGATTGATCTCTTAATGTAAATGAGTTATGGTTTTAAACTCAAACCATACATACTTCTTTTTTTCCCCTTGGAGCTGTTCTTCCCTGTATTCTGTTCAGAGTGTACTTTCCCTCCAGCAAGTATTTGCAACAGTATTGCACTTGAGGGCCTACATTTTCCGTACTTCTATAATCAGCTCTGAGGTGGCCATTTCCTTCAAAATGTCTGTATGTATTTATGATTTTTCCTGTCTCTCCTCTTGTACTGTTTGAAAAGACTCTGAAAAGCTGACCCATGCAGCTCCATCACCCTGGATTTTACATAGGAATAAATAATATATTATATATGTGACATTGTTCCATGAATGGCTACAAAGGCATGACTAGCCAGGAATGCTTTGAGAAAACTGAGAATCATTCAGTTACTATAAAATTTAACTTCAGAAAAGAGACTGTCCTTTTTGAGTACAACGTATACATCTCTTTTGGAATATTTCTCCAGGTTGTGATTGACGTGTTCCCTATTAACTTTTCAGACCTTGATAAGGAACTTTACTTTCTGTACCTGCAGCAATAACAATTAAGTGCCTAGTAGCTCACTTCTCCAGAGCCAAATGTCATTTGAACAGTCTTTTGGATCTATAATAGTAAAAACCCAATAATATGGTGGAAAGAAGAATAAGCTTTACCTAAATTATGCCCACTTTACAAAACAGATTGGGTCAGTACTTTAGAACCTGAAATTTTACCTCCAGAGTCTAGAGAAACAGAAACAGATAGGAAAAGTGCTAGAAAGATATTGCTTCTGAGTAATATTATAGCTGCCTTATTAAAAAAATAGAAATTACAAATAAAACTTTAAAAACTTGCTGCTGTCATAAAATTGAAATTTTCCTTAGCTAAGTATGGTATTCCAGAACACTGCTATTTAACATCTAAATCACATCTAATCACATTAAAATAGGCTCCTCATAATACATATTTATGACGACAGTAGCTCATGAATTTTGAGATTATTTCTATTAAAAGCAACATAATAACTCTGTCACTTTTGGTTTCTGTATGAAGTGTGGCAAGAAAGTCCCTCAGGTAGAACAGAAGATATTGTGCATTCTTGCAGTAAAGAATAAACCCAACTGCATTTGGGTATATAGGTTTTAAAATAACAATTCAGATTCTTAGATTAAAATTACCCTTTGGTAACTGAGTATCTACTTACGATAATTTGTATCTTGTTTTTCTTTTTTCATGGCCCTGGAAGGGAATGGGAAATAACCCCAAATCAATTAAACAGTGGATAGTTCTGGAATGATTTGGCATAAATCTGAGGTGGAGTCTGCAGCCTGAAGTGGGAACTGATTTGCAATGCAGCCTGTGGGTTGTTCTGGATGTTGGTGGTCACAGGCAGTGTTGTCTCTCCTGTTCAGAGGTGGCTGCAGCCTTTCCCACCATACCTGGAGGGAACTGTCTCTTCAAGACAAGACTTAGGACCCTCTGGAGGCTTGGAAAGATAAGGGTCAGTATGGAGACCTTCAGACCTAACAATAACAGGTCAGCAATCTCATGCTTATTTTGGTCATCAGTGTTCTGCCTGAAGTGAAGAGCACTACAACATAAGGGTGGAAAATTCTTTAGTGTGATCCTACAAATTCTTATGATAGAAATGATTGGGCTTTGGTTAAAAATATCAGGCAGGCCAGATGGCACTTCCAAAGGCATCTGGGGAGATCTGAGATACACACATGATGACCAAAATCAGAAGTGACACAGTGGTGATGCTCTGCCAGTCATATTCCATGTTCCCATGGGGCAGAAGGCCATGTCCGTGTCCATGCAAGAAGGCTAGAGAGCTGACTTTTCCTGTCCAGAATCTCCTCCACCTCAAGCCCAGTCCATCTGGAGCTCAGTGTGAGTGGAGCTTAATGGAGATAAATCTAGTGTGAGGGAAAGGGGGTAGAAAAGGGACCAGAAAGCAAGGAAAGTGGAAATGTCTCTTTTGACCATGCAGCAGGTCACATGTCCTTTTGTCCCACAGCTCACACACCTCTCACCCATGTTGTCCAGCCCCAGCCCCCTGCCAGTGTTTAACTTCAGTGCCCCTTCCTTCTCCCCATGGCTGTTGGAAACCAAGTCTGGGGCTCCTCTGCAGCAACTGGATGGGGTCCTAGGATCTCACCGACATCCCTGCTCTTCCTCAGTGACATCCAGGGGGGTAAAATATCATAGGAGTTGAAGAGTCAGTTTCCAAAGTGCTGAGTTGTTTGATTTTCTTTTACAGCAGTGCTCATTCCCATGGTTTCAGTTTGTTCCACAGCCCAAAACAGCAGTAAGACATGCTCACTGTGTATGTGGTGGAACAACATCTCACCCTGCCTGCATGCAGACTGATAAGCTTTTCTGCAGAATGAAGATGCTTGAAAGCATTGCCACGACTTGCAACAGATGTCTTTGCTCAGCAGCCACAGAGGTGAGGTCAGTTTTGTGCTCCCAAACAAGGAATTTTACAAAATTCTGTGTTAGATGAAGGAGTGTGTGTGTGTGAGCCCCATGATATTGCTACATTATTCAATAGAGTGTGATCAAAAAATCATCTGAAAGTAATCAATTTCTCCTTTTAGAGGACCTTCAGTCACTTCTCATCATCCCAAATTTCAAAGCCTCTCATCATTTATCTATTTGCCCTTTGGACTGCAGATGGAAAATCTGCACTGTTTACAAACTACTGGACATGCAGTTTCTCATCTAAACACAGAAAACCACAGTTCTTTGAGTATCTCAAGGCTTGCCCCTTGGAGGCATTTATTGCATTTTAAAATTTCTCTGTTTCTCCCCTCTTACAGTTTGGATTCAAATACTTCCTCTAACACAAATATTTAAAGAAATTTAGTTCTCTTAAAGTCTGGGAGTAGCAAAATCAACACACAAGGGAGAAGTCTGAAGAGAACAAAAGAACAAAAACTCAGCATGTTACAACAAAGACATAATTACAACTGACTATTTTTTTCTGCAGAGAGTAATATTTCCAAAAATCAAAAGACAGTTGCAAATTTCCTTGGTCCCTTCATGATAAGAAGAAAAGAAAATTAAAACACTTCACTGAAGAATAATAATGAAATTAGGTAGCTATCAAGAACATGTAATTGAAAATTATCAAGAAAACACTCTTATAGGAACAGGAGCTCAAATAAGTTTCTTGTATGATAAAACAGTGGTGCTCTTAACTATGAGCTGCAGTATCAGAGAGTTGTTGACCATTAATACTAGGAAAACCCACTGTGTTTATTATCCACTCTTCCATGGCTCACAGAGAGCATTATCTTGTAGCACCACGAAATGAACACGCCAGATTTTCTAACGATTGGTTATATGAACATGCCAGTGGAAGGCTGGTTCAACATCTATGAGAAGGGCAGTCACAGTCAGAAACAGGCCTTCCAGAAATTAGTTTTATGTTTTTCCTAGACTTATTCTTACCCAATTCCTGTCTCCTCCAGTTTTATATGGACATCAGCAGCATGCCACATGCTCAGTAGTTCAAAGTTCATGAAGAAAGGGTTTCTGATTTCTACAATAAATATGTTTTTTCTGCACTCAGTCCCTTTTAGGGAAAGCCACCTGTACTGCCCACATAGAGAACAGAAGGGGTAGGTTTCTTATGAGATTTTCCCCTGCATGCTCCCTGTCTGGGAGTAAATAAGTCAAAGTAGGATATTTTTGCTTGAGACTGGATCAATACAATAATTTTATGCTTTGTAAAGCATAAATGCAAAATGCAACTGATTCTGCCTAAGCAGTGATATCCTGGTAACTTTAATATTTCATCAGAAATCAGGTAGATTTTCCTGAGCACCAATTATTATATTATATATAATAATAATAATATAAACAATATAATATACACAATATATAATATATTAAAATATATATCATATAAATAATATAAATGCAAATTTCTGAGCAACCACCATTGCAGAAATGCCAGCAAAGGTCAAAATCAAAGCTGTATCTCTTCTGTGTGGCAGCTGTGAGAGCCGGTATGAGGAAGGGTAGTTTAGGATAGCTTTCCCCCTATTTGGGGATGGCAGAGAAGTGAAGTTATGGCAAGGTCCAAAGTGTACTTTGCACTGCCTTTCTTCTATGGCCAGGCTTGTGCTAAGACAGTTCTCAGCCTTTAGGAAGAACCATGCATACTTATGTGAATGAGCCAAGGCTCACTCACTTGAGGTCACAGACTAAAAGAAATTTACAATGAAACCAGGGATGTTTTGTGTCAGATATTCTGAAAAATTTTATTTAGCTCAAGAGTTTGAACAAGGTATACTGCTGTTTTGTCACTTCCAATTCCATCAATAAGGTTTTATTTTGACGTCTTGTTCAGATAGAGTACCATACCTGGCATGTCTAAGAAGATCTGGTTTTGACCATCCCTACTGAATACAGCATTTGATGGGAAAAAATAAGGTAATCTCTCAGTTACCCCAAGAGACTGTAATTCATTTCTGACTGACATCTGTCGCAATATTCCCCAGTGTATGAACTCTGGACTTTCTGCTTGTTGAGCAGTCCTGATTTTTCATACATGATCATTTTCTCATGCTGAAAATTCATGCTAGGACCTTCTCTCTGAGCCACAGCTCTGCCTGCAGCTGCAATCTTCCTTCCCATTTCCTTTGTACACAGGCAGAGCAATAGGGGGATCAGAAATGTGCTACAGATATCTGACTGTGATGGCTTTTCCTGATTCTCTCCCTGTCACTTTTATAACACCTGTATAGATTATTACATGGCCAGTTAAATGTGAACCCCTTTACTCCAATCATCAGCATTGCAAGATCTTGCTCTCAAAAAGAGTAATTTTATAGTTAAAAAAAAATGACAAAGATGCACAACTTCGTCAGAGTCAAGATTTACTGTTGCTGCTGCTGAAGAGCTGTGTGGGAAAATAGTCTGGTGCTCTGGAGTTCAAATCTACAGCAGTGCATTCAAGATGTCTGAGCCCTTGAGAGCATTTGCTGTTGTAGTGAATTAAATTTAGAGCTGTGCAAATCCGGCTTTGGATTTAGATTTTTGAGATTCACCTTTGACCTGGCTTTGGATAGAGATTTGGACGGCTGTCTTGTTCAAATATGTGGGCTGTGTGCATTTTGTGCTACTTTTTGGGATAAAGGGAAAGGGAATAATTTCCATAGAAATTATTCACCTACTGATTAAAAATTCAGGTTATGGCATCTACTTTTGCTTATGTCCATTCTTTTCTACAAAATCAGGCTTTAAGGTTTCTGTGATAAGAAAGATTTCAATTTAATAGTCTTGATGCAAAGAGCAAACTGGGAGAATGCCATCAAATTTTGGCAGGTTCTAAACAAAGATCTGAGTTACTGTATTAATGTATAGACTTCATGCAAACCGTAGTAGACAGTTTTTCAGATGGTGAGATACACATGGCTTGTCAGGGAAGGCTAGGTTTGCACTGTGTTGACTTTTTTGTTTTCTGTTTCTTTAATGAGGATAGGGAAAGCAAAGCTGAGAAGAGAATTTCTGGATATCCAGAAAGATTCTGGGAAATCTTTCTGAATTGGTTTAGCTGAACTTTTACTTGCTGAACCAAACCCAAGCTTGTAACAATAGATGTGCTCATCCACCAGATGAAATCGAAGAACCTCTCTGCTAAGACTCCACGTGGCCATCACCCTCCGGCTAGCCCTTCCTCCCCCTAATTAGCACCTACACATGAGCATCAGTGTCAAAAGCTACACCTCTTTCCTAATCTGGTTTCAAAATACTCTGCCATCTCAGCTGTACAGACTTCCTGTACTAATGGTTGCCATGACAGAAATTTTCTCTTTAATCCCTTTTTGAGGACACCCTTTCATCTACAGCAGTGATTACACTGATCACAGCTTCCTGCTGAGCCCTGTCTGTATGCTAAAAGGAAAATGGAAATAAAAATGGAAAGCCAGCAAGGCCTGCCCTTTATTCAATACAGAGTAACACTATACACAGGTAATAAATAAAATAAATAAGACTAAATAATGTAAAGCTAAGTAAAACAGAAAGCCAGAAGATATTTCTGCCCTTGTTTAAAAAAAAAAAAAAAAAAAAAAAAAAAAAAGAGAGAGAGAGAGAAAAAAGAGAGAGAGAGAGAATGGTAAAAGTTTAGTTTTTCAGATCCTATCTGGTTCACAGACTGCAAACAATACATTAATCTCATTGAATCTTAGAGAAGAATGAATCTTGTTGAGTCTTAGATGAGTGAAGATGAATTAGCAGCCTCTGATATTGATTTGAGAAGAAATCCCTCATGACAAAACCTACAAAGGGTATCCACTGATGGCAAATTTCTCAGACATAAGGAGTTAAAAGCCACCCCCTGGAGCATGCTAGAGCCCATCTGCTCCCAGCACCATACCCTTTGTGCCCACTCTGGCTGCCTGACCCCTTCTCCAGCCAGAATAGGGAGTCAGTATGGCACCAGTGCTCCCTGAGCATGCAGGCACATCCCTTGCACAACCACCATGACCTTTTTAGGACTCACATGCCAGTGACTCCGTCTGTGTCGAGATCCTGAGCACCACCAGGATGTGCCAGCTGCTTTGTAGCTGTGTTGAACAGGACCAGGCACTTAACAGAAGATGAAGGGGACCAAACATGGTCCATGTCTTTGTCTGCTCAAACACCACAGACCCAGAACATGGGCATGTCACCCCTCCTCAGGGTGTCTTTTCTCTGTTGTTGCTTTGCCTGCACATCATTACACTGTTGTTACATTAAAATACTGTAATTACAGTCCCCAGGTCAAGCTGTAGTTAAACAAAAACCACCACAGCAATGGCCAGGTTTCCCAGTGGTATTTTCCCTTGTACTGTGAATCTGTGTATCTTGGGGAAACGCAAAAGAAGTTAGTAATTAAGAGCCTAGAGACACAAACTGATATTTTGGTACATTTGTCAGAGTCAGAAAGCTCTATAAATCCACTTTAGCTGAAGATTTGGCCCTGTTTCAGCCAGGAAACAAGACAGAAAAAGGGATATTTAAAATGTGTGTGGAAAGAACAGCACATTGAAATAATGGATGCCCTTTTTCACCTATGCACACAAAGGGACTGTGCCAAATTTGAGACCACATTCCCCTACCTTTTTCTCCTTTCCCTAAAGCTGACACGAGAGTCCTAGGTAGGAATGCAGACCTGGAAAGGAAATGGGAAGCATTCACTGGGCTTGTCCAAATGCAACGCTGGAAGAGATGTCAACATTCTCTGCAATTCCCAGACCTCATACACTCACAGGGGCACACACACAGTTGTAGGTAGGAAGATAGCTTTTGGCACGCTGAAAGCTTCAGATGTCTCTCTGAGCTTCCTAAGTCTACCAAAAACTCTGCTGTTTTAATGTCAGCTTCTTCCATTTTGCTGCTCCCTTCCCTTGATTTTTTCCTCCCCTTGTTCATGCAAACACGATACCTAGGGAGGAGGAAAAGGCTTGCACAAGATGGTAACTGCAGCTCAATCCTCTGTGGACTGAGGATTTCCTTTTGTCATTCTCCTCCACCAGCCCCGTGTTTCTGTGATGGTTTGCATACCCAGGGGTGTGCCCAAGCTAAGCAGGATAGAAGCAAGCCAACAGAGAAATGTCCTAATCAAGCTGATTGGAAAGGGAACTCAAAGCCGACGATGATGCACATATAATTTGTGGAACTGAACAAAAAATGAAGAACGGGTTTTGGATGTCATTATCCACAGCTAAAATGTCAAGATAATATGAAATTAAGCAACAACTGTGAAAATGAGAGGAAGCATTGTCCTTTCATCCTGACAGACTCAGTTTTGGACTCTTCAGTGTCAGTCAATTAATTTTTTTTTTGAACATCAGAAACTTTATGAACACACAGAGACATGTATTCTGCTGAATCTTAAAGCTTAGTTTTAAAGTCACAAAGTCAAGGGCGACAGGCAACTGTAAAAATACAGATATTTAGATATTTTAAAACTTGCCTAAATTCTATTACTATCCCCATCTTGATTACACAGGGTGGAGCAGAAAAGCAGGCATTTATCATTGCAGATCCATGCTGGTAATATCATCTTGCCAGAGGGATCTTCTGGGGAGTACTATGGATTCACACAAGACAGGTGAGACACAGTTGTTCTGTTGGGTTTTGGACGGACAGCCGGCCACCTCCTCCCTTTATGAAGGGCCAAACATTCTTTTTTTTTTTTTTTTAATGAACTATAGTCAAAGCTTAAACAAGTTCACCAAGAGCTGACTCTACTCCCTTAGGTTTTCTTGGGAGGGTGAGCTCCAGATGGGCTGGTGGCTTCCCCTGTGCTCCTTTTCCTCTGCTTTTCTTTGGCTCAGGCATCCTACAAGCTCTTGGAGTTTGCCTCCCTCTCTGCATTCATCTCGTGGCTCACTGAGTGGGCATAAGGTCTAACGTCTGTTCTCCTTTGTTTCTTTGTTTGCTCTGCTGATCTGTACATGACTTTCCCTTTCTTTCTGAGGCGTTTTCCTGCTGCCCCCTCAAAGCCTGCCCACTGAGATGATTGAGCTTTTCCTCCAACACCCCTGGAGCTCAGCCACCTCACTCTGCCATTCCCCCATGGAGCAGGAAGTGGCACGTCTGGTGCTGGGAGAGCACACCTTCCCAGGACTGAGGTGTGCTGCCTGGACTGTGCCTGAAGCCACAGATGGCATTGCCTGGCATGCAGGTCTTGGCACAGCTCTACATGCCTCAGACTTGCACAACCTTCCCCTGAGTGCCATGGAGGGAGCACTGTACCCATGCTGAGCAAGGGAAAAAGCCTGAATGGCTCAGGAAAGCACTTCTCCAGAGAGCTATCTTTATCATAAATACTGCATGGAGAAGGCAATGCAGCCTATAGTTATGCTGCAGAACCACCCAAAGACCTCACTCAAGTTCAGACTGATCCTCGCCATGGCTCACTAGCATTCTGAGGGCAGCAGTGAACAGCCCTGCTGTCAAACACACCTTCCACAGGCCCACCTTTGTTTGCTGTTTTGTTTGGTAATCTGACATCCCTTCCTGGCTTCACTTAGACACGTTTGTAAAGGTTGATCACTTTTAGATCCTGTGTTCCACTCTTGATGTGGAGCAACATTGCCTGTTAACCTCAGAGAGAAACTTGGGGAGGATCTTTTGTGCAGAGACCTCTGTGAAAAAAAGAGGCAGAGATCAGATCCTCTGTGGGGAAACAGTGGTGCCTTTTATCATATTTTTCCACCTCTGAAATAAATTATTTTATGACCACGATTGACACAAACCCAGGAATTTACAAGAATGACTAGAACTAAAAGAACCATGTTGTTTCTCAATACCCCAAAATAAATACTTTGTCATTCACCAATAGCCAGCTTCAAGGTGTTCACCAATCTGCTGGTCAGCACAGGAAGGCACACTGCTGTGGGCAAAGGGGAGCAGCTCCAGGAGCTTCCCTTCCTCTGGGACAGGTGGGACTTTGCAGTCAAGCTGTACAGTTGACTTTTCTGGGGCTGAAGTTCCACTCCAGAGCCCACCACAGAGGATTTTCAGAGGGATGCACAGCTTCCTCCAGTTGCCATTACTGCAGGGGGTTTGCACAGAAGTCAGCTTTTGCTTCAGCAAGCAAAGGAAGGGAAAACAACAGTCAAAATAGAAATATAGCGGAAGTAAATGTAAGTAATTTCCAGTTTGGGCAGCACTTTGTTTACCTATTTTTCATATATGTGAAAGAGGTAAGTATATTGCCTTCTTTATCATCTAAAAGGACTGTTAAAAAAATTGTTTTGAAAGTCCTAAGTCTCATAAAAATATTTGGTCCATGCCTATTTTTTGGCCTTTCTTATTACCAGTTTTCTGCAGAGATATTTTACTGCTGTCATCCATCAAACATCCCATTGTCTATTCCCTATATAAAATCCCACATATAAAAGCACCTTACTAGGAGCTGGAGTGTTGTATATGTTTTTTTACTAGAAAGTAAATATTTGAAAAATGTAGTCATGACTTCCATCTACTGCAAGAGGTGTCTCAAGCTCTGCCAGTTTGTAAGTCTGTCTGTTCAGCTCATGAAGCTGAGGGTGCGTCAGAAACCATCAGTCCTGTTCGATAAACTGTGCTGATCTTTTCGTCTTGACTTCCTGAGTCATCCTAGCTCTGGACCTCAGCTGCCAGATGGAATCCCACTTTGTGATACAATCTGATACACTTTCAGCTCATAAATGTGTTTGTGTTTAGAACTACAAAGGACACTTCCTGGCTGTTTAGTAGGGTCTCTCTCTCTCCCTCTGTCTCTCTCTCAACATCAAGCCACTTGGCCTGATAATGTGTTCATACCAGCTCATGTGATAATGTGTGAATACCAGTGCTCCTTTAAATAGAACATGGATCCTGATCCTCAGTTATCAATTGCTTTTAATCTCTTATTTTGTAAATATTGTTTTGCTTAATGTATTTTCATGTTGCTTTTAAGGGAAATTTTTAAAATGTCAAAATGTATGGCTACTGCATCACACAGTGAGTTAAAAAAAGAAATAACTGGCAAGTAATTTCCATTCGCATTATCAACAAATGTATAAGGGTTTTTTCTTTTTTTTTTTTCTTAGATTACACTTTTTTTTTGCATCTCCCAGCAAGTAACATTGGCCTTCTGTTTTTTATTAACTACAGCTGTTTGCATATTGCTGCTGTCAGAGCTGGATGGGAGACCACATCTGCGGTGCTTGCATGTCTCAGTGACTTTGTAACTTGGACTTTGGTGAATAATTTGAAAATTGCACACACATAAGGCTGGTTTACATTGTCCCTTCTTTAAAACACATTTCAGAATATTCAGCTCTGAAAAGCTCAATTTATTTTTTCTAGTCTCTTGTAAACATGACAGGTCATGAAAAAAGAGAGAGGAGGATAAAGGAAAACTTTATGCAGACTTACCTAGATCATACTCTACATATGACAAAGCAAGCTTTTAAAATCTCACCTTATAATAGAGCAGAGAGGTCAAGGGGGGATGTTTCTGCAGCCTCACAGTCCCGTTCTGCTTGCTGGGGTTGAGGCAATACTACAGCACAACACAGGACTGGATGCTGATACCACCTGGTCAAGTGTATCCAGCTAGTCTTGGAATGTGTCCCTATGGTGGCAGGGCCATCTCTCATCATTCTTGTCGACTATAAAAATGGACACAGAACAGAAAACAACTACTCTGTGGTTAGGCTGCAAAGTGTGTTGCAGGACTTGTAAGCTACACAGAGAAACCCCTGAGCACCAGAAATGTTGGTTCATTCCAACCTCTCTGTCCTTGGCCAGGGACAGTACTGGGCTGGAGCCAAAGAGACAGAGATGTGTTCAGCAGCAATTTCCCCAGCTTTTGAGAAGCACCCATTTCTTTCCCAGGCACCTGCATGAAGTAGTACAGAAATGTGCTTTTCCTCCTCTGGGATAATGCCAATAATACCTTGTTTTTTTCTGTCACTTCTAAGGGACAGGCTGGGTTGCTGTGGAAAGCAAACAGGGTTCCTGTTGATGTCTGTTGGTCTGGAGGATTTCCAGAAAAATTGGAGGGGTTGTATTGTGGACAGTAGGGACCCCAAGTGTGCAAGGACCCTGGGTGTCCCATTACCAGGGACTAGAAGCAGGCACTTGGGCAGGAGTGGAACATGCATTGCCCTGGAGGGTTTCTGCTGATCCCATCCTGCCCTGGTGCCTGCAGCTCTCCACAGCTGTGGGTGCCACAACACATCACGGAGGTGCTGGGCTTCTGCAGCACAGATGTGGTGCTGCTATGCCTTGGACCCACAAAGCATGGAAGGACATCAAAAGAGCATATGCCTCAGCAATGGCCCTCTCCAGCAGCCAGCTGTCCCGCTGCTCAGAACCATATGTGCACCCAGCCCTCAGGTCCTTCTGGAAAAGAGCTTTATTTGGAGTGGGGCAGGCTGGGCACAAAGGTGCAGCCTGCTCTCCAGGCACGCCATCAGCTCAGCCTCACTGCCCGTGGGCCTGCACCCAGCTGGAGTCAGCACAGAGGGAGGGAGCTGAGGTGAGGAGAGGTGACCAGTGACGTGCACATGAAAAGGGCTTATATTAAGGGATTTCCACCCTGGAAAAAAGCCAGCACATAGATGGTGTAACAGAGGGCTCTGAAATATCAGAGAAGAATAGGGATCTCTTAATTCATCGTGGGTCATAGCACGAATGCTGAGAGGCACAAAAGAAGAACAAAAACCCCAGAGCAAATCCCCTTACAGCCAGCTCAAAGTCAAACCCTGAATTGCATTGTCAGAGGATAATCTGTCAAAAAGCATAAAGAGAGTGATTAGGCAAAGGAAGCATCAACCAAACCTCATGCAAGCTTTATCTCAGGAGGTCTGGGTTACTAGGAACAAGCACTCCACACTTCATACTTTTATAAGCATTCAGTGGTATTAGAAACAAATCAGGGGACTAAGCAGAAATGTGGACTGATTTAAACACCTCTTTTGCTGGCATGTTCACAGAGTAGTTGTGACATTATTCAAGGTTTGTTATGAAATTATTTTAAATTTCCAAATAGATTTTCTTTTCTATTTTTCTTTTCTTTGCAAAAGTATATGACAGAACCAATTTTTTATTTAGTACCATGAACAAAAAAAGCCCCAATCATATGTTTGAAAGCCTTGTGAATCTAATGAGGAAGAAGTCTATTCTGCATTTTAAGTGTATCACAATGAGGAGACTAGAAAACAAACAAAAATGCAGAAGGGTCTAATTACAAAAAGGCAACAAATCACGGCAATTTTTTTGTTCCTGATGAACAAGTTGTACTGCTTAAATGTAGTTAGGATAGCAAACCACAAACTGTCATGGAATAGCAAATAATAATTTGTAATCATTTTTTTCTGAACTTTGGCTTTGAAACTCCAAAACCTGGGAAAAAAAGAAGCAGATACAAGGGTGTGCTGGTCAGTTGGCCACAAGTGATGCATTTTCCAAGAGTCTGTCAATCTGAAAGAATGGAAAGCATCCTGGAGATGTTTGAGAGACATGGGGCTTTGAACAGAGGTAAAAGATCTGTAATTGTGTTAAACTGAGTGGTGAAAGCTCTGCACACTAAGTCATAGCAGTTTTAAGCAATTCTTGTGAGCTGAAACTTAAACAGTTTCAGGTGCTTAGTTTATATATAGTATTTTTATGCTCAATATTTGCTTCCATCAATTTTATTATTTTGTGCTTTTTAATAAATTGATGCAAAGGAATTTGAAGTCACACAGCAGGTCCATGACCTCTGCATTTCTTTTCTGTGCTCCTGGACATAGCATCTCCACTGGCTGTGCTGATCACTGAAGGACAAGACAGCATCTTGAATTCAGCTATGGCTGAGTCCCCTTTGACCAAAATTTGCAAGCTGAACGCCAGCTACCATTTTTGTTCTGTGTCCTCTAGGCAATGCCAAGGCAGCTGTTGAGGTAACTACCCAATATGGATTACTTCCAACTCCCTGCTCCTCAAAGGACTACCTAAAACTTAACCATATAACCCAAAGTGTCATACAAATGAGCTCTGACAGGCATGGAGCTGTGACACTCCCTGGGGACCCTGTTTCAGTGAAGAACCTTTCCATAATGGCCAGTGTGATCTTCTGATGCAGTTTCATTCCATCTGCTCATGCCCTACCAGCAGGCACAGAGAGAGGGGATCAGCACCAGCCCCTCTGCTTTCTCCCTTGAGGAAGCTGTAGGCTGTCCTGAGGTCACCCCTCACCCTTCTCCAAGCTGAGCAAAACAAGTGACCTCAGCCACTCATCCCAAGTCTTGTCCTTGAGACCTGACGGCAGACAGCCTCCCCCAAACACAGTCTAACAGTTTGACGTCCTTCTGATAGGGAGGCACACAAATCTGCACGCAGGACCTGAGGCAAGGCTGCACCAGTGGGACAATCCTCTCCCACAGCAATGCTGTGCCTGATGCTCGCCAGCACACAGCTAGCCTTCTTTGCTGCCACAGCACACTGCTGACCCATGTTCAACTTGCCGTCAACTCAAACCACCAGATCTCTTTCTGCAGGGCCTGCTCTCCTCCCTCCAGTTTTATGAATAATCAGGTACCCCACCCAAGGTGGAGAACTCAGTACTGCCTTAGTTAAATTTCATATGGTTGGTGCTCACCCTGCCAGCTCCTCCACAAAGTTCCTTTTCTCATTTTGGGAAAGGCATACCCTGTGTGTTGCCAGCAGGCTTGGTGTCATGTAGACTAACTCATGATAAAAAAGAACAACTTCTGCCAGTGACATCAGCCTTGGAGTTCAGTATTAATTCTGCTGGGTCTTCATGTTTCTTCTTCCATCTTTCCCTGCAAGTGGAAGGAAAGAAAAGAACATTTCTTGTGTTCATGATTCCATAATAAAACCTTCTAAGGCCCTAAAGTCTCTCTCAATTGCTCTTGGCTACTTATTGCAACTTCATCATTGCCTAAATGAAAAAAATCAATAATGGATAATAATCCAAAGTCCATAACAGGGTAGGAAGCTTTCTCTTCGCATCTTTAACTCAAGTGTAGGGAAGCAACAGATTTGCCTGGGAAGTGAGTCTTGTCCAGCTCCCTTCTCTGCAAATACAAGATTAATTCATTTAAAATAAGCTAGTGAATAGAAAGAAAATTATGAACTTCACAAGACACTGTCACAGACACATAGACTTTTCAAAGGGGTTTCAATGAAATAGATAATGGTTTGTTTAGACTCTCCTCCAGAGGGCTGGGTTTTGTCCACTGTTACGGTGAGCATTGCTTGCTACACAGAAATACAAGTCAATCCAGAGACATAAAACATTGCCTCCTAAGCTCCCAGCAAAGTACTAGAGGGGAAGGAAACAGCAGCAAATGCAACTGGATAAACTGATTCAGATTGGCAAAGCACTGCTGTGGGTACACCTGAGCATGCCTCTCCATGGAGATGTGGATTCATGACCAGATGCTCTAGATCAACACCAACAAACTCATTAGTTATTTTCTTGGGTTTCTTTCACTTTTCCTCAGAAATCTATGCCTCTTATACCATGATAACAATTGGAACCCACCAATAAGGCAACTTTTCACTTGCTTTTCTGTACTTATTATTCATCTGGGGTTTACATAAGCATTGTTGCCATGGAAGAAAAGTGAGATATTTCCACTTTTGAAATGTATTCAATATTCTTTTTCTGTGCACTTTTTCTCCTCCACCAATGCTGATTCTTTAGATGTCCCATCTCTCCCACTGCTTCTTTATTTGAGATTGCCTTGCCCTGATGGGGTATTTTCCCACAGCTCCCTGCACTGATAATGTCCATTCTTACATTAATGTGGCAAAAGTAAGCAACAATGGCTATGTTGTTATTTCTGGAGAAAAATGCAGATGCAGGAACTTGTCACAAGCTCTGTGTTCTTTGTATAAACATAGGAGTCTTGTTCTTCTTAGCCACTGCTGACTTCAAGTCACTGGTTATTTGGAGGGGTCAGTAAAGAAATAGATTTTTTTTTACTCTTTCTCCAAAATGTTTGAGAATTCTTGGCAAGTACCAGAACATCTACAGAGAACCACCTTAGCCAAAACAAGATAGCTGAATAGCAGCACTGCTGCAGCTGAGATCAGCTGAAGGCCTTGGGCTGAGTGAGATGGGTTTTAAGGTCTTTTATCTATTGTTATGGTTAAGTTTTATGTAGCCTAGCTCAAAAACAGGAAAAAATTATAAATAGTCTAAATAGTCAGAACTTCAGACCACTGAAATGACTAAAGTCTCAAGGACACCAGAAAAACAGGGACAGAGGTTGGTGGGGAAAGAGTGGAGAGGGAAGATGACTTAAGTGCTGAGACTATTTTTTTTCCTGGTGTCTGAACAGCTCTACATCTCTGCTACATTTTAGCTGTTTTGTGGATATTGGTGTCAGCATTTTATTTTTTCTTAAACTTAGAAGAAATCAAGTTTTTTGCTTTCTATTCCTTCATAAAAGCTAAACTACTTTTCTGTTGTTACCCTCCCTTCAAATGGAAAGATTCAAGTACATTGATCTCGGAGCCAGTTTCCCAGTAAGGCACTGAAATAGGCTGACAAACTTCTGTGGAGCATCTCTGAGTCAACCACACACTGACTTTGGCTCTCTCAAGCCTTCAGCCATAAACAAATACTTGCAGAGAACCTTTGTTATATTGCAATTGATTTATGTTTCCAGTTAGAAGAGATGTTTTTAGCTCATTTCCCAGCTCTGCTTTGTTGCTGTTTATATGCCGTCTCTATTTCCCACTTGCGTTTATTAAGCTAGTTACTTTTTTAACAGTGTCTTTTTCCTTTGTGGAAGCTAGCTCAGATTCCAAGACAAGGCATAATATGGATACTTATAGGGCTTCTCAACCCTTTATTTTAGGGTAGGAAGAGAGCTTGTCCCCACTCTTCTGTCTGCACTTAAGGAGCAGACATCTCTATTAGCAACTATAAAAATCTCTTTGTGCTGCATACTTCTATTGTTTTTTGTTTGGTTTTTTTTCCAAAGGTTGTATGCACTCCATTCACCCCAGAGTTCCCATAAAATGTCTCATGGTATATTTCACAATAACCAGGTAGTAATCAGTGTCATGATTGTGTCTTTTGATAATGAACAGAATTCTTTGCATATGCACACACTGTTAGCTTGAGCAGCAATATAATTTTCATCTGACTTGTTGAGTCAAAGAACTGGTCTGTCAGGAATCCTCTACTGCTACTGCCAAGCCTACTCTTCCCACAGCCAAGTGTTTCTTCGGGAAATTCCAGGTCAATATTGACACGGGTATGTAGCAGGGGACAGACCTATACCAGGAACATCCGCTGGTATAGGTGCTTTATAGATTTCCCACTGCACATGTTCTATTCCTTTTTTGAGTAGCATTCTCTAAACTGCCCATGATGAACCATATGAAATTAAGGAGATCATTGCTAAAAATAAGTATTGCTTTAAAGACTCAGGTGGAAACATTTTAGGCTGCAGATAACAGGTTTGCTGTCGCCAGTTGCTCTATAAAAGATTACTGCACAGTGGTCCTAATACACTATTCTCCAGATCCATCAGAAAGCTCACAGCAAGTGAAATACTTAAACTGCAGGAAAGGAGGTTTAGGTTGAGAGTGGTGCTTTCTTTTTCTCTGCCTGTAAAGAGAGAGAGGCAGGCAACTGCAGTAACTGGGAGGTCATAGGTTCCCTTCTTCAAGAATTTTCCAAAAACAGGTTAGACAAACATCTGTCAAATAATGCAAATGTGATTGCTTCTGCCTGTTGGACTAGGATGAAAGACTAAATTACCTCCTGAGACCATTCCAGTCCCTCATTGTCTCTGTCTGTACAGTTGTGCCATTTGAAGAACTGCTTCACCCTGGAGCAAAATAGGATTCAGCAATCACAAGAAGTTTAGAAAGGACAGGTGCTGGATTCTACACCCAGGATGGGGCAACGCTGGGTGTACAGACAGACTGGGGAATGAGAGGCTGGACAGCAGCACCATGGAAAGGGAGCTGGATAGCTCAGGCTGAACATGAGCCAGCAGAGCCCTGGCAGCCAGGAGGGCCACCCGTGTCCTGTGGGGCATCAGGGACAGCATGGCCAGCCAGGCAAGGGAAGGGATTGTCCTGCCTGTCCTCTGAGCTGGGGCAGCTTCACCTTGGTCCAGGGGGCAGTTTTGACCAATATAAGAAAGATGTAAAGTTATTGGAGAGTGTCCAAATCAGAGCAATGAAAATGGTGAAGGGCCTTGAAGGGAAACCATATGAGGAGACACTGAAGTTGCTTGGTCTGTTCAGACTGGAGAAGAGGAGACTGAGTGGAGACCTCATTGCGCTATTCAACATCCTCACAAGGGGAAGCTGAGGGGCAGTCCTGATCTCTTCATTCCCATGACCAGTGACAGGACTTGAGGAAAAGGCATGAAGCAGAGTCAGATGAGGTTTAGGCTGGATATCAAGAAAAGGTTTTTCACCCAGAAGGTGGCTGGGCACTGGAAGACACTCCCTAGGAAAGTCGTCACAGGAACAGCTTGACAAGCTTGACAGTGTTCAAGAAGCATTGAACAAGTCTCTCAAGCCCATGATGTGATACTCAGCATATTCTATAATTCTGCTAAAAGTATCTCAATATGTGATGAAATTGCACCCATTTTGGCACAGAAGTATGTTCTGATCTTATTAGATCACTTCAAGTGCTGCAAAAGTGGAAGAAATCTTACCCATATGAAGAAACAGAAAACTGTAAGAATAATTATTCTGTATTTAGTCACCTTGTGTGTTTATTTATCTATTCACCTTCCATGCATTTTTAAAGGAAAAAAGGAACATTGGCAATTTGTAAGAATGCCCAAGTAAACAGTATTCTCAGTATTTCTATGAACAGTTACATGGTTATTTTCTCCATCGGTCTTCCTTACACTCACCTCCTAGTTCTCTCTGCCAGTTTGTGCTGGTTTGCAGGAATGAAAGGAAGGCTCACCCAGGGGAAGCTCTTCCTGCTCTTCTCAGGCTCTCTCTGGCTGCTGTGCTTTACATCTTTTGTCTAGTTTGGTGAGACAACAGCTTTGGGTCTATGTAACCGGGTAAGTCCAGGTTAGCTTACGCATAGAATCATAGAATGACTTGAGTTGGAAGGGACCATAAAGATCATCCAGTTCCAGCGTGTCTCACACAGGCAAAGATACCTTCCTCTAGCAGAGATTGCTTGGAGTGCCATCCACCCTGCCTTGAACACTCCTAGGGATGGGGCATCCATGACTTTTCTCTGGGCAACCTGGTCCAGTGCCTCACCAACCTCACAGAAAAGAATTACTTTCTAACTTCAAATCTAATGGTGTTTGAACCCATTTCCCCTTGTCCTGTCATTATGTGCTCTTGTAAAAAGTTCCTCTCCATCTTTCCTTTCCATCTTTATCCCTTCAGGTGCTGGAAGGCCACAGTTACATCACCCCTAAAATTTCTGTTTTCCAGGCTGTACAATCCAAATTGTCTCAATCTTTCCTTTTAAGATAGGAACTCCATCCCTCTGACCATCTTTGTGACCTCCTCTGGACTCCCTCCAGCAGGTCCATGTCCTTCCTGTGCTGGGCCCCAGAGCTGCTGCAGCCCTGCAGGTGGGCTCTCAGCAGAGCAGAGCAGAGGGGCAGAATCCCCTCCCTGGCCCTGCTGCCCACACTGCTCTGGATGCAGCCCAGGACACGTGTGGCTCTCTGGGCTGGGAGTGCCCATGGCTGGGTCATGTCCAGCCTCTCAGCCACCAGCCCCCCCAAGTCCTTCTGGGCAGGGCTGCTGTGATCTGCCCATCCCCAGCCTGTGCTGGTTGCTCTGACCCAGGTGCAGCACCTTGCACTTGGCCTTGTTAAACCTCATGGGACTGCCATGGACCCGTGTCTTGAGCTTGCTCAGATGCCCCCTGGATGGCATCTAGTTGTTCAAGGGTCTCAACTGGACCATTAATCTTGGTGTCACCTGAAAATTTGCTGAGAGGGCACTCAATCCCTTCGTCTATGTCATCAATAAAAATATTAAAAACCAGTGACCTTTATATGGACCTCTGAACAGCTATAGAGTCAGTGATAGCCATCAGGTCTCTGAGACACAAACAATTACCCTCTGGATGCAACCATCCAACCAATTTTTTTTATCCATCTAATCCATCTCTCTCCAGCTTAGAAAGAAGGATGTTGGGTGGGACCATATGGAAAGATTTACACAATTCCAATTAAATGACATCTGTAACCCTTCCCTTGTCGAGTGATGTAGTCATTCCTTCACAGAATACCATTAGGTTGGTTTAAGGAGGTATGAGGATTCAGTACATTTGTTACAATCAAACCTATACATTGAATACTGTTAAGCATAGTCTACTCATTGGCATGGCAACAGCTAATGATATTTATTATTTTATTCTCAGTTACAACACCTGAGACCTTCAAAAGAGATATTGGAGAAGTGGTGGGTGATGATAGGGAAGGAAAGTCAGGGGAAGTGAAACATTAGGCTGCACCAATTTGTTTGAAGATTGCACCTATAGCTTGTCTGTCTGTCTGCTGTTTATTAGACTCAAGAAATTCATTGCTACCTGTTTCATGATCTGTATTGCAGCAAATTCCACCTGCTCCCTCGTATGAATCTGAATCCTCTTCCTGACCACACATCAGTGAAAAGGAGCTTCCATTTTTTCCTGCTAAGCCTCCATGGCTGGCAGTCTTACAGGTGTACTTTGCTTGCCCTGGCTACTCAATTAGCAGCTGCAGGCTACAATTCACTTCATCTTCCGTGTTTGAACTTAGTTCACCAAGATGCCAAGTATGAGACAAGGTACATAATGAAAATAATATGGTACTTTCTCGTGTTCTGAATTGGCTAGTCTTACTAGGATCAGTTCACCTCAGTTCATTAGAAACCAGTTCCTCTGAGAAAGAAGCTGTATTGAAATAACCTTACCCATCTGGAGACAGACATGTTAAAAAAACAGGAAAGAAAACAATGTTATCCTTCTTTAAGTCAGCATCTTTTTAACACAGACAGACAATATCCCGAAACATATAGTGCCTGTTGTAATTCTTCTAATTCCTCCTGGTATTACAAGAGGAAATGAATTTATTTCCTGGTATCTAAAGTCTCTCATGCTATCAGACAGGCCCAAGTTATCTTTGGGCAGGGGCATATATACAATAGAAACTTTTTCAGAAATCCCTGTTGGCATGAAGTTAGTAATATAGTTTGTCTCTTGAAGTCCTTTTGGAGTCACAAGGACACATCAATATTTTTAATGGAATACTAGTGCTTTCCTAAAAAATAGCATTGTAGTCCTGAGCAATGACTGCACTATAGCTCAACAGGTCTCTTATTTGGCCATTTCATATTTGAAGTACAAAAGCTTGCATGGAGTTTATTTGAAGTATTTGAATATGACTTTTCTTTTTTCTGGAGCTTATTTATCCATTGTAGAACTAAAAGTTGTGTTGTAAGAATGGTGTTTAATGAACATTCTGGAAAAAAATTGCAAAACCCCAGAACAAACAAACATGGATGCAGTTAAGTAACACCTTAAAAAAGAGATAAACATAAAGTCTAGCATGAGATGAACACATCAAGAATTAACATGTCTTTGCCTTTGCCACCTTGGTTGCTCCCCCTCCAATTGGTACATAAAGTTTGGACTACTCTTTGCCTAGAGCCTGGGTTTGGGTAAGGGGTAAGATCTTCTTCCCTTTCTCTGGAAAACCACATGCCACTTCTGTCTGCCAAGCCACAGGATCTGTGCTCCATCTGTGGCATGAATATGGGGCAACTCTGAACAAAATGTGCACATATGTCAACTCTACATGCTGGTAAAGCAAAGCCAGAAACACACAATCAGGCAAATAGAAACCTTTTGTATTGTAGAGACATTAAATGAAATACTCATTTTTACAATTTGTAACATTAATCTTTAACCTAAAGGTTTTGCCTAAAACTCCAAGTGTTTAGGTCACTCTAAGAATTGGTGGTTTGAAATGTCATTTTAAAAACACTGCTCTCTCGAACTCCTGCTGGCACTGATGTGCCAAGAGCATGAGTTTAACATATGTTGGGAGCACATAAAATCACTGCAGCAGAACAGCAAACATATGAGCAATAGTGGCACTGAGAAGCATCATGTGTCAGCCAGATCAGATAAAAGTGTTAAGGAAAAAAAGGAGGGGCAATGGGATAAGAGAAGGAGGCAAATAAAAAGGTGTATTAGAAAGGAAAGCATGTGAAAAGGTGATGTCTGTTAATGTAATTTGTCAGCTACAATAAGAATTATTGTAAAATAAATCTGGCAAAAGTTTTCTGACTAAACTCATATTGAGTTTGATCAAAATGCATCCAGGAATGACAGATTTGCAGATGATTTGCAGATGATTTCAGAGCCCTTACAGAAAGCAATATATACTGTTTCTGTCATTCTTTTCCAAATTCATATAGGATAGGTCCTGCAATAAATGGAATTTCTTTCCCTTCCTCCTACAAGTTCTAGTAAAAATCAGCATTCTAAATATAAACTCACCTTCTAAAGCAGTATCAGTATTCACAACTAGGAATGAAAAAGTGAATTACAGCTGAGAGCATTCAGTATGTCTGCTGGTGAATAAAGAAAAACAGCTGTTGGTGGCAACCAACTGTGAAGATCATGTGGACAATGTTATGTTCAGAACATAAAGTGAACAAGCTGCATGCTGGCATGTATTCTGTTGCAGAAATAGTGCCCAGTGACTTGTAAAACATTACAAATGGAGAAAAAACTGTATAGATTAGAAGCAATACAGACAAAAATTATCATAGTTGTGACTACACAATGAATGCAGCTAGCCTGGGCCTTGTCTTGCACCATAAACCAGGGCCTAATGTGAGATATGCACTACCACTGTACGGTTTAAACATGATTCCTACTAAGCTGGAGAAAAATACACCCAGAAGTGATGAGTCATTAAACTACCCTGATATATCCATCTCTTAGCAGAAGAACTAATTTGTGATGATACTTTGATACATTTTTTGTTTAATTTCAGAACACTTTATACCAGGACAATGATCTGTAGTTCAGAGTGAAAACATGAATTCACATCAAGGAGAGGCAATAATCTATTCTCTATGATGAGTATATAGCCTGGGAACCAAAAGGCTGTTTCCAAATTTTGCTCTGTCCTCCCCTTCTACATGGGCAATTTCCATCCCCCATTTACAAGAAAGGAGAGCTGACTCCTACCACACTTAGACTGAGCTCATTACAAGGTTCACAGGAGTACCAGGGATGTTCTGTGAGATCAGATCTTCTATGACCTGTATGGGAAGAGTGAAATTCCATGTGACCAGATCTCCAATACGGTGGCAGCACGCAGGAGAAATGGGTCACTTGACAAGTATAACCTGTCTTGGTTGACTGTGGCAGAGGCATACCTTGAGACACAGCCCCTTTTAGTGCAGAAATGTGTCTCCTCCATTTATAAGGTATCCTGCTATGATCACAGCCCTCAAAGTGCTCACAGCCCTGAGCACTCTCATGGGAAGCTGCAAATCTGTTGTGCAGAAGGCTCAATGGCTCCTCAAAGGATAGCAATTGATTGCAATGCATAATCACAAACACAGAGCAGCACCTCACTTCCTCCTCATTTACTAGTGATGAACATTTCTCACTGGAATTTCTTTTGCTTCTCCCCTGGAACGTATGACTCCTTGCTGAATTTTTTCCCTAAAGACTGAACTTTGTTGAGCCGTTGGTTATTTTTCTCCTCTCCTGTTTCCAGAATAGGGACTCTACCCTCCTTAAAGGCCATTGGTAAAGATAGTTAATGTATTTTCTATTCTAATGCAGCTGTCCTGACAGACAGCAATATGGATGCTGTGTGCAAAAGATGAGACATTCTTCCCCATGTGCGTGAGATGCATTACCTACAGTCACCTCCTCCAGAGACGGTCACTGCACTTCACAAGCTCCTCCTACCTGGGACACTTTCACTTCTTAGAAAGTTGCTCCCCTCTTTGAGCACCAGAGGTGTCTACTACCAGAGTCCTCTCAGAGGGTCATGTGGCCTTCATGATTACCTCATTTGATGTTTTCCATCACTTCTACTGAACATTTCCCTGTGGAAGGAGTCCAGGTCTGTTTCACAGACATACTAATGAAGGTGCAGAAAAGCTAATGGTGGCATTGGGCTCACCTTCATTCACCTAGCCCCAAAATCACGGATCTAATCAGAACTAGTCATCTAGGCTCTCTCTACAGTCAATGACGAAAGATAGGTACCTCCACAGCATGATTCACCCCTCTTTTCTTGGACAACTATCCTAAAAGAGGTTGGATTGTACTCCAGAGAAGCCTGTCTATCTGCCTGAATGATAGGGGAGATCCAAATAACTGGCTTACCTGAGATACCTATCTGCAGGATGACTTCAGCTAAGTGCTGGGCTCCTGCTCCAAGTGATGCACCCAAGCTCAAGAGGGGAATCTGAGGTAGAGTCAGAAGTCAGACTCTTTCTCTCACCTCCAAGGCCTCTGCCCAGTTAAAGAGTCCTTCCTCTCAATGGAGACATTATTTAAAGCAGGAAAATGTTAAATATCTGTGCCTCTGATATCACACCTCTGACAACTCCTTTGTTCCATTCAAATCCTTTTGAAATCCAAAGCTGCTATGAAAACGCAGATGTAATTTTTCCTCTGTCTTTTTGTTCTTCCTTTAAAAGAACAACAAACACAACAAAAAACCACATTTGGAAAAATTCAGGAAGAAAATGCTCAAGGCTACAGTATGGTTTCTATCTAATTTGAATTCAAGTAAGTTTTTCATTATTTCTAAATTTAATTATACCCTTCAAATATATAAAATTGCATGTGAAAATAGTAAACAGATCTTAAATATACCATAGAAGACCAGGCAGAGTCACAAACACTGCTAATTTGCAGGGATGCTGTTTTCTTGATCAACATAACAGCATACCTTCCTCTGTGTCCTCAGCCAGACTAAGCAGATGGATAAATGTCTCTTACATACCCTAAAAATCTATATAAATATGTCCTTATCTGAGATCTAGCAAGCAGATTTGACCTTCAGAGGGAATGTTAGAACTCTTTCATAGCTTTAAAATGCCCTGGAGAATGTAACTGGACTGGAATAATTTTCCAGAAGTACTGTTTAACTAACCATAATTGTTCTTATATCACATATATAATTTCCCTGTTAATGCTATTGGAATTTTTAAAACTTTCTGTATTTCTGCATTAAAATAAAGTGCATGTGTCTCAGAGGACTTTTTATAACATCCTCTTTTGGTCCTATTGAGCCCTTTTGGCTCATAACCCTATTACATTCTCAAGGCTTTACTCATAGGAGTAAGGGTCCAGGACATGATCCAAATACAGTGGCTGTTTCTCCTCCTTTGTTCTGTGCCTTCACAGAAGCCTATCTTATTATTTTTCAGAGAACACAAATGAGAGTGGTGGTTGTAATGAATTGCAATAGGTTTGTTCTTTACATATCCTGAAATTAATTTCACGCATCAAATGAAAGGTAGCTGTTTCACCCATTGGATTTCAAGGATTTTTGAGAGTAGCAAAGATGTCAGAACCTTTTCAAAACGTCATCAGCTATATATTCTTTGAAATACTAGGTAACTTAATTTAGCATGTCATTATCATAGCTCTCACAACAGGACAGCAGTATTAATGTGTAGTGGTGAAGCTAAAGGGGAAGTTCACACCTTTCCAAAGTTTGTTTTCTTGTTTGTTAAACAACCCACAGACCTGGAATGCTCCGAGATATACCCAGTATTGAACTTGCAGCCTGAAAAATGAAAAATGTACATCTGTTTCATCTTTTAGGTTTTGGGGGGCTTTTTAGTAAAGGGAATTTAAATTCTTGTCCTGGGTTACCCTAGAAGAAAATTTTAATAATTTTATTATTTTAATTTAATACTAATTTTAATTCATTAATGTGAATTAATTCAAACTCCAAATCTCTGTCATCCAAGACTAAGAATATTTGAGAGTTTTGTTGTGCTTCTGAGTTGCTATTGAATTATTTTTTTATTATCACAGGTCTTTACTTAGTGTCTGTCCAGGCTTGTGTTTAACACACAACATTTCCAGTGACAGGTTGCCCATTGGTGCTCAGACCTCAGAATCCTTCTCACAATTCGTGCACGAATGTGTACAGCTCTGGTCCTGCATATTATAGCATGTGTTGATGCTCAGAGGAGGACAGAAGTATTTTTTACTGCAGGGACATATGTGCATCTAATTGTCAGTTAAAAGTGTAATACTAGATTGGGTTTAAATGTCAAAAGTTTTGGTAGTGTGGGTGGCTAGAGGAGTTGCATCTGTGAGAATATGCCAGAAACTTCCCCCATGTGCGACAGAGCCAGTCCCAGCGAGCTCCGAGATGGACTTGCCATTGTCCAATGCCGAGCCCATCAGTGATGGTAGAAGCATTTGTGAGATAACATATCCAAGAAGAAGTAAAAACTGTGCAACTCTAGATGAGGAGAGGAGTGAGAACAGGTGAGAGGAACAACTCTGCAGTCATCAAGGCTAGTGAAGGAGGGGTGGGAGGTGCTCCAGGCACCAGAGCTGAGGTTCCCCTGCAGACCCTGGTGAAGATCGTGGTGAGGCAGCTGTGCCCCTGCAACCCATGGAGGGCCATGGTGGAGCAGACATCCACCTGCAGTTTGTGGAGGACCCCCCAACAGAACAGGTGGACACCTGAAAGAAGTTGTCATCCCATGGGAAACCCTTGGTGAAGCAGGTTTCCTGATAGGACATCTGACCTGTTGGGGACCCATGCCGGAGCAGTTAATGAAGAACAAGAACATGTGGGAAGGACTCACGATAGAGAAGTTTGTGAAATACTGTCTTCCATGTCCCCCACTCGAGCAGGGGAGGAGCTGGAGGAGGAGGGAGCAGCAAAGACAATGTGTCAGGAACTGACTGCAGCCACCATTACACTCCCCATACACCTCTCAGAGGGAAGAGGTAGGTAAGATTAGGAATGAATTTGAGTCCAGGAAGGAGGGAAGGATGGGGGGAAGGTGCTTTAAGATTTGGATTTATTTCTCATTAGCTTGCTCTGATTTTTATCAGTAATTAATTAAACTAATTTCCTCGAGTTGGGTGTGTTTTGCCCATGACAGCAATTGCTGAGTGATCTCTCCATGTCCTCATCTCAACCCACAAGCCTTTCATTATATTTTCTCTTCTATGTCCAGCTGAGGAAGGGAGTGACAGGGTAGCTTTGGTGGGCACCTGGCATCCAGATAGGGTCAACACAACACAAATATAATCATTGCAAATTTATATTGATACAATGGAAAATTAAGCAAGTATACTGTGTTATCACCCAAAGGAAGTGAAATTACCTTCCTAAAAAATGCAGAAAAGAGGTAGGGGTCGAGCTGCCTGCTCTTTCTGGCACAGAGTTAACTTTGGAGTTATTCCTCGTGCACAGAGCATGTTGTTGCTTATTGGGGACTTGGCTTTTGAGCTCTTTGAGTTAGACCTTTACCCAGCCAGTGTCAACCCTGCTAGTTCCCATCCCATCTCAGTAGGGCCAGCCACCAGCTTCCAAATTGAAGAGCTGCTATGAGTCTACTGCCATCATCTGGGGCTTAAAGAGACCCTAAAAACCAACCCATGAGAAGCAGAAAACAAAAAATTATATTCATGAGTCTTGCTCATGAACGTGCAAGAAGTGCCATTAACAGACTGGTGGCCTGACTAAGCCTTTATAGTCTCATAGTGTCTGTTGCAATATTTTCCCTTTCATGTGCTCAGGATTTTGGTTTCATCTTTGGAAAAACATCTCCAACATAGAGCCAGTGTACTCCATACTCCATTAGTAAAGTTCATGATAACTTGGCTTCATTCCCAGTTGGAAAGTGTCCTCTGCACTAGCAAGCCACTGGCCAAATTTCTCCCTGGGCGGCCTGAAAACTGCCAGACAGAAATGAGATCTGTAAAACCAAGCTGACAGCACGAGGTCTATACAGACTTTTCCAGGCCTTTTGCCAGGCCCTAGAGGCCTAGTTTTAGAAAGACAAATTGAAACCATAACTAGCAAGCTAAGCTCTCCTCAAACCCTTTTACAGTGACAAAACCCTGCCCTTGCCAGGCCTAGCCCCTGGTACTGGTACATTGCCAATGACTCTAAAAAGACATACCAGAAGTCAGGAAAATGTCAATAGAAGGAAATCTGAGACCCACTCCAGCCTCTTCTCCTGTGTGAGGCAGTCCAGAGAAATGGGGCAGTTACAGATTCTGGGATTTCCCTTTGTGTGTCCTGTAGGTTTTCTGCTGGATACTGAAAAGGAGGAAAACAAGCAACCAGGATTGAGCAGCTGTGCAAATTCACAATGGAGAAAAGCATGGGAGAAAGCATGAAAGAAAATCTAACCCAGAACCCACTCTCCTTGGATGCAATCCAGCAGCCTGCTCCTTTCCCTCAGGACACCATCCTCTTAGCAGCACCTACCACTACTCCCACTCCCATGGACTGTCTGGGGGTCCAGTTTGTCCAGGGGCTGATTTGAAAAAGCCAGGACTTTTAAAGGACAGGTTATTACCAAAGCTGGTTTTGTATTCATAGAAATTCATGTAGGACACAAGCCTACATTAATTTTCAGGCAGACATCTTAAATACCACTAGAAGGTGACGAAATATTTGGGCTTAAGTGAATAACATGTCCTTTCAAGAGTAAGGAAGACATTACCATAGCTTGATGTTTAATACAGTTCTTTTGTTGCTTTCTTTTGAATTACTGTATGCACAGGAATTACTAGGACAAGAAAGTGGGTGCTTTTTTAGGTGGAGGCGGTCTTGTATAGTTAATGTGCTGGATTTCTTATAAAGGTACTGTGGAATAAAGGACAAGTACAAGTACATTGTGTGTTCAAGTATTAACAGATATCAAAAAGAAAAGTACATAAGGTCCTGTGTTTGCAAAAGCAAACCATACTTATGAGATATACAAATGACTACACAGTCCAGTTCTCTGAAGGCTTAATGCATTTATTTGTAGCTGACTGATTTGGGACTAAATTTTGGAACAAGTTCACATATTCTTGTTTCTGCTGCCACTGCTTGTAGTTGTTTAATTTTTTTTTTTTTTTTTCAGCAACCAAAGAAAAGACAACCTTTTTTAACCACAGCACTTGTCTCTTTTCCAAGTTATAAAAAAGTAAATAAACTTTTACTAAGCACAATGCACAAATTGAGGGGAGGATCTTTTCTGTCCAGCAGTCTTTAATCTTGGAAAACTAAACAATAATATTGACTCTTACACAAAGTTCCAGTGCACTACAGAGGTCTTTCAGTAGAAAGGGAGAAAGGCAACAGAAAAGCAGTCATGGCATCCTAAGGGAGCGAACAAGACTTTGATTCTTCAGCATTCAGTGCAGTCACACAGTTTGGAACAGAAAGGCTTGAGAGTAGAGAAATAAAGTAATACATAATCCTTAACAACTTCTTTACCTAACCATAGTTCCCTCAATCCATGGCTTTATATTCTCTAATTCTTGTATTGTTACATGTTGCATAACACACATTAGTGCTTTTCTGCAACTAGAAAACAGTTCTCAATGTTGATTTTTGTGCCAATCTGTGATATTTGGGCACATGTTGCTCCACACCTTGAAAAATCCCTGGCATAGAATTAATCATAGTTTTTAATATGCTTGTCTGTACTTTACCTAGTTTGGTGGAGAAAGTTGCATAAATCTTTTCCTGTATGTCTAGGTTTGTATTTTGGACAGATTATCCTATTTTTGACAAAGCTTTGCAGGGTATCAAAAGATCAGGCTGTTTCTCAAGAGTACACTTTGTGCTATGTATAAAACAACATTAGTGACAGGGTGTGCTTTTTTTCAGTTGGAAATGACATTTGATACATTAGCCAAGCAGGGACCACAGCCAGATCATAATTGGATATGTATTTTCAACATCCTCAGCCCTTCAACCAATTGGCTGGGACTCCAAGAGGCTTATCAGTAGAAATGCAGCTTTATCTTTTTTGCTAATCTGACTGAAGTGAAACCATCAAAGAAGGAGCCAAAATGAAAGAAAGAAAGAAAGAAAGAAAGAAAGAAAGAAAGAAAGAAAGAAAGAAAGAAAGAAAGAAAGAAAGAAAGAAAGAAAGAAAGAAAGAAAGAAAGAAAGAAAGAAAGAAAGAAAGAAAGAAAGAAAGAAAGAAAGAAAGAAAGAAAGAAAGAAAGAAAGAAAGAAAGAAAGAAAGAAAGAAAGAAAGAAAGAAAGAAAGAAAGAAAGAAAGAAAGAAAGAAAGAAAGAAAGAAAGAAAGAAAGGAAACACCAGGACTTACAAGTCCAGTTGCAGTTCAAAAGAATTATGGCTCCTTAGGCTTTGCAGGCAGTGGCAACATGCAGAAAGATAACACAGAATAACTTTCAGATAAGGCATATTTTCAAGTTGTAGTATCTGTCACAACCAAACGTTTAATGGCCTAAAGGAAGATTCCATAGGACTGTATTGGCTGAAACCTTGCATCTTTCATTCTGTTTTCATTTGCTGCTAAAGCAGGTTGAAAATATTCTGTCACTGAATGCATCTGCAAAATCACCCCAAATCTTTTACAGGCATATAATTTCTTCATTGGTCATTGCACAGCTGGAAGAACAGTTTATATATGATGTCAATGGAGAAGAAATTAATTTATATTTAATTCACAGATTTTGCTGGCTCTATTAAAAATTAAGTTAAAAATTCTTCTCCCTTGCATGGTTCATCCTGATGAGGAGTTTGACATATTTTATTAAGAATAAAAAAAGATATAGCAGGAACTGTGCAAAAGGCTACTGTGTAAGGGATGAAACTGGAGAATCTTTGCAGGAAGTTTTGAACTGTGTGTGAAGTATAAGCCAAACATTTCAGAAAATAAATCCTTTAAAACTGATCTGAGCAAAAACTGCTGCTAAAGTAAGGCAACACATGGATACACCCACAGAGATTTCATTGCAAAATAAAAGCTTGCATGTGCATTTAACAAACTTGCAAGCTGTAAGACACTTCAGTAAACTGTGCTTTCACATGTCTTCTTCCAGCTGTTGTCGGCTGATGCTTTTGCCATGTGTGAACCGATAGGTTTTGCTCTGGTTTGACACACGAACTTAGGCAATGAATCAGAAGCACTGAGTGGTAATAAGTCACAGCTGCAAGGAACATGGAAGTTGCAATCAGCCATCTTTCACTGCTTGACAACAGTCTTAATGCTACAAAGGAAAATCACCAACCAAAAATTTTCCATGAACAGTTCAACTACCATGAAATGGAAATGCTTCAAAAAGGTTTCTCTAGACATTTTTGCCTTAAAGGAAGAAAAAATTATCAAATTTTTATCAGACAGTGGTCTAAATGATTCTATTACATACCCAACAATGATCAGTACCAGATGCTATCTAGAAGCATTAGGGGATGCTTATACACTTCTTTTTCCCTAAGTGGTTAGAGATAAATGAAAGTCAGAGAGTATATCTGAGGACTTAGTTAATTTTAAAGTCAGCAATACATCCATATTTTAGAGCATAGAACAAGGGGGTAATTTAAACTGGTTTGGCAAAACAGTTATAGAATGAGAGTCAAGCAAATTGAGTTTCACCCCCTCATCTACAATTGGTAAAGTTCAGCCACATGATGGCCATGAAAAGTGAGATGAATTGTGGTCATTGGTTCTTCTCTCATATTTTTCCCATGTCTGAACCCCATGTGGAATAACTGGTAAGGTCTGTCTGAGGGTTTCTTGCAGCATTGAATGCAGTGGGGTACCTGGTTTTCTCTGAGTCACTGGGATGAGGCATGACAGATGTCAGAGTTTTACCCCTTAGGGAAAATCCAAGGGGTGATGGTTTGTTTTGCCTCCATCTGAAGTATTCCACTTTCTAAGCTGTTCTTGATATCTAAGCAAGAGGCTGAACACGTATTTCAAAACCAGAGCAAATTCATTTATAATTGCAAAATCTCCTGCAAAGCCCAGTCATTCTTCCAATGGGTTAATGCTACTTTCCTTCTCAACCCCTTTTCAGCTGCTCCAGTATTGTCAAGTAGAGCCAGTGAACAACATCTCCCATAGTCAGAGCTTTTTATTTTGCCCTGATTCATTGCTCCATGGCTGCCACACAGGGCTGCCAGCTGTGGGGAACAGGGACCCTTCCCAAAAACTGCCTTTCCACTTCTCACAGAGGATAAAACCCTGGAGCTTCAGCCACTTTCAGGAATTAAATAACAAGTTTAGCTTCACAACTAGGGTGGGCTAAAACCATGCAAGCAGCAATTTGATCACTTATAATCATCTGCCCATGCCCTTGGGAAATTTCTAATCCATAACAGTGTATTACTGAGCCAGAAAATGTTTGCAGTTTTTCATTAGCCTCTAGAGATGAAGTAATGAGAAAGGGGGACTAAAGTCCAAAATAAATTGTTTTGCACTCTTTCACTCATAGTCACAAGTCATTCAAACAAGCTCTTAGCTTTAAGCATATGGAGCCTTTAAGAGGTAGGTATTTAAACAAGTGCAGAATTTACTTCATAGAAAGTATGGTTCTGTTTCTTTCTGCCTTGTTCCTAACCTATCTTTACATGCTTTCTCATTTTATGGTAGATGCTAACATTATTTTAGCATGTCTATTGAAAATCCTTCTCTTTGGTAGCAAAGGTGACTGTCTAGGCATTTTCTCTGGTAAAATATTTGTAAAACAATGTGCTGCTGTACAAAGCCATAAGAAATCAGCACTGTGTAAAACTAGAGTCTGTAAGCATCAAATTTTACTTGATTTCTTACAGATTTTCTAGGCTAAAACTCAGTGATCCACAGGTTGTTCAAATTTGCTAGTGTGGAATATTTCTTTATTCAATTATTTTGCTAAAATTCTTCAAGAATTTTTCATCTTTTCTGTCCCCTATAGATGACTTTTTTTTTCTGCTGATCTGTTAAACATTCCTTTTAATTAATATCATCTAGTGAAGATATTCAAAAGAGAAGTGTAGGTGATGGATAGTCAGCCCAAATCATATGCTTCTGATAAAAAGTCTCAGGTAGTTACTGGGATGTAGCTAATGCAGACCAACTATTAACTGTTGATGAAGTAGGCGTAAGGGTCTGAATTATGGAGAGTATAGTATAAGGATTATTTAATTTACTTTAAATCCACACTGTAAGTAGAGCTGTGGTAGACTGCAAACAGGGTCTGGTAGCAGAGAGTCCATATGGCTGCAGCATTCCATGATAAAAGCTGGAATTTTGCTCCATCCCCTAAAAAAATCCCAAACCCCATGAAACTCCATTTCTAAACCTGAAATAAATTGTTGTCAACAGCCATGGCACAAGGGGCCCTACAAATACATAAGGATGCTTGCTGACATGTGGGGTCATTTTGTTGCTGTACCATGCCATAGTGGCATATATGTTGCAATAACTGCCAGCGTATGAAATGCATACATAAATTTTGATAACTGAGTTGTGAATGATTTACCACTGAGTTACACTCACATCAGACAAGTAAGCCATGGAGTATTTTTGATTAGCTGATAACTTCAACCAGACCCAATATTTATCTTCAAATAACTGGGGGTGCTCTAGTGAGTTACACTTTAAAAAAAAAAATTATCTATCTGCCTATCTTTGCCCTTTTATGGATCACATTACTAGCAGAATTGGAAATTTACCAGTAGAATGAAGAGTTTATGCTTAATACAAAGCACATTTAATTTTCTTTGGCTTGTCTTAAAAGCAAGGGTCATTAGTTAGGTGAACTCCTGGTGATTGTAGTTGAAGTTTACAAAAATTTCTTTTGATATAATGGATCTTTGTCCAAAAAAGAAAGCAGGAACCAAAATTCAAATCTCTAGGAACAGTCTTCAGAATTTAATCCTTTGCTTTAGCGTGATGTTAGCCTGAGGAAAGACTTAAAGCTGTCTAACTGGATACAGGTATGTAGCAGCAGAATGCAGGTCTGCTAGTGCAGACTGGTGAAACATGGGGAGCAAGACATATAGGAACATGACAGCTCTTTTGCCTTGGAGCTGCTTGGCACACTGAGGAGCCTGGGCTCAGCCATCAAACGACTGCATGCGGGATTGCAGAGCACTACGAGCTGGCTGCATGTGAACAGTGCGAAAGCCAAATCCGTAGGACTGCATCTACCAGCTGAAATCTACAGGCCAGAAAGGGAAGTAGAGGTGAAGCCCCAGCTACATCGGGGAGTTGGTAAGTCTGGGGTTCCAGGGAGTGTCTGCATTTCAGATTGCACACATGCAGAGAGCTGTCCCTGGGAGCTGTTCCTCCTCAGGTTGGCATGGCTGGCAGTGACAGGAGGTGGAAGTACACCTGTGCAAGCTCCATGAGAAGGGACCTCTGCTTCTTCCCTGATGTAAATCCAGGCTGTAGCATGAGTTTTAGTCCTATTCATTCAGATTTGGCTGAGGGATGAGAGCCCCCTACAATAATAAAGAGTAAAGTGAAGGGGAAAGGCAGAGGCATTTGGAGATAATTATCATGTACATCCTGGGGCCTGTGATGTTCATAGCTCCTCCTTCAGACTGAGGGAAGAGTGAGGGAGTAATGCTAATTTTGGTACACTTTGATGGGCCTTAGGCACACAGCTCCTACTTGGGCATGCAGTCTGCAAGCACTCAGTGGAATGGGCTGGATCTGGATCCTCTCTGGAATGTCATGTCAAGAACTCTGGTAGATGCAAGGACACAAGGCCCCATCTAGATCTCTGAGAGGCAGAATGGGAGAGAGCTCCCTAGTCAGCTTCACTGATGCTTGCCACATGCTTAAAATCTAGCATATTCTAGCTTGCTCTGCTGGTTTGCAGCCAGATTCCTCTGCTTCAGGCCCATAAAATGGGGAAAAGGGTGGTGCTTGAGCTGTTTCACAAATTAATGGTGGTAAGACTTGGAGGAAGGCTGAGAAAACACCGCCCTGAAAACACATGTACTAAGCCAGAGTCCTGCTGGGACTGGTGAGAGGCCAGGCTGAAGGTCTGGCTGCCAACTTAACAGCCTAATTAAGAAGTAAAAAGAGGTTGTTGAAAAACTCACATCAGCTTCAGAGTACCAGGTGAGCAAGATGCTGTTACCTTGGCAGTTGGGGTCTCCATGAAGAAAGCTCTCCTACCAGTAGCAGTCCTGCTGCAGCATGGTGTGCACTGGCACTATGACAATGCCCTGACAAGAAAGCTAGTGGATCAGCTGGAAAAGGTATACCCTTGTTCATGGCATGGTTTACAGATCCATGCTCAGATGGGTTTGATGGCCAAATTATTCCACCCTGCTCTGCTCCCTTTCATTGCACTAGTGCAGCTGCCACATGACTCCTGCTTCAACATGTTGTGTTACATAGTGCCTTGTGTGCTGCAACAGAATTTAGGCTGTATCAAAATGAAAACATACTTGTTCTCAACAGTGGTGTAAATATAATAATTATCTCCAGGAGCAGCCCCTCCATTTCTGAGGTTTATGTCAAAGGCTCAGGAAACCACACATCTCTCTTGCTTTATATTCCCTTTTCTGGTCTTGCTGAGCGTTGAACTGTGGATTTTTTTTCTCTAGTCTGGAGAAAAGGACAATTTACATACTAGGACAAACTAGGATGTGAATTGTAATTCAGCTGCTCTCCAAATTGTCTTTCTCTGCAGCTCCATGCTTCTCTGCAACCCAGCCTCCTGGTGGTTCAGACTGGCTCTGGGAGCTGGCAATGATGCCAGTACATCATGCAGTACACCCAAGGTGCAGTCCTTGCCTGAGATCTATTCCCACAGCCCCTACTTAGTGTGGACCACCAGGAGCATCCCTGGAGCAGCAGAGACCTTCACCATGGATAGGGAGAAGTGGGTGGTGAAGCAGAAGTTTTACCACTAATAGAAAACTCGTTGTTACAGAATATGCTCAGCCTCCAAAGCATTTGTGTCTACTTCTGCCACTGGCTGGGGGCCAGCCAGCTGCTGCTGCCTGGGGAAAATACAGGGTGCCAACCAGCATGCAGCACTACCACTAGTGGCTGAGCACCTAGGTGCTGCCTGCCAGTCAGTCCCTCCTCCTCC
Organism: Onychostruthus taczanowskii; assembly: GCF_017590055.1. Taxonomy (NCBI): domain Eukaryota; kingdom Metazoa; phylum Chordata; class Aves; order Passeriformes; family Passeridae; genus Onychostruthus; species Onychostruthus taczanowskii. The sequence continues at coordinate 4,063,824 of NW_024502125.1, read as the reverse complement.
TCCTCCTCTTCCTCCCACAGCAAACGTCTGGAATGCAGAGGGAACTGTGATGGGGCATCAAAGGTTTCCTTCTGCACCAGAACCCAAAGAAGAAGGCATCCTGGTTATTGAGGGTGTGTGGTGCAATAGCCAGGCCCTGTTTTGACTGTGTGAGCATCACCACTGATCCCAGTTCACCATTTCTGCAACACAAATTTTTTTTTTTTTTCGAAACATGAAAATAAGAGAGGGAAATGCTTTCCCTAAAAATGAAGGGTTCATGGTAAGTGGCAAGGGTTTGGAAACTCAAAATTGCTGTCTTTTTAAAAAGAGAGCAGAAGAAGGTTAATGAAGACTGAATTTTAGTGTAACTGTGTTACAAATGCAAGTTCCCATGGGCTCCTGAGAGCCAGCTTATTTCTGGCCTAATGAGCAAGCTGAAACACAGCCTCGTGTATGCTGCCAAAGGCAGAGCCAGAATACTCCAACACAATAAAAATTCTCCACTGCCCTCAAGCTTCCATCTAAAATTGTATCCAAACCTGAACTGAATTATTTGTGAAAGAGTAATTACTTCTTGATTACTTTTTACCAACCTCTAGGCTCCCAGGCTCCAGGCAGAAGTCAAACTGTCAGATGTCAAAAGAGAGAGAGAAAAAATGTTCGTACAGCTACTCCAACCCAGCTGGAAGAAAGGAACACAATAAATCTTTTCTTGTGGGAGCTCCAGACCACTTTCCAGAGGCTGTGTTTCTTCTGATGCATTTCTGATAAGCCTCCAAACCCTGACAGAATTCTGACCTACCCTTGCTGCACAGCATGGGAAAGGAGGGGAGAGCTTGTCACCAGCAGTGAGATGCAAAGGTGAGAGCACGTGGACGGCAGACCATCTCCACTGGGCTGCTTTTCAGCCCTCTGTGGAGGTGGGCTAGAAGAGGGTCTGGTCCTTCTCTTCCCACCCCAAACAAAAGCCAGCACAGGTCTTCCACCCAGTGAAGCACCCTTCACTACCAGCAGGGTGCTGTGACTGGTGTGATGCAGAAGTACTCCCCTACCAGGAGCTGCCTACCAGCCTTGTGCAGACCACGGGTGCATTTTCAAACTCTCACTCTTCACATCAAACCACTTCAGAGAGGATTTGAGTTCTTCCCTATTTGGCTATCTTGGCTGGGTATGACAGCTGCATGCAGCACCCTCAGTGTTCCACATCATCTGGTGGAGCGCACAAACCACTCACAGGCAGCCATCCTGCTGGATCCAGACCACAGTTCAGGTTGGGTGGGGATTTTGAAGCTCAGCACATCACTTTGCTATTGACTGCTTTCTATGCCAGAGTCTTGTCACTCTCTTTACACCAAAGATACTTTGTATTCTTGTATCTTCCCCGACACGCTCTTCAAAAACATTTTCCTTTCTGAGCAGGGATAATGGGATAATGGATGCAGTATTCCTTGAACAGGTATGTTTCTTTTTTCCATAGTGTCATGTGACACTCTCTTTTGCTTTTTATACATTTTAACAGATCCTTACATTAAGCTTTCTTAATATGGAGCTTTTGCCAGTGAAGGATTTTCTTCTGTGATTTCAATCTTCCTAGGTTTCTTCTTGAGAGACATTTGCTCATTTATAGTCTATCCATATGTATGTAAGGCTAGGACTGTTTTTCCCTGCATGCATAATGTGAAAGGCTCTTTTTTACCATTGAATTTCATCATGGCAGTTTATCACCCAGTCATTCATTGTCAGTGAACACTGAGAAAGTAATTTTTCCCCAGCATAGCTAATGGAATTATGCATGGCTTTTCCTTTGTGGGGTGAATATCACCAGTGCTGCAGCCCTTGACCAGATGTCTTGGTTATAGCTGAATAAGTGAAGAATGCTGGAAGGAATGTGAGGTCTAATTCATTCTCAAAAGAAAGAGTCTGGTCCTGAACATGTTTTATTCCTGTAAGTATTTTAAATTATGGCTTCCTTCCCTCATTTCTCTTTGATTCAGCAGATGCTATGTAGCATCAGGGCTACTTTGAAGAATATTTCATTCAAAGTCCCCATGTACTGGTTGGGTTGGATTTATTTCCATAACTTCATTCAACCACAAGGACACCACATATTTTATATTCCTCACTATATCAAAGTCAAGAGGCTAGATACGAAGCCTCTTTAAGTATGTAAGTCCGTTTCCAGAATGAAAAAGGAAAATCAGAGGATGGAATACAGCACAAACTGGTTAGTTACATGAGATCTATGATTCCCATCTCACACATCAGATCTCTTATCTCAAAAAAACTTTGTGAAGGAATCAAAAAAACCCCTTATATTTTCACGAAAGAGTGAAGCAGTAATAGTCCTGGTTTAGGGACAAGGCTGTGGTGACTGAAGTAGGTGCTGAAATCAGGCAGGTCAAAAGGGAGCTGCCATGGGCTGTTAGACCAAGAAAAAGGTCAATGGGCTTCTTAGGTACACCAAAGCCAGGGAGAAAGCTCAAAGGAGATCTGTGTTGTTCTCTTGACCAAGTGATCCAATGTCAATAGAAAAATGCTAATTGTGATTTCAGTCCAAATTCCTTATGCCTGGCAGAAAATTCAGCCTGATCATGGAACTAGAATGATAGTAGTGTAAAATTAACAGGAAATATTATGATTATTGACTTTGAAAAATGTGAGGGCTATAAAAAGATCAAAGAGACACCCATCACGATTAAACCAAGATGGTTTCATCTGCCCTCAATAGTGGGTGTATGGACAAGCAGAAATTCAACTAGCAGAAAATGTAGTAAGGTGCAGTTCAGACCAGAAAATTATTCCATGGCTTCCAATCTTTGTATCTGTATTCAGCTATGGTATTCAAAGCATTTTGTGGAATTGTCTTAATATATTTCTTTAGTCACTGATCTTTCTTCTCAGGCTAGGCAAGTTTTTTTGTTCAAATTTCCTTCTATTTTTCAAATAATTTAAATAACTTCTCACAGTGGGTCATTCCTGTAAAAATTATACAGGGCTGATAAATCCATATTTATCTTGTTTACTGAGTATCTCTGCATACATTTTTAGTGTATTTTTCATTTTTATTTTAGAGAATATCTATAAGACATTTGATGCCACATTTGACTGTTTTCTACACCTTCCATTAATTTAATTCAGAGAGGATTAAACTCTTGAATCAGAAGTTAAGTATTCACACAGAATAGAAATTCAGGAAGGAGAAAACATATTGAAAAGCTTAACCTAACATTTTATTTTAATCAAGACTTTTTTTCACCTCAAAGGGTAATAAAACTAATGCACACAGTCAGCAAAGTTTCATTTCCTCAGGTGATGCAGACAGAGTATTGTATCAGGTGTTAAAAGGGCTTCTGTGGGAAGTGTGGTCTCTTTCTCCTTTATACCTCCTCAGGCAGTGAGAGAAATCTGAGTATCTTCTTGAGACATGACCTATGAGTTTTCCCCACAAGATTTTTCTAAGGCTGAGTGAAGAGGGATGTGTTGGCAGCCATGGGGAAAAAGACAGCAAAAGAGGAGAGGGAGAGGAGGAAAGCTGCAATATCAAGAATAGGTCAGAACCAGGACTCATGGTTTGCACCAACTGGCACAGGGTACATGAACAGTCTTTCATTTTGACTATCTCCATTTTGATGACAAATGGGTAGGAACAGGAATGATTTTGATGCAGTTGCACTGCTTTGGCCTGTTGCTTAACTGCACTGTCTTGGATCAGAGAGCTGTTTTATTAAAACCAACCATGTTTGCCTGGGTGCATGTTTCGGATAGTTGTCCCTGGTTTGGGCTTGTTTTCATGTTTCATGTGAGACTTAATGTTCCCTCACCAGCTTCTCTTTGGTGCTCCCTTTGCCCCAGTCTATGGCTGCCAAAAGTGTTTCATTGATAGAAAACCAGAGAACTGTGTTTATTTAGTAGGAGTGACCCATTTAGGGCAGAAGTGGGGGGCAGGAGAGAAATCACATCTGCCAGATATCAGATTATGTATTCCATAACTGAAGTATTTACATAACTTTTCAGTGGCTACCATTTAAAGAAAGAAAACCACTGATGGGCCTTTTTTTAATATATTCTTCCAAGTTTGACATGTTCACTGTGTACTGCCAGCAATCATTTTGTACTTGGAAGGCGAAGTTACTCATATCTTTGCTGTGGTCCATGTGCCAGATAGCAAGACAGGACAGGCCTCCCCCATTTTCACAATCTTGGCATTCAGCTTCCAGCAGTGCTGGGGGTTGCCCAGCCCTGCACACCCACAGGGGCCCTTGCCTCTCAGCTGGGGAGAGCATGGGCTTGTTTCAGCACCAGTTGTGTGTTATCAGTAATGATATCTAGAAAACATTCATTTGGCCGTTTTGGTTAGTTGCCCAGTAACTCAGAAGAAACTGTCCAGTATTTCTCTTTGGAGGAAAAGAAAATGTGACAACAGGCAATTTAAGCATTGGCATTTGCAGTATTCCTATAGCTGGCCAGATTTTTTCTTTACTAAGGAATTATCCAAGCAGATTTCCTTTTCTGAGCAGAAGGTTCTCAGATAAGCCTTCCCACTCTGTGGCTATTGAGCGCATGTCTCAATATAGCTTTGCACTCTTTGATTGAAGCCTGAGGGTTTTCAAATGCTTCTGGAGCTTTTTTTGCTAGCAGTCACCCTCCTTATGTTGCTCAAATTATAGCTTGGTGAAATCCATGAAGCCCACGCACCTTCCACTTGCAGTGGGATGGTGCTTGGGCCACCTGGGCCACTCTGCCATTGACAAGTATGAGCTGAGTTTTTCACATCGGGGAAGGGCGTTTTCTATTTTTGCTGCAAGCCAAAGCTACCAAGTGTTGTCTCTGAATGACAGGCTGTATGCCAAATAAGAATTCACAAACAAACCCTGTAATTAGATAATGCATTACAATCAGTGGCAGGGGGGAAAAAAGCAGTCTGTGGAGACAATTAGCACTGTTTAAGTGGTTTTGATTGCCCTATTAAAGGGCACAGTGAGACCTTTGATGTTCTTTCATAGCGGAGATGTACTAAAGCTGTTTGTAATAGCTTATATTTGAAGGCTTTGGCAAGACTTTTTCACTCCTTATTTCTCTTCAGTTCCATCAAAAAACCCCATGGTCTGGAGCTAGAGCAAACTAGAAGCTTTCCCTAGAGATTTTCTTAGAAAACTTCCCTTTTACAGAATGCTAACTTACTCTTATTTCAGAGAAAAAGATAACCTCGTGATGCACTTCAGGTACAATGAACAGGAGGACGGCGCACAGTGGTGGGAGATGAGTGGTTTAGGAAGGAGACAGATTGCATTCTTTTTTAATCACCATTTGAAGTTTCTCTACACCCTGATAAGTATGTATAACTGGTAAGTTATAGCATTTCAGCCCAACTGTACTAGAGATATCTTCCCCTGGAATTTTTGTGGTGGAAATAGTAATTTACATGACTTCTTTGTGAAATTCTTGACTCCTAATAAATGAAATGCTGCCAGATAAATAGGAGGAATTATTTGTGTGTTCTAACACTAACTTTAAACCTTCTGCTTGGAGCAGGATGTTAAGCAAAATGACCTCCAGATTTTTCCTATAATCAATTTTTTTTCTACAATTTTCATTAGCTTAACAATCCATTCTCTACATGCTGTTTGTGTCAGTTAGTTTCTTCAGACAAGTTATTGCATATAGGTATATTGCAAATAGGTATATTTTCTTATCCCATCTGTTCAGTTATAAATACATTTTTCTCCTTTTATTTACATCTTAATATAAACACTGTGGACAAGACTACAAGAGCCCACTCTACAAAGGAACATTATTTAAAGTCCCAAAATTCCATCTTTCCAAATGCAATTCTGCTCTAAAGGCAGCTAGATTTTGGTTACCTTTAGCTTCACTCATTTCTTACTTCAAGGTCAACTCTCTTCCATCTCCAGTGCAATAATTCTGGGTTAGGAGTGTGGTACAGAAAGGTTATTCGTTATGCAGCAGCAATGGGTGTGGCTGTGCAAGGAACGAGCTGGCTGCAATCCAAATGGTCATCTGAACACAACAGCTACCCAGCTCAACCCCCTTCTTGCTGACTGATTTATCAGCATGTCCTGTGACATTTGAGCCTCACTGTGTGTCAAGCTTGATTTCCACACCAGTTTCAGAAACTAGCTGGTTTTCCACCAGTTTCCATCACCTGAGCAGACTTGAGGAGCAGTACACCACTACAATAAGTTGAAGCTTCAAGACTGCCATGGCGCCCAAATTCAACAACTAAGGCTAAAGTCCCCAGACAGTCCTCTGCTCTGCTAATCTCAGCATGAGGTTTCTGAAATCTTTTCAGTTCCATGCAGGGTAGAACAAATCACAGGAACAGATCTAGATATTTTATGTCGGTGGAAAGGCAGGAACAAAGCCTAACTTTGAGTAAGAAGTCAGGTGAATCCTGTGTAGACTAAGTAGAGGTGCCATGCAAAATAGTCAAAGCTCTGCAATATGATTAGGCCTGAGAATGCATCTTCTTTACTTGCTAACTGCACTTTTAAGCATTTTTTTCAGATTGAAACCATTAACTTTGGCTGTGCTCCATTTTTTCAGGCTGTACACTGTTTCATCAGATTCCTCTCACATGTGGTTTAACAACACCCCCACAGCAGCTCTAGGTGCTGAAGAAATCAGGAAGTGGAACAGCACAAACAAGGGTGGTCAGTGTGAGGGAGGGAACACTAGCAAGAGGACTTATGCGGAGGCAGATGCCAGGTAAATATAAATTCCTCTTAACTTATTTCAAGAAAAAATAAAAATAACGGCTTTAAAACCAGAGCATTGTATGGCCTATCTGAACTTACCAGCTTCATCAGTTCTCATTTCCAGGGGTCTCCATAATTTTGTTAACAGGTGTGCAATCAGTGCTTTTATAGAAAGTTATTTTCTCATGAGCCATGTGACATCCACCTATGCCCTTTACGTACAAGCCACATAGGTAGTACGTTTTTGCAAGTCCTTCCTCTGCTAGGTTTACACAGAACCAGGGGATTTCTGTTCATGCCATTGTTAGTTTAATAAAGCAATACTTCATACTGCTAGGTCATTCACTAAGAAATGTGAATGAAAAGTGATCTTGAGAAGACACATTATTGTCAGGGTTAAATTCTCTCATACTCTTCTAAGAAAACAAGGTTGTGGAGGAAGGAAGGAGTCAGGTATAAATACACAGACTCATATGGTGGGAGGAGACATGCTGATGCAGACAGAACTGTGATTGCTGCTATGTCACCATGGTCAGTGGCTCTCCAAGATCTATGCAGATTTCTGCAGAATAGCTGACCTGTCAGTTTGAAAGAACTGGCCAGGCAAGGTCCACAGTTTGCAAAAGGGCCATGGACTGTTTTCAGAAGGCCTGGTTTAGGTGCCAATTGATAATTAAGAAGTCCAGAACCAGCTCATGATACTGTGGTCATGCGCTACCAGTCATCCGAGAAAAGACAAGATGTAGACTTAGAAATAATAATAACTTTAAAAATTACTAGCAAAGCCCTTGGTTATGACTGGGGAGCAAATAATGACACAAATGCATTCCTCTGTGGAAGCAGCAACTGCTCTTCTCTGCTGGGCAGAGAAGGAGCCATGCTTCAGCAGCTCTAGATAATAAGAACAGCGTGTCAGCATCATGCATTGTTCTCTCAAGCTAAAATACTCCAGCTGCTGTGGCGACTCTAGATCAGCTCTTAACTGACTAGATACAAAAATCAGAAAGATAAAAGTCAGTTCAAAAATCAGTTAGGTCCCTAGAGGTTTTTCAAGTTGCTTGAGACCACTGATGGATGATGAGAGAGACATAGAAAGCAATTGACTTTCCAGGGCAATTGTTTGAGTCATGCAGAGTTAGCAGGGGGAAATTACATTTAAAATTTAAATTAAAAAGTAAGTGAAAAGCTTGAAGAATATAAATCTACATGCAAATGTAAACCTATAATTATAGATTACATATATGTTCTGAATACAATCCTATAGGAGCTAACCAATGAGGTTACTGAACCAGTCTCAGCAGCAGTGGCAAAACCTGGATTTACGTGTCTTCTCCATTTTGTTACACTTGAAGACCTTTAGGCCAGATGTCACCACTGTTGCTAGCATTGAGTCATCTGTCACTTCAGCTATGGTCTCACTGAAAATTATCAGAAATACAGTAAAAGCAAACATCTTTTTGTTTTTTGCTAAGGAGTTCCCCTAGAGACAACCGATAAAAGAAAAATTGGTTCTGCATTTAAATATGATAGAAGATATTTATCTACTCTTAGGTTTTTGGCTTTGATTTTCTGCATGTTGACTACCAATTGATATGTATACAGCTCACAAACTTGGTTTCACTCTCAGAGCTGGTGTGTGCTGCATTTTGCTTGTGGTAAGGCTTACTACCTTATTCATCTGTAGGAAAGAAAGGAAGATCGACACCTGCAAGCCTGCCTCCAAATTGGTGAAGTGTTAAAAACAATTAGGCAATAAATGGACTGTTTTCCAAGCAGAACAATGAAATTGCTGCCACCTAGATAAGAAATTGGTTTTAAATCTGGTCTCTTGTGTCTAACCTAGCACAAAAGAGATGGAGAGAACCTTCGATTATCTGATGGGTGGAAGTTGGGGTGACCTGTCAGAGGAAGCTGGAAGTTATGGAAATACAAAATCTGCTAATACATGGCATGAAGGCAAGAACAAATAGAAAGAGGAAGTGAGAGAATGCAGAAACTTTGCCACCTTCCCATACAGCTAGTACTTCTGGGGCTAGAAAGCAAACTGGGGAAGGGATGCTGAAGTGCCACAGATTTCTTGTGCCTCTCATGTGCTATTTGTGTGTAAAGTGAAAACAGCTCAGGCAGCTGCTTTACACAATATGAACAGTCCTGCATCAGCCACCCCATGCTGCCTGGAGAGTGGTAGCCTGCTAAATGACAGGTTTGGAACAGTGTGTCTCTGCAACCAGTCCTCTTTGGAGGCCTGGGCTTGGCACAGAGGCTCCCAAAGGGCAGCAGGTCAGCACGATGCTGTGACAGGGGCCAGAGCTGGCAACCCATATGAAAGCCCACCAGTGTCTAGGATCTGCTAAAGCAGACTGGCCTAAAGATACTAGTCTGAATACAGTCATGTGGAATAGCTGGTCTGGCCTGAGACAATGTTTTCAGTCTCTGAGAGCAACCCTGCCTGGTAATGAGGTTGGGCTGGGCACAGCTACTTGCAACCCATGGTTTTGCATTGCAATTACCCCCAGGCTTCATCTTTGGTGGGGACACAGCCATGACAGACAGGACAGACAACACAAGGCAGTTGCCCTGCAGAGTTAGGAGAGGCCAGGAAACTCTTGGAATTTACTTACATTATTAAGCATCTCTCTCCGCCAGGTCACAAAGAAAATCCACAGTGACAATGGGTAAAGGGCTGGTTCTGTTTTCCACTCCTTGGCATGCACTCCCTGTATGCATCTGTGCATGTGTTGGAGCTCCCACCAGGAGCCCTGCTATCTTCCTCAAAAAGACAGCATGCCTTCAGCACGCTCCTGGTCCTGCATGGCTCAAAAGGCACCAGTGTGCTTTCATTCACCGAGAGCACAGCCAAGGGAGGCTGCTTCAGGCACAGACCCTGATCACAGGGTTTTCTTATGTCCTCTTGCTCCACTATTGCTGTTTGCATTAATTTCTTGCCTGTGCATTCATGTGAGGGGGCAAGTATATCCATTGACAGCCTGCTCTTGTAGCAGTGGCCCTATCAGCACATCTGGTTAACAGTACAAGGCAATTGTTCTTTATTGTTTTATTCTAGATAAGACAAAGTGAAACATACCTCTTCTACTAAGCTGTTTCTTAAAGTGAACAAATGCAAAGTGTATAGGCATTTTCTGCATTATCTGAACTCTTTCTGTTCCTACTTTTTGACTCATCTGAAGTTCTCTTCTGCTCCTTGTTTTTAATTACTCTCTTGAATTCCTGCATTCTGAAGATCATCGCATCCTGATCCACTCACTGTGGTCTGATGTGAAGTGGTGACTTCTGCGTCAGTGAGAACACCAGTGAGAGCAGACTGCCCATGCTCACAGCATTTCTCATGGCTCTAGACCCAAGACACAGCCAACTCTGCACAGCAGTGTGCTGAGAGGCTCTGACCCAGATGGTGTGATGCAGATAGGAAGACCTCTTTAAATGGGAAATACCACTTCATCTGCCACAGGTATGAAAAGCAAAACATGGTGCTGTATGTTCAGCTACATAGAAAGATATCCCCCAAGGCAAAGCACAGAGAGCCTGGACCACGGATCGGAAGATCTCTGCTTGTTCCTGACAAATGAGGCTGGCACAGCTCTGGTGCTATGATAACACACAACAAGAAAGGCTTCTACAAGTCATCAGCATCAAAAAGACTGGGAAAAATGTTAGGCCACTGCTGAAGCAGATGGGTGTCCTGGTAACAGAAGACACAGGAAAGCAGAATTACAGAATGCCTTCCTTGCCGCAGTCATCACTGATGAGGAAGACTCTCAGAAGGCCCATACTTCAGCAGCAAGAAAAGAAAGCTGGAGAAAGAAACACTTCTCCTTGGTGGCTGAGGGTTGGGTTAGGCATGACTTGACAGACTTCTTAACACATGGACTGAGAGGGGATCTCATCAACACATATGAATATCTGAAAGGTGGGTGCCAAGAGCATGGGGCCAGAATTTTCAGTGGTGCCCAGTGACATGACAAGGAGAAATGATGCAAGCAGATTTTCTTCAATACAAGGAAGAACTTCTTTATACTGAGGATAGCAGAGCACTGTAGCAGGCTACCCAGGGAGGTCCTGGAATGTCCCTCTTCACAGACATTCAAAAGTCCTTGGACACATTCTTGTGTAACCTGCTGTAGGTTACTCTGCCTTGGCAGTGGGGTTGGATGAGATTATCTCCAGAGTTCCCTTCCAACCCAGCAATTCTGTGACTCTGTGCTTAACATGTGTATGCTTGACCTTTCCACTGGGCATGTGGCTGTGGCTGTGACTGGTGCTTCCCCAGAGATGTCCATAATCCCATCACACGTGAAGAAGTCATCCAGCCTGATCATTGTTCAGCAGTGTAAGTGACTGGAAGACCCCAACTCTGCTGGTGTCTGCATTCTCTCATTGCTTTTCCTAGTCCAAGCCAGCTGGGTAGGTCTAACCAGAATAATTCTCCAAGTGACACCTCCAAGCTCTTGTGTTCTGCCAGATACCATCTGCTTCAGGCTGATTAATAGCATCATTCTTGTGCTGATTTTCGCCATTTCACCTCTACCTGGTGGCCAGGAAAGATCCCCAAGCAAGGAAGAAACACCATGATGACTTTCAGCTGCCCCTCAGCTTTTCTGAAGCTGCAGACAATCTACTCAATCTGGTTCATCAAAGAATCTCAGTGACATGAACATTTCTTAAAGATGAGGTGTAAGTTTGGGAAGTAGCATGTGCTTCCTTATATGTTTTCCAATTCGACATAGCCCAGCAGCCAGGTACCATAGACTGCTAACCCTTTCTTCAGAGTCATATTGACTATCTTCATTTAATATGATCCAAGTATCATAACTCAAATCTGAGATTTGTCACTTCTTTGTGAGCTTCAAGTGAATTAATCTCAGATATCATTCATTGAAAAAGTAATGTTTTTCAGAAGAATGGAACCCTTACCTAGCTGTTAAATATGTGCTGTAAGGTGTAGCAAAGTTTACTGTTTGGCTATTTGATATATTGTGCCCAAATGTAGTCAACATTGGTAGGTTTGCTTCAGTTAATTCTTTTTCTTTCTTTTCTTTTCTTTTCTTTTCTTTTCTTTTCTTTTCTTTTCTTTTCTTTTCTTTTCTTTTCTTTTCTTTTCTTTTCTTTTCTTTTCTTTTTTCTTCTCTTTTCTTCTTTTTTCTTTTATTTTCCTTTTCCTTTTCTTCTTTTCTCTTATTTTCCCTTCTTTTCTCTTCTTTTCTCTTCTCTTTTTTCCTTTCTATTTAATTTCATTTCATGCATTGTATTTCTTTGATCATAGTATGTGTCAGACTCAGTAGTGAGTTCATTTCCCAGATTTTCTTTGCTGTCCTTCTGAAAGATAAACATGATCACCAAACTGGAGTAATGACTGAAAAATCCTGCAAAAAATTAGTATCAGTAAAGCAGAATTAGTGTCATCTGCATTCAGATCTTTGCTAGAAATTTTCCAGTAGATATTGGCCTCACATATCAAAGAGAAGTGAATTTTAATTTATCCTGATAGAACTTTTACTGAAGTTAATTATAAACTCATAATTATAGCTATTTGCAGCCAAAAATCTTATTTTAGGAATTATGCATATACATCAAGACAGCAGAAACCATTCTGTGCATTGCTTTGTGATTATTTAAGTGTTACTAATACACTCTGAATGTTGGAAGTTTGGAATAACGAATTTCCAATCACCAGGTCAATAAATTTTTTGTAGCATCTGATTTCTTCTATAACCAATTTTGAACAGCAAATGCCTTCAGCAAAACCATAGGCATGAAAAGTAGCTAAAAATGGCATGAACTACAGGTTACATCCCATTTGGGTTTTTTTTGCAATCGCATCAAAGCCACAAATGGTGCCTATTAAACAGAAGCATCTGGCCCATAAGTGAGATCTTCACTGCTCTCCAGGCATTCTCCTGTGATTTAGCAGTTGTTCCAGGGTGCTGACAGCAATGCCACTGCCTCGTTTCCTGCTCCAAGCACACAGGAGCTGAAGAAGGAGTGCCATATCTATGTCTGCCCATGCACCACCTCTTGCTGTAGGATACGGGCCCATTAAAGGAAGAAAAAGCACACAACAGGCTATGCCCTGAGCATTACTGGCATGCTGTGGGTGAGTGGCAGGAACCCAGGGATCTGTCACTCTTGTTTGGCACAGGAGAAACATCAGGGCATAGGGATGGCAGCAGCCCTTCCTGGTGTTGTCACAGGCAGATCTACTACTTGGTGCACTGATCTTGAAGCCAGCAAGGCAACCATTTGGAGTTAAGCACATGCTTACATGCACAGTCAAGTCACTGCTGGCACCCTGTATGGCTCAGCATGGGCTACTGCCTCCTGTGGTGGCACTCAAGAAAAGGTGAGGGATGTATGCATCTCTGGACATCCACTGAAATGTTTGTAATAGCCCAATACTGAAGATAATTGTATATATATTTTTGAGTGAAAGTATTTTGGACAGAGAGGGGGACAAAAATTGCAACATTTAGGATGATGCATTTAAATCTGAGACATACAAAACAGCAACAAAATTAATGCTTGTGCTCAGTCTCATGGCAGCTACCCTTGTATCTTCATAGCCTTTGCCTTGCTCACATACAGACAAATACACACACGTATGTATATGTCCTTCACACTATCAGCTTGTAGGCTAGCCCCGAATATTTTTGTGGAAGTAGATCAAAAGAAATTAAGCTGGAGTTCCCACCCCAGCAGGCAACCACCCCACGAGCTCAATGGTCAGGAGAGATGAAGCAGCCACACTGCTCCTTCCCTGTGGCTGGCCACGTGAGACTCCCCAGCAAAGTGCTGCATCACACCCATGCAGGAATGACCAACAGGTGGCCTGATTGTCTTCCCGTTACAATTTTAACATTATATGCTCTGGTTGCTGCTTAAAACTGACCGAGAAATCTTCATTCTAGAGGCAGGAAGTGCATTTCATTTGCATAGCTCTGATGGGATTAAAGGAGGCATTAGAGTAATTAAGGTCGGAGGAGCTTACCATTTTACTAAATCCTTAAATCCATCTCCACTCCATAATTCAGGAATATCATGGGGCAAAAGGTCACTGAAACAATTTATGTCAATCTGGCCTTCCATCAGAAAGAGATAAACCCTTTTCTGGACAAAGAGCTTTTTGGACAGTACACATATATATTACTTCCGCACAGACAACACAAAAAACTGTCTTGGTTACCATCTGAGTCCATTAACTACCCCATGATTTGAGTTTGGTTTTTTCCCTGGGTTTTGTTGGGGAAATTAATAATATCTTTTATGCATATGAGCTTACATGGTTTAAATTTAAAAAAACCCAAAACCTCAAAAAACCTTCTAGCTGAAACAGATCTTAAATATGCATTCCAATAAATGTCTTCCCAAGTTTAAAATATTAAAGGATCCATCTGTTAAAATGAGAATAATAAATGCACAGGGAACATTTGGAAGATAATGTATTATTGAATATTATGTGTTCTCATGAGTAAGCTTGCAGCAGTTATTACTTTTAATTAAATGTACATTTGACACTGCTGAAGACCTTAGCTCCCAAGGCTTCATTATTATCTGTAATCCAAAGCTGCTGGATTGAATTTAAGGAGCCCTGAGATAGAGTAATGGTGAGCAAAACTGCTCCAGGGACAGACACACATGCATGTATTGCCTTTTGCAAATTCAGTTAGTTCAAAGCCAAACAGATTTTACTGGGTGTCCTTCTCCACTCGCAGCCTTTATTGCCAATTTAACCCAAACTCTATCACACCAAAACAGTCCTAGAGGTACTCTGCAGAGCTCTGCACCAGAGGAGTTGTGGCATGCTGCACAGAGAAGGGGTTTGCAGAGCTCTCAGCCGTGTAATGCTTCATAAGGATATTTTAGTGAGGACCTTGATATCATGTCATACTTAAACCACCATTTGACCCTACCTAATCCAGTGGAAGATGTTGCTGCAAGGGTGGTAGAATATGTAGTATTTAAAAGGTCCCTTCCAACCCAAATTTTCTATGATTCTACTTGTCTAAGCTTTCCCAGATACCTGATTCAAGTCTCTAAGATAAACAAAGGGAGTTGAGGGATGAAAAAAGTGGGACTGAAACTGAAGAGACTTGTCAGAATTACTTTAACTGTGCTATGAATAAAGAAATCAGAGATTTGAAATTGATGGATGTAATTGAAGCATCTTTAGCCTTGCTACGTGCTGTCAGGAAGTTATCAAGTTGTCTTGAGACAGCTTTGGTGACACACTTGTCACCATTGGTGACCTCAATGTCACTCCAACCGTACATATGATGGAGTGGGTAGCAGTCTCAGCAGTGGGACAGCAAATACAAGTAAGAATTAAACTCCAAGCTACAAATTTCATGCAAGAGATAATCCAGAATCAGAAGAAATTATTTTTCTTCTAAGCCATAAGGTACAGTAAACATGCAGTGCAAGACCCCAGTCTGCAGCCAGGTGCTGCAATACAGCTGTATGCAAGGAAATTCCCTAGCAGGGTAATCTGTGAGTCACCCCTGCACAACTTTGCCCCTGGGATGGACTGTCTGGGGAGTGCAAGGAGACCAGGGAGCAACTTTCATTCACCACTTGCTTGTCAACTTGTATTTACATAAAGCAGCAATTAAATTCCTGAGTTTGCTATTTCCCCAAACAAGAAGCTTTTATTCAGTTCCCCAGATTACAGGCGTTGATCCTTGTTCCTGGAACACCCATGCCTGGCTCTTGCGCATAGCATGCCTATATGTGTGTATTTGCATGCGCATCTCCCCATGCTCCCTGCTGCCAGAGGCTGGTGCAACAGTGATTTGAGGAGAAGCCTTGTGTGCAGAAACTGATCCTGCCTTGCTGGTGCAGGGAGCATTGGCTAAACAGTCAAGAATAAATGCAGTAATCCTTGACAATTAAGAGGCCAACATGGTGAGATAACAGAGCCACTGAGGCAGATAGTGCCAGCCTGCTGGCACCCAAGCTGTGCTGGTGCTTCAAGCCCTGGTGCACAGTGGAGGTGTGCCCTGCCCCTGAGGAAGGAACCCATGCAGCCCCTGTGAGTGCTTGCACAGCCTTGCTTTCACCCTTCTCCCTCCCAGGGCCCTGACCTCTCTGTGCTGAGAAGCCCCAGGATCAGCCACCTGAATTTCTTTCCAGATGTGAACAATGGCTGTATCTGCATCAACTGGCTAGGTGCAGCCCGGGATGTCCCTCCATGCAGCAGTACCCCAGCTCCTGTCCCTGTCCTGAGCAGCAACATCTAAAGGCAGTGGTGTCTGGGCTAACAGTGCTCTGGGTGCCGGCTTGCTCTGCTGTGCACACCTAGTGAGACTGCGCTGTCCCAAACACGTTGTTGCAACATTTTCTCCACTCAGGAAGCCAAAGAGACAAGTATTTTGGTATTATTTTTAAAACCCAATCTCCTAAATCAATGAAGAAGATGGAATTTTCTTGACACACAAAACAATGCAACTTCAGAAAGACAACATAAAAAAGGAAAAAAAGCGTGCTGTGAAGAAGGGGGCACTTGGACACTTCTCTTAATCAAAGGGACAAACATGGCTTCTTGACCACTGACTGTTCCCAGCATTGCTACAAGAGTAGATGAGATGTCTGTGCTAATTAAACAGCATCTGCCATCTCCACAGGCTGTTTGAAAGTGCTGACTAGCTGGTGAACAGATTAGCACTGTCTGACTCCTCTACTAATAACTGATTCGTTACCCACATTTGGCAATGCTTTTCTAATTGTCAGTTAGAACTGCTGACATTCCTGAATATTGCTCCTCAGATGTAAATAATATTTATTTAAGGGTACTGTGGACTCTATTTTGATTTAACAAGTTCAAGTGAGCTTACCTGGAAGGACCAAAACAGGTTTTACCTCAGCTGGTATCTTAATTTCATAACAAACCTGTCATTATAATTCTTTCCCTTACAAGGACATATTTTAAATCATATGCCTAAATTCTGGGAGGTATTTTGAGTAGGGTTGGGATGGATAAAGCTGCTTTGCAGTGGGTTTAGTCTTTGAGAAACCATTAAGCCACTCTACTGAAGAGTGAAGTTTGACCAGGGCATGTATTAGAAAAACATTTTTTCGAAAGGCAGAAATGTAGACAATTCCAAATTCCTCTTAGGAAAAAAAAATCTAATACTGAAAGCACACAGCTATGTTTTGTCTGTGGTTTGTTTATGTAGGTTATATACCAACTAAAGAAAGTGCCTTTTCTGAAAATCTCATTAGAGTTATTTATGACACCATCTTTTAAAATAGTCTGGGAAAAATGTTTTGATGAAAATCATAAGAATGTAGTTGTTTTAAGTTCAAAATATCAAAATATGAAGTAATGAAAAGTTGTGGTTTTATTCTGCTTTCCCCTATTTCAATTTCTTTATGCTTTTTTACTACAAGTCTGTTGAACAGATGGCCACTAGCTCCTGACAGCGATACTTCACTAAGTCTTGGCAGGATGATGATGGCTCAATCACCCATTAATTCCATGGAGGATAATGGCTGAAAGCACCAGATCAGGTCACTCTTGTTGACCAGATTGTGCAAATCTGTACTGGGAGTAGGGAGGGGGAGGAGAAGGGGGGAGGGTTTCACTGATTCATTTGAAAGCTTTTTTTATTTGAATGTGCAACATTCACATGTCAGTCATTTTGAGTCCCATCACAAATCCCCACCCTGTCCTCCTGTGATCCTCCCATCTGGTGAAAAAGCCTTAATATTTTTCACCTGCAATACAAAAATCGCTCTCATACATGATGGATTTTCAATGAAAACCACTGCTGTGAGACAGTCACTACATAGATCTGATACCTGATCTTGATTCATACCTGGAGGCCAAGATGCAGCCCACCATAGAGACTGACCCTGGAGGCATCACACTCTTGCCAGATGGGTGCTGCACATCCCTGAGGGCTGGGCAGGCTCCTGGACAGCTGGTCCTTCTTCAGGGGCTGCTGCTGGGAAGAGGGCAATCAGTCCTGTAGGTAGCATGCAATAGGAATGGGAATCACACTCACTCAGCTCCCCTTCACCTCGAATGCAGCTTTGAAATGTCCCTATTTTCTATACAACACAATTTTAAGTGATCATTCCATTAAAAAAAAAAAAAAGTGAGAAAGGAAAATGGCAGACCACTATAAATACTGGTATTTTGATTCTTTTCTAAACGAGAGAAATATGGAATAAATTTCCTTGCTTCATTTCTTTCCTGCCTGCTTGCATTTTACATTTTTCACGTGGTTGTGTGGACACTCTGCAATCTGTCTCACTAATGAATATAGACAGTAGCAGTAGGTGGGAAGTTGCTTATTTGCATCCTTTGCACCTCTGTGTGAAATTCATTACCAGTTTATGTTACACTGAAAGGCTCTTGGAAGGTGATCAAAACACTTGAAAACCTGAGCTGTCACAGCCTGATGAATTTCACATGCAGGTCCAAACTGTGGTGTCCTTATTCAGCCCCCAGCAAAGCAAAACTCTCCATGCAGCCAGTGGCTGGGAAGAGGTTGAGATTGGCAAGAAAAGATGTTGAGCTGGGAGCCATCTCCTTCTACAACTACAGCTATGGCTCCAACAGCTGCTATATTCAGATTTAGCAGTTGCCCCAAAGATGTGTACAGGCACTCCAGCTGATGCACAGGTGAAACGACTGTGGCAAGGGATTTTGGCGTCTGTTAGGAGACCCCTAGCACAGCTTCCAGCAAAGATGAATGCTAGTGTTAATGTCAGGCAGAGGAGGCTGCTACAGTCAGTAGTAGCCAGAGCTCACCTGGCTCAGTGATCCTCTTGGGTCACCTCCCCTGATCTGGGCCCGGCTGCTGTGAACACCTGGAGAAAAAACAGCAGTGGAACACAATGAAAAGGCAAAACAAAAAAGTTAACAGGTTTAGTGGTGCATGGAAAGTATTCACACCCTCAGGACCTGCTGCACAGAGGACTGTGACTTTTCTTTTCTTTTTGTGTGTTACCTGTGTTGAGCCTGGATGTTCTCAATTAGTGTGTCCACTCATCTTGCAATTTATGATGACCAGTCACCAGCTGAGTGGTCGCTTTGTTTCTAAACCATCCATGCACCTCCACTCTGGATGCTCCTGGAGAAGAAATCAGCAAAATTCCAATGCTGAGAAGAGAGCTGGTACAGCAAATCTCAGCTAATGACTAGAGCTTCTTCAAAATTAAAAGCTATTGAATCCCTGGTCTGGAATGAGATTCTTCTCTTTCTGTTTTTAAGACATCTCACCAGTATATATGTTCTTCCTGAAATATCCATCTTCACCAAGGGCCTGCCTAAACTGAGTCCAGATATGCTCCAAATATTTTTCATGAGCACAGAAACTGGCATTCTCCACAATACCTGAGATCCAGTCAGCAAAAGTTTCCACTAGTGTCCTGTAGCCATACCATGAGGAAGGCACAAGGTACCAGCCCTCGGTATCCCTCCAGGCAAGGGCAACATCACCACCATACCCACTATAAGTCAGACAAAGAGGACCCACTGGACAGCTTTGTCAACCCTGTCCCTGCCAGTGGTCTGATATGAGATGTTGAGATGATGTTTATGGAAAAAAAGGCACTCTTCCTCTGCCCCAGGGCCTGAGGGTCCCTCTTGTTTGATGTGTTTGTAAATAAATCTCCATTTCCAAGGAGACTGTTTCCTGTTAGACCCTGTTAAACACTCCTCTTCTTGTCCTGGCTTCCTGTGTTTGAAAGACCTGAACACTGTTTGTCATTTCACCATACCTAAATTACCCTAAATGAAGTAAGGGTTCATTTACAGCTACATGAAATATAAATGACGTGTAAACAATGACAAATACAGTCACAAGCATGTAGAGAGATGACCAGAGAGTTTCAGTTGTGGGAACAGAGAAGACCAGTGCTGTTGCAGGGGCCAGGACATATCCACTGAACTAACATTTCAGCACTGAAAAAAGACTAAAAGGAATGCCAGGGAAATATTTTCCTTCCACAGTTTCAGAATGTTTGGATAGTTCCTCTACACCCCTTTATAAAGGAAAACATGTAAAATTAGTAAACTTCGTTTTATTTATAAACAGTAGTGCTACCCTAAGGTACATTCTTTATTTTCTCTGGCTATTATTTTCTCTTTCCTATTCACATTAAGCTTTAATTCCTTTCATATAATAGACATTTTCTACATGTGAGGATAGATATTTCAGCACAATAACCTGGTGGAGCAAATCAGTATTTCTTCCTAGACATTTCCTTGTCATTCTCTACAAAGACTTTTCCATACTGATTTTTAAAGAAATTTCTAAAATCACCTCAGTGAATTGTTGACTTGGCTACAATCTTTTGAATTCATCACCATCCACCCACTGGATTTAGATTCTGTTAGCCAAAAGTTCACATTGTGCAGAAGCAGCTGCATTGTGTACCTGCTGCTAAACAATGTCACGTGGCACATGACATAACCTAAGTGGGACAAATCCAAATCCTTCACTTAGGTGAAAGAAAATCTTGTGACATACCTCCCCATGTGAACTGGGAGTATTTGCAAGTCATTCATTGCCCCAAAATAATTTTTTTGGTTGGAATTCATAGCTGGTTTAGAATAGGAGTGAAAGTCAAAGACTTCACAATATATTTATCAGCAATCTCCCAACAGTAAGGAGAGTCAAAGTATTATGTGCATTTCCATTGCAATTAGCTTGCAGTTAACATCAATGAACTAGGCTTGCACAGATAGTTTTTTGTTCAGTTTTCAGAAAAATCACCAACCTAACGATGAGGATTGATTTTCACAGGTTTTTCCGCTGAATAGTGATGATGGCAAGGACAAAATAAATTTTAAATATTTAAATTTTGTTGCATCATATAATCAATGAATAAAATAATCATTTAATAAATTATGCTTCCATGGAAAAATTGGTCAGCTTGCTCTGATTCACTTATGTCCATCATACATAAATGTTAAGGTCACTGTGAGTTTTGCCATTAATGGGGCTCAGAATTTCCTCCTAAGAACTGATTAGTGGGAAGGTCAGATTTTGTACAGAAGGTTAAACACAGACATTTCATGTTTGCGTTATGAACTCCATCATACTGTTAAATTATAAAGATTTTGCACCAAACCAATGCTGTGTGAGCATACGTACTGTAATCAGGTCTTTAAAACAAATTTTTAAGATAGGAGTGAAGTTCCATTTATCACAAGTTCAGGGACATTTATTATCAAGTGCAGAAATTAATGGTTTTGAGAAAACTGTTCCTAGGGTATCCTAGGTGCTAGTAAATGTTGGGGGTTTTTGTTTTGGTTTGGAGATGGGTTTTTTTGTTTGTTTTTTTGTTTTGTTTTCAGTTTGGATTTTTGTTTTTGTTTTGGTTGTTGCTGTTTTTTTGGGATTTTGGTTTTTTTTTGTTTGTTTTTTTTTTTTTTTTTTTTGTTAAATGGAAAATGTGGAACCTTGGATTTGCACAACTTATCAACTTCCTATTTCTTCACAAGAACTTGCTTTCCACCTTGTGCAGCTGCTTCTCAGGAATGACAAGGATCCATGCTGTACTAAAAAAAGCAGTTTCTCTCACACAACCTTTTAAATTATTGTTTACACTATCCTGCATGTCAAATGTTAGAAATATCACCTGAAATCCACATTTCCTTTCTTCATTTTCTCTTGGTATTTCTCTCCACTTATGTTGACCCATCGTCTTTATTACTAAACGTAGAACTGCCACCTTTCCAAGTCTCCTTTCACTGTTAAGTGAGGAAACTACGTTTAAGAGATATCTGCTTGTAAAACCTGCAATCATATATATTTAGTGCTTGTTGCGGATAAATACTGTTACAGGTTTCCAGGAACCATGTTTGCCACTGAGTGCTTGTAAAGGGTCTGTAGCACCTTTACGACTCAGAAGAGGAAAAGGACAGGGAAGTGAAAGAGCTAAAGAGCAAGGAAACTTCCATTTTCATACTCTGGTTTTCCAGAAGTAAGTTTGCAGCTAGTCTGTTCTGTTGAGAGCTAAAGGGGATTCAGTTCCAGAAATATGTTGGCTCAAGAACAGTTTGTAAGAAGATTGCTCCTCCATTTCTGTGTTATTAATGTGCTATAAGTGACATTACATTCAGTAAACTGCTGAATGATAAAAGGGAGTGACGTTGTTCCGAAAGTGCTTGTAAAGACAAAAAACAGTTGGATCTATCTGATGCTGTGCAAATAAAAAAAGATGCTTACAAGCATTTTCCTCCAAATAGAATAATTTTTAGGAATTACCATTGTTAATTTATGTTGTGATGGCACACATATTTTGAGGTCAGGTTGCCTTCTATAAAGAAGGACATGAGAGTTACAGGACAGGAAAAGAGGCAGTGAGTGGAAATCCCTTATTAACAGAAAGTGTGTTCAATATAACTTGCTGTCTGGTTAAAAAATAGTTCACTTCTGCTGAAATTGTTGTGCAGGCAAAGGCCGCTGTTTTCTCCCAATTGTACTTATGTGCAGAGACCTGCTGGCAGCTCATGAAGATGATGTGGCTTTCTGACCTGTAGACTCTTTTCATGTTGCACAACTGGGAATCCAGGATCAAATGCAGAAGCAAATACATTTACTAGCAGACAGCCAAACTTTGCAATTAGTAACTGAAACAGCAAGAAGAAACTAAACTAATTGGGGAAAAAAAAAAAAAAACCAAACCAAAAAACAATCAAACCCATAAGCACATTTACATTATGTGTAAATACCATTCTTCACCTTATATGAAAAATAAAAAGTATTCAAAAGAAAATACAAGACTGAACTCTATCATGACTTAATTTTTGACAGGAAATCCTGTGTGAATTTCTATTTGCTTTACCACAAAGTTTGGTGTTGATAGAGTTCATACACCTGCTTCTAAAGGTGATTATCCAGCTTCTCTGCAACATCCCTTGCAGATATGAAGCCATAATCAAACACAGACAAATCTGTCAAATGCAGACATCTGTTTTTCAATCCTGCACCTAATTCATTTCCGTGTAAGCAGAAGCTCTGCACTCAGGGAAGCCAGACTCCCCTTGGGCTCTCAGCCTCGGGCTCCCCATCACCCTCAACCTCACTGTGCAATTAGCATGACTGAATCTGCCACTGCTTGCAAAGGTGTAATCTGGCCATGAACTCACTACATCAGGAGATCTTTTAGCTGTACCAAGACAGCTGCAAGGTGCAAGAGAAACCTGAGCACACACTATTGTTATCAAGAAGCTATTTCTAGTTTAGCAACCTCACCACAGACTACCACTTTGTCTTCCAAGCAGAAAAAAAGCCATTTTTCCTTGTAATCTTGCAATTATTGAAGTAGTATGTCTCTGAGATTTTATTCTTATTGGAGCATTACCCTGAATCGCTCTTGTCTGCATCAGCAGATGTAAATAGCTTTTTTTTCTGGCCTTTCTTCCAGAAAGTACTTTTGTTCAGGTGCATATTTCTGGAAAAGTCTATTGAATATATAGAATTTTCCAGAAATGCACGCATACTTTTCCAAATGTGAATGTGATTTCAAGCACAGTATATTTCAAATCTTATTTCCCACAGATCACCAGTTAAACTAATTTTTCAAGTGTATTTCATTTGAAGGGCCTTCTGACTTAGACTTATCTCCCTGGGGTCTTCAGTTTTCTACTGCATTTTTGCTTTTCCAAGATGTCCCCCTGCATTCCATGGACAGCCCCACACTGGAGCAGGTGTGTGCCCAAAGGGGGTTGTGACCTTGAGGGAAGCCCATGCTACAGCAGGCTTCTGGCAGGATATGTGACCCTGTGAAGAGAGGAACCCACATTGGAGCATAAGAAGTCCTCACCCTGAGGAGGGAGGAACAGCAGTGACAACGTGATACGCTGGCTGCAACCCTGATTGTCAGTCCCCTGATGGTGCTTGTAGAAGAGGTCAGAGAAAACGGGAGTGAATTTGAGACTGAGAAGAAGAGAGGAGCTTAGATGGTTTTAGATTTAGAAAAGACGGTTTTATATTTAATTTTTATTTATTTACTACTGTGATTTTATTTAATTCAGTAATAAACCGAATTAATTTCCCCTAGCTAAGTCTGCTTTCCTGCGAGAGGTCTGTGGGCTGGGAACTGGTGACATACTTGCCTCTTGGCATCAGGAACTTCCAGCAGGATCTGGATGTGCAGTGTGGCTGGAACAAGACTTGCATCCTGCAAAAGCCTCTCCTCTAATACATTTTTTACAGCTTCTGAAATATTTAACACAATCTCTTTCTTGTGTTACTCTGCAGAAATTTTAATTAGTGGAAGTATTGCTGGGTGAAGTAATGCGCCAGTGCTTTCCTCAATGAGATGTCGGCTGGGAGGTGCCTTTCCCCAGCATGTCTCTGGCATGATCACCCCTGAGGAAAGTAACTCTTCGTGAAGAGGGGGCTCTCTTGGTCCTCAACAAACCTGCCTTTATCGCAGAATGGGTTGGTACTTCAGAGCTGGAGTCCTTCTCCTTTTGCCACTGAAGCACATAATCATCCCAAAGTCCAAGTCATGAAAGGAGAAGGCAATGACCATTCTTCCTAAAACCAGGTTACCTATTTTCACCCTACCCTGAATGGTTGTGGAGATCAAACTAATTTATTAACTTTTTACATGCATAAGGTCAAATTTAATCTTGCTAGCACCATTTAATCAAAGGCAATATTGCTCAACCCCTGGTTCAGAGCTGGAAGCTGATGTTTAAACCACAATCTGGTGAAACATTTCATGGTACTAAATTACTTGTGTACCAGTGATGCAAAAGCTGACCTTTTAATCTACAGACAGCCAAAGCTAAAAATGCATCCCCATTCAAGCTGCTACGCAAATCTCTGGAAGTGACACTCCTGGGTTACGTCCATGGAAATCAGATCTGACAAAACTGCACTGCTCCTAAGGGTGTGAAAGCCAAAGCCCACCCATTCTCCTACACTGAATCCTTGAATGCTTCTCTTTTTTTTTTTTTTTTTTTTTTTTTTTTGAAAGCCATCCCTTTGGTTCAATGCAGAAAATTCCCTTTCAGTCTTGCATTTCCTATCTTCAGGTAAATCCATAGAAAGGCCATGAGTCAGACATCAGACATTACCAAATATTTCAGTGTATTGCAACATGAGGAACCAGGCCCAAATTATTTAGTAACTAGCAGAACACTGTATTCACTGATGCCAATATACCTTTGCTCTTTGGGCCAGGTCAATGCACTTGAAGCGGTAGCTTTTATAAACATAATCAGAAATGTCCAGCCTCTTATTATCTGGCAATATGATTTGTGGGCTTGAGGCAGAAAAGACTTCGGCAGAAACCAAATCCAGTCTTACACAACCATTTCATTTGGGGTATATCTTAATCCCACCTTCCTGGTTTTTGTATGCTTTTTAAACACCTATTTTGTTGTATAACAATGGTTTCTGCTAGCGTGTTTGTAGTCATCCCTAGCTCTCAGATGAAAGAGCACCATCTGCCCTGGGCTCTTCTGTGATAACGCAGTGTGGGAAAATGAATTTGGCAAACCCAAACTAAGAACATCCTTCAACTGTGACCTGTGAGGCAGGAGGTGAAAAGGGGAGGAGTGGGGGCAGCCCCAAGGCTGCATCTTACTCCCTGCTAAAGGCTCTGGAAATCACATTCCAGCTGGTTCACCAGGCTCCCAAAGACTGGCTGCATGCACACTCACCACAGGAGGTAATACAGTACTGTACCAGAGTAATCAAAGAAGGAAATCAAACAGCCCTATTGGGAAGGCCCTCCAAGTGCTATAAACTCATAACAGTTATTTCATCTTAAAGTCAATCAAAATATATCTGTTTTCTAAAACTCAGTGTCTGAAGGCAAAGTGGGAGGCCCATTCCTGCTCTCTCAGGATCCAGTGCTAATGTGGAGGCTCTCACTCCAGAGGAGTGTGCCTTACTGGAGACAGCCAGATACTGGCACACTTTGCAGATGCTGCTGAGACAGAAAAAAAAAAAAAAAAAAAAATTGATGCATGATTTCACCTGGTGATATCCTTTGTTTAATACAGCTTGGAGAGCACAAAGCAGCTGAGAAGTGACAGGGGCAAAGTGCTGCAAACAGCAAAACAAGTGGTAGATGGAAACACAAACTGGTGGAAGACATGCTCTGGAAGACTCCAGGTAGGTGTCCACTGCCACAGCCCTCAGTGCTGGCTCTTGTCCTAGTGCTCCACCAGGCCAGGCTGCTCTCATACACTCTGCCAAAGACCCAAGAGGATACACACTCTAGTAAACACAAGGAAAAGTGGAAGGAATTGGCCAAACTCGCAAATTAGAAAGACTGCTAGGATATAATACGAAACCACTGGAATAAACAGGCATGAAATCGGCATTCCTTTTTCACAAACTGTGCCAGCATTTCTAAGTCTTGGCTGCCTGAACTTTAGCTCTGGTTGAAAACTTCCATGTAACTATAGTAATGAGCATTTTTAGGCCAATAACAATAGCTCATGGGATAAAGAGTAGTATTTCCCAACACAGATTATCTTGATCTCCAGTGCAGTGCTGGGTATATTTTTGTAGCTAACTCATTGGTATTTGCTTTATAATCTCAAACCACACATACAGATCATACCACCAGGTTTATTTGCACATATTTTTTATAGCTTGCTTGCTTATTTAATGATTTATGGGCATCATTAAACACTGCTGCTCTGTCTTTGAGGTGCTCCAGGAGCAAATGGAAGTGACTTGGAAGAGCACCATCTCTTTGCCTGGTGAGGAATGGAGAGTTCAAAGGTCTAAGTACTCCTTTATGCCCTCATCTCCTGCCCTCATTATGGGCACCTCTAGAGCCCATTCTCCATTGGGGTAGGACAATTAAGCAAGGACACACAGGACTCAGCTCCTCCTTCCTCACAACTGACTTCACCTCAATCTTTTTCCAGGCAAGGCAGGGCCTTCCTGTGCCCTCACAGGACTCCTGAATCCCAATTTATTGTCCATGGGTTTGGGAATGGGTCACTCTCACAAACTCTCACAAAGGCTAGAGGAGCACTTCTTATAGAGGAAGAGTTAAGGTTGTTGTGAAATTGATACTGCAGAAGGCAACTCAAATTTTCCAGTATTGAGAGGTTTAAGTCAGTTGTGCTTCAAGCCTTTAAGCACTGAATTCATGTTTGGGAAAGTACCAGGAATCATCAGCCTCCCTACCTGACAGCATTCATTTTTCAGATGCTTCAAAGTATAACAACAATATTGCTCTTCCTATGTAGTATGATGGCTCCCACCCAATCAGCCATCATATCCCAGCATCACCTAAAAGAACAGTAGCAGAAAAAGGGCTGGGGAAATGTCATCATCGGCATGCAGGACAACTGCCCAAAACCTGCATACCTGAGCACTCTTCCTGTATTCACACCTCTCCTTGGTGCTGTTTGTGCCAGCAGAAATCTGCATGGGGGAGGATCAGAGCATCCAGAGGGCAGCCCTCACTCCTGCAGGCCACAGCAGGCAGGCAGGCTTTGGAGAAGGAGAGCAGGTGGCCAGCCAAGAGTAGCACAGGGTGAGTTTGCACTGAGATAGGAACATTTGCCTCTGCCAGCACTGTGCCCAGCTTGGCCCAGTAGACTCCCAGTGTTGGATAAGTATCCCACAGCAAGGAGTCTCTGAAGAAATGCTAGATGTCGAGTTCCCTTGAACAGAGGCAGTGAAGGATTTGGACTGTGATAACACAACATAGATGAAGACTGGTGCAAAGTCAGAGAGTCTATTTGTGGAGGATTTGGTGGTTATTTTTTTCCCCTGCTGCTCACTGAAGAAATTGTGACAGTCCGGCAAATGCTGTACACAGCCCTCTTTCTGTGGTCCATACCTCAGGGATGCTTTGACAGAAGGACAACGCCTCTCAACAGAGCATGCTTGCTGCAGGAAATGAAAATCAGTATTTGGGCTTAATAGGGCTGGGTCATTTGGAGTTTTAGAGCAATCTGCATATGAAAAGCATATGTGTGTGGGGCAGGCCGTATCTACAGAACACACTGTGTCAAGTGACCCCAGAATAAATTTATTCTCTCTCCCTTCTAAGGCATAGTAACTTTCAGAACAGATGGAGCATGTGTGGGAGTTTCAGAGCCCATTGAAACATTGACTCTGAGAATGACAGTTTTGCTCTTAGGACTGAATTTTGACAAGAAAAAAGCAGGTGGAAACATAGCAATGCGATAGCATAGCAATTCATATTCCGAGAGCTGTCAGAAATGCCCCCAGCTGCCCATAAACCATGTCCTGCTGTGCATGTAACCCCAATTTCCTTAAGTTTCTCACCTTAATCCAGAGAGAATCAGTCTGTACGCCCATTATTTTTTTTCTAGTACCCTCTCCCTAAATGTTCTTGGGTGTCAACCACCATACTTCAAGTGGATGACCTGTTATCAGCCCAGAGAGGGTCAGAGGCACAGTGTGATGTTCAGATGCAAGCAACCCGTAAATGGTGTACTGTAAGAGCAATAATATTTGGATGGCATATGAATTTTTAAAAAAGGGGTTGCATCTCAGGAGTCTCTTGTTCAAATTACCCCAGATTTGGCCTCTAATCCACACTTGGAGAGCAGCTTTCAAGGGAATTCTACAATTCATATTAACTGTTTAGGTGTGTCTGCATTGCACAATGCAATGTACTGGAGAGCTTACTCAGTCTAATGCCAGATAAGCTAGCTCCCAAAACAGAAACATCACAGCTGCCCCAAACAGAAGACATACCACCCACATTCAAACTTATCTCTCTACATGTTGTGTCACTGGCATGAAGATTCAGGTGGAGTTTACTCAGGTCCCAGTGAGGCACCACATTACCCTGTACAGACATGCCTTCAGAACACAGACAAGACTGAAATAATGTTAACCTTTTTTTTACCCTGACCTCCTAAGAAAAATAGTCCTTTGTAACAACACTGTTTATATCTGTCAATCCCATATGCCTCTCAAAAGTTTTTGATCCTGTTGCTGTCCTTGTCAGTTAAATTTAACTGAGATGGAGGCTTCAGCTTTAAGAGCATTAGGTGGCTACACATAAGGAAGAAAACCCAAATGAATATTCCCAGTGAGAGAAGGGCTGCAGTGGGAGTTCACCTCCACTTTTGGAGGGCTGGAAGCATGAATGGTAGAGAGACCCAGGAAAGCAGGCTGAAAGTGCTCCATGGTGGCTGGGGACAGAATATCCAAAGAGCAGCCCTCAAGAGAAGTGTGAAGCTTTCAGCAAACACTCCTCCCACACATTTTAACTTTTCAGCATCCAGTAGCACCACTTAAGATAACAACACTAAAAGGCAGAGGCTTTTATTATTTACTTTGAAAAGCTGAATACTTCACACAATGCTTTCATGCCATGCAGCAAATTTGGGAGAGTTGTTTTCCCCAGCTGTTGTTGCATGTTTCTTAGTGTCTCTGCTGCAGGCAGCCAGAGGCTGGCAACCACAGAATCACAAAATCTTTCATGTTGGGACATACCTCTGAGATCATCAAGTCCAAACTTTGGCTGATCACAGCCTTTTAAACTAAAGCATGTCACTAATGCCACATCCAGTTTTTTCTTGCACATCTTCTGGAATGGTGATTACACACCTTCTTGACCAGCCCTATCCAATGTTTAACAACCCTTTCCATAAAGCTATTCTTTCTGATGTCCAGCTTGAATCTCCCCTGGTACAGCTTGAGGTCATTTCCTCTTGTCCTGTCACTTGTTGCCTGGCGAAGAGACTGACCCCCATTCAGCTACAATATCCTTTGAGGTGGTTTCCCCCAAGTCTCCTTTTCCCCAAACTTAACAACCCTGGCTCCCTCAGCTGCTCTTTATATTACTTCTCAAAATCCTTCACCAGTTGCATTGCTCTTCTCTGCACATGCTTCTGCACCTCAATATTTTTCTTGTAGTGAGGAGCTCACAAGTGGACACAGGGCTTGAAGTATTGACTCACCACTATCAATGTTGGTACCTTCATTTGTGCACAAACTTTAAACAAAAGTGAAATTCAAAATTCAGGGGCTGAGGAACAAGGAATACATGCCTTGGTATAGAAAACAGCACTCAGTCTTGATGACTTGACAGGGACATTCTGGCCAGGCTGGGACACAATTTCTGCACCAGAGCAGGGAAGGCCTGATTGTCTCTGACAGCTGCTTCAGAATAAGTCCACAGAAACTCCTACTGGCTGTTTCTAACAACCTTCTAGCAAGGGGGGGAGACCAGAGCCAAGGGGAAGGAGGGCTGGCCGGGCACAAGTCAGCACATGTCTGTCAAGACTCACCAGCCCAGCTTTATCCCCTCTCCAGCAGTGCAAGTGCAGCTCAGCGTGGAGGCACGCCTCTGCAGCTGCCAACAGGCACCCTCAGGCTCCAGAAAGACATATAGAGAAAAACAGTACTGTAATTTATGCCACATCTTCTTATCTCCTCCTTTCACCACCAGGATGCAAATTAGTCATAGCTTTAGTAAGTGATTACATAAGCATCATATTAATTTTGTTCATATTTCCCCAAAGAAATCAGCAAATTCTTAGAACAACTTGGACCCACAGATTTATTTTCCAGGCAGCATGGACTATTGGCAGCTGAGGTGCAGTCATTTATCATTTCACAATGAAGATAATCTGGTTAACAAACCAAATTTCTTCCAAAAGAAAAAAGAAACAGCAAGCGAATAGGCAGTGACAATCAAAAGCCACAAGAGGGTTTGGAGGAGAAAGCAACTTTGTTTCAGCCCATTGTTTTTTGCATTGTATTGTCTAAAGCTGCCTGAAGGTTCATTTGTTGCCATCCAGAATATTCTATTACACAAAGTATTATTTAAAGATACAGAGAAAGACTACACATTTGCAGATGGAAAAGGTCTTAATGAAGTTCAATATAAAAATGCCCCAAACTCTCAATCCTATATGATTTGATAGCCCCAGAGGACCCATCAAGAACACCTCCTACTGACTGCCACCTCCTCCAGATTCTGCTGAATGATACATGCACAAGTTTCACTGGAAGGAAAAATAGGTTTGATGAGAAAATTTGCTGCTGCGTTCATTTTGAGTGCAATAATAGGGCAGTGAGAATGAGCCCTTGGCAGGAATGTGAAATCTCCTCAGCACAGCTTAGATGAACTTGATTTGTGCTAAAGAAGTAGATCCACATAGCCTTTGGCCAGCCCTTGCTCTGCTCTTCCTCATTGTTAAGTGCCTTTCTGGGAAGAAATAGCTTCTTGAAAACCTGTATGAGCTAAGGCAGATCTTGCCTGATCCTTCTTCAGGCATGGGGCTTCTCCTGGCTGCAGATATGGGCTGACACTTATAACACCTGTCTTAAACCTGGGAGAAGGAACAGGGCTTATTCTGTAAATAAAGTTATATTATTTTATCTTTGCATGGAATATTCTCAATCATGAGCATTCTGGAGGGGGACAGGCTGATGAAAACCAGGAACCTTGAACTGCCAATTTTATGGTTTGTGTTTTCTTGCAACAGACAACCTAACACTCAGAGGGGATGAAAGACAACGCCTGAGCATAAAGTTGCAAAAGGCCAAGCACAAAATTCCTTGCCTGTAAGCACCAAGATATACAGAACTACACAAACTTCTGTGTAGTAGGACCTCTTCTACAAAATTTGTCAACCTGGGGCTGAATGATGCTGAATGTACCTTGCAGTTCCACTGTGGAGACAACCAATCTAAAAAGGTCCCCACACAGGACACAGTGGATAGAGTTCACAATAGCCCTACTGCTGAAGCACCCTTTGCCACAAGCCCATGGTGAAGAAGGCAGGAGGCACCCATCAGCCTTCAGCTTCCCTGGCCCATTCTCAGGGTGATGTTGGTCTGGTGGGTTTGCCTGGAGGTGCCCATTGCTTCCCAGTACTTTCCCCTTCTGCTCTTCAGGCTCAAAATAATGCCCCTGAAATAATTCATAGCTCTCAGACAAGGGTTGCCTGACTGGGGGCACTGAGAGAGAGCAGAACAGAATAGACTGTGGTAAAAAATAGGAGAAACATATCTTTGCCAAGTTCTACACCTGGAGAATGCCTGTGTATAAAAAACCTCAGAGCTGAACATCCTAACAGTCTCTCTTTTGACTGCTAGTCATCTCCCCCCTTCATACAGGGCTGTCTCCAGACTTTCCCTTGAGATGATGTGGTTACCACACATAAAAGAAAACAGGCATAAAAAACACCTTTTCAATCCAAACAACTGGAGGAAAATGTGTTTCTCTGTTATTCAGGGGCCAAACAGTCAAGTACTTGTTTAGAGCCTGAGAAACTGTGTCCAGGTCCCTCCTCAGCTTGACAGGCTTTACCACAAAATCTGCCTGCAAAGCATCCTCCTACACTGGTGTGTTCAGGAAAGCTGTGGTTTCTTCCCACCACAGACGTTCTTCTTTGGATCAACACATATTTGCCAGATTAGAGGGAGAAACACCATCAGTGCAATGTCAAAAGTCCATCAAAAGCAGAAATGAGGCAGACCAAGACCAATACTTACACAACCTGCTAACACGGCATCACAAATCACTCTGATGCCTTGTGCCAGGCCCCTGTCCTACCAGGCAGTGATTCCCAGGAGTGCCACAAGCCCCATCTTCTTTTGGTGCGACAAGGGTGAATGTGTTTCTGCTGATGCTTTCTTGAGGGAATCATGCCATGGGTGCCTGTTTCACCAAGTCCCATGGAATTCATGGGGTGAAAAAAAAAAATGGGTGCCACACTGACTGGGCTGGTACGGAGCCTCCATGGACATGGACAACTCAGTGCCAAGGAATGAGAAGTCCTAGAAACCCTTTGGCTCCAGGCAATCCCTCAGCTCAGAGGAGGATTTGTACATTGAAACATTAGACCTGAGAGTGGTCTGTGGCAGTCAAGAGCTACGTCTTTTTTCAGATTAGGTAAACATTCAATGCAGACTTTGTTGGAGATGGGATGTTTCTTGCAAGATATTTCATGGAAACCAGCTGGATTGAATAGCACAGTTGCCAGCCCAAGCAGCATGAGATCCGAGTACAGGACAGCAGGTAATGAACAGCCAAAGACTAATATAATAAGGAATATTTCTACACTTCTGCAAGAATGATTGTAACAGCCCACTTCACCTTTCTTCTCTTCAGCTTTTAGTTATTCTATACCCAACAGCCACAACTGTATTCTGTGGATCTAGAGTGGTTTTTTCATCAGATTAAGAGCTACCGAAGAACTTCAGGAGAATTCTTGTCCTCTGCGTTGAACAATTTCATTCTCTCCTCTCCACCCACCTGTGGAGTTTAAGTACTGAAACATTTGAAGCTTAGTCCAACAAAGTACTTTGGCACTAACTGCACAAAAGTTCTTCACGACCAGTAATATGAGTAGCTATTTTGAGTTTTATTTAGGAGATATTTATTTTATATAGCAGCGGAAAGCATTAATTAAAATTTCACTCTAGATAGCTAGATTATGTTACAATAACATTTTTGTCTATGTACTTCAACTACACCACACATTTTGCAGCACACATCTGCAATTCAGAGGGCAGTTATATCCAGGATGCTTTGGGGGTGACGGAGGCTGTTCTTTAAATATGCCTGAATTAATTTCACAAACATAACATAGTCTGTTCCACTACATGGTATGAACTGTTGTTTTTGTACAGTGAAGGAGCCCAAGTGCAGGTGCTTTTCATTGACTGGTTAATTATTTCCCTCAAATTGTGGAGAGATGATGGACTCTATTGATTGTATTTTTGAAGAGCAGAAACATTTTGTGATAACTGCTAACCTCCAACCATCTGTATTTCTTTGAAATCTTTGAATGATTTGTTTCCAAGCTGAGGTTTGATAAATAGGGTTACAGCTCTGAGCACAATTCTGAAGCCAAGCTTGAACTTCCTGCAAATGAAAATTCATTATGAAACATAAACAAGTCTCTAACTATGACATGAACGATACAATCAAGAGTGGAAATCATTCAGCTGTGATTAAAACAATTTTTCTATGCAGGTGAATCATTGTTCTAGACTGAGCATGTGAAAAGAATTGGGTTAGCCTTACCTTCTCTGTCTTCAATTCAAGTAATTAAAAGTTAACAGAATGTCACAGCCATATAATTACCCAGAAATAAAACCACAGGACTGTCTATTGTGATTTAAATCTAAAGCAGAATGGGACTAGTCCTAAAATGGTTCCTATTGCTCTGTGGTTCAGTCTGCTCCACTTTTTTGCCTGCTGATTTCTGCTACATCCTTTGGAGGAAGCCCTTCCCTGAGCCCATCTCCTTCAAAATCACAGTTCCCAGATTTTACACCCAGGTTTTTGAAGTCCTGCAAAGATGCAGACCTCTGCCTGGGACAAGCATTGACCCAGCATCTGCTATGCACAGGCAAGGACAGCCACATTCCCCTTCCCAGCAACTCTGACCTGTGCTGTGGCTCCTAACTCAGCATGCTACAGCTTGGCTTTGCTCAAGTGACATACCCACACTTTCTTTGGTGTCAAGAGAGCAAGTTGTCCTGTTGGGGTGTTTCCAAATGTTGGTTGCAGGAACCTTTCTTTCTCCACCAGGCACAGGAAGATGTTAGGCAGATGCCACCAGCACCTTCCCACAGCTGGGTCAGCTATCTGCTTAGATATCTTCAGAGACAGGAAATGCTGTCTCAAACAGCTTCTACTGCAGTACCAAGACAACTCTCCCATACTTGGCATAAACAGGGATACTTTATGAATGCTGAATTTCAGCTTTGCAAAGCTGCCCAAGTGAAAATAGCTGTCCAGAATGCAGGAAGACTGAAAATGACCCTACTGTCATGAGGGAGTAAGACCCTCTTTAGTGCATGTATTCCCCTGGATGCCTACTTAAATGTAGGATTGAGCTGTGAGAGAGGACACAAGCACAAGGGTGGCCTGGAGAGCTGGCCTTCCACTGCCAACAGGAGTGGTGATTGCACCGTGATGGAGTGTCCCTAGTGCAAACCCTGGCAGGAGAATATCTACAACTTCAGGCTCCATCACAGCGCAGGGCTGCCTATCCATCTGATCCAGTGGCACCAGGATATGAGCAAAGATCAAGAACCAGGAACGCCTAACATCTACTTGCAGCCTGCTATGCCATATACTGGTCAGTGGACAAGCAGCTTCCTTTCCTTGGAATATCTTGGTGGCAAAATCCAAGTTTTAACACAGTTTTTGTTTCTAGCGGGGAAGTAACTAGGCAGGAAGGTGCATGTGTAGAGCAGACCAGAATGTGCCAGCTGCCTATGCTTGCTCATACTCACTCAGACTCCCACAGATGAGCAAGAATAGTACCTGATCACATTGCACATGTGTCTTGCCTTCCCCTGATAAAAGTGCTGGATCTTTAAGCAGAAACAATGCTTCAAAACCACTCTTTTGATGCTACAAATGGCAAACTTCTTCATCCCCATGAAGCCAACAGGACCAGAGTGTGCCCAGGAGGCTTCATCCTCAAGGCCGTGTGCACATAGCTCACCTGCCTCTTTGTTAGGTTCTCTAGAGTTAGAGGTGAGGGATGTTAGAGCAACAGACAATAGGATACTCCCAATTCTGCACCTCTCTTCCAGCCTCAGTCCATGCTGCCTTTCCCCATGGGACCCTTTCCTTTCAGAGTCATGACTGCACTTTGAAGGAGACAGTTCTGCATTTCTGCTACATGCAGCACTGCTGATGCCTATTGAGAAACACTCGTAACATTAACTCTTAAGCTGCAAAAAGAAATCCCACAGTAATCCCATGCTAAATTCCTTATGTGCAAGACACAATATGATTAGCTTTCCAGAAACTGCAGTTCAGCTGTTTCAGCTGGCTAAGGCATTGCTTCCAGCACTGGAGGGGAAAAAAAAGAGGGCCAAGTGGAATGTATGCAAGCCTCTGGGAGACTTTATGGAACCTTTGGTAGGTAAAAAGAAAGTATGGCCAGATATGCCTCCAGGACCAGGGAGAGTCATGAACACTGGTGCAGGATGTAAAGCACCCACACGGTACTCGGCAGTCCTGATCCTGATTTTGCAAAAATAGCTGGTCTTCCCAAATAGTCCCCAGTCTGTGTCACATTATTTAGCTTCCATCTCTTCCCTCACGTGTGCATGCTCCTAAGAGCTAACACTGTCAGTACAGTGCAGACCTGCAGTCCCAAACATCCCCCTGTCCAGTGAGAAGGGCTCTCCTCAGGCATGGCAAGTAGTGCTCAGCAGGCCACTGCAGCTGCATGAAGCCTGTGTGCACTTGTGTCTTGCTCTTCAGCTCACCTTCCTGGCAGCCAAACAATTTCATCCCCCACACAGGCACTTGAGGCATGAAGACAGGATGATCCAGACCCAAAGCTCGTGCTTGTCTTAAGCAATCCTGAGTGCTGGCACCTCTGTAAAACTCTGGCTGCTGAGGATTTCAAATGCCGTTACTGTAGAGGGTTTGATTTTCCTTCTGTTCTATTTTACTTAATTTATTTGCTTATCTAACCAACAGTAAAATACTTTCCTTTAATTACCTACTACACTTTTTTAGTTCAAAACCTGAAAAATACTGTGTTCCCATTGAGTAGGAGCATGAAGCACTGGGATAATCTTGCCACTTAATGCCCCAGTGTATCTGTGGGAGGGTCAGCTACTTAGGCACATCTGCAGCTTGCTGATTGTCTGAAAACCATGCAGATTAGCCAAAAATCCAATTCACAGCTGTGGATGCTTCCTGGGCAGAATCTGCTGTTGATTTGCTAACTCTGAGCAGGCTGGTGGGAAAGAACAGACACTATGAGGAACTGCATGCTCTAGTCCATGACTTCTTTCCATTGAGTGCAGAATGAGGTTAGATCATCATATTTGTCCAAGGATTTTCTAATCCTCCTTTGCTGCAAAATTATCACCTCCATCTTACTTGCAAACCCAGAATGATGCTGGCAGTGCAGAGGAAACAGCTTGCCAAGTATGGCATCTCCTTGCTCTGTGACAGAGCTAGGTCCTGTTCTGTCTGGATTCTGCATGGGCCAGGCAAGTTAAGCTGGCTGGTGGCATCATTGCATTTAAATGTACCATGCGAGTCGCACAGCAAGAGGCATATTCACACATAGGTGCAACCTCTGGTTGCCTCATGTAGTATTGATGTTTCCACGCTGGTAAACATCCATACCACTGGACTGATTACTTAGTGAATTTTTTGGAAATTGCTTGTGGGATACCATTAGAAAGATGAAGTTCAGATTTCTGGTTCTGGTTCAGCTTTAGTCTCACAATATCTTGGTGTCCCACAATACCCTGGAGATGGCCTGACATGGGTTTGGAGTTCACAGAGTGCATGACTTGCTGTCATGAGTTTGTCAATGCCAGAAGAAGACAACACTACTAATTTCAGTGTTAGCACTTCATTCATTTAAAATTTACAGCATATCTTTGGGGAGCATCATGTTTGCTGATCATCTGTTTCATACCTGTGGGGATTTGGGGTTTTGTTTTTATTTACACAAAAGCAGCTTGTGATAAACAAGGAAATGCCTGTATTATCAAGTGGAAGACAGAACTTGTTGAAGCATGTCTGATTCTGATGCATAAAAGTTGCGTGGATCAAAAAGCACTGCTAGAAGAACCAATCAGGAAAGGCAGTACACCAGTCTGGGTGAGGAGCATCCTTAGTAGATATCAAGAAGCAGCATTATAGCTATGAAGAGGAAAGTCCTCCACCCCAATATCCACTGCCATGACATGACTTATCCACCCCTGAGAGGAGAGAAGGATCAGGGAAAAATGATGGACCCACTCACTCATGTGGAATGGGAAGAGAACTAATCAGAGCAGGAGCAGCTGCCCAAAGGGTGCTGGTTAAAACAGGCAGCTTGATGAAGGAAGGCATAACCTGCAGGAGCATATGCTATAGGCTGCCAGGGCTGCTCTTCCTTTCAGTGTTGGGGCAGAGCCTATGTTCTGGCCACTAGCTGAGGTGTCAGGGGCATATTTCGTAGGCAGAAATTTCCCACTTGGCAAGGAAATAGAGAAATGATGATTCATGTATTCCTCTATCAGGTCCTCTGCCATGGGGTGTTTCTAGGGGGGTTTGGATTATTAGAGGGAATGTTTGGATACTACTGCTCTGATGGATCCACGGAAACAAGGTTAATTAGGCAAATTCTCCTACCAAAGCCTGGTCTGCCCTAGTGATGCCCAGCAAGTTTTGCAGTTCCCAGCAGTGCCTTATGGCCCAAAACCAGCACTCAATCAGTGTATTCACATGGTGCCAGCATAGCATGGACCCTTGGTAGAAAGAGTGTGAGGAAAAGGTTTTGTTTGCAGATGGTCCCTTCACTTTGGCTAGACGGATGGAGGGTGATACTGAACAGCAGCATGGCTGCTCATGTAGGAAATACAGCTCATGGCACATTCATGTTCGTGGACTTTGGTGATGGGTAGAGGGAAAGCAATAAAGGTCACTTCCATCAACCTCAGCAGGAGAGAGGCCAGGCCTGAGGTTAAAAGAAGGGGATGTGGCTAAATGGCTTCCATCTCTCACCTCACTCCTCATCAGCTAGATAGATCTTCACCCTCAGTAGGAACAAAGCCAAAGGTTACCCCATGCTGCCCCGGTGCTGTGGTCCTCTAATAACTACATCGATACCCATTTCTGATCAGGTAATGCAAACTGCATGGCTCTTACAACAAGTTATTTGATTTTCTTGAGCATGTTTAGTGCATGACTCTTAAATTGTAGACTTCTGCACTTGCAAATTTTTAACACAATTACTGGGTGCAAATGAGGATACAGTCTGCAAATGATGAATGACTTGATTGCAGTAAATCATGCTGATCTGTGCAGTCTTGCTTGAATCCACAAGGAGTTGCAGGTCCAATCATTAGACATATTAAAATTATAAAGTGCGAAACAGGAGGAAAAGCAAAGGTTTCTTTAAAAATTTGAGACAGAATTTGGTGGGCAGCAAACTAAATCTACTATGCTCTTTAACCCTACATGTAGAAGCTATTACTATAGCTCATTTATATATTGGTTAACAGCAAGACTTTTTTGCATTTGCAAAGTTTTTTTGTAATGTGCAAACTAAAAATATTCTATTGTAGTATAAACTGCCCTGTAATTTTTTCCTGGTTTTACTGCAACGGTGGTAGTCTCTAAAGAGAGTGATATTTATTACAGAATGACTGTCTCTCAACTAAATCTCTTCTTTGCCCATGCTCCTTCAGCACATCATATCCTCAAGTACTTGCACAAATCCACAAGTTAAGGATGAAACACTGCATGTTTCAGAGTCTCAACTCTGTATTTATATAAACTAACACTGAACCAAAAAGCTCAGAAAAATTCTCTCAAGAAATGTCACTTTTTCTTCATGGTTAGATCCATAATGTCTCAAGTGCAAGTATTTTTCTCAAAAAAGAAAAAAAGGTTTTTCTATAACAGACACCTTTTTCTCATCAGATTAATAGTGAGCATGCAACACACAAATCACCATTTTCCCTGCTGGAGATGAATTTATGGGTGAGACTTTACAGTTAAGCCTTACAGAATGATCTATTTTGGAAGAAAACGGTTGCCTTGGTGCTGTGCCTCCTCGATTGTTTGTACTGGAGTGTCTTGGCTGTATGAAGAGTTGATGGTTTCTTTTAAAAGCCACAGTAGCACACATGAGAATCAAATCATCCAAGCAAGGAATGGCTTATGAAAGGATAGCAATTACTTATTTTCGAAACATTTTTTGGGGAAAAAGAGCCACAAGGTCAGAAGTTTACCTCCAAGTACAGTTTTTTGGCCAAAGACAGCACAGATTTGACCCACAGGGATTATCACATTATGCAGCAGGTCAGTGCCAAGCCCAGGAACAATGCCACACCAGTCTGACTCCTACCCATGCTGCTGCAGGCGGAGCTGAGCCCTTTGTGTGGAGGAAGAAATCAGCAAGCCCAGGAACTTGCTGTTCAGCATGGCCCCCACATCAGGCGTTTACCGAGGCTTCAGAGGATGTTAGACATAACTATTAGGAGCTATTTACAGAAATGAAATGTTAGCAGGTCACAGAGACTCCTCATCAGCTAGCAGATCTCTGTAAACTGGTGCCCAGAAAATACTTGGTCATTCTGCAGACAAAATAACTAGCACGCAGAAAACCCCAAATCCAGCCATGGAAAATTTTGTGTACCAGTTGAAAAGAACAGGAGAGACATGTAGTTATTTTCATCATCCCTCTCCCCTTTGAACATCATGCTGAGTACAGTGAAGGACAGACATGAGCAAAAATAATTTAATTTTTTTCCTAATAATTAAACTAACCAAGGACCTTGAGTAGTGTTGCAGAATGTGCTGGTTTGATTCCAGTAAGCAAGAAAGCAGCCTCCCTGATTGCTTACCAACCCAGCTTCCCCAACAATGCACTCTCGAGTGATTTTCTGCAGGGAATTCTTCCCCAGAAAACTTATCATTAAAAGATAAGAGAGCATGTGGGTGTAACTGATCATTTGGAAGATATTTATAACTCTCTTGCTAGAGGTTTGTGCAGTTGGACTAGAGAAATTAAGCAATTCTGACTCTAGAGAGTGAATAGAAAAGATGACAGTAACACTCCTCTGACAATATTTAACACTTCTGTTACTGGGGGAAGATGGGTTTGTTTCACACTTTCCTTGGACTTCCATATGTGTCTAAGGATTTTCCTTGCTGTAGGTGATGCAGTCATGCCCAAATGATCAGAGCTTCTCTCCTACACACAAGTGTTTGCTTCCGCCATTCCTGTCCCTCCAAATAAATGTATTTGTTAAATACACAGTCACATTGTCACATATCAGCCTTTTCTGGTCCCCTGCTGTGACACTCCAGCTGATACTCTGATGTGACTTTTTCTCATCTGCTCTGAGTACATCCTTCATCCCACGCTTTTGCACTTCATCTAAACAGGTAAATGATCCACAACTCGGCAGGTCAGTATTTTGGTGAAATTATCTTCAGCCCTCTTAATTCCACTGCTTAACAACCATTCTTAGGTAATCTCGGTCTTCAGTGCATTTGTATATAAGGGTATCATCTACTTCATAATAAAACATGATCGATTAGCCTTTTTCCTATAATAGCTAGTCTGACAAAAATGGAGATCATTCATGAATTTACCACAAACTTTCACAGTAAGAATATAGTACATGCTGGAAATGATTGCCCAGAGACATTCTTGAATGTCTATCCTTGTACGTTTTCAAGACTCAGGCAGACAAAGCCATGACTGACCTGGCCTAATTGAACAATACTCTCCATTTTTAGCAGAAGGTTTAACTGGGTAATTTCCAGAGGTCCCTTCCAAGCAGTAATTCTAAGTTCCTATGAATTTATGTGTGTAGAAAAGGAAAAAAACTACATGTAGATTGTGTACAGATGTCTCTGTAAGTTATCTTGATGTAAGAAAACCCACATTAATTTTCAGTGGAGATGAACTTGGACAGGAATGATCAGCCATGCTGAAGTAGAGGTGGCAGCAGCTGTTTTATTAATGCAGAAAAAAGGCAAAGGAAAAATTGCATCATCTTTGTAATCCTGTTCTATCTATGGAGATATTTAATTGTTTTCTGATGACTTTTAAATCAGATTACATGAAACAATCTGGAAAGCTCAATAGAAACCTCAGCAATAAAGCAGGAAGAGACACATGCCTGCATGTCGGTTTTGCAAAGGAATTTACCATTATTTATTTGCTGTGATTTCAACTACCTCTTTTCAAGGTACTACCAGGTAGCTTAGCATAAGCAAGTGCAAAGTAGGGTCAAAGAAAGCATAAGGTATGTCCCTTTCCATTGGGAACCATGCATCCATCCACATCAGTCACGGGAAGGCACGGTCTTACCCAAAGCACCATGCCTTCCCCTGCCCACCCTGTGCCAGGCTGATATGCAGGGCTGCTCTGTCTGCAAGGATGGGTTGGCATTCAAAGACAGGAGCCAAAGACATCTCTCTCTGAGCTCTCTTTTCTGATCTCTTAAAGAAAGTACAGACAAATCATCCCAGACTGCTTGCTTATGAACTTCCCCTTGTTTGCACTTGAAATTATTATTGGTGATTAGATGCTGAGAAAAAAAAAATCCACAAATGAAGGGGGTTTGAAAAGTGCAGTTATTCAAAAAAAAAAAAAAAAAAGTTGAAAAAGAAGCCCCCAAACCAAAACAGTTCCAGGCAGATTTTATAAACCCTAGAACAATAAAAGTACTTCTTATTGCTCCAATTCCACATAACCTTAAGGGCTCGTCTTCCTGTCTCTCTGAAGGATGCAGTGACCGGAAAAAATTCTTTGGCACTCAAGAAGAGTAAAAAAATCTCTATTGAATAGCTGGTCTTCCTAACTCCACATCTAAGAATAACATTTACAGTAAGGCACATACAAAGAATCTCCCTATAAATATAGCACTAAAGACAATATTTAGTCAGTCACTGAGAAATGCACATAGAATTTTCCACTTGTGTTACTGTAGCTGGTAAAAGTTTACATTCTGATTCTCATAAAAGGATTTATAGAGTGCAGTAAATTTACAAAGCACTTTCCAAACATAGATAAGGCATAGTCCCTGACCAAAATGTTATGGAAGACAAATGTAAGAGGAGAAACAGGAAGAATCCTGAGGAAGAATTAGGGACTACAGAGTTGTGAAAGCAAGTGTTAAGAGAATAGTAATGCTCTGGAGAACACCCAGTCTAATTCTTGAGTTTTTTGCATCAGCTCATACAGGTACAATCAGTTCTTGAGGAACCTGATTTCTGCTCCAGACCCATAAAAGCAGAAAGATCCTACTTCTTTCATTCTGGCAAGAAAAAATCGTTTAGAAATGAGCAACAGATAGAAATCTGACTCCTAGATTTGAACTAAGGATTCAAAACTGAATATGTTCAAAACCAAAACAAAATCTAAAATATCCTGAACTGAAAAGGAAACCCTGATTTTGGACAAAGACCATTTTTTAAATGGGCTTTTTTCAGAATTAAAAGTCAAAGCATCATGAAGAGATTCAGTCTCCAGTCCAGCTTGGGATCCTAACTTGTGACCTAAACCAACTACCCTGGAGACTGAAGCATGCTGTTCCATGCTCGATAAGACTTGGGAGCTCAAGGCTGCTCAAATTCATGGAAACAGCACAAAATAGTGGCAGCATTCTGCAGAATTAACACTAGAAATGTTTGTCAGAACTGTTCTGTTATAGTTGCATATTTTCTCTCTTCCTATTGGATTTTGCTGCTGTCGCAGTTCTTAGAAATGCTCCATTTAATTTTGGATGAACCAATGAGCAAGTAAAACTCCATTTCATGAAAGCTTGTTTGAAAGTCTCTTCTTTATCATCTCTGAAATACTACGGTTAAGCTCTGCTAGTAATTCTCAGGGCCTGGACTTGAGCCTTTGGCTGGGAAACCTTTTTTCTAACTGTTACTTTAAATATGAAATTATGTTTGGGCAATCACAGTATCTCCCAATAACACGTAAGGAAGTAAAGGGCTTCAAACAAACAAGCAAAAAAACAAAAGCAGAAAAAGAGATTAAGGAGCAAGGACTGCCCTAAATGTGCCTTTTCTCTACACAAACTATAATCTGAAAATCACACTTCTGTTTAAAGCAATGTTTGCACAACTCTTCCTCATTTCCAGATTGACATCAGCAACTTATAGTGAATTTCACACCCCTTTTCTGGTGCGTCAATATATCCTGAGATCCAGAAGGTTAAAATACATGTCTCTGTTGTTGATAAAAAGCCCATAATGAACATTGTCAGAGCAGTTTGGATAGCTTACTTCCCTTACTAACCTTTCTGTCAGCAAGGGCCCTGTATACATTTCAGTAAAGAAAGATATTCAGAATTTTTCATCAAAAAAAAAAAAAGTTGGCTTTTCTGAAAATATTAAGAAATAATATTAATATAATAATAATTCAAATCTGCTCATTGGGGTGGCTATGCTCTTTTAAAGCTCTGCAATGGTCTCTGAGCTCCACAGACCTGACATTTTCAGCTGCACAAAGAACAAACCTGTGGGGTGTTTGCTGAAGTGTGGAAAGCTGAAAGATTTCCAGGACATAAAGTCACTGTCTCATCCTTTTCTTATCATATTCATCCTTTACACACAATTATTTTCCAGTTCTTCAAATGTTATAGGTACTGCCTTGTTCATCTTTGAGTCTTTTAGCCAAGGAAGGAGACAGTGGCCCCACCTGCAGACCCCCAACCTCAGTGGTGCCTAGAAATGGATTCAGCATTCATGGCTGGCTTTTAGGGAATTATCTAACACAGATAGTCCAGGACAGATTATGACATGATTTGCTTCAGTCCAGTAAGGGAGACCGTAGCCTGTGCCTTTCTTCTGAGTCTGTTCAGAAAAATGAAATAAAAATGTCAGAAAGACAAGACAGGCAATGCAAGTAAAGGTCATCTACCTACTGCTGAAAGTTTGACCATTCAAAGATGAGAGGATCCTGGCTTGCACAGAAAGTCAAGAGAGCTGCTGTGGTGGGTACCAGGCTGTAAAATTGAAGTATCTGCTGAAACTAATAGGTGGGGTTGTTGTAACTAACTTTGTCAGCTAGCCAGGTATGTGCTAGAATCCTTCTGCAGAATAGTGATTTAACTATTATTAAATAACAGTAGTATTAAATAACCGGTACAATTACTATACATTCAATAGAGTCACAGAACAGTTTGGGTTAGAAAGGCCCTTAAGAGATAACCTAGTTGAATGGCCCCTGCAGTGAGTAGGGCATCTTCAGCTAGGTCAGGTTGCTTAGAGCCCCATCCAGCCTGGCCTTGAATGTTGCCAGGGAGCGGACATCCACCTCCTCTCCAGGCAAACCTGTCCCAGTACTTCATCATCTCCATGAAAAAGTTCCTTTCTTATATTTAGTCTGAGTCAACCCTCTGGATCAAAACCATCACCCCTTTTCCTGTCCACAGC
The DNA here is from genome assembly GCF_017590055.1 of Onychostruthus taczanowskii. NCBI lineage: Eukaryota > Metazoa > Chordata > Aves > Passeriformes > Passeridae > Onychostruthus > Onychostruthus taczanowskii. The sequence continues at coordinate 4,019,281 of NW_024502125.1, read as the reverse complement.
AGACCTTGCTAAATATTCTCTCTCCATCTTTCTATCAAGCCTTCTGTTGTTAAGTGCCAAGAGGTTGCAATAAGGTCTCCCCGTAGCCTCCTCTTCTCCAGGCTGAACAAACCTACTCCCTCAGCCTTTTCATAAAGAGAGATGTTCCATCTCTGATTATTTTTGTGATCCTCCTCTGGACTTTATCCAGCAGGTCCATGTCCTTCCTTGTGCTGTGACCCCAGAGCTGCTGCAGCCCTGCAGGTGGGGGTCTCAGCAGAGCAGAGCAGAGGGGCAGAATCACTTCTCTTGACCTGTCAGCCACAAATCAACATCAGCGTGTTTGTTGCCAAGATAATTTGCAAATTTTAAAGGTAAGACTGGAGGACAATTGAAAGACCAACTTCATGTTGCAGGACTCATTTACAGTCTGGATAAGTGATGGAAGTAATTAGCCAAAGTTTAGCACCTATGATTCAAACTTTTAGAGCTGAAAGTGACAATTTTCACAGTACTCTATCGCAAAACATGAACAAGAAGAATTGTCTTAAAAATTAGACTCGACTTCTATTTTTTAATAAAACACCTAACACTCAAAGTGTCTGCAGTGTTCTAAGCAATTTGCCAGCTTTCACAACTGGGAGCTGCTGAGCAGAATCTAAGGCAAGTTTACAAAGGCATTTTGGTATTTGAAGGTGCAGGGACTGTCTAGCAGGGCTTAGAATTGTGCTACTCCCTAATTTAGACTGCAATTTAAGATTAATGGAAATCATCTTCATCATTTTAAAATTCTGTGAAAATATTTTCAGCATTTTAAGACAAACAAGTAAATTTGAAAACATGGACTTTTAGCTGTTTGGTAAGTTTTTCAGTTTAGCAGAGCCCACCGCCAGCATCCATATATCACTGGGTATCTGAGTTTGCAGAGACAAGCTCAGGCTGAGCAAAATGCTAAGGGAACCTCCAAGGTCTAAAAATTGCATTTGATTAAATTAATTTGCATTTGGTGATAGCTTCCAGCTAATATTCATTTCCATTTGTCAATGAGTCTTGTAAGTTAGTCCTGACTGGGCATGTAAGACACAGGTCCAACTTTTTTTTCTGTTGTTCCTAGAGTTAGGTCTTGATTTCATATTTACATGCTCATCACATTAAAAAGTAAGGAAAGTAATTGATTTTTCTGTAAAACCAGTAGTATAAAAAGGTCTAAACCAGTAATTTCAGAAATACTGAGAACTAAAAACCATATATGGGGAAATCTTACTAAATGGATTAGCCTGTGTTTTTTAATATGAACTATTTCTTTCACTGGATTTTCCCAACAGCTATGTAAAGACACCTAGTGTCATTTGACCAAAATATTTGGTATTCCTGGCAAGCCAGTTCTGTTTGGATTTAGCTGATAAGACTGCTGGAGACTGTTTAATAGTCATCAGGGAGGTCATCTGAGAGATTAGGGTGCTGTTGAAATGTGTTTCTTTAGTTAGTTTGGGGGAATTCTTTTGTCTCTGGGCAAATTTTGAGAATGCTTCAAGTCTGAGGAAAAGACACTTGTGCCTCTCTTACAAAGCTCTAAAAATCATCCTGGGTGCTGCCAGTTATTTATTTATCCATATAATATTTATTATTTATCCAGATAATTGTATCACCCACACTTTCTATTCATCCCTTTAGCCACAAAGTCTTTTTACATGGTGCTAGAGGGGAGAGATGTCTCTTACTAATGTCTTACAGCTTAGCTTGCGAAAGCACCATGCAGAAGTGCCTTTACATGCCTTTATGGCTATTGACAACAGGCCAGGAGTGATCAGGATTTAAAGCTATATCAGTATCATTGTACTGGGATAAAAAACAAACAAGCACCAACCAAACAAAAAACCCAAACCAATAAACACCCCCCCCCAAAACTCCCACACTATCACTGAAAACAGAAATCCAGAAGCCCTCCACATTTATCTTTTGCAAAGTGTGTACTAGTGCACCCATTCCCATTCATGATGGCTTATCTTTTAAAAGTATCTTTGCCTGACCAGTAGAGGAGCAGATATTATAACAACAGAAAACATAAATTTGCAGTTATCCTCATTGAAAATTTGGTTATCTCTATAACTATGCTTAGCACTGTTTCCTGCTTGTAAAGTGTTATTTCCTTTTATGACAAGATAGCCAACCTAGCTGATATGGGGAATCCAGTTAATGTGATCTTTTTGAATTTCTCATAGCATCATTCAGCCCACAGCTGATAAACACAGCATATGACGGGAGAGCAGCTGGCTCACGGGTCAGACACAGACGGTTAATGGGGTGACATCAGCACCTTGTCACGAGGGGGCGTTCCATGGGGCTCCATCCTTGGCCATGGGAGGTTCAACATCTTCATAAATTACTTCAATGCAGGATTTGAAGGAATACTAAGCAAGTTTATCAATGATGCTAAATAAGGAGGAGCTGTTGACTCCCTCAAAGGCAGAGAGGCCTTTGACAAATTAAAGGACTGGGCAATCACCACTCAAATAAAATTCTACAGGGGAAAGTGCTGGATTCTGCACCTAGGAGGGATACAGCCTTGGATGTACAGACAAACTGGGGAATGAGAGGCTGGAGAGCGGCACTGTGGAAAGAGAGCTGGATATCCAGTCACTAGAAAGTTGAACATGAGCCAGCAGTGCCCTGGCAGCCAGGAGAGCCACCCCTGTCCTGTGGGGCATCAGGGACAGCATGGCCAGCCAGGCAAGGGAGGGGATTGTCCTGCTCTGCTCTGAGCTGGGGCAGCCTCACCTCGAGTGCTGGGTGCAGTTCTGGGTGCCACAGTGTAAGAAGGACAGCACTGGAGAGTGTCCAGTGAGGGCATGGAGGCAGTGAAGGGCCTCGAGGGGAAGCTGTATGAGGAGTGCTGAGGTCACTTGCTCTGTTCAACCTGGAGAGGAAGAGAATGAGGGGAGACCTTCTTGCTGTTACAGGTTCCTCACATGCGGTACCAAAGGTTCAGACACTGATATTTTCTCTGCGGTGACCAGTGATGGGATCCAAGGGAATGGCCCACAGTTGTGTCAGGGGAGACTTACGCTGCATATTAGAAAAACATCCAGAACCTCGCTAGGCACTGAGGCAAGTTCCCCAGAGAAGTGTCACAACACCAATCCCATCAAAGTTTAAGAAGTGTTTGAACAATGCTCTCAGGCACATGGTGTGATCCTTGGGGTTTCTTGTGCGGGACCAGGAGTCAGATTTTGATGATCTTTGTGTGTTGTTTCGAACTCAGAATATCCTGCTATTCTATGAATAAAGAATTCAGCAAGTCACATACCCTCCTCCCTTTGCACACCTCCCTCTATCATTTGCCTGTTTTTTCCTTGAGTAAGTAGATCTGTAAGTCTTTTTCATGAGAATTATAATCCTTTTGATGTAATTTTGGTGTATCCTGGGATCACCTTCAGGACTGAGCTCTCCTGTTTGCAAAGATTCTTTGTTAAAGTAGACTTGGGTATCAGTTAAAGTAGACTTGGACATCAGTTCATTCTTTGCTTTGCCAAATTTGGGGTACACAAGAATCAAAGACAGCAAAACATGAGGCATATAGGAAAGCTTCCAGCATTTATGTAAGAAGGATATTTCAAAATGTTTTGGGATTCCATATATCTAAATTAATACTGAGATGAAATTAATAAGCTTATGCCTGGATGTAGCTGTTATGACAATAGGAACATTTATGGCTATCAGTCTTGATTCTTATGGATACTGGGTATCTCAGGGTTAGACAGTAACCTGAAGAGTTTAGAGAGAACTTTCAGAAGAATATTCAGTGTCCAAAGAGATACTTAGATAAAATCTGACAAATGAAGTTTTTTGTAGATCTAAACATCTCCCTGTCTGCAGTTCATACCCATATGGCTCATCTATTACACACCTAACATTAAAAACATTCTGCAGCTCTGTTTTTCAAGACAGTGATACCACAGTTGTACTGTGGTTGATTGCTTCAGAACAGCAGTAGTGTACATTTATACACATCTATGGAGATATAAACACCTGCACATACATGCACACAAGGAGAGACATGAGCACTCTCAGATTAGAATAATTAAAAATTTTACTACACCATATATTTCAGCATGCATCTCACCAACAACTAGGAAAAAAAAAAACAAGTTCTAGAATGAGGAAAGAATCAAATTATATTACAATTCCAATTCTCAAGTAATGTAAGATGTAAAAGCTACTAGATAGAGGTGGGGCTGATATATTTAAAATGAGGAATAGTTTCAGGGAAAATTTTGAGTATCATTTATTCTTTCTAGTTCATTACAATTTCCCAGTGCATAATTTCAAATGTATTCCTCACCATGGGTAATTAACAGACTGCAAACAGCATGCCATTTGCTGCTTTTTTTTTTTATTTTTCTGTTCTTCATTTGCATTATCTCTGCATCTCCACCACTCTGCCTGACAGTTTTAGACTTCCAATAATTCCTGCTCTGGCTGTCTGTATTTACAATTGAGTACCATTTAAAATCTCAAAGGTAAAATCATACCTGTTTCAATATACTCTTCTGCATATTAATAATTTGAATATGGTTAAGTCTACAACATCAATACAACCTACCCTCTGATTCCCAAAGACATTTTAAATTACTCCCATATTCTTATACAAGATTTGCCTGAAAATTTGATAAAAACTCTCATGCTTTCTGGCATATGTGCTCAAAGGCCCTGTTCTATTACTGCTAAATTTTGGTCTTTTCTTTCCAGAGAAAAGGGTAAAGTTGTTTTCCTGCCCTGGTATATTGGCATTGTAGATATGACCATCTCATTTGACCATCTACAATAATTTGTTGCAAGCCTAAAAGAGTGCAAAAAACACCTGCATCCACTTTACTATTATTTATCAAATTGCATAGCTGCACTGTTGAAACATTTGAGCTGTTGTGGACCTCCTTCTTATACAGGATACACTGAAAACAACACAGAAAAAGCCATGCGCTTTGGCCTGCCAATAAACCCTCTTGGGAGAGCACCTCAGCATCTCTAACGCCTTCCCATGTTGCAGTCCCCAGGCCTTCTTGTGCCCCCCTCTCTGCATAGTCACTACTTTTCTCTAGTTCATAATAACGCCCACTTTGTTGATCATGCTCCTTTTTCTCTCTGCTCATTCCAACATCCTATCTCACTGCTCTGGCTCCCCTTCCTTGAGGATAAATTGCCCAGCATTAGGGATGTAGGAAGTATATGATGAGTATAACTAGCAGTGATTGCTGATCCAGCTGATCTTCCTCTGTAGCTGCAGTTTATTATGAACATATAAAGAGATTTCCAGATGCTCTCCCCAGGCAAGAAATAGAAAGCATGGAAAGAAAGGAGTCACAGGCATATTCTGCCAATTTCTCCTCAAACCACAAGTAAACACTTTGAACCAGAGTGGAACCAGGAGCCACAGCCTGAGCCTTAGCATGATGCCACTACTTCTAATTTCATACTGGGTTTGCAAAACAGATATTTCCCCTTTGTTCTGAGGGTACATCATGACTAGAAGACAATCCTCATCACACCCCCTCTTTAATCGCATCTTATCAAATGCATTTTGCCCCTGGTAGACTTCTCCATAAGCTTGTTACTCTGGAGTTTTAGATATTTCTGTGGATTTTTAATGGTATAACAGGAAATATAAATAAAGGAGACAAAGTAAAGTTGAGCAAAGTTCAACAAGTCCAGATGTTTGGAAGGAAGGTATAAAAGTGTCAAGATCAAGATCACTTTCTGGTCTAGAAGTCAACCTGGAATAGCATGCCAAGACCATTAACAAAGTTAATTTTGGTAAGTTTTTCTGAATTTATCTCTCATGAAAATGTTTTGACAAAAAGCCATCCTTTGACAATTCTGTTTGGAAACTCAAAAAAAAAAACGAGTGGAAAGGTATAGGAAACAATGAAATTCATTTATTTGAAGCTTGAGAATAGTGTTATGGCAGTTTATTTCTCTGTCCTTTTGCTCAAACCTGGCTTAGGAGCCCTGCCAAGATTAAGTCCCTTAAAACACAACTCGTAGCCAGCCTCTCTGTGATACCTGCTGTGACAAACAATAGTTATCCACAGCTTGATCTGGGCATTTGAGCACTTATTCGTCCTCTCAAGTCCTCTCTCTCCCTGACATGTCTAGGGCCACCATGCAGAGCAGCTCCACTATTGTTTGCTGTCTTGTGAAACTGCGAGCACCTTCAGCCTGGAGACACTGCTCAGCCTGTGTGTGAAGAGCACTTCAACATATTACAGCCAGCTGCACCAGCCTGTCTAAGAAAGTACTCATGCCACCCAGGCACCCACAGCATGACTCAACTACACCATTTGCTTGTCCTCACTTTGAGGACAGCAACACCTTTTCGTCCAGCACTGCCAAAGAAAGACATGTCCCATTTTTGGCACTCATGACAGTACTGTGAAGATCCTGGGAAGCTGCTTATTTTTGTAAAACCATGAGCTAGTCCTTACCTGTCAAATCCAGGATAGGTGTCTCATCTCAGCTTTAAAGCCCTTTGTGCTCTACTCCATGTGTCACTCGCCTCTCACTTTCTGACTTCTACTGCCAGCACGCCATTTTGAACCAAATTTTGAACCAATTTTTTTCTATTTCTTCTATATTTTCCTTTCTGCCAAACTACATCCTTAAGTAAATACTCATGGCACAATCTCATCTTTGAATCCTGCCTAAAAGCTGGACTATGCTCTGAAATCTGTAAAATTTTTGGCACTGAGCAGCATACATTTTTTGCAGATACCACAGCCACTTCTACTGCCCAAAATAGAGAAGAGGGAGACAAGGTAAACTCTCCTTTGGTCAGAAGCAGGACTGGTAGATGGGATTCCAGTACAGGCAAAAAAAAAGCTGCTGTTTCTTCCCCTTTTTTCTCTTTGCCTAGCCAGGCACCCTGGCAGCAGCATCTTTGCCAGAGCTTGTGAGGCACAGAGATGGTAAGATGCAGCATCAGGACAGCCTGCAAAGTCTGAACACTGACCCATAACTCAGAACTCACCCCATGCTGTGGTCAAAGCTAAACAGTCATCCCAATCCCTTGGATGAGAGCATCACATTTTCCACAAGATCCCTGTTCTTTATGCTTGCCTGATATTCATACCCAGCCCTTTCTTAAGAACAAAAAAAAAGTCAAAAATGCAACTCAGAGAGGTTTCTAATCTAATTTTTTTTTCTTTTCTGTTGGAACTTTTCTACTTCTCTCAGATAGGATTTTTTTGGGGACTACAAATAATATGCTACCTCTTTAGAGCCTATAAGGAGTTTTACTCAGAGCATGAACATACATCTCCATGAAGATGCTTTCCACTGGGCTAGCCCACATGTCATTCCCAGAGAATGATGCCTGTGTCAAATGGCCACTTTAAAAAGTCTGACTTTTTTGGTGCAAGCCAGTCACATTTAGTTCAAACATAGAGCTTACTTTTTTAAGAAATATAATTATAGATATAAATTTATATGTAGATATAACACATAAAAATAAGAATTTAGACATTTTTCTGGTTTTAAAATGTACATGCAAAGAGAAGTTTGTAGGCTACCTTTTTGGCAACTCAGGCCACAGGATACCAAACCACACACATGGAAACTTTCGCTCATATGAGATCCTCATACATGTTTAAAAGCTATATTTTGTCTTTCAAGATTTTACTCAAAGACATGGACCAAATCAAGCTGAAGTTTTAGGCTTTTCTGGGATACTTTATGAGCTAATGTTGACTGGACAATGTGGTGGTACTTCATGATACTGTTTGCAACCCCTAAAATTATGTTTCTTGTACCACATTCATAACTGTGCATTGGGAGTAAGAGACTTCTAATTCATCACAATCTGTGCTTATAGACACCCGAATTTCACTCTCAACTTCCTTTCCTGAATTGCCACCTGGAATTAATATTCTTTAGTTTGAAGGCAGAAGGTTGCTCTTAGCCACCTGAAGCCCTTATGTGAACATCATGCAGATTTCCACTGCAGCAAGCACGCAGGCTTCGATCCACTGTGAGCCACAGGAAAGGGCACAATCAATTGCAAATTGTTCCCCTGTGCTTTACTGACCTCTATACTTTGGGGCTGGAGGTGAGGGAACCAGGAGCCATCTGCATCAGTTATTGTTTCCCCTGTGAAGCAAGGCAAAAGTGCAGGGTGAGCTTGCGACTATGGATGCCCTGACCATGCAGAGCCTATCATCCATATTAACTGCATTCCCAAAGGTTTCATGGAGATCGGAACGAACCTGGTAAGGATCCAAACTTCTTCAGTGGCGTATACAATTAAAGGTGTAGCAGGGAGATGGTTCTGGCTTCTGCCAGTTCCCTAGAATTTGGGACTTCTTTCCCATCCTCTCTCTGCACTACTTTTCCAACTGTAAAATGAATTTTCATTTCTCTCCATTAAACAGAAGGAGAGGAGGAGGGATTTTGATAGAAGGGTAAAAATACATAATCATACACAGCAAAGCACTCAGAAAGCTATAGATAGGATTAATTTAATTGCTTCTGCTCAAGCAATATACTGTCTTAAGCAGTGCATGTTTAATCTCAACATCCTGTAGTTTAATTCCTTTGACTTCATAGGAATTGTTTAGGTGTTTATCTAAAGTTTACATTTTTAAATGGCTTTCTGCACATCACTCTTCCCACTTGCAATTTAAATACTTAATACGTTTTCCTTAAAATTATATGTTAAGGAAAATTACATTTTATATCTGCTCATCTAGAAACTACAAACATTATCAAAACATTTTCAGGCAAAATTTATTAGAAAACTTTGCATCTGTGAAAGATGCAAAAGATGTGAAATATGCTTTCAGTCCTGAACTCTATGTTTGAAAGATACGGGGAGATAGGAAAAATAATAACCCATGACTGAGAAGTTTTATGAGTTTTATAATCTAGGGATTTTTTCCTTTTTTTGTTTTTCTTTCCCTGTAGGGTTATGACTGATTCAAAAACTCCAAGGCCTTTTCTATCTGTATTTAAGCACAGCACATATGTATGCATGTCAGCTCATTTTGGCCTATGGCTACACAGAAAGGAAATTAAAAGTTTCATTGAAAAATTTCTTTTGTAATTATGTTATTTTGGGAGATTTTTTTTCCATTAAGAGGACAATCCTATATATTCGGTGGTGAAGACCCTCTGCTGAAAATGCCTGTAAAGTTGCATAGGAGTTGTCCTGTCAGAAGTTCTCTGTCTGAATTGATCAGTGAAAGATAATGAAAAATATTTCTATGACATTTCTTCTGTGAGGAAAAGCTAAGAGAGTTGGGTTTGTTAAGCCTGGGGAAGAGAAAGCCCCAGGGAGACCTCATATAGGCTTTTCAGTACTTAACAGGAACTTATAAGAAAGGGGGGACAAACATTTTATTAGGGATTGTAGTGATAGGAAAAGAGGTAATGGTTTTAAACTAGTAGAAGGTCAGCTAAGACAAGATATAAGGAAGATGTTTTCACAGTGAGAGTGGTGAAACACGGGAGCAGGTTGCCCAGAGAGGTGGTAGATACCCCATCTCTGGAAACATTCAAGGTCAGGTTGGACGAGGCTCTGAAAAACAGGATCCAATTGAAGAGGTCCCTGCCCATTGCAGGTGGATCAGACTAGCTGTCCTCTAATGGTCCCTTTCAACCCAAACTATTTGTAATTCTATGATTCTATGACTGCGTGGTAAGGATTGAGGGATTCAGTTTTAAAGTGGGCAACTTCTGCAAACATGCATATATAGTGTTCTGGGACAAAATTTTGAGTTTATACATTTAAGCCTGGGCTGGCAATGTGTGGGTTTTTTTCAGTTTGGATACAGCTGTTCTGCAGGAAGACAACTTGGCCTGCAAAATCTGATAAACCTGATTTTCAAGTCAGCTAGGATTTGAGTTAGCTGGTTAGACTGGGAGACCTGAAGTTCTCTCTTCCTCCTTCTCAGCCATATCCTCGTGCCTGAAGTCAGCTTTTAGCTTGAGCAGCTGCTTGGCCCTTCCCCTGCAAATAAAAACCTGCCATGGTCTGGCCATTGGCATGGACATGAAGTAGAAAGCTGCTGCCTTTTCCATCTGAAACCTTTGCTGAAAAGCAACTGGTACCACACACCAGTGGTTCTCCACACAATGGAGAGACGCCTCTTCACTCAGGAAGGAAAGCCACAGGGGTTGCCTTCATTTTTGAAAGAAAATTCATTTAGAGCACATTTTAAATGGAACATCAAGCTGCTGGGTTTGTCATGTCTCTGATGTAAGGACAAGTCAGAAAAGAGCTTTGAAAATACAAAAGGGGATCTGAGAACTAAAAAAAAGAGTAAATACTGAGGTCTGCAGGCTTGTTTCCATCCAGGCACTCTGTTGGTGGATTGGTCCCCAAGCACTGGTGGTGCTAAGGGAAAGGGGTACCAGAAGGATTTCATTATCCAAACAAACAGGGTGATCCAGATTCTCCAGCTTTGTTCACACTGGTGGATAATGTTCAACTAAAATTAAAAGATTGTTATGCACTGGCCATCATGTTCTATGAGTCATGCTTTTCAAAGTTCAGTCAAATTGCTTTTTAATCAGACAACAGAATTTTTACTGATTGCTGGAGCATCTCAAGGCTCACTATCCATTTCAAGATGATGTTTTACAGGCATGCCTTGCTCTCAATCTTAAGGTCTCTGAATAGAGCTTTCTCTGCAAACCTAGCCCAACTGCACTGAGTGTGTAAGTATACAGAAATGAAAAGAACATTTATGATAGCAACAAAGTATTAAAAGAGGAATTAAAACCAAGAAAGCCACTGTCCCTCTTATAGCTCTTCTTTCTGCAGGGTGTGTGGGGAAAGCTTTCTGAGAAGTCAATTTCAAACTCAAAATCAGCTGTCATAAGGAGGCTGAACACAGTAACCTAAAGAAAAACAGTTTTACTTCTGCTAACAAAGGAGAGATTTCATAACCGTTGCTTCTGCAACAGTCCTCTGACCTTCAAAAAGGCATGCCTAAAATCATCAGAGATCCATTTCCCTGGTACAGCTAAGTGGGCAAATTTTCCAAGCAGAGACTGTTTTCATGGACGCTAATGTAGTGCAGTGAGGACTGCTGAAAATTGTGACCCAATATGCATTTAGCACCATACATACACAACTGGATTCTGAGAAAAATGTTTGCTATTAAACGTAACTAATATCTATCTAATAATTTCCCAGCATTAATCAACCTACAGAAAGCATGTCCAGAACACACCACTGATGTCAACAATGTAATATGATTCAAATACATAAGAATAAGAAGAATGTTCATAATAATATTGTATAATGAGCTCTTCCATATGAATCAAAATGGTAAAAAAAAAAAAAAAAAAAAAAAAAAAACAAGACTTTATTGCAGCATTCTCCATGCATTTTGTAACAGGGGTTAATCAGATGCCTGCCGGTTGTTTTCTGACTCTCCATCGCCAGTTTATTTCCCCCACATCCTTCCAAGGTACTGGCCTCTAAGTCCAGACTGCTGTGCTGGACAGACCAGTCAAGATACTTGGCAATTTCCAAGTGACTATTAAATTACCCATGCATATTTTTTACCTAGTTGTAGCATATAATCTCTGGAAAACATCCAAAAGCACACAGAAGACTGATAATAAATTGCAGATCCTGTGTGACTAGTTCAAAAATCCAACCCTGGCAGGAAGCTAGCCTAATTTTCTGGTAGTTGTTTTCACAGCCTTTTTAACCCAGAGGAGCAGGGAGCAGCAAAGCACACATCCCTGCACTGGAGCTGGGTTAGCAGGCTGCCCTGTCAGCCTTGGGACTGCCTACTTCACAGCACCATCAAAATAAATGAAAAATCTACTTCTTCAAAAAAATAATGTTGAAGACGCGATAAGCATCCACTGGGAATGGGGATGGGGTTCAGAAAGAAAAACTCATTTTATTTTATCATTACTTTTATAAATTTTGTTTGGTATTGTCTAACTACTGCAAATTTTTCACCAGCTTTGGAGGTTTTTTCTAAATTCTTTCTCTTTCCACAAGCAAAATGGAGAGAAATGAGCAGTTAAGAAATAAAAACCAACTTTTCTCTTTTTTTCTTTTTTTTTTTCTGAAGAAAAACACAGCATTCACAGCAAATTTTTTTGTTTGTTTGTTTTTCTCAAAAAAAAAAAAGTTGAATGAACCTTGTGGGCAGCTCTTCTTACAAGTACTGGATTTCCCACAAGGAAGAAAACAAGAACTTAGTGCTGTACCTAAAGCAATAGGGCACTGAAGAGTCTCCCATCCAGCAAATTCACTGCATAGGCCTTCAGGGCCTTCTGATGTCTCTACCACTAGAGCCTAATTTCTCATAGGCATGGTGATTCTGAGACTCATGTTTTACCATACTGTTATGAAATTTAATGTCTGAAAGTGAAACACCTGAGTACAAACTGTGGTGCAGATCACAATCTAAATGCTGCTATTATTTCTGCCAAGTGAGAACATGTAAATTTTCTTTGAGCCCTCCCCTTTCTGCCCCATTTTTGCTTTTTTGCTGTTTATGAAATTCAGACTTCATTTTCTGTATAATCAACATTACATCTCATGTTTCTGCTTACAGATAGGACAGCCCAGTATGAGCAGCAGCCCCTTCAGCAAAGAGCAGATGACACACCACACTTCCTTCCCAGCAGGAAGGGCCTCTCTCCCAACCGGGAAATGGACTGGCTGAAGCAGGTAAAGACGGGGAGCAGCCAAGCCCATGCTCTGGACTTACTGCATTGCCACTGTACCACAGTACAGAAAGCACCACTGAGGTGTGAGAGAAGTGAGTGCCAACACAGTTGGAAACCCCATCTCAGCAGGACTTTGTCCTCTGATCAGTGCTGGATGAGTCCCAATTCCCAAGTGCCCATGGCCACTTCAGCTGATGCTGAGGGATAAATATGCCATCCTGCATACCCTTGACATGGAGGAGAACTCTCCTCTGACAGGTTTCATTGACATTAAAAAATCTAAAATTTTTACTATGTTGTAGCTTCCTCTGAAATTTGAGGACCTAGTCACATAAATTCCACCACAGACATGGGACAGCTGAAATAAGGCAAACATGGCAGTAGGGAGAGAAGCTGAGTAAAAGGGAAAGATGTCAAAGATTAACATTACAAAGAAGATTTCTGCACACAGACTGTGCATCTACTCTGGCTTGCTAATGTGATACTTTGTGATACTCTTGCTTAAAAGTGCCTTTGTCCACTTTAACGTAAACCTCTTCCCAATCAGCTGAAGCAAATCTGAGGTAAACCTGGATTAAATCAAGACTGGAATGTACAGAGAAGGACTACTTGGAAACAGTGTCCCAAGGCAGCACATGCTTATTTCAGCTGGATAAAGCATTGATTTATATGATGGGTTTTCAGGATAGAAAGTACATATTAATAGAAAAGACATTTAATTGAATGTACAGGACATTTTGGACAACGTTTTTTCAGTTGTTTTTTAGAAAGCATTTAATGAGGCTGCAATCTTTGAAAAATAACAGTACCAACAAAAATACTAAAATGATGGCAATAACTAATATATCTAGATGAGAATAAAAAGCTGCATGCAAGCTAAATGGCAAGGGATAGAAAAAAGGAGCTCATTTTTTTATAATTTTTATGTTTAAAAAATCCCCAGCTGTTTTAATCCTTAATAGCCAACATTTCCAATATAATAGAACATGCCAGAAAAATAATATATCCTGGAGTGCTATGGGTGGCTTCTACAGGTTTTAGAAGACTGAAAAGATCAGATAAATAACTCCCACAGCTGGGGAAACAAGACAGACTTTCAGGAGCCCCCAGCTCGGACCCATGATCACTCACACAGATATTCAGAGACCAGATTGCTCAGGGCCACAGGTCTGAGGTGCCAAATTGCCTCATCTGCGATGGGCAGCTTTCAGTCAGCTCTGATTTGCAAAAATCATGACCTAGGTGTGATAAAATTTAATGGTCTTATTTCGTTTGCAAATATAGTTGTGCTGTCTGGATCTAAAAACATACTTCCATTTATGTAGGAGGATAGAGTAGAGAGATTAATCAAATAGTCAAAGACTGGCTTTATCATCTTTTCACAGAGTGTACCCTTTCCTGCTGGGATCACAGTGGCAGTGAAGCAGACTTTTGGACTTTTTAATCTAATACTGTAAAATAAAAAACATCTTGAGGAAGGACAGAAGCAAATAAGCCTCCTTGATTTCCTTCACATGACAGGACAGAAAGGTCTATTGAGATTATATTGAGCCTCATTTCAGTGCTGTAAAATATGCTGTTTATATCATTACTCCTGCATAGCTATTTCTATGTCCCAAACCTGCTTGGTCTTATCTTCAGCTCAAAACATGCAAATCTCAACCATTAGTTATTTCATTTCAAATTAACATTGTCCCAGTGTTACTACCAAATCTAATATTTTATATGGATATTTATAAAATTTCCTGTGACACACCAGCACTAGCTTTCAGTATTTTAACTTTCTGTTCTCATGGTACCACTGAAAGACAGTAATGTGAAAAAGTAAGTTGTAATTAGGTTGGTCAGACAAAAGTGTGGAGACATCTATAAAAGCACGACTGACTTTATGTCTCCTGCCACTGTGCTACAACACCAATGAGAGGATTCGAAGAATGTAGGCTTTTCTTGTCTTGAGCACTATCCTGGTCCATCAATACTACAAATTGTCATCCAGAGTCCACTCTGGCAATTTTGAAATGAACAAATATACATGACAATGGAGTCTGCCTGATTAAGTGTTCGTGGAAAGGATTTACAAGGGATTTGCTGGCAATTTCAGTCTTAGTTCCCTTCCAAATCCGTATGCGTACTTCTAGGAGAGGGTACGTAGTTATTCTATTTCCAGCTCCTGAAGCTATGCCACAATTCGTGCTTTGCAAAATTAGAAACTAATGAAGTATGCTGGCATTAGGAGGAGTCCTTGGGAGAAAAAATCAGTAATAAAAGGTTGGTAATTGCTGCTGAACAAGGGACTGATGGATAGCACACCATGCTGCTGCAGGTAGGTAGGCAAAGTGACTCATGAAGTAGGCTATATAAAGGGATGAGTAATCAGTAAAAACAGAGTGAAAGAACAAACTGTCTCATATGAGAAAAGCAGCTGTTGACAGAGATCAGCCACTAGGACATGGAAGCAGTAACGAAAAATTTGTTGGAGTAGAATAAAGAAGGGTAACGGAAGAAAGTAATAAAGTAGCAGTTCCTGGTCCCAGTTTGCTCAAGAACCAGAATCACTCCAATGCTGCTCCACTGCAGCATTTCCTGACCATGAGTAGAGGAGGCAGACAATTCTTTAAGTAATGTACTCTGACAGATCTTGCATACCCACAGCAGCACGAGGAGAGAATGGAGGCTGAGAGCTGACCTGAGATGGTACCTAGAGGTTCATCTTTTCTCCCACTGAGACAGTGCAGATTTGGAAGTGAAGTGAAACGTGTTATTTTAAGGCAAATACATTGTCTTTTCTTTTGGATGTTAGAGCATCTGTGTGGTCAACAGTCACTACAGAGGACAGTAGAGCTCAGTTTTACTAAAGCGCCTTCTTCCCAGACACCAGTAAAGCAGACGTGCTCAGTGCCGTTTTCCCTAGCAGTGCTCAGAGGAGCATCACTGGTGGGTATTCCCACACCTGCATAATTAGCAGCAGGGGGAAGATGAAGCTGGTCTCCCCCATAAAGGGATCCCACAAAGAGCTGGGACAGCCAGCACAGGCTCATGGATCCAGGAGAGCCAAAGCAGTTGTAACAGTCTCTGAGATACAATTTACTGTGACTTTTCCCTTATTTGGATAGTTATAGTCCATTAACACACTAAATGAAGCCAGACCACCTCTCCTCTGTGATTACTGAATGGCAGTCAGTTCTAAAGACAGGGGATACTCTCACACTTCAGCCCTTTGATGTGTTGTTCACCCAATTCTTTCAGATTCTGCTAGATATTAAAGTTTTGCCCCAGTAATTTTGTACAATTTGACTGTATATCCAAACAATGCTTTTGAGTAAATAATGATGCTAGTCATTGCAACTGAACAGGAATGGGATAGATTTGCCTTTGTTCTCAGAGGGGATAAGCCCACCCATTAGGACAAAGTTTCCTGGTTTATGCTCTTGGCAT
Organism: Onychostruthus taczanowskii; assembly: GCF_017590055.1. Lineage (NCBI taxonomy): Eukaryota > Metazoa > Chordata > Aves > Passeriformes > Passeridae > Onychostruthus > Onychostruthus taczanowskii. The sequence goes on along the minus strand of NW_024502125.1, from coordinate 4,003,174 downwards.
AAAATGAAACTCCCTATCTGCACTATCCTTGCTTATACCCTGAACCCATAAACACTTTCACTAAATATTTGCAAAGAAGAGGAAACACAGCCAAATTCTACTAAGTTATAATGAACAGCAATCATACTGCAGAACATTTGTCTTTTCTGCATATTCCACTGGGGAGAGGTTGCTTTAAAACTTTCAATATGATTTAAGCACAAATGCTTTTTATACAGGTCAGGAAAAAGAAATGTAATTTCCCTTAGTTTTGTTTGGTTGAAGTTCTCTATTCTAGCACTTAATTAATGACTCTGGTGAAATGCTTTGAAAACAGTGATGTTTCTAACCCCTAATGTGTTGCCAAAATGATATTTCCTGGTCATAATCTGTTTTGGAGAGGATGATGAACATACATGCATGTGCTGTTAATAAACTCAAGGAAACTATTTTTATGGCTGTAAAAAAAAGTGAAAAAAGGTATTTCTTCTTCAGTACTCATCTCTGTCAGTTATAGCTGTGGGAAATAAAAAACTGAAATAAGAAATGTGGAAAGCAAGGGAGAGGAGGGAAGGAAAGCCACACAGGGTTGTGTAACATTAACCCACCTGGAGCAGTCAACTTCCCCATTTAGCTTTAACACTTAATTTCTTTTCTGACATATCTACCCTTGAAACCCAAGCACTCCAAAGACAGACCGCATAAGGACATAAGCACTCAGAATCAAAAATTAGGGAGAATTGGATCCAAATCAAAATCCTCAAATGTTTACCTAATCCAGTGACTGCCTGGGTTTTTGCCAGTAATTTTTCCTAGGGTTTTAAGCTTTCATGTCTCTTACAGTCCAGCCTCTGCCTCAGTCATTGCAGCCCAGAGGGTATGCACACTCAGTGTTCTCCTTAGGTTTTGTCAAGCTCCCACTGCAATGTGACAACATTGCCATAAAACATGTCTCTAGACAAGGGGTAACACACTTCCAGTGGTGCCACAGGCTGCTGTCCCTTTACCCAGGCAGCATCAAATGCACTGATCTTGCAGGCACTACTGTTAGAAACATTTTCAATTGTCAGAGTCTCTAATTGCTGTAATTCCAAGTCCTCATACTCGTAGACTGTCCTGTCCCTCAGGAAGGCCAGAATTCATATCCTTCAGTTCTTTCACTATCAGATCTACAACTCAAGAGTGGAGAAAAGTTCATTGATAAGATCCCTACATTGTCTGGAAGATTTCACATGGAAGCCGTTGTCACACCATGATATCACTCAAGCACACACGCGTACCTAGAGGAGGCTCCAGTATGAAACACTGCATGGCTCTCAAGAGGTACTGAGGAACTTAAAAATACCCAAATTTGTGAAAAAAAAATTCTTCAGTGTTACTGGCACACCTTTGTTCAGGAAATAAACTGTAAAAGCATGAAATAGCATCAGGCATTCATTTGTTCTGGGTAAGTGGACTGTCTTCATCCTGATGCTTGTTTTGAGGTGGGGTGTGCTGAGGGGAGTGACAGCAGTGATAAGGCAAAGACACCACAAGCAGAGATGAGAAGGTTTCACTTCTCAGTGAGGATGGCAATGATTTTGGCTCTGACACACAAGAATCATCCCTGAAATAACAGTTGGTGAAAGAACTGATCTGTGCATCAACCTGTAAGAGAGATTGAAAGAAGATATAGTTCTTGAGATCTCAGGTAAAGGTAAAATAGTAACATAGGATAACAAGTAAACCATAAAGCTCCTATCTGAAATATTTAATGGGTGCATCACCTATCTTTAAACAGCACAAACACTACTCATTAAATGTTGTTCCACAAACCCCAGCATCTGACAAAATAAACAGCTGCCCAGGACTTCTCATTCTGCATTTTTGCTTTCTGCTGGAAAACAATGATCCTGGCTAAACATGTGTCTTGTAAACATTTGCCTGTGGTGTTATTGCTTTGTATATTTACACAGCCAAATTTTATGCTTTACTTTTGACAGAGAAAACCTGTCGTGATTTTTTTGCTTAATGCATTCATTTTGAAGTTACCTACTGCAAATATTTTTTTTTTGTTTAAGTCTATTAAAACATGTCAAGAAAACATACTTGCTTCATGTAACCTCCACACTGCTGTTAAATGTTTCAGCAGCCAGGAAAGTGATCTATTCCAAGGTTTTTGATCAGTGAGGTTACTCTGCATCATTGGATTTACTTGGCAAGGCCAAGAAAACAGAGTTCAGAAGGCATAGGGATACCATGTGAAAATTTGCCAGCCTGGGAAGAAAGAAGCCAAGGCAATGCCTAGTCACAAATGCCGAATTTGTTGAAAAGCTGGATCATGTTATCAGGAGATGCAACACATAGGTGAGGAGAACAGTGCAGAGGCTGTTGAGAGCAATGTGTGAAGCCTTAGACAACTAGTCAGCAAGATGGCATCTTTATTTTAAGCTGGATGTAAACTTCAGAGGGACTTTTGCTATTGGAGAAAAAAAAAAAAAGAGAGTCACAAAAATAATAAAGAAATAAAATAGAGGGCTTGCTTTGATCACTGCTCCTTGCTAAAGAAATGTAAGAACTAAAGTTACTGCAAATATTTACAAAAATGAGCAGCCAAGGATTGTAGAAGAGGTATTAAAATACTCACTCTTTCAAAAATAGATCCCATATGGATCTCATCAAGCCGACACCCCTAGGAAGAACAGGTAATCCATGCAGTTAGAGAAGAGCTTGAGGGCACTGGGAAGGCAAGAACCTGATAATAAGCACAGGCTAGGGTTAAGACAACTCAACCATCCTACTCATCGGGACTCAAAAATTATTTCTCTGCCTAAAAAGCTGAAACTGAAGAAGTTTTTTTCCTCAGGAAATTGTTGCAAATAGAATACCCATCTGGGATGATTAAAAGAGAGAAAAAAGCTTTAGTGTGAAATCAGTTTATCTTTTCTAAGGAAAGAAATTATTAACTCCAATTGTCCTTAAAGCAAGGGTTACTTTTTCAAAAAAGGACCTCACAAACATTTTCTTGGCCTACAAAATGCACAGATACTATCTCCAAGTTCAAGCATCCAATCTGCCAAGTATATATGATTCAGGGTGGTGTTGCTACTTTTCTGAACAGAACAGTCAGAAGAGCAGTGTACAGAAGCATAATTTCAATCTGATTCAGAAAAGAATACTGCATAACCCCAGGTAGACTTGGACCAAGTTTGGCAGAGCTTGTGGAGGCCTCCTGCAGGAATGGAGTCCAAACAAATAGCAGTGTTTTCAGTTTCTACTGGAAGAAAAAAGGATAGGTAGGACTCTCAGTAGTAGCTAGTAAGATTTTTTATAATGATAGACATTTGCAGGATTTATGGAATTTGTACCCCTCCACTGCTCTGCTTTGCCTGCGCTTAACTTCCTATTTGTATCTCAGAAGTACATTCTGTTTCTTCCTGAAATGTTCAGAAAAGGGAATGAGGTCTTTTAAGTCAGACGAAGCTAAAAACAGCAATAAAAAAAATAATAAAGAAAGCTAGAGATTCCTTATGCTCTCTCCAGAGGAAAAGGAATCTCAAAAGCTGCTGTGTGTGACAAAAGTGCAGGTTAAGTCAGGCATTGTGTTCCAGCAGTAATATGGACAGAGGCAGACCTTGTGGAACAGACATGTAAATTCATGTCCCAGACTAGGATTTTCTCCTCCTTCCACAAACAGCAATAGATGGGCATTGAAAAGCTTTTGCTCTGCCCATTTTCATGGGGTGTAGGGCAAGTGACAGAGGAATGAGACCTGAACAAGATCCCTAGCTAGGAGGCAGGAACTGGAACTATTAGATGCATTATTTAAATTAGTCAATACCTTACTAATAGCCTTAATCCTTAGTCTAGGGGAACAGTGGTAACAGTGATAACATAGTCAAACAGCCAAGCCTGGATGTAGAGCCACAGCTCAAGCACGTCTGCTGATTATTACCTTTGCTGAAAAAAACCTCACGAAAACAAAGCAAGCATGTGTAAAGGAAGTATATAAAACATGTTCAGAGGGACCAGCTAGTACCAAATATTTCCCTGTACTTGAAATGTCACCTGGGTCTCACAGGTGCCTTTGGAAAATAACCAGTAAGTCAGAGCAAAAGCTAATGGCTCCCTAAATCTGCACTGTGAGACACTGGCATCTAGTAATTTCAATACTTCTCCTTTCTGATGGCTGAAGTAGAACAACATCTTTCCCAGATGCTAAACCTTGCTCATCTCCTAAACAAACATAAAGCTCCCAGGAGGAGAAGACAAGCCCTACAGCCCCATGAGACATCCTGCTCCTCCTGACTCCCTCCATTACCCTGGGCTCTTCCTCAAGAGAGCCCTTTAACCATGTTGTAGTTCTGCCTGCTCTGGTATCTCTCTCTTGGTGTAGTGAAGACAACCTGTCCTGAGGGTCTGATGTTCAATTGGGTTTTTTTCCTTTTTAAAACTTAATTCCCTGCTCTACCACATTTCCCAGATTCCATGCACATCACTTCTCTCACATCACAGCAAGAGAATGCTATTCCTCACGATCGCACTCAGATCCTGGGAGAATGCAAAGAATAAAGAATGCAAGCTGATCCATAGAGGAAAAAAAAGGGCCATAGACAGATGTTTTGTAAATGTAAGTTAGACTCCTGTTTGCCACTTTTATTTGCTAAGATAATGAATTCCAAGCATCTCTCTCTGCCTTAAAACACACAGAGCTAAAATATGCTCACCAGGAAGATGGACAAAACTTTCACCAAAATAATAGCACTACTATGAAATACAGATTTTGAGGTAACCCTTTGACCCTGGAAGAAGAATTTGAACTGATGTCTTCAAAACTCAGAAAAACATGCACTGGTTTTTGGTCAGCAGCTGAACTGGAAAAGATAAGCCTGAGCTTTTATTGTAATATACTTGGTTTCTTGAATCCATGCTGATATACTCTCTACAGAAATACAGATCAGGGTAGGTTGGTCTTACTGTGCAGAAAGCAATATTTCTAAATGAAAGCATGAACTAAGCAACCCATTGGGGTCAGGAGAGAGGAAAACAATGAAATAAATTGCTGATAAATGAAAATTATTACAAGCTGCTTAGCTAGACTTCCAGAACACCAGCTGGGGAAAGAAGGATGGCAAAAGACCAAAACTGCTGCATTTTAGCCAGGGATAAAAAAAATAAAAACACTAAATAATCACTGTATTTTTATATATTATGCTGATCCCTTGCAACTAACTTGCAAAATTAAGGCTTGAGTTTGGTGCTAAAAAGTCCATAGACATTTTGACACAGAAGCTAGAAGAAACAGGATCTGGCCCATGGATAATGTAAGAAAAACAGAACCAAGTCAAAGATTATTTTTCTCTTTATTGCCAGATATTTTAAAGGGGAAGTAGAGATTAACTGTGTTCACCATTACAGAAAACATTTACTTTCAGAAGGCAATTGTCCAAGACCCTCTTAAATAATTAGAATTTCTTTAAAAATATCTCAAGTTACTGCTGAAGAATGTTTGAAACCAAAAATCACAAGTCTTTTCTGAATATTTAATTGAAAAGGCAGATATATAAAATTAAAGCCTAGTTGTTTCCCTCTACATGGTGGCAAGTTTTGATTAAAATTTTTACTTCTTATGTGTTCAGCATCTGGCCTAAAATACAATTACATGAAGATTTGATACTTTGAGCCTACGAATATAAAAAGAACGATTTAGACTTTGTGGCTTTCACTGCATTTTCCTGAAGTCCAGAACCAAAAACACATATCTGACAACCTCTGATTGCAGCAAAGTTCAGTCCTTACATCTATCCAAACGACAGAATCCCTGGTTCTTGGTAATCTTTAGTTCTATTGGGCTGTCATTTCTTTATAGGAACAAAAAAGAAAAACCGACCACAACAACAACAACAAAACAGGAAAAACACCACCACCAATAACAAAATTAGCCCATGTTTTACATTTTATAACAAAATCACTGTTGTTGAAGCCTAAATAAATACTTGAAGAGAACACCTAAAGTAAATACCTGTCATTTATAGGAAGGATATATGAAAACACGTAAATCCTATTAACCATAATATATACTTAGAAACCTGGTAAGTTTGTGAGGGTGTTTCACTATTACAACACTTAAACTTTCCTTGTATACATTTTAATTGGTATCCTGCTACCTATAAAACATAATGTTCAGTCTACATCTGTCTATTTTACTAGGCTGTGTATGAGTTCTGACATGATATTCCCAGAATCTCCATCACTTCTGAGGTATTCTCTTACTTAACTGTGTTTATCACTATAAAATAAACCTGAAGCTAGCATGAAACATGGCAATACAACTGCACTGCCAATTCAGCCAGATGTAGCTTTCAAGGGGAAAAAATCCCAGGACTTGACTTTAAACCACTTGGCTGGCTTTGTTTTGATGCTCACCCACGGTGGCTAGGATGAGTGAGGCTAATGGTGTGATTTCACTCTGAGTGAGTCGTGTGGGAGCCCCTAGCTCCAGTTATTCTTTGTGGTCACTGCATTGCACCTGCAGTGCTGCTGAATTACAGTCTTGGACAGGAGGCTGCCTGGGGCTGCAGAGCCTTAATTCCCATTGTAGCGCTGTGCTGGAGTGTTCTGTGCAACAGCAAGATAGTACCACCTTATAAAGGCTTTTATGCAGTAGCGGGTAAATATTTAACTTTTAAAAGGTTCTGTGGTGTCTTGAGGTTATAACTTCACATTTAGGAAGGAAATCTGCCAGAGTGCTGCAGCTGAAGTTACCTGTTGCTTTTGAGATGCAGCAGGTCAGCTGCACCTGCTGCCCCTCCCATGTGATCTGTGCTATCCAGAGGAAATCCTCCTGTGGCTCCATATACAGGCACTCATGCAAACACACTGGTTCCTGAGACTCATGATCAAATAGCAGACTTGAAAACTTGGCAAGAGACAGAGACATATAAAACAATGCCAAATTACAGCCTGAAGGCCATAAAACTGAGACACCAAGGAACAATCCTGGGCTGTTCCTGCCCTGAGTGCAGCAAGCCCTGTTGGGGCTCTGCTAAGGGAAAGAGATGGGGATGGTAGGTGTGAGGCCATGCTTCCCCAGTCTAGTGGAGCAGTGGCCATGGAGCAGCCTCACACCATGGGAAATATAGCACTGGCAATAACAGCCTGGGACTGAAGAGCACAACAGGGCATGGAAGGCCAGGTCAGAACATACTGCAAGTGTGAAGACCCTTTATTTTCTTCTCTTTTTAAACCAAACAATTTTGCTTTTCATGCAAACATCAAAATATATCAACTCTGAGATTTCATAAAAAATAGAATCAAGCATCTAAAGCATCCTACTAACAGAGTTTAGCTCTAAAGATCTCCTTGACCGCTAAGAATTCCTTACCATCTCCTGGAATGACTGACATGCAAAATAATCATGCTAAACCACCACAACAGATCCACACTGAAATGAAAGTTTTTGCACACACAGACAAGTTAACAGAAATCAAAAACCTGAAACAGACTGCAAATATTCATTTCTTTACAACAGTGAGAAAACAGGCTTCAGGATAGAGGAGAAAAGCAGATCCAGGCTGTAAGAGATGATAAAAAGGTGAACAAAGTGCCTAGTAGCCCTGTAATCTATTCATTGGGAGAACTCTTTTCATACCCTGCATGAATGACATGCAGGTATTAGGACACTATGTTCTCCTCTTCCTCAAACTGCTGTGCCCAGGGGACTGCTACTGGATAGGGGAATAGCTCAAGTCTGGTCCAGCTCTTTAGAGAACCAGAGTATTTTACACAATGCCCTGAGGTTCAGCAACATGGAGAGTCAGCTCTGGGAGCTGCTTTTCTTTCTGGGGCATTCAGTTTTCTCCCTTAAAATTTAATCAGGAATAACTGGCCCTTCTGAACAGCAGGAAAGTTTGCTGCTACCAGAGCCATGCTACACTGCCAAGCTCCTGGAGAGATTGCAGCCCTGCTGTATGAAGGAGGACCCCAGCTCTCCAATTCAGCCTCTTCCTTCTAGGGAGAATGCAGAACAGCATTCCAACATCCTCCTTGACATCAGAAGGAAGAGCAGTGCACACTTCCATTGAATTTAATTGAAAAAGAAGGGCGACATAACAAAAGGGAAGATTATGGGAACATGAAATCATTTTGCATCAGCTCAGTAAGGGTGATCTCTCCTTACTGAATGCTGGGGATCAAAGTATGTCCCAGGCAGATCTTCAGGCTTTGTGAGCTTGGCACCATGACCCTAGTAATTTTTTAATGTGATGAACCCTGCATTGGACAGTGTAAAAGGAGTATGATCTTTAAAATATTTCATCTGTGCTATTAAGTGTGCTCGCACAGAGCAGGTGTGCATGGGCATGTGCAAACAGTCACTGACAAAGCACCATGGACTCTGACATCAAACTGATGCCAGGGATTGTACCAGTCCTGTGGGAGGATATGGGCTTCCAGGAACAAAAATTTCCAAAGTATTAATATGAAATTATGAGATGACAGGGAATGTCTTCCAAATGATACATTGTGCCTTCTTACCAGAGATGATTTTGTGCAAGATATCTCAGTGTTGCAGAAACCATAGATAATGAGAAAGAGGAAGAAAGGGAACTTGTGAAAATGTTGTCTGTAGCAAAAGAATGACAAACACCCTGGGAAGAGATCCTTCAATCACTCCAGCAAACTCTATTATAATCAAAGTGTAGGCAAATAAGAGGCCATCGTATTTAATAGTGAATGAAAAGAACTTTTCAAATGCTAAGAAGATTTGAGAGGGAAACGGGTAAATAAGAACTTTAAGGGGAAGTGGGACTCTCTTTACATATGGCTAACAACTGGCTTTTGCACTGTGAACAAGGACATAAACTAAAGCATTTCTTAACCTGGCACTCCAATAAAATACCACTTCCAAAATCAGCATGGTTTGTTGATTATATGGTGTGATGTCCTACCTTTAAGGGGAAGGAAGCACTCAAGATTCATAAATGCTTGTGGCCAAAAGAAATTATACAAATCAGAGGATCCACAAAAAAAATTTATTTTTTATATGTAAAATTTTATTTTTATGTGTAAAGTACACACTCAGCATGAGAATTTGTATATTAGTCTCTGACCTACTATGAGAGAAAGAATGAAAGAATGAAAGAATTAAAGAATTAAAGGATAAAAGAGAGGAAGAAAAAGAGAGAAAAAGAGAAAGAGATAAAGGGATAAAGAGACAGAGAGAGAGAGAGAAAGAAAGAAAGAGAAAGAAAGAAAGAGAAAGAAAGAAATCCCTGTGCTTGTGTTGTACTGTTTTGTGCATATCTGCAGGGACTAGAACAAAGATGTTTGCCCCAGGAAAGTGCTGCCCTATGTCTGCATGGCCCTTTCTGTAGCCACACCTTGCTCCTTCTCATGGTGCATAAGTGCCAACAATCCTCGGTTGGCTTCATGGCTATCCAGAACTCGGTGTTTCAGATGTATCCATCAGTCCCTTATCTTCTTTATACTCTCTACTTATGGTACTAACATGCTAACTGTCCATCCCAAACTTCCCCAATAGGAGATTGAGACATACTTCCTGATATCAGAGGAACATAATATATATCTGAAAGATGCAAAAGAAGGTCTTTAGCAGCCTGGGTTAAAAACAGTCTGAGAGAAAGATGTGAACCTCAGATATCTCTTCGGTTTTCCCAGCACCTGGTTAGGATATGTCAGTCTTGTTTATGGTTGAATTAGTTTGGCTAGAAAAAAAATGATCAGAAATAGAATATACCAGTGCAGTAAAGAAATAAAGGTGAATGATTTTCCCATGTCAAATTCTGGCCTTAAAATGCAACTGAAACTGAATAAAATTAGGTGGATGGAGACCTAGGTATCTTAGAACTTGGTATCTTAGAACTTGCAGCAAACTAGCCACAAATCAATGATAGCTCAAAGATTAAATTTACATTAAAAAGCGCTTTTGTTTCACGTGTCAGGTTGTGTTTCTTTCAGCTTGTCTTGTCAACTCCATTTCCATGTCTTGGCTAATACAACAAACCATATAAACTGACAAAAGTCTTATGACTGATGCAACAGTCGCAAAGGTTAGCTGCATATTAACTTTTCATTGTTCACTGTGTCCTCATCGTGTTGCACATTATCTGACATGCACTGTGATTGCCTTTGGGCAGGGGCAATAATAAATTATATACACATTCTCCAAGTACAAAGTACTCTAAAGGAGCTAGTTAAATTAACAGTAGAAATACAACAAGCACACTAGCCATTAATTAAAAGAAAAAGTGCTAGTTGCTGCTCTTACAAAAAAACCCTCAAATTGTCACCAAACATTTGCAAAACATTCCATTCTCAAATTGCTTAGGCAATTGCATTGGAAAATCTCCGAGGTCAAAGTCTCTGCTAAAGCAGGCAGAGCAGCTGAGGCAAAACTGCAATATACTTGAGGTCAGCATACCATCTTTGGACAACTATCTCTTCTTGCAGAAGGGAACCTCCTGCAGTAGGATTGTACAACAACCAATTTTCGTTATAGATGAGTATCAGAAGGGGAGTTAAGCAAATGCTGGACTGACTCTGTGACTGCTGCCAGAGACTGAACAACAGGTAATGTTTTTCAACTGGACATGCTAATCCTCCCTACAAAAGCCAGACAAGTATGCTGAGCATCCATATATTTAGCCTGGGGGTTTGCTCCAGCAATGTTTTTATGGCATAACTGAGACAACCCAGCTGTGTTCTGGCCTGGAGGGAGCCTAGATAATAAATTAGAAGTCAACCTTTTATATTCATACAGTGAGATTATAGGTATGCAGCTTTTGTTTCCACTAGATATGATGGCAGCTTTGGTAAGTGCGTAACACGAGAAGAACACAGGTATTAACTTACAGGTAAGTAAGCCTCCTCTTAGGCGGGAAGTAACAAATTCATTGGATTTTTAGAGGTGCTTCCCTGTTCTCTTTTCTCCCCATACTATATTGCTCTTTTGTATTTAATAAGGCAATGGCCAATTTTAAAATGTCATGCTATGCAACACAGCAAATACTCTGGGTCAGGACAGATTGTGGCATGGAGCCAAGACAGTGCAGGACTGGAAGCAGAGGACAGTGAGAGCTAAACCCAGCCTGGATTGGGTCATTTTGGTAAATAGAGAGATAAGGAAACTCAGTGTCCTATTTCTTTACAGCTCACAATGGCTCCCTTTGCTGCATCCCTCTTCACTATATCCTTCCAGCAGGCTCCAGCTACCACACCACACAAATTCGTCATGACATCCTGCTTCAATAAAACTTGTTGTGCCATTTTCAGAGAACCTGGAAGAACAATCTGTAGTCTTTACTCAGCCTAATTGCACCACTTTGCAATCACTGTCATTTAAGGCTTTTTAGCCAATAGGTCATCAAAATTAAATTATTCCAATAACTTGTTCTTTTACCTGCCTGAGATTCACAGAAATAGTAATCAGCATATAAAAACAATTTCTCTCTCAATACAAAATTGCAGGAAAAGATTTGAATTAAGGGGTACATTTGAAAAAACCTAGGAGCTTTTCACTGAACAATGCTAATAACAGGAGGTCTTTAAACTCTATTGAAATATAATTAAATGCACGTTCACCTCAAAAACGATTTTTAAGAATTAAGCTTTCTTAAAGCCATTCCGTAAAGCCCCTTGGAGCCCATTATGAATCCTTTCAATAACGTTTACAACTATTCAGTTATGGAGTTTCGGTATTTTCTTGTTGGCTGGGTACATTTCATGAGAGCAAAACTGCCTAATGCCATTGTGTTAGCTTTGGGGGAAAATACAGCGCTATAAGCAAATGCAAATGCTCTTTTGTTTTCCCCTCATTACCCAACAGAATAAGAATAGGGATGTAATTGAACAAATGACCTCACATTTGAACACACATAGGAAAGAATGAAATGTATGTTATTGTAAGTTCTCTGGAGTTCCCATAAGCAAACCTCTCCAGATATTTCCCTAAATGTCAGATCCTGCTTCATATGAAGTCAGTGGGAGGTTTGCCATTGTCTTCTGTGTCAGCAGGATGGAGCCTCTGGTACTTGTGTTCAGATGTGGTGATTTATCCATGCCCACCAATGTCACTAGAGCTCTGTCTGCTTAGGCAAGACTTATTTATGCTCTACGGCTATTGAAAGCACAGCATGCAGGAATTTAAAAAACAAGACCAGAGAGGGCCAACAAACAAATCAAACTTCTTTAATCAAGGAAGCCCTGGAGGACAGTCCAGTGCCTTTAGGAAAGGACTGCACATGAACAGAGCTAAAGAACATGGAAAAGGTGCAGGTATGGTAGCAGTCAGAGCACTGCACAGAGGATGAGCCTATTTCGCTCACTCCCAGGAGCTCATGAGCTGTCACTCTCCACAGATGGATATGTGGGAGCTGTAAGGGAGAATGAAGTTATATCTCCTACAGCTCATGGGGCCCTGCAGAGCAGAGATGGGAAGTTCTGGGCGTCAGCAAGGGATGAGGAACATCAGCTGGACCACAGGTGATGGAGGGAGAGACCCAAATTCCTAGCATTAAACCACTGGACCCATGGTAGCAGGGAGGGCTGGCAGAGCCAGCACAGGCGGGGAATGGAACTGCATACAAGCCTTTCCATCTTGACATTTTTTTCCCCTCTCCTGTTCTTTACGACCCAGTCTCATTGAGTTTTCTCTATCTAAAAGACAAACCTTTCTAAAATTAAATTTTCAGTTTAAAAGTCCTGCCATTTTCCTGCAGAAACTCATTGTAGGGAAAAGCCTTGGCAGATCTGCTCCAAACCTCTGGTCATTGCAGTCCTGTCAGAAGTACCAAGAGGTCTGCAATGACTCATTAAATTTAAGAGTTTTGTGGGGTTTTGGGGTTTTTTTTTGAGGTTGTTTTGTTTAATCAAAGTCATTCCCCTTGCTATCACCTAAGCTGGAATATAAACATACTCTTAAAACTACAGTGCATCTTTGGTTTGTGTGTAACCTTTGGGAAAACAAATCCTGCTGAGATTTACATTTTGCTCAGCCTTTTCATTCAGTGCCAGACAAAAAGCAGACAGGGTGAACTGCTTGAAAAGGACAACAAGTACACTTTATTTTGGAGTCAGCCCACCACAGAGAAGAGACAAAGAAAAAACAGCTGTGATGAGATTCATATTCATAAGGATCCTCCAACATTACGGTTTGCATTACCGTAATGCCATCTGCTTAATGAATATGCCCAGCAATGCAGTGAGGTAAAATCAAAGTAATACTCTCAGCTAAAAAATGGAAACAGAGGTGGTGACTCTTCTGAGGTCACAGGATTTGTATGTGGTGGAGACACCAACCTGCAGCCTTCCCGTCCAGGGCTTAACCAGAAGACCGTAATTTAACTATTAACTTGTTAATCACTGTATGCTCAATCACAGAACCTGTGACATGGAAGTCCAGGACTTCTGTCACAACAGAATATGAAGTTGATCACAATTACAGGTGTTTCTAATGACCTCTGAAATGAGAAAGAGCTGCTGGCAAGCAATGGTGCTGAATTCTGGAACTGCTATCTCCTGTGTGAACAGGTCAGCATTTGTTGACAGTAATGGAGCCACTCCCTCAGAAACAGTAATACTTTAAATTTGACTGCATTATATCTCATTCCATGTAAAACCAAAAGTAGCCCACTGAGAGCTGAAACGTAACTAACTCACTGAACACTATTTGTGATGTTGTTAAGCTGCTGCTGAAGCAATGAGGAGAGATACATGAAGTCCAAGAGCTTCTGGCCAGCCACAGGGGGAGAAGGGCCACTCTCTCCACACCAGCCACTGCAGAGGACACCACGTGCATGTACAGCCAGGATGCTTTGTGGTCATTAGCCAGGTAATTCATACATCTCTGCCTGGGGACGACCATCCATATCCTCTGGGGCTGCCCAATCTCCTCTAAATCATGGCAGTCAAGGGAAGTCCATGATGGCTGGAAAATAGGAATTGTAACACCAGTTTTTAAAAAGGGACAAGTGGAAGATCTAGGGAACTACAGAGACCGGTCAGTCTCACCTTTGTGCCAGGCAAGATCCTGGAGCAGGTTCTCTTGGAAACTCTGCTAGGCACATGGAAACAAAAGGGTGATTGGTAGTAGCCAACATGGTTGGTAACAGCCAGCTTGTGGCAAATCTGGTGCCTGGCAGATCTGGTGACTTTCTGTCTGGGATGACAGCATAGGTGGATGGGGCAGAGCTACTGACATCCCCTCCTGGATTTACACAAAGTCTTTGACACTGTTCCACACAACATCCTTGTGTCTGAATTGGAGAGACATGGATTTGAGGGATGGACCACTGGGTGGATAAAGAACTGGCTGGATGGACAGTCACAAGGAGTTGTGGTCAAGGGTTCATGGTCCATGTGGAGACCAGTGAGGAGTGGTGTCCCTCAGGGGTCAGTGCTGGGGCCGATACTGCTCAACATCTTTGTCTGGGACCAGGGTGAATAAGGGGATTCCTCCCCTTTGCACTGCTCTGAAGAGACCCCAGCTGGAGTGCTGCACCCAAGCCTGGAGTTCCCAAAAAAGGAAGGACAAGGAACTGTCAGAGTGACACCAGAAGAGGCCATGAAGCTGATGAGAGGAATGAAAGACCTTCCCTACGAAGACAGTCTTAGAAAATTTTGGCTGTTCAGCCTGGAGAAGACAAAGTTGCATGGAGTCCTCACACCATCCAGTATCTGACAGCAGCCTACAAGGGGAGCCAGAGAGGGACTGTTTTTCAGGAACTGCAGTGATAGGACAAGGAGTAATGGGTAGAAATTGAAATTTATTGATAGTGTGGTGAGATGCTGGAAAAAATTTCCCAGGGAGGTTGTGAGTGCCCCAACCCTGGAAATGTTAAGGGCCAGGCCTGACAACATCTTGAGCAGCCTGGTCTGGCTCCTGCTCATAACAGGGAGATTTGGGACTAGATGATCTCGAGGTCTGTTTCTACCCCTTAACATCCTACAAGTCCATGATTCTATGATAACCGTGAGCCACTTCCAGGAACACTTCTTACCTCTGGTATTGCAAGCAGTGGCCTTCCCTCAGGCTTCTGTCCCACCTGCCATAGTTGTACCCTTTCTTGTGCACTCTGGGAACTGCTTCCAAAGCACAGCCAGCTAATCAACTAAACTCACCCAACGGGGTTCTGTGTCCTGACAGAAAAAAGGGAGCCTATAGACACAGAAGTGGAAATGTTTTCCCCCCTCTGCTGAAGGGATTCAAAACAACAACAGAAGTGACCCAGACTAACACCAAGGAAAGGTGATGGAGATGAGTGAATCCCTTCACTACACCAGAAGGTACTCAGTACTGTTGATCACAAGGTCAACAAGTCAGTCCAGCATTTCTAGCTTTAGGGTAAAGGAAAGGCAAAGGAAGACAATATTAAGGCAAGGATATTGATGTGACAAAGCTGAAATCAGGAAGAGAGACAAAATCATGCATCAGCTTTCTTCAGAGGTACCTCAGTGACTTGGCTATGCCTGTGTCATTTATCCATTATATATTTTTTCCCTATTCAGGTGGAGAACCTGCATTAATTGTTAAATGAGGTAATGTTAACATGAGGATGTTTCCTGATCATTCAGTTAACTCCTTGCCAGGCCAATAAATCTTTTGGGTTTGTCTCACAGTATTTGTTTGCAGTATATTTTAGCATTGTGTCAACTCACTTTTGGGCACTTCTTTTGTAAAAAAGATGGCTTTTGTAAAAAGATGGCTTTTTACAAGCAAGATGTGCTGTGTCTGCCCACACAAAGCACAAAGCACATAGGCCACAAAGGGAGCTTCAAGTAAAGAGGTCAGCCACAGCCGTCCATCCATGCTCAGATGACAGACCTTGCCCGGGAGGAAAGAGGACTCTTCAATTCCTAAGCTCTCACTGACATTTCTTCCACCTGAGGTAGGAAGGAGAGGACAACAAGAGTCTGCTCATTAAAGCTCAAGTTATTTTAAAAGTAACACCTGTTAGGCACTTCAACCAAAATCACAAGTCTTCTTGGAAAAGAAAACAAGTTTTACTGCTCAGCATAAAAATCCTGAAATGCAGAGATCCCTCGCTTATGGAGCCCTCTAACTAATACCATCTTGAAGTAAACTTGAAAAAGGGATTAGATAAGGTCTCAGCACCCTGGGATAACTATAATTACAGATTCAGTGCTTTGAAATCTGATGTATGAAGGGTTAATCCAAAATTATATCATATACTGCAGCGCCATCAATAATCTCAATCAGCGCCATCTCAATAATTCATAAATAACTGACATCAGCTTTGCACAATATTGTGGCAGTGTTATGAAACCTGTACAGAAACTGACTGTAACATAATTGATATGAATATTTTATTGCAGGTGGGCTGTTGCCTTTAGTGGTACAGTTCAATTTTTCCTCTGTTTTTAGCCCTAATTGTGAAAGGCTTTTTTAAATCATCTGAATAATAACCGTGCTTTCCATCTGTTTCTGGTAGTCAACAGCTCCTAAACACCCTTACTATTTGGATCTACAGCTGCAAAACTTCCATGTGAATACCTCTAACAATAAATTAATTCAGGACAAGTTTTATTTGGCCTAAACTTACATCCATTGAATGAAGTTGCCCTGTAAAAAAATTGGTTTGATCATTTCATGTTTGCACAATGAAATACACTGTTACTTAAGTATACAATCTTACCAATAGCCTTTGAGGTGAATGCAAGTGGGACACATTCTTCCCATCAAATATGTGCCTTTCAAAAGCATAGGCTACTCCACTGCTGGAAGAGTTTGTGTTTAAAAATACCCTTTTGCCATTATGCTCTACTTTGAAGAAGTTACTCCTTCAAAGCAAAGACACTCAATTGCATGAGAAACATAAACATCTGCCAAAAATATGTTTGTAATCAGCATTCAGAGACAGGAAAGCATCCCTATGCAGAAAGGTTAGTTCAGCATGTGTTCAAATTTAAGCACATATTTAAGTCACATGAAAGCAAGTTATACTTCAGCATTTCTCCTTGCATTGGCTGTTATACCTACTCTACTGCTGGAGAAACTGTGGCTCAAGCAATGAACTAAATGCCATGCCTACATTTCCTAAGAAAATTTGACATACACTTTGAAATATTTTCCTAGGCAAGCATGAGATTTCAGTTTCTAGATGAAGAAACTTACTTCAGAAATCAGAAAAGATGTATGGAGAAACAAGAATTAATTGCCTGTCATTCCCAAAGAAAAGACCTTTCTTTAAATTAGTCTGTATTTTTCAGGGGATCACTGTTCTCTGTAGTTCTTTAGCAGCTGGGCTTTAGCTGGCAAGATTTAGTTAACAGTGAATGGCTGCCATTTGATAAAACATTCTCATTCCCCAGCATGAAAAATAATTGGCCTGCACAATATTGAGTTTGATGTAAATCAAAAGGGCATGCAATTTCAAAGACAACTACTAATTTCTTTTAATTATTATTTAATAATTATGACAATTAAATAGCTCCTGGGTTTTGACAATACTAACCTGTTTTTCTTTTTTTAACCGCAGACGCTTTTTCTACCAGTATTATATTTTTCTTTTCAGATAAGCAAGTGTCAACTTCATTAGGGGTAGTAATTGTTCTACTTTGTAAAAATGTAGTCACATGCTCCAATTTTTATGGGCTAGAATCATATACATAATGCTGCTTTATATAGGACTTTCAGTAATTTCATTTTAGGTCCTGCTTTATTGTGTTGTTTCCTTAACTCATACTCTTCCATTAAGTTTTTTCTGCCCAAAACATTTATTTTTTTACTTGGTCTGTATTTAACTGCCATAAAGCACTGAACTGTAAGAACTCTGTATACAGAGTGATTGATCCACTCCTTCACATACTGTAAGTATCTCTTACTTAACTAATGTACTGTATTGCTCAGTTTCTCACCGTATACTTCTCTATCAAACTTACAAATATTAGTGAATTTTTTTTTCCAACAATTGACCAAAAAGTGAGTAAATTTAAGAAAAAAAGTGAAAATTGTCTTGTTCTTTTAAAAACTAGAGGGGAGAAAAGACTTGTCTT
Source organism: Onychostruthus taczanowskii (assembly GCF_017590055.1). Classification (NCBI taxonomy): domain Eukaryota; kingdom Metazoa; phylum Chordata; class Aves; order Passeriformes; family Passeridae; genus Onychostruthus; species Onychostruthus taczanowskii. The sequence continues at coordinate 3,985,183 of NW_024502125.1, read as the reverse complement.
ACACAAATATGACCCCTACATATGACAACCAGCTAATAATAGAATGGACCAGTTCATTTCATAGCTTTGATGTTTGCAGAATGAGTACGAGTGAGAAGTTATTTTGGTATTCAGATTAATACCATATTTTCACTTTATTCATCCCAAGACTCAGAAAGTGAAACAGAAAACATGCACATGCTCAGCACTGTATAGTACCAACCTGAAAACCCTGCACCCATAAGATTTATACAGCTGGAGTGGTCTAAAGCTCCTCAACACTTGCCAAAAATATCATGACTAAAAGGACACCATCACAGATATATCAGGGCAGAAATAGTCCTGTATCAGCACCCTCTTCTACAGCACAGCTTGCAACCTCATCTCATACTGCAAGCACGGATTTAGATATCATCCCTCTCAAGACTGCTTTTGTGCCTATTCCCCATCAGGTCTTCTGTGCACAGCACACAACTAATGGGAAGTTCTAGCAATTTCTTGCAGCACCATTTTTAGCCCATCAGCATCCCAAAGGTGATTTGAACCCAGAGGGATAAAAGCTGAGAGGACACGTACAGTGTAAGGAGACAAGGAAGCGAAGTGCCAGAAGTGGGCAGCTGACTTCTCACCAAGTACCAAAACCAGACAGAAAGGTGAAAAGCTGAGAGGTCAAATTATTATTACAAAATCTGAACTGCTATGGAGTTCTGTTAGAACGGCCTAGCAATTGACATCAAGGGTCAAAAGTCTCTGCAGGAATCTCTCTGCAGACATCTGCATCTGACTATTCCAGTCTGACTTGCAACCATGCTGTTCCTCTGCAAGACAAACAATTTGATTCCTCCTTGGAGTTTTGGTCTGTATCAAGATAAAAACTCAGCCCAACCTCCTCTCCTTCAAAGCTGATCAGAATAATATTTAATAAGGAAATAATAAAACAGAAATCTGACTGTAACTTATTTCCAAAGATCACTTTAACTTCATCTTCTGTGACTGATAGTCAGATCAGCACTGCTCAGATTACACACCAATCTTGTAAATGGTGTCAAGGAATTTTGCCTGAGCCAGTGCTTCCCAGATGCAGCATCTGGTTTTCAGCTTTCCAGCAATCTTAAAGATTGGTTTATTAGAGCACAAGGGAGGTCAAGTGACCTGACAGAGGTCTCCCAGCAAGTGGAGCATAGCACTGCGTTTGAACTCAGGTTCCACCTGGTTTGCAAACTTCTACTGTCTTGTCTGGATGCTTCCCATCGATCAACCCTGCTCCTCTCTGCCAGCTTCACAGCCAACAAACTCACCAAGCCTTCTTCCCAACCAGGTTACAAACAGGTTTTTTTAGCATTCATCCAGCACACACTGAATTTGATGCGTTCAGTAAAACATCAATCTGTACTGAAACAGTGTTTTGAGTGCACAAGAGTGGGGGAATAGTACCCCCACAAAAGCCCTTTTTGTGACCCACTCTCCCTAACCAGCATTCTTATAGAGACACACTGATAGGAAAGCTTCTGTAGTGCCCAAACCAGGGCTATCCCAAACTGGTCATGGCAAGAAGAGCCACTTCTCCCCACATATGCAGTCTGGGATCAGTCAAAGCCCCAAAAAATGTTGGAGAAATATACATTTTCCTTCCTCTTTTCAGCCTTTCCATCAGCTGAATGTCTCACCTCTCTAAGCTGCTCATCACTGCTCAGCTCTGACATGCATCTGACTGCTCACTTGCTCCTCATAGTGATGACTGAATCCACCAGAAGCCTGGCTGAATTGCTTTTGGAATCATTAAGAACTTATAAATCAGTAAATTCAATGGTAGTAAAATAAGTTTTAAATTATTTTTCTTGTTATTATTATTAAAAATAACAAATTGAATAGTAGAATACTCAGCCCAAAGAAATGGATTTTTATCTTAAAATGTACAAATCTTTTGTTGCCTTTGCAGTGAACATGAAATCAGATTGAGAACCAAAAAAGTCAAAACAAAATCCAAGGATTCCCATTAAACAACTTTACAGTATTGTATAATTCATAGCATTTCTCTGTGCTTCAGTTCCCTCTCCTACAAAGCAGAGCTATTCAAACATGTCTGCCTTTGCCAAAAAAAAAGTGGGTTGTTCAGAAAATGAGGATGGTATTAGGTGTAATGCTAAAAGTCTACAGGCTTTGAAGCATGTCCTCAACATTAAAACTATAGTCTATGTGGTTTGGGTTTTTGGTTTTTTTTTTTTTTTTTTTTGACTACCTAACTAATTGCTTCATTGTGTACTGTCCAGGAAGAAAATGAAACATTAATAAAATGTGCACATTTCATGGGCACAAGAAAGAGATACTGTCCTTCACACAGAGCAGTGGAACATGAAGCAGGGGCAGTCCTTCCTGGCTTCCACCTCCGTCATTTCAGCAGTGTATAGGGCTGGGCTCCAATTCCATCTGGGGAGCTAAACCAGCTTAGAAACCAAACCTACAGATCCAGTTTTGCTAAAGAGTTTATTCGGAACAGGCAACTCAAGATAGGACTTTACCAGAAAACAAAAGGACTGATGTTTGCTAAATAACAGCACTGTGCATATTATGACTTTCTACCCACCCTGGCTCTTAGGAGGAAAGCTGTCCGGAGCTGCTGTTCACCTGGGTGGACAGGTACATACACAGTGGAAATATCAGTGTTGGCTAAGCTGCAAAATGCTGCCCAGGACCACCTTTGTGATCTGTGGTTGATTTGGGGTTTATCAAGGATGGACACATGGCTTTGCACATTCCTTCTGAAAAGCCACCACAGCTGTTTGTAATGATGCCCTTATGTTATTTACAGCTGAGTTCACATTTTTTGTCTAAAGCACGTTCTACTAGGTGCTGTTTTAAAAATGCTACACGGCAAAAGCCGAAAAGATCTGCTACACGGCAAAAGCCGAAAAGATCTACTGTCATTTCTACATTGCAGTATTTCACTAGATTAAGCCTCTAGCAGTGTCTCAGATGGAGTCTCTTCCTGCTCCAACTGTCAAACAATTTACATTATCAAAACCTGGTTTTGAACAAGGTATAATGGACAATATCAGAGTGTTCTTTCCTGGTCAATTCAGATTCAAAAATTATTCTCAAGTAACAAATTATTAAGGCGTGCAATAGTTCACTCTTTACCTATTGAGCATAATTATATTTTAAAGTAAAAAGAAACAAAAAAAACCTGACAAAAGCAAAACTTTAAAAACTCTTTACAATTGTCTGAATAGCTGAGACTTCTTTTGTGGGTTACATCCAAACATCTTGCTGTATTTTGTCACAGTCCTGAAAGGTCACAAAGCACTTACCACTTTTCTTAATCCCACCACACAACATATGCTATAGCTCTCAGGCTGATCCACCCTGCACAGAACAGCAGAGCCACTTTGTTGACCCAAGCTGGAAAGGTATGCGGCTGTGGCAGATGGGTCTTGTTAGCAGCAATGCACAGCTAAAAAAGGGGGTTGTGTCCTCCCTTTGAAAAAAGGCAAGTCTGAACTGTAAGACATCTTGTAAAGTAAAGCATTAGAAGCACAAAATGCCTAAAAATGTTCAGTATTTGACATTGCTTAGTTTTAGATTACAAATAAAATAGTCCCTGTGTCTCTCAAACCTAGAAAGCAGAAATTTTGCACATGCTTTGGCCTGTATCTCCATGTAAGCCACATGATGCAAGCCTCACATTACTTCTGCCTCTCTACATTAAAAAAAAAAAAAAAAAAAAAAAAAAAGGTACATTTCTCTTGAGTTCAGCTCTGGAGTTTGAAATACAGACTTTGAGATGAGAAAGAAAAGTTTCTTTTCCTAACTACAGCATATTTTTCTCTGTGAAGGAAGTGAGCACTAGCCAAAAAGCAAAAATATAATCCATGAGTTCCTGTATTTTAACTGTCTCTCATCTTGAAGCAATAAACAAAGGTTAATCAAATACTTACTAGCTGAGTAAATATTTTTGCTCATATGTATAAACCAACCTAGGTCAGATTCTCGTGTTTTGGCTCAGCATTAGTATGTCTTTTCATGGTTGGTAGATTCAAAATTCTTTTTTTCCATCTTAACTCCATATGCTAAATCTAGAAACTATGCATATATACATACATAAGTATATACACACATTCAATACACATTGTTTTTTACAGACCCTCCAAGAACTGTTTCTTTTTCCTCTAAACAATGCCCAGAAGCATGTTCATCAAAGTGCCTCTACAGAACTCTGCAATGACCATTTAACAGAGGTCAGCATGTTCCAGCAAGGTAACACACTCCAGCTGCCTAAAAACTAGGTGGAAGGATCTTCCCAGCCTACCTTACAGAGGCTGGTGATGTGTCAAATGCTCCATTTAGGCAACGTGCTCCCACCCAAACCTGCTTACCTTGCATGTTCACTCATATCTGGCTTTCAGCAAGCCCAGGTCCGGTATCACTCTTATCATGCGCCTAACATAACAGAGAGCCCTGTGCTGTGGATGCTATTAGAACAATTCATTTGCTCCAGCTCTGTGAAGGTTGTGGTTTAACACAGCTCCATTTGAATCCTTACATCAAATTTCTCCATTGCCTGGAAGCTGTGCTGAAGTCCCCAAAGAGCATGATCCCGCTTTTCCCCAAAAGCTTTAGAAAAGGAAATGGAGAAGTAACTGTTCTCTGAGGACCTCCCAAAGGAGACCTGATCTGCCAGACAGCAGACACCCTGCCACTGTCTTCCCTGGAGAAAGAACCAAGCAATAATAATGTCAAGTAACATCTGCCAGTATGATTATCTATGCCTTCCAAAGCAGTACTGTTCAATTCTACAAAACTTGTAGCTATGTGTCATGCTCCAGAGTAGAGAACTGCAAGGAGTTCTTTTAAAAACTAGATGTTCGGGAATGAAATTAAGCCAAAGGAGGCAAACATTGTATCTGACAACTGTTTATTGGTAATGAAAAGACAAAACAAAAAGGAGTTACCCCACTAAAGAGGGCTAGAGAAGACAGAGCAAGAGGAGGGGAAATAGCAGAGAGATGGAGAGACCGATAGAGGTGAGACAGAGGGAAAAGAAGGCGTTACCAGCGGAGGTCGGGGCGGGCCGTCGCTGTGCCGAGGCGGGGCTGTGCCCGCTGCCGGCCGGGGCGCGGCGTGAGGGGAGCTCGGGCAGGAGGGCCAGGGGCGTGGGTAGGAGGGCTAGGAGCCTGGGCAGTCGCCAGGAGTGTGGGCAGGAGGGTCAGGAGCTCGGGCAGGAACGCCAGGAGCTCGGGCGAGAGGGCCAGGGGCGTGGGCAGGGGAGTCAGGAGCTCGGGCAGGAGGGCCAGGAGCCTGGGCAGTCGCGACGAGGATGGCGGCGGGCTGGCTAGGGCGCTGGGTCACAGGTGCCTCAGGCGGGACGCAGAGACGGAGCGGGCAGGGCGTCGGTCAGGGACACAGGGAGGCAGGACAGACGCGAGGGCGAGCAAGAGCCAGTGAGGGCAGGAGAGCCAAAAGACAAGACTCCAGAAGCAAGTTCGAAAAGCCCCCAAAAGAGTCAAAAGGCCGGAGCTTGTGACACAGTTACCTTTCATGCTCCCGGCTCCTCCCCGAGTGTGCCTGCTGACCCGAGACCATCGGCCCAGCCCGATGTCCCACTGCAGGCCGTTGGCAGAGACTTTTCCGTCTGACTGGAGAGTGTCTCTGGGGTGCAGCGCCGTCGGTGTCCCCCTGCTGTCCCGTGGGAGACATCGAATGGTGGCCAGGCAAAGTCTCCCCAGAGACAAGGCTTTCCTGCATCTTCTCCTGGCTGCCTGCTGGACATGGCACATGTGCAGCCCTTCTCCCACAGACCTCTGGCAGCCATTGCTGAGGCCTAACAAAACTCATTGGCTCATCACAGAATAGTTTGAAAGCTTTTCTTTTCAAACAGGCTCAGCTTTTGTTCCAAGCTCTTTCTGCATTTCACAGGATCACATATATAGTGGTTGGGCTGAACTGTTTTAAGATTATAGTTCTGCCATAACATTTGCTTCAGACAAGTGATCACTTTATGTCCTGAAAACATATGTCAGACCAGACATTACTTTTGGGAACTGTGTCTGTCTCCTGATCCTCTAAGACTCAACTCAGCTTTTTAAGGACCACAGCCTTGCAAACAACTCCGTCACTAAACTGTAAGATGATGACCCTGGACTGTACCTGAGCCAGTGACTTTGGATCCAGAAAGCAAAAATGCAGAGTGGGTGTTACCAAGCCACCCATCCAGTCCCAGTCTGTTGACCAAACCTCTCACTAAGCCAATTCAAATACAGGTCCTTCTTCTCATCTCCCTCCTCTGCAGAGGTACTATGGCCTATCCATGGATGCCCTATGGATCTGACACATTGGCATCTAGGTCTGACACACTGGTATCTAGAACATGACTCCACAAACCAAGGCTCCTCAAGGGATAGGAGGAATGTTTCCTTTAGAGGAGCTAGCTATGCTTGTTTATTCTCAATGAGGACAATGCAAGTTTTGTCTGACAGAAAAATCATTAAAACATTTTAAAATGGAAACTAAACCCTAGATAGTACTCCGGTGCTTATAAAATATAAGAGAGATCAGAGGAAACAGGTTTATGAGAATCTAATTTTTTTTTCCAATATTCACCAATCACTTGGGACTGGGGTGAATATCTTGCACAGTTACCCGATTCCTTCCTCACCCATTAGACTTTGCCCCCTCCTCCATGGGGCTCAGTAAATGCATTCGCCCCAAGAGACCCAAAAGCCAACTTTCCCTGCAGCTGTTTATACGAGACTAACCTTTCACGGATCCAGGCCAGACCACAAGGAAGCAAGCCATAGCCCTCTGCCCATTTTTTGCCTTCTCCTGGAAAGACGCAACATTGCATGCCTTTGTCAGCAGTGGTCTAGCTTGGCTCTATCTCCAGCCCCAGATTTAATCCTGGGAAACACTCACGTGACTTTTCCTTACAGAATCTCCATTTGAGCCAGATTTCCCTGAATTTTTCCCCTCTTTATTTATCCAACTATTGGCTTTGTTGTTTTGGAGATATTTTTAACCTTTCAATTTCATGCTTTGGGGCCCTAATTTTAGGAAGACATGACTGCAGCTTCTCAGTATAACAACCAACTTCTGACTGCTGCTTTCTCAGAGGGTCAATTCCACCATTGAGACTGAATATTTTCCCTCCTCTTGTTCTTTCTACAAGTTTTAAATTTATTTCAATCTTTAAACATAAACCTATTTAAACAATCCACATATACATTAATGATGTTTTAGATATTTCTTTGGGAGTCACTAAGTCAATCAGCATCTGAATTTCCATGTAAAGTAGTCTGACCTTGCTGGTAAACAGGTGGAGAACAGCTGACAAAGGGAGAGAACAATTGGACAAAAAGTGAGTATCATGGTATCAGCTCTGCTCACCATGGGTGATAAGGGTGAAGAAGACCTTTCCAAAGTTGCTGTCACGGTTGAGTTTCAGATTTTTGTCCTCTGCAGGGAAGTGTTTCTGCCAGAGGCAGCCTACAACCTCTACTCACACAACACTGCTACTCACCACTTAGGAAGCTCGACAACATTGGCATCTTTCCATGTTCATTACCCTCCTTAAAGCTGCCAAGTAAAATATGTGGGTTTATGTCTTACTGAACCCTTTGACTAATCTTGTTCTTTTTTGTGCTGTGGTCACTTTATGGGAATGAGTGTGGTTGCAGAGGAAACCAGTCCCAGTTACTAACGCAGCTGCCACAGTTTAGAGGGAGAGCTTGTTTCTGACCTTTACACAGTCCCTCTGCAAGAACATCCCCTCAACACTAAGATTACTACAAGGTCACTACTTTGTGTATGAGATCAAGCTGCATTTTCTCCAGTGGTTCCTCCAGCACTTTCTAAAGAAGCTGAGCTGCTGTTTGAGGTGTAGTCTTTCAGGGAGATAGGCAACCAGAAGATGTTTGCAGTGGGATAGTGCAACATTTTTAAAACAAACAAGTGTCTGTTAGCCCATGTTAATAGTACATTCCTAGAAAGCCCATACCAGTCATGTTATTTATCTCTCCTTAATAATGGCAAAAATAATTTAACTCTACCAATTTAATAAGCACACAATTATCATACTGTCTGTTTTCAGGCTTCAATATGGTTTTTTACCTGTTCCTGGATCCCTTGGCGAAGTAAACATGATGTGGTCATAGGTTTTCCACTGTAGACAGATCAAAGCCTCTCGTCTTTAACAACTTGACTTATGCGTGGGATTTCCAACTGGCCAGCAACCTTGTGAATCCAAACCCATATGGTGGAGCCTGTAGTGTCAAGTGCAGGGATGGAGTGTAGATGTGCACAAGGGAAGTGGCCACCCTGTCATTGGTGCACCCAGGCCACACCCCCCACGCTTCCAGGAGCTCCTCTGGGAAGGCATTGCAGTTTCACTACCCTGTTACAGGTTCAGAGAGGAATCTCCCATCCACTGCTGTAATTTCCAATAAGACATGAACAGCAAGATGAGGGACATGCTTTTACACCAGCCTAAGCAGCAAACAGGAGACTTATGGCTTTACAGCTGTTTTCAAGATTTGTAGAAGTTGGAAGATCCAGGTTTTGGAGAAAACACAAAAGCAACTTGTATTCTGTCCCTCCTGGGTTCACTGCTCTCTCTGTATCCATGAGAAGCTGTGATCACAATTCCTGGAATCATGAACCAATGTGACCAGATCATGGGATTCAGGAGCTTCTGGTAACTGGAAGGACGTAGCTCTTTTTATGTCCAGTGGAACACTTGAGTACATCTGCCTTACTAAGCTTCTAGAGCATTTTCTTTCCAGATACTGGCTCAGAAAGGAGCAGTGTTCTTCACTTCAACAAGGTTCTGGATAGTCCTTGCACTTGGAGAGTGCTGAAGCTCCAGTTTCTTGAAGTTCTAAGTAGGGCATGTGATATGCTGAGAAATGAAATACTTATTTCCTCAATTTTGTCTCTTGCTCCCTCTTCCTGTCCCCCACCCTCAAATAGCACAGCTTTGAGTTATGCCTGGAAGGATTTGCTTTCAACCCAAACCCGGAGGGAGAGCTTTCAAAGGGCAACACTGCTGATATACTAGTCTGTTTTCAGAATTAGTGCACATCCGCCCCACTGAGGTGCCTCAACACCAGCATCTTTCACTTATGTCAAAAGAAAGACATATAATATGGCATTTGCTGTAATTTTATATAAATCAGTTAGCAGCTTCTAAAGGAATAATCAAACTCAAAACAGTGTTGAAAGTGAACAGAAATAATAGATGCAAGTTGCATCGAGCAGACGCAAACAGAAGAATTCAACTTTGCTCTGCCTGATGTTCAAGATGCCTTTGTTTGGCAATTTAGCTTGTAAACTAACCACTGTCATTTGGCACATTCAGAGATGTTTTACGCACAGAAAAGAGGACAGGAAGGACTGATGTGATATTAAGGGATACAAACATAGAAAGCAATGAAAATGTTACTATATCCTCTTCGGCCAGCTGTATTTCTGAGTCCTTATTAGATGGAGAAACAACATGTCATTTGTCCTCTGCACACATATGAATTATAAAGTTCTACAAGTACTAAGTGTGCAATTACAGCTGGATTTTGCATACAAAGGGCAAAGGAGAGTGATGTGGCTTCCTATAGCTTCCCTTGTGCATTTCTGCTGGAATCAAGCCCTTCCAATGAGAAGACTATTGAGTAAAGCAGGAAGAAAGAGTCTATTTTTGCCAAGTAGGAGGTTCTGCCACCGCTTTGGAGAAAGAGACAGGGGCTTGGGCTAAGCTCTGCAGCTAGCAGCTATGGCCCACACAGAATGCAAAAAACCTATACAGGCTGCCAAAACAGCCAGCTCCCACAGGAGTTTGACTCCTGAGGTAGGAGGCAGCCCCAATGACTCCTTGAGAGCTGGCATGTGTCACCTCTAATGCACAGATCAAATAAAAACTCTTCATCCTGACCCCAAAACACACCTTGTCTTTTAAGACAGAGCAAAAAAGTAAGTAATGGCACTGTTATAAAAAACAACAAAGTTGATATTTTTCAGAGACAGCTGTATGTTATGCTGGTCTGAATGCAGCCATAGTTCACATTTGTTGGACTTAATCCATGCAAAATCTATGCATCATGACTAAGTCTCAAGAGATCATGTTTTCAGCCCTGCGAAACCTATGGATCATGAGTGAAACTCAAAAGACCGTGTTTTGCAATTGTGTACACAAAACCACTGGAAAAGGGGTGAATGCAGCAAAGACAATCACTATGAGACAGGGAAGGTCTCCTACAGAAGTTAGGTCTAGAGCAGAAATGTCTTAAGGGTTGACTAGCAGCAATGATCCACAGAATGAATGTAAAATAATTAGTAAGGAGATTAAAAACATATTTAGGTAAGAAAGAGGGAGAACTCAGAAAGCACTTGGCATTGAAGCAAACTGCCCTTTTAAGAGCTCTTGAAGAGAAAAAATACACAGTACAGTTATATTTAGAAACTACACTGAAAGTCGTCTGCAAAACTGTAACAATAAAAACCCCAAGTCTTTGAATTCATTGGCCTGATTCTCAAAAATGTGTTTCATTGAAAGCTATGAAGAATGTAGAGCTATTAAAATAAGCTCTTTGGAGGGTCTTGCTCTTACTAAATAAATATAATGAGCAAGGATTATCACAATTTTGCAATTTGATCATAATGTTCCAGGCACTCTGAGTATAAAGCAAATGCACATTAGATTATGCCCAAAGGATTACTCCTTCTAATGATAGCTGTAAACAGTGTGTTTATTTGAAACCCTGAATAAGAGAGGGCAAAGCACTCTGTGTGACTCAAACACACACTGCTTGCTACAAAAAAAATCATCAGCATTATTAAGTCTAAAACAAGCCTGGCACTTGAGAAAAATACAACAGAACTTGCCCACTGTCATTAAAGTTGGGATACCCTGTCCCAAAACACCTGAGAAAATTCCACTGAGATCCAAACCAATCAGATGGCTCCCACATCTATGTGTCCAAGACAGAACTCATGTCTGGGCCTGAAATGGATTTTGAAAGAGAGTGCATTTCAGAGTTTGGTTTCAGGGTTTAGCTGCAGGGGCTTCCCACTGCTGCTGGGAAACTCAGATCAAAACCATATCTCAAATCTGCTGTGAGAAGCTGAGGGGAGAGGACCTGGAAGCAGCTCAGAGTATCCCAAATAATGGCAGGAAAACAGCTGTGGCAACCTGGCTTTGTGCACAGGAGTGTGATAGCAGTGGTGTGACAGCGGTGTGCTAGCACAGAACCCTTGGGAGTGCCTAGTGCTGCACCACAGTGCTAGCTGCCACTGCCACTGTTACCACCAGCACCCTCTCTGAAGTTGCACCAATGCTGAAAGTACTGCCAACGTCACAGCCAAGCACTGCACTGTCCCTAATAAGAAGAATTAAAATTAGCTGAGGCTGAACTGGCTGCCCCAGCACAGAAACACCATCTAACTGAAGCTATTCAAATCTATTATTGCCAAGGGCTGCTGTACAATTTTAATGGAGCTTAGCTGGTTGTTTCTTCCCTCTTCTTTTCCCCCTTTCTGGTCAGCTGCCAGGAGCCAGACCAAGCTTGCTGGACTCAAGGCTGCTCCTCTGGCCAGCCTGCTCCAAAGCTTTTCCAGAGGCTACAGTGGGGTCAGTACCTTGTGCTCTGCCTGTGGGTAGACACATGCCTCTTCTGCTGTGTTCACCCAGTGTGCGAAAAATGGGTGAAACAGGCTATCCTAAGCCTTTTACCTTTAAGCCGTTTGCAAGTTTTTCATAACAGGTTTAAAACATTCAACTCTTTTTAACACCAAAAATGCCTGGCTAGTCAGTTTTCTTAGCAACCAGTAGTACTCTCCTTTAATGTGCATTTGTCAGCTAAACCATTACCTTTTTGTTGTTGTTATTCTTGCCTTCTCCACTGTTACCTGGTCCTTTCTGATCCTGACTACTCATCTACAATTTCACAGCTCTGTGTCTTTAGGTCTGTTCTGTGTTATGTTGATGAAGTCTCTGTGCCAACCATACTGTCATAACCTAGTACACTCTTCACATTTACAAAGCCAAGGACTAAAGGATTTTAAAATTTCTTTTCAGACTTTCTGTTTCACTTCTGCAAAACAAAACAAAAAACAAACAAACAAACAAAAAAGTTGCAAGGAAGAGGAGATGGAGGGAGACACAAAGAGCTCATAATAGAGAGGGCGGGGCTGCAATGCCAAGTGCAGTTATAACCTCTTGTGACTCCCTTAATGAGGAGTCACTTTATTTTTACCAAAAAAAAGGGATTAAATCTGAATGTCATTTTCAAACATGCCACAACTGATATATCCTCTGCACATCTTCAGAGAGATCTGCCTGTCTAGTTTTGGTAATGGAGAGCAGCCAAGCAGGTCTCTAACCGGGTCGGTCTCATGCCTGGTGGAGCAGCATGACAACTCTTGCAGAGCTCTGTGCCAGCTGGCAGTACTTCAATCTAATAATCCCATACACCACTTTCCTACAGTGCACTGCAGGGTGTTGTAAGGCTTCATTAGCAAAGTCTTGTAAAGGATTGTGACTGCTTAAATAAAAGGGACTAGTTTAATGTTAAATATTAGGAGGACGTTTTTCACCATGCAAAATTTTCAGTTCCAGCTCAGGGAAGTCAGCTCTCATCCTGCCCTCAGCTCTGCTAGAGAGTAATCTGCCACTGACACTGGTAGCAACAGGATTGCCTGGAGTGGCCTGAAATTAGCTGTGATACACAGGTTTCTTTCACATTCAAAGGAGCATTTCACTGATTTCTTGAAAGAAATGTTAATTTTCTTCCTTGGCAACACTTTAGCAGCTAAAACTATAAGCAGGCGAGTCCTGGGTTTTGCCAGAACATTTCATTCAGTTACATTTAAAACCTTTATAAACAGCCATTTTTAAAAGTAACAAAAAGGAGGTAAGAAGGCTATATTTTAACCTAAGTGAAAACTATTTCCATTGCAGTTAGCAGAATAATTCACACTCAGCAGCAGTAAGCTTTTACTGCTATATTACGTGAATAAATGACAGTTTAAATTAAAACAGTTTATAAACTGCTAGCCATGCAAACCTTCCTGCCCTACATCATGAAGACAATATAACCATAGACAACAAGGACCTTTCTGTCAAGAAGATCAGTTCTGAAAAGGAGAGGAAACCTCCCACTGATTGTGACCCTAGCAAATCATTCTGCATCATACCTTCAAAAAACCCAAAACCAAAAATTAAAAAAATTATGCCAAAATTATTTACTGGAGGTAGATCTGACATATTCAGAGAATAATTCTGGTACCAAAGCAGAACCCTTCACTGTACTATAATTTAAATGTTTCAGAAATTACTGCAGTAAATCACAAGGGTTACTTTTCTAAACCATGTCCCCAGCTACCACATTAACGCATGCCTTAATATGGTGACTCCACCATTTCCATAAGCAGAGTGTTCCAATATCTAAACACCCTTGCAGTGAAGAAATTTTTGCTAATATCCTATTTAAACCTCCCTTTGCACACCTCAAAGCCATGTCCTCAATTGCATGGAACAAGTAGGACTGCCTAGTATGGAGAAGGACATGCCAGGCACAGCAAAGCACTGTTTTGGAGACTAGAGGAGTGGCCATGTTCCTCTTCCCATGATCCTCTCCCCTTTTCTGCCATTCATCTCTCTTCCCATGTTTATTGGCTTAACGACTTCTGTGATTAACTGCAGGGGCTCTCCTCCTTTTATGGCTTAGCAACCACTAAAGAGAGCTAAAATTGCTGACTCCTAAAGAAGTTTACAGTAGCTGGTATTTCTGCTGACTCCTAAAGAACTTTACAGTAGCTGGTATTTCTGCTGCCTCTGACATTCTTAATGACTTGTTGGTCAAAGAGTGAAGAAACACCTGTTTCTTAATATTTTTGACCTCCACAGCTACCACACAGCATTTGTCCTTCAGTAGCCAGGCATGGTCTGGGATGGGTTAAGTCCAGACAAACTGTAAGGTCAGCTAAGTAATCCAGGTTTTGGGAACATTCACTCTGCAGCTGAAAACTCTGCCCACATTTTCTCTGTCTGTCAGGGTGTCTCCTTTTTCCTTATTAACACTCAGACGTATAATTTCACCCCAAGTGCTTTTATTGTGGTTTTATGCAGCGCAAGCATCTCAAACAAAGTAGTCATTACTTAATTACTTGATATCTAAATTTGAGAGTTTAGTCAAACATCTCAAGTTTTCATAATTATAGACAACTTTATATAAACATCTGGTGGGAAGCAACAGGCTTGCAATGCTTGAAGGAGGTGCACCACAAATGACAGGAGAATAACCTGGGGTAACAAAATAAACACTGTTGCTCATCTCAGCTTGCTAATTTTCTGAATATTTTTGTTCTCAACTGATTTTGACAAGCATTTTTTTAATTCAACCAGAAGTCTGTGTATCATTGGAGTGGTTTACTTTTGTACTTTAATACTACTAGACCAAAGATTGAGACAATGTTTTTATCCTGCCTCTGGTTTGTCAAGGAATTCTGTCATCAACATTATACTGTTACCTTTTTGCATATTGCACAGCTAGCAAGACCCTAGTATGGCATAAAAATGTGTACAGGTAATTTTGTATCTATAAATTTTAGTTCACCTTTATTTTCACTCCCAGAACTCTCTCTTAGGTACAGCAAGTGCTAATTTTATGACTGTCCAATAAGGACTTTTCTCTACTATGTAATACCCCAAAGAATGTGACTCCAGGCACTTCCTCCAGAAAAAAATCAGCCTTTTTTAATTGGCAGAGGAACCTTGTTCTTTTACCTTCTCAGTTAGATGCTGAAGATCTCTGCCAAGTCTGTACCCAAATCTCCTTGCTGATCCTTCCAAGAGAAGATCTTAGCATGGGTAGGCATAGATGACAAAGCTATTCCTGACACTTCCAGGCTCTGAAAAAGCTGTAAATCAAATGGGAAAGAGCTAAATCTTGGTCTCTTGTATGTGCTTTGGTTATCACAGAACATCTACAAGGGCAGCGACCTGCATGGTCCATGATGCTGGAGAAACTGGGTGCCAGTGCAGCAGTGGGTCGCTGTGAACTGCTCCCACATTATTCCTTCAGTAGAGGAGCCATCTCTTTTCTCCACTAATCATTCTCAGTGGCAGCTGTGTCACTCTGAGAAGCCAGGACACAAGGCATTATGACAAGCTAATGTTTGCAATTTTTTTTTGCTTTCTAGAAGCATTAGTAGCAAAATTATTTTCTCAGTCCATTTCATCAGCCTTAAAGTCTTACTCAGGATATCCTTACACCCTCTTCTTTTTTGGTGTTTTGTTTCCTTGGCCTATCTGGGCCAATTGTGTGTGTGTGTCAGGACTGTCAGCTGACAGTTACGAGTTGGGCAGTTGTATGTACAATTGAGTGCTTGGCAGAGTCAGTTTAGGTGTAATGTAATACAGTGTAATATAATATAGAATAATATAGTATAATAAAGTAATTAATTAGCCTACTGATATCAATGGAGTCTCATCATTCCTCTCCCTCATCGGGGGTGCCCTTGATCCAATACCAGACTGCTGTGGGCCGTGGTATATTCACAAGACTGTCTCTGTACCTAAACAGGGGACAAGGAGACACGAGATTCCTCATTGCTCCATGTCCTGACTTACTCCTATCCCATTTTACAACTTTAAATGAAATTAATTGACTTTCTGCAATGTATGTGATTGTTTACCCTTGATAAAATCTGTTAGTTCTACAGTAAAATATATATGATCATTCTTGCTAAGCATATGAATGGCAATACACAGCAATATATCGTATTTAATTATGGCATATCTAGCTGTTTCTGACATTACATGTTTTCCCAAGGAAGAGGTACAGCTACATATGCAATTCTTACTCTTCTGTAATCTGTCTCTGGTCACCATGGCAGGTAGCCTCTCTGTTTTGTCAGGTGGAATTCACAGAATCATAGACTCACAGAATGGTTTGCGTTGGAAGGGACCTTAAAGATCATCTAGCTCCAACCTCCTGGAACACCTTTCACTAGATCAGGTAATTCAGAGGCCTGTCCAGCCTGGCCTTGAGCACTTCCACAGATGAGGAGTCCACAGCCTCTCTGGGCAATCAGATGCAGTGCCTCACCACCTTATTTCCTTTCCAAATTCTTTCTAATATCTAATCCAAACCTGCCCTCCTTCAGCTTAAGGCCATTCACTACATAGGTGAATAAGAAACATTATATAATATATAAGAAAAAGAGTTGAGTATTTCCACTGAGACACAATTTTGCCCCTGCAGTTTCTTGTAACAGTGAGCCGGTGAAGAGGCTTTGCCATAGGGCTTTCTGCAATTACCTGTCAGTCAGCTTGAACTGCTTCTTAGAACATTGTCCTGAACAAATGTACCTCTAGATTAAATCACTGTGATGGACACATAAGCCCATATTTACAGGAATAATTACAAGTGTCCTCATAAAATTTATGTCTTTCCTTATGGGAATTCCGTAATGTTTCAAGGTTTAATTCCATTAGCACTTCATCAGAAATGTGAATCTATGTAACTGTCCCTCCCCTACAGTAAAAAAGTATATAAAAGTGTACAGTCTATGAGAGTCTAATCCTATTATTTTCTATTTAATTCAAAAAGTCTTAAAAGTAAAGTGCTCATCTATTGCAACACGTAGAGTCTCAGCCTACACGGTGAAATTTTCTTTTTTTTTTTGCAAAAAAGAAGGGGGGAAAAAATGAAGAAAAGGAACTCTCACTGCTCCAAAACACATCTTCAGACACAAACACATTTACCTTTGCTCAGCCTAGCAGTGGACATAATCAGAGCTGCCACCAGAGCAAGTGCTTTTGCCAGAGTGACCTCCTACATGGTGCAGATGTCAAAGTTTCAGCTGCCACTGAATGTATGAAACATGTGGCTGTTAGAAAGTAAAGTGTTCTCTGTCACAGCCATATTACATCTTGTCATGGAAGGAAAATGCTTTAAGTTTCATGTGACAGATCTCAGGAGATAAAAAAAATGACACAGTTCTGAAAGACAAAGCTAAGCTAACTGGATTTTTTTTTTCCTTTCTAGTTTAGTCAGTGAACCCTCATGACCCTCTTCCTCCCCCAAATTACTTATTTACAAAAATTCAATCTGCCCCAAGAATTAATTTGTGACAGTGAAAGGAGAGCAGATTGTTATACGTTGGGTTAAGAACCTCCTGATATGTCAGGGACATTTATGACAAGTTATCAGTGGTATTTTCAGACTTACATTTTATACTCCTCTTCTGCAACTTTATTGAGGGTTTTGGAAATGCAGTTTCATAGGTCCACACCAAAACTTATAAATCCCTAGCATTTCACATTTCCAGTTGCTGTGGACCTGTGAAACTGCATTAAAACACGCCAGGAAGAGAAGTCTTGCAAGCAAGGCTTCAAAGATTTCAAAGACATGAACGTAAATGTGTACTACTTCTTTAACTTGCTTAAATAATGCACCATTTGCAATATTTTCAAAGCCTTGGATTTTAGCAGTGTCATATCCTTTATGTCACACTGATAAGGAATCGGAGCATGCACCATCCTCACATCCTGTGACATGTACTACACACTACACCAGGTGAAACTAGTGATTATGTCTACAGCCCCTGAATCCTCTGGCTCACTGAGATTTGAAATGCAAAGTGTGCTCCTTACCTCTGCTCAGCCTCAATAAACCAAATCTCTGAGGATAAATGACTGCCAAGGCAGAGCAGACACCCTTTGAATGAGAGATACCATTCAAATTTAAAGAAGAACAAAACCCCTGAAATTATGTGCCACTGAAAAGGATGCAGAGAAACACAATACATGATTCTTGGACAAAAATGAAGACCTAACCACACTGCTGAGGCTGTGGATAGAACATTTCATCCCCTTTTATTGTATTCTGTTCAGTCAGGCAGGCATAAAAATGACATTTCTAGTATTCATGTTTTCAGAAACATTTTTCAAGACGATGTTTATGTTAGCTGCCTGGATCTCAGCTGGTCTTCAGAACAGATGATACCAGATGTTTTGCATTTAAGGGCTGAACTCTGAAAAGTTAAGCCTGGGCAATATGGCACGTGTCTGTGTGTGAGTAGTTCACCTTCTTCATCCTTGGGATCTTTCAGTGCTATGTGACTTCAGCAGAGGCTGCCAGTGAGCAAGAAAACTGCCTGGTTCCTCAGCTGCTGTTTGACATGTATTGTCTAAGAGCTCTGGGTATGGTTCAAAAGGTCCTGTGCTGGTCCCAGGACCCTGGCCCATGGCATCAGGAGAAACCTCTGACAGGTTTTGTGTGTGGACTTCCAGCCTTGGCACCACATAAGTCTCTGAGCCATCCAATGCTCCTACTAAAGTGAGGTTTCCTCAACAATGAACAGGAGTTAAAACTGAGACTATTTCCTTTCTTTCAGCCTCAGATCATAGGCAATTTTCCCACTCTCTTTTGTCCAGAGCTTAAACCCAAAGAAAGCTGCCTGCTAAAAGCAAAAGGGTATTTAGCTATTTATCTTACCTAGTACCATGTGTGAGGCCATCTTGGATGGGCCATACCAAAAGATCTCAAAAATCTCAAAAAGAGGCTCAAAATCTTCTGTCTGACAGTGGCCAAAAGCAGGTGCCCATACATGTAAGGATACACCCATAGGTTGACCCAACTAATGTCACAACATCTGGTACCACGGGGATAATGGCCACAGTGAGATGGGGGTGATTCCTGTATATTGGGTAACCCCAGGTGCATTTATCTGTAGTTAATATACTCAGTCTTCAGACATGAACTCGTGCATCTGTGTTATCCTGTAGCAGAGAGCTCATGGCTGAGCTATACAGCACTTGAGTAGATTAACAGTGAGCGGGTGAAATTTTACATATTAACAAAGGTGTGTATAAAAGGAAGTTCTTGAAAAAGAGATGAATGAACACTGAAAGGTAGATGGCACTAAGGAAAAAAAAATAAGAAAATTAAGTATCACCTATAATACAGTGTTAATTTCTCACTTGTCTTTGGTCCTAACTGAGAGGTACTGGAAATCTAGAAAGGTAATTGCATCTTGTGTGATGATGATGGTGATTATTATTATTACTACTGCTACTACTACTACTACAACTCCTACTACAAATTTCTGCTTGAATCAGATCAAAACCCTAGGATTAACCATACTACACATCCCAACTGCTAAAAATTATTTAGTCGGCTGGCATCTTATACATTTTCTTGATGAAAAAGTAGAAATTTTTTTTCAGGAACATTTAAGTTACAACATATGAGGGAAAAAAAGAGGAAGACACTCAAGAGAAAAAAAGTGAAAAATGGGAATGGGTTAATCAAAGAAAAGAATGCAAATTCCTAAAAGCATAAGGATATTGATGAAACCTGAGAGTTGTCACAGTGAACTTCCTTCTTTTTTCATTCTTAGAAATACTTTGACTGTATCTGACTGTAACTATACAGTCAGAGAGACCTATAGCAGTCCCAGCAACAAAAAACCAGCAAGTGGAAAGGTGGAATGAATGAAAGAGGGGCTTTACTGACTTTTAATAAGTGAATAGAAGAAGAATTGTAGAGGGACATCTGCCAGTCCTAATCCACTTACCAGCCAGGATTTTGGCTTTGAGGAGATTTCCTAGTCTGGACCAACAGAGGAAGGAAAGTGAAGAAGAATTAAAAGATGTCTGTTCATTCAATCACTTTGTTATGAATCTAAAGGATTTGACTGAAAGACCTCATCTGGTCCTAGATTTTTCCAGTATAAGTATCTTGATTTGCTTGTGGAAAATTATAGAATGCAGCTCCCAGAGCAGTCAAATTTTCTTGCACATGTCATTTGAGATTGTAAAATTGTTTTTAAAACATTTATATCCCTCTGGAGTTTTCCAGCCGCAACTTACATCTTCATATAATGTGTTATTATCTGAGAGTCCATAGGCAAAACCAAACACAGACTAATACGACCAGAGCCAGTTTGCCTGCTTACAAAGAAGAGCATGTATACATACAAATAGATGCATGAACAAGGAGCAAAAATGTCTCTGAAAACACATTGCTACTGTCCCTAAGAGGCACTTGGCTCTTCAACAAGATTTTTTCACTATATTCCAGTGTTTAATTACATTATGGATAACAGGAAGTCATCCTCCTTCATCTGTGTGGGGATATAGAGATTACTGAAGGGTAGGCTCAAGAGCTGAGTGCATTATAGCATTAACACTGTTTTATACTCCATTAATGAACCTTGTTTAAAGAGAATAAAAAGAAACACCTTTGATTATAGATAGGAAAAAGATGTCAATATTGAAAGATATACAGCGCTAAGAGGTACTTAGACAATTTAGGGTGAGAAAAAATGAAGCAGGGAAACTATACAATGCAGTCTCAATAAAGGCTGTTTTAAAAACCACAAATGTTTATTTACGTAATTTCTACAAAATTTCTTTTGCTTGCAACCTGCCACTGAATTACCTAGTTATAGAAAGAAACCATATACTTTCACATCAGATACTAAATGTCAAAATAATGGGAGCAGTTGCATAACAGCTGCTGTGGCACAGAGGAAAAAACCCCCTTTTTTTTTGTACACACAGTATAGAATAGAATGGTTATTCGTATTTAATTTCTATAATATTATGAAAGACTTTTAGTGTGTAATGTTTCTGAGTATTTCTCACAGTTTATTAAGAATGCTGTTCTACTTCCTGTGCTTTTTCCAGTATTTTGCTGACAGCTTTTCTCAGGTAGATGGACCTTAATAAAAGACCAGAGGAAAATTTCTTCTAATCAGCAGTAGGTCATGAGCCAAATACAATAACCACTTGGTTTGGAGCTGTGTTCTACATTCAACAGGTCAGACTGGGAGCAGGAAAGTACCTTTTCGCCTGTTCAATGTTGTGACCTATACACCTAGCCCAGGTTAGACTCAGCTCAAATCACTTTTTACTCTTAGGTTGCACAGAGTACCTCTGACCCCCAAGACACCTGGAAAACAGGGTTAATGCCCCAGACTTGCTTCACAGAGGCCTCTCACGTGCTGGTAATTTTATCCACCAACACCCTTATCCTTGTTCAGCTGCTTATAACCCAGAGGTAAGAAGCAGCTTATTTCAGGCTCCTGGAGTAATATCACATTGCCTAGAAATGTTTCATGAGGTACAGATTATTTGCTGAATAAACCACTGTGCTGACCTGTAGCACATATGTGACTATTTCCCTTCACCCTCTTCTGCACAGCCCATGAAGCAAAAGCATAGAGTTTAAATTCTATTAAGAAGTTTACTCCAGAAGTGTTATCATTTAATAGGATCATAAAATTGCATAAAATACATAGTGAGATTTAGCATAAGAAAGCATGGGGTTTTTTGGTTTTTTTTGGTTTTTTTTTTTTTTAAAGACACACATTTTTACATGGTTCTTTATTTATTAGACATTTTAAAGAGGAATGACAGACCTATCTCTACAGTATCTAATAAGTAATTTTATTCTTAATTTTAAAAATCAGATTTCTCAAAGATAGCAGTGCATGCTCAAAGTATCAGAGCGCAAAATTACTTGCATATCTAGCTGACAAGTCCTGAAAATAAGGTAATAACCCCTGGTAATTCCTAAGTATTTTGGATTACCATGGAATAGCACTAACAGTAACTAGGCAAATGATTTAAGAATGCCTCAGAGTGTAATTATGTGCAGATAGAGGTCATTGCGTAGAATATTCCTGCTGTAGTTTGGAGTTCATAAAACAGTGAGGTCATATTCTAAGGTACTTTTAATTCCATTCTGTGTAACTGGGATGGAAAAGTAGCAGCATGACAGTATCTGATTTAACTTCTAGGTAATTATAACACCTCTGATAGGATTTTTCCATTGAACAACAGGACAGTCAGGAAGTATGTGAAGCAAAGGTCAAGGAAAGAAAAACAAGATCTGAGTTTGAAGAACTCAGAAGAAGCATATCCTGAGCTATTTTCTTGTCTTCAGGAAAGGAGGAAGGCAGAAACCTTTGCCAAACTGTTCAGAAGCTTCTTTGTGCTCATCCAAGAGGTTTGTCCTTGTACCTGGAGTGCTTCCCTCCTGAGGCATCTACCGACTGAAGCTCTCTCTAGAAAACAGGTTTGCAAAACCAAGGCTTGTCTCATTGTTAAGACACTGATTGGAGACCCTGGGAGTTTGTTTCTTTGCTGGCACAGTGCCCTGACTGCTCCCCAGCACACCTCTTCTTACCATTTCATCAAACACTTTAAGAAAAATATGCATTTTTTAAAAATAAAAATGCTGCATTGGTATGCAAAAACTCTCCCTTACACTAGAAAAGCCCTTTGTTACTTGCCTGTGGCATGTCTCGGGGGCTTCAGCGGGGACCTGTTCAGTTCGAGAACCCCTGACCACACAAGCACCTTGCAAAGGCCACAGAGGAAGAAGGAGAAATGCACAGTGAGCATTTCTCAGTCTGAAAGTCCCCTGGAAGTGCCAGTCTCTTCCTCCCTCTCCTCTGATAACCACAGCACAGGAACTATGCTTGCAGACAATTGTGAACCAAAATTGAGTAAAAATATCAATGAACATGGTGTTCACAAATCATCTGAACAAGCTTTATTTATTTGAAAAAATCTATTACTTGTCACTGTGATCAAGGTTGCAAATGAAGCTACAATTGTAGCATTAACTTTCCTTCACAAAAACTAATGAATCAGGGACCTGACATTTAGAATTATATTTAATTTTATTATGAAATACAAAAACAATGGAACACAGAATTTGGCTTTTTCAAGCTACAGAAGTTTCACTAACATTCAGGGTTCTTCTGGAAATGAAATAGGTTTATCTCGATTTATTATAAAGGGAAAGAATTCATTAGAGTAAAAATAAAGTTCTCTGATAAATTACATGTAAATTATATTTTGTCAGGAAACTAATACTGACAATCAAATAAAAATACCCTGAATAGTCATTATGGTAGCACAGATGTTCTCCTGCCCACATTTCATTTTGACTTTTTCTATTCAAGCAGCTCGAAAATGGATAATTGAATAAGAAGCTCTAACAGCAGGCTACAGAACCTCTCTTCTGAGTCCAACTCAGGCTCACAGATCTTCCTTTTCCAACCTTATTCACAAACCTGTTGCTCCTGGGCCACATTTCCTGGATATTGAACATGGGGAATTCTGTTAAAAAATTTTTTTTTGCAGAAATATAAGCTCTGCAGCTGTTATGGTGCCTTTTTTTAGGCACTCTGCACTGCATACTATTAGCATTTCATGGAACTTGACTAAGGAGTTCAAAATGAGGGCAAATGTGAAGTTCTCAAAAGATCAACTAATTCAACAGCTTGGAGAGAGTAAGTGTTCCAAGAAGTCACATAAAAAGCTGTTAAAAGTGCTGAGTCAACAACAAATTTTGCATACAGAGTCTGATAACTGGTTTCATGGAAAATTTATGCTTGTGCCTACAAAACCTTGCTTTTGCACCTGAGAACTACTAAGGGATTTTGTTTTAAACAGCCTTTGCAGACCAGACCTCTGCAGCCCTTCTGAAAGCTCTTGAGAGTTTGTTGCTATCACTTGCTTAGGAGTTATATGATTAATTGGTGTTGTCAATTTGCTATGTTAACTGAAAAAAAAAAAAAAAGCAAAACAAAAAAACCACCAAAATGAACAAACAAAAAAAATCCCAACAAACCCCTGGCAGGCACACGCACACACACACCCCGCAACAAAAAACAAACAAGCAAAAAAAAGGTAAAACCAACCAACCAACCCAAAACCAACCCTTTCCACAAACAAATAGGCCCAAAGAACCAGATTCCTCAGCAAAGCAAGAACTGGGAAAATACCACAGGGAATCAACAGAAATATTTCCACTCCTCCAGACTGGAAAGTGCATTTTTAAAATTAAACACAGTCAAATATCACAGCCGAAGGTTACTTGGACCAATGCCATTATTATTTATCTTTTTTTTTTTTTTTTGTGCAAACTCTTCCATTCAAGACTATGCACCTGTAAAATTTCAACTGTCTTACTTGGGGCCCAGGCACAACATGGCTTTACCAAGTTCTGCTTCTATGTACATATGGCCCTCCAGTACTGCTTCAGGGTAAAGCATATCAATTTTACTTGAACCCTCAAAAAATTCTGTGACTGACAGGGCAGAACTTCAAGCTTCCACTCTAGCAGAGTTTTAAGCATCTAAACCTCTTTGAGATTATAAATATCTGTCTTAAAAGCAACTCATGACATTGTTTTCTGCCCCATCCCATTGCACACTACCCAAAAAGAGTGTGCAGCTCAACATGGACAGTGAAGGACCTCACATGGATGGTGAGGATGTACCCCCAGAGCAGGACCCACCCCATGCTCAGTCCAGACCAACACATGGAAACAGCTCAATTTTGTATATACTGAAGCCACACCACCTGACCCAGACCTCTTATTAGGAAGTCAATGCATTCATGTGCCGACCATCCTCAGCATTGATTCACAGTGCACAGATGTCACCTCTGAAGCCCCAGAAACCCCTTGTGTGGCCCAGAATCACAGGATGGAAGAGACCACAATGGGTCATTTGGTTCAATCTCTTCTCAAGCAAGGTTATCCCAGAGTACATGGCACAGCATTGCATCCAGATGGTTCTTGAATATTTCCACAGAGCTAGAGCTATTCACAGTCCTACAGGGAACTTTGCACAGAAACTCATTTGGGAGCTACAGGCTGGGGCTGTTTTTCTGAGAGCTATGTTCCATGCATCTGCAATGTTGTTTTCCTTATCTGCCAGGCCTTTAAATGAGGAAAATCTCCTTTCCCTGCATCAGCCATTAGTCATTTTGTGTTTAGATGTCCCTTACAAAAATGCTCTCCGATTCATTACTTCTGCTCTTTTTTCCTTTAATTTGAGTAGCTCATTGTGGCTAAATGAAAGCATTTGAGGTCAGCTGACTAAATGGGGTAGCATTTTAGCTGTCAGCACTTCAATTAGGAAAAAAAAGAAAGCTACAGCAATAAAACATTGAAAGGCTAAAATGGGCTGTTCCTAGGACAGAGATTCACTCTGAGATGTTCTGGGTATTATATATTTCAAAATCTCACTCACAGCTATTTAATTAAATTGGTTTTTTTACTTTCCTTCCAAGACATCAAAGTCCCAATATCTATCCTTAAGCAATAAGTCCTAAGACACCAGCAGGTACCTTCACTGAGGAAAACTCAGGCTAAGTTGTAAAAATCTCCTTTGGATCTTCCTTAACAGAAAAGCCCAGCAACTGAGGAGTCTTCCAGAAAATAAAGAATTAATTTGGTCCAGAAGACACAATTGTTTTGGAATTATCTAGAAAATGGCTGAGCAACATGTCATGTCAGAGCCTGATGGTACAGCCCCAGCTTGCTTATCCTAAACATCAAATATATAATTTCCCACAACTCTGTTATTTGTAGCTTTGTGCTTTTAATAAAAGGATTCAAGAAGGGCTTCCAGAATTATGAGGCTGTGTTAGATTTCCAATCTAAAGACTTCTAGGGATAGAGGGATAGTTGAAGAATATTTTCCTGCTATGTCTGAGAAACTTGTGTGACAAAAATGGCTAATATAAGGAGAGCAGGTTCTTGCACTTCCTCCTGTGGCTGATGTCTTGAGATTTCCAATGCGTGACGGAGGGGCTCATTTCTAGCAGCTACTTGTGAGTGCAGAGGATTTTGCATACAGCAGTCCTCGCTGCTTCTTGCCTGTGAGCTGCTGTGCTTTTTTTAGCAATTGCTTAAATTAGCCTGATTTTAGGTGCTCTCCACAGCAGCAAGGCTGTCACATGCTGGCCCAAAGGTCTCTGATCCCTGTGGCAGATAAGTGACCACTGTGCTGCTTTTCCTCTCACGTTTCATTACCAAACTACATACGGATACCACAGTTCTCAGAACATTTCCTGCCAGAAATTACTGCAGTCCAGGCTCTCTAGCGTACATAGGTGTGTGCTTTTCTACCACCCATTTCAGCCTGTGCATCATCCAGGAGATCTACCAAGGAGGAACATGTAAGAGCTATCTCAGTCCCTCTTTCCTCCTTAATTTACAGCATGGAGCTGATGTGATGAGATGCCATGAAAAATCAAAAGAGGAAAGCAAGTGGAAAGCAGATGTCTCCACTGCACAGGCTTGGCTGCCAGCACTCACTGGTGTAGATACTTCCTGAGCCAGAGCTCACACCCTGGCTCTCACATGTGCCTATTTGCCATGGGCTTGACTAACCCTTTTTGTGACCCTGTTCATACATTTGGCCTCCCAAACATCCTGTGATGACGAGTTCCCCAATTTAAGCATGCATTGTGCAGAGAAGGACTTCCTCCTCTTTGTTTTCAACCCACTGACTGGTTTTTCCACTGGGTGTCAGACTGTGAGATCCCAGTGAACAGTCATTCCCTCGTTATCCTCTCTGTACCATTCATTTTTTTTTTAGTAAATTTCCTCAGTCTTTCTCAACCCTCAAAACTCCCTCCTGTACTGAACACAACTTACCTGTACCACAGAAAAACACTCAGTTCAATTAAACAAAAGTTCTTACATAGTTTTATTTCTGCTTTGTTTACATAAATTTCCAAGTTATTCATTACCCTCAACTAAACACAAAAATGCTGAAAAATACAAGGGCAGTAGTGCCATGTTTAAATCTTCACCTGAATTAGGATTTCCAAACCAAAGACATACACACAAAAAGACCACACTGGCTCCATTTGAGACAAAATATCCCAAAGGCTTGTGTAGCTCAGACACCAGAAACCAGCATTGATGCTCCCTTGCTCCAGGACAAAGATTCCAGTCTGGAAAACTGCTCATGCACTATTGCAACCAGAGATCTACACCTGAGCACTTCACCCTCCAGACCTTATTCTAGTGCCTACCAACACATTCAGCATCCTGAAATGCTTAGTCCCAGTGGAAAAAAGGCCCCATGACATTAAAAATATGTCTCAAAGAAATTGCCCATCAATGGAGAATTAGAGTGGTATCAGCATGGTGGTAAACAGTAACTGAACAGTGGTACTCTAGAAGCATCTCACTGAAGCCACAGGGGCAAAATAAAGGTGTGTTCCATTGAGCAGGGGTAACACAGGAATTCACCCAGTTGTTGCATAGTGAGGAGAAATTCCTGTTTTTATGAGAAAAATCACAGATGTTTTAATGCTTGACGCGTATTTAAAACTGATATTTGTGCCTGGTTTCTTAGTTTCCTTTCTTCAGTTTGAATGTTGAAAAGTTGTGAATATTATGACCTCAATCTCATTTTATGGGAACAAGAAACCCGAGATAGTTTTATCACTAGAGGAAAACCACACATGTAGTGTGTGTTTGTATGCATGTATTAATGATAGGGGAGCAAAACCTATTATGAAAAAACTAAGATGCTTAAAAATATCAAATAGTAAGAAGAAAATACTTTGTTCACTGAACAGGAATTCAGCTCTAAGCAAAAAGTAACAAACTATTTTAAAGCTGTAACTGTGCCATTTTGAACTAGACAAATCAAGGTGATACCCAAACTGCAGTAAAGCTAGACTGACTGTTTAAACACAGATGAGTAGTATGTCTTGTGTTAATTGTTAAAGTGCATCTCCTTCAGGCACCATAAGATTTCCAGCCAGGAATCCCCAGCTGGTTTACGTCCCATTTTGTACGTTTGCCAGATCGTTGCTGTACTCAGCACCACACTTCCTCCTCTCAAGGGCAAATCCTCCCTGAAAATAGGCAGCAGCAAGCCCCTGAACTCACAAGGCTGGTGGCAACACCATGGAGAAAAGCATCTGGTTCTGCTCTGCCTGGTGCTGGCAGTGCCCTGGGGCTACTGCCGGAGTCCAGGACTGGAGGTGGCTGTCCTGGGGAGCACCTCCAGCCATATGCCTCTTGCCTGCCCATCTCACCAGTTTGCAGAGCAGCCCTTACAACATCTCTCACAATCAGCTGCCACACAGGGGAGGCACGTGTTAAATCAGCGTCCAGGAGAAAGGAAGCCTCAGTTTCTTTATTCCAGCAGATTCTAGATTATATTGAAATAGTGTATTGACATCAGGACTGGCAGAAAGTGGAGGAGTGTTTGGAGCAGCCCAGGTACAGCCACACTGGGTTCACAGCCCTTACTAATACACTGTCTGAGGCAGGGTCTTGCTGTGGAGCCCTGACTACCCCTCTGCTCAGCCAAGCACGGTCCCCTGGGCAGGTCACAGACAGGTGACAATGGCAACATCAAGTTCCAGTGTATCAGACTCATTGCAGCTACCTTAGAATCATATTTTGACACAGTTACAGGCATTTATTTTGCAAAGGATTATCCTATGTTTCACTTCTCCTACTTAATAACATAGCTAAGGCCATGATGAACATGGCAAAAGAGAGAAGATTGCTATGCAGATCAGATACCCATCATTAACCTAGAGAGCAATAATAAGTGAGGTTAATAGTTCTGCTGAGAGAGTGTTCAGTGTGCTGAATGTAGATGAGATCTGCAGCCAAACTTCCTGAAGATTTCACAGGGGATAAGAACCTGCATCACAACTTCAGACTGGATCCAGCTGAGCACATTACTGAGACTAGGATATCTGCAGTTCCAACCCTATTCCCTCTGTACCCTGAAGACTCTCACTGTGCAAAATCTCCTCTCCATGACAGTTCTATGTCACATACATGCACACACATACACACATAGTGGAAGCTCTTTAAACAGTTCATGTTGCTTCCATGCACAGCAGAGTAGATTAGTCCCACAGAGATAGTACTTGTGATGATCTAGCAGACCAAAGTAATGTAAATGCCAGAGCAGTGAGGGGTAAGGGAAGCTGAATATCACAGTCTGCTTATTTATGATTATACTGGTTGATCTTGCTAAAAATTTCTAGAAATATATGTTATTTAGGCAAATAAACTGTCTTAAAGTCAAAATATTCCTCATATGACAGCAAGTTTAAGCAGGCATTATTTACTATTGTTTGCTTCCCAGTGAATCACTCAGGGTAATTTCCAAAAACTCACTAATATTGTGTTGGACCAAAGTAATAACTCCCTGTAAATACCAATCAAATAAGGTGCTTTACAGTTCTTCCTTCCTTCCACCCAGAGAGCACTCCACACTTTATGCACTCATGAATTTACCCTCACTGCCTGTGAGGCCAAGGGAGAAAAAAAAATATGGAAAAATTCAGCTATAACACAGAACCATAACTTACTTGTGAAAACATAATACAAACATATTTTAAAATGGATTTCTTTTTCCATGGGGATTTTCCATTACCATATTTCGCATCATTAATATTAGTATGCTCCAAGCTGATAAATTTTAGTAGTGAAGAGCCTTAATAAAGCTGATGCTACGATCAGCATCAGAGTCACCTTGAGTCACCTTAATCCTTCTCCAAAGAGAACATACTGTATCTAGAGTAATACTTACACAATGTGTTTCTAGTTATTCACTGCAAAGCTAATAAAATAGTTGTATATGGCATAACACTGCATGAAACAATAAATCTCCAGCACTATAAGTAGCAACTATTTCCAACGAGAAACCATAGTCCCACTTCCTGTGAGTCTGTGAACATCTCAAACATCTTAATATTTAAATGACAAGCACAAGGTTTCAACCAGAAAAAAATATCTCTGTGAAATGAAAAAAAAAAATATCTCTGTGAAATGAAAACCTGTTTGCCTTCCAGTAGATGCCAAAGGGAGATTTAAATCATTCATACCAAAGTGATCAATATTACACATGGCACTTCACAAAAGAAAAGAAAATCAATTTCCTACAGACCTTCCTATTCTGAGCTTTTTTATGAGTCAATGACAGCTGAAGTGTTTGCATCCTCAATGAGGTCTTTCAGCACATACCTCAAAAACTGCACAAGACGTCTCTTGGGAGGCATAAAACACACTCACTTGTTCTGATGTGCAGACTTCAGAGCAACAACCAGAAAGCATGGCTGCATTACACCTCTCATACACACATACACATACATCCTTTTTTAAACTAACTCGTATTATGCAGAGTAACACATTTTGTTAGCTCTCTGAGCTTAGCTGCATTCATGTGGAATATTCCAGACTCCATAGGAATCAGGAAAAGCAAAGGCACAGCTACGTGCTAGAAATTTTAAATCATGGTGGCAGAGACTGAAGGAACAAAGGAACACTGTATGAACTGCACAGGGTAATATGGCTGTTCTTTTCCTCTGTAGTAGCTACATACACCTTAAAATCAGATGATTTAGCTGGTGAGGTCTCCAGCCTAAAAGTGTAATTCAGCACAGTAAGCAGCAAATTTAACTGAAGAGATATGCAGTAAAAAAATATGAAGAGAGCCTTTCTCATGCTCACTGCCTGTAGGAATAACTAACCAATAACCCTGCTAAGAGGTTTCTGTTCCTGTGGTACCCCATCTCTCAGAAAACAATGCCTCATGGGACCATGGCCTGTGGGGCAGCCCTGACTGCTCAGCAGCATCTCCCACAGGCTGCAGGAGTCTTCTGCTGACAGACAGCACAAGAGTCACAGAGATCTTTAAATTCCCTATTTCTTAGTGAGAGGAAACTACACTTGTACTCACATCACTCTGCAGCCTCCAGCTCTCTGTGGGTTGGTGTCTGTGATCCTCCTCCTGCTGCTGGCATGCTGCACATATTCCTCTCCTGTGCTCTGCTTTTTTCACCAGTTTTTGAAGACAGCTTGCTGTGTCCTGGATTAGTTTGCCAATCAAAAGTTCACTATCACAATCTTAGAAAATACACTTTTTTGGCTTTCCCTCTTACCAAGCACATTAGTCCTAAAGAAGTCCTGTGCCTCCTTGGATGTTTTGTGCAATATCCAAGAAATTTCTAAGATTTAAGCATCAAGGTTCTGAAAAAAATTCTTTTTATGACTTCACCGGCAGCTAGCCCACAACTCTGCAATAGCTGTATGGTTTGCTCTGTTGGTAATTTTTTGTCCCACTTGCCAGGTGACTCCGTGGGGCTGTGCCCCTACAGGGCTCTGCAGGAGTAGAGTGAACAGTGCAGGAAGCACTTCAACTCACAGAAAAGTTAAAACAACATCCATGTTGTGTATCCAAAATGTTGTCCAGCACAGGGAGCCACCTCGGAGAGAGCAGCCCTGCCATGCCCTGAGGCAGCCTGGGCCAGGTACCCAGCAAACAGCAGCAGCGTTGTGCCGGTAATCTTTGCAAACACCAGACAGGTCTTGCTCTCATGTCATTTGGCTCCCTTGGGTGAAGGTTTCAGCTGAATTCGTCTTGTCACAGCTGAACCCTCCTTCTGTGCCTGATTTACCATCTTTTTCTACCTAAATTATGGCACAAAAAAGCAACATAGAGATGAAAAATTGGTGAAAAGGTTCTCCAGACCCAACAGAAACCAAATCAGAGTATGTGGGCATCATCTCTACTCCAACATTTGGTGTTTGCACTGCTCTTTTTGCAAACAGCACAGTTTGGGTATTTTTTGAAAGAAACAAGGAAAGAATATTTACAAAAATATAATTTTACAGAAGAAAAGCACTCATCAATGACCACACCAACAACTCAATGACTGCATCCATCCACTCAACAAGAGCTTTACAACATAAGTATTTCTTAGGTAAAGAGAAGTGTTTGGGGAAAACCCTTGCTGATGCTACAGCACTTCACCACAAGAGCTTGACCATCCCATTAACTGGCTGGATAATCCAGTCACTAAAATAAATAAGCAACACTTTTTCAGGGCTAGAAATTCAGGAATCCATACTGCCCTTATATCTTACAGTGAGTAAGAGCCTGTAAATTATGCAGATGTGTAATTACAAGCCAATCAAAAAGGAAAAACAAAATAAGTTCTAAGGAGTATATTGTTTTCTTTCTTGGTTTTTTTGCCAAAAATTATTATCTATCAGAAATTCCACACATTTCCCAAGAAACTCTCCAAAATCACATGCGTGAGACGAGCCCCTCAAACACCATAATCAGTCATATTAAACGTTTAAATGTTTTTGCTTCATGAAGTGAGTAAATTAAAGGCTCACATAGCAGAACACAGATATTCCTGCACAAGAATCTCCTACCATCCTTACAATTTGATTATCATTTGGTTGCTTTGAAAAAGTGAGGCAGGCTTGATGCTTGCAAGGCAGCCTATCTAATTTAAGCCATCCCCAATGGGTTACTTAGCAATGGCACACACTTAGCAATGGCAACAGCATCTCTAATGGCACTAACTGTGCAGTGGCAAATACAAACCTAGACAGAACACGTACTAAAAACCAAGCATACTTGCACTCTGGGCAGGGAGCTTTCTCCTGCAGGCTGACCCAGCTGCAGGCACATATTTTCCCTGCTCCTCTGCCCTGCAGAAAAAGACATCTGAGTCTTTCTCTGCACGTCCAATGTTGTGACTGAGGTAAAGACTAAGTAAATTCTCTAACTATTTTTCCAGGGGATATATTTGTCTGTCTATTACATACCTGCTGGCATCATCTCAAATCAACAACTTTAGTCCCAAAGTCCCTACCACCCAAACCAAAGGACTAAAGTGATTGTTACTAGTTAGGACTGTCCAGACTATCCATCAAAGGGATATATATTTGGACTAGAGCTGGTTTTGAAGCATTTTATTGTGAAAATTTCAAAATGAATGAAACCTGACTACAACCTACTATAAACAAGTAATTTCAGGGAATACAATGCCACAGAGAACAGGATTATCAGATATTCTGATGAAGTTAAGATCCTACACAGTTATTGCCTGTGACTTCAATGTATATTCCTGCTGCTTTTTCTAAATTGGATTTACTACTAGCATGTCAGGTTCTCCTTTTTATTCTTTTGTTTTTATCAATCAGGCTCATTAGTTGAAATTCACAGTCAGTTGTGAATGAGGAGAAGTTAGGGCCTCCTGTACAGAAGAGGATTTAGAAAATGCTCTTTTACTACCTTTTCAGAACTTGGCTCTGAATTCCTCATCCTGAATAAGCTTTTTCCTTCTATTTAACCAGACAAAGCACAGATCCAGGAGATGCAGGCTATTTGGGTAGAGCTGGATATGTGTGCTCTTTGGTTAATCAAAAATTCATTGGATGAAGTACTTGAGGCAACATGTGCATGACTAGGAAATGATAGGAAGGCATATAAATATGCATA
This sequence comes from Onychostruthus taczanowskii, assembly GCF_017590055.1. Classification (NCBI taxonomy): domain Eukaryota; kingdom Metazoa; phylum Chordata; class Aves; order Passeriformes; family Passeridae; genus Onychostruthus; species Onychostruthus taczanowskii. Next base: position 3,952,117 of record NW_024502125.1, on the reverse strand, counting down.
AGTGTTTATTCAGACTTAATTTCTCATATCCTGTGGCTGAGCATTACCAGCCATGGGGTGCAGGAGTGGGGAGGGGGAAGAGAGGGAATAAAAATAAAAACAGCCATGGGTCTGTTTGCTGCCTGCTATTCAGTATCTCCTCTGCCCTGAAGGAGAGTCATTCAGTCTGCATTCTAGGAAATGCATGATCCAGAGTGAAGAATATTGTACATATTTGAGACCAACAACCCACACCGAAATGTTCTTGCATCTCTTAATAAATGGCAATTATTTGTACACTATCTTCCATAAATGAAAACAAGCCTTCATAATCAGATATGTAATGTTATCAAGGTTTGTTGAAAATAAGTCTTCTGGGAAGTATCAGAAATGCACATCCTATCTCTGAATTCTGGGAAATCACTTAAGCCTGATGTAGCTGACATTTGACTAACAATATATGGAGGCAAATACCTTATGGTTGAAAGCATATTGGAAAGACCATGGCAACCTGCTTGTTCCAGCAGTGGTCAGAAACTAATTGTATTCCAAAACATGTTTTCCTTACCTGTTTGTTTATGGCTATCTGACATGCAGGGCTGCAACCCCTCGCTTCCAGTTAAAAGAAACTCCATTTACAGAGCAAAGTTCATTTCTAAGTCTTTAGGCACAAGTAAGTTGAAAAAGCACATCTCTGTCAATTTACTCTCTGGCAAGGCTGTGATGTCCTGGAGGCTACACAAGATTTTGTGAAGCAGTTACTGATCAAGCCCTTAGATGGACAGAGAATGCCATTTTGGTGGTGTTTGCTGTAAGATCCCAATGGCTGCCAGGAGGAGAATTTCAGAATTAAAGACTGTAAGATTCCTCATTAAAACACGGGATTTGCCATGTTCATTTTAGATTCAGTTGAAGGAGGAATGAAATCACTTTCTATATAATAAAAAATATTTTTGAGCTGCCTTACAAGGCATTAAATTGCAAAAGAGGTCAAGACTAAGCCACTCCACCTGAGAGTTTCCACATATTGCAAAAGAAGAGACTGGAATATTAGTTTTGCTGGAACTGGACATTGGAGACACAAAGTCAGGTGAAAGGTTCGGAGAGAAAATTGTGGAGAGATGGGCTTTCTGAATGCCTAACTCCCTGGAATGGCAGTCTTTGGATACACTAAGAGCTGTACCCAGTATGTACTTTTTATCATTTGTTAAAAAAAAAGTAGGTTTCATTAACTGAAAGGATAATACCAATAAGTCAAATTCATAGTCTCAGACTGCATATAAATGATACATAACTTTGTAAAATCTCTCCCTTACAGTTTACTCAGTGTCTCAAAAATTCTTGGAGAAACTGACTAAATTTCCAATGCTATACAACACAAAAGCTCAGTACATTTAGGAATTTACAGGAAAGTGTGACATTTATGAGTACAAAAGACCAGCAAGGAGCTCGCAGGACTCCAGAGACTGTTTTTTTCTGACTTTGTCCTGATCTTAAAACTGGGAAGTGGGCAGTATAAAGACTGAAGAGACAATGAAAAAGAGTCTACAAGTAACTGATTGCTTAAAATTCCTTGAGGATGAGAAGGCAAGGTAAAGCTTCAGTGAGATGGAGGAAATGTCTAATTACACAAAACATATACATAAATAAATACATAACTGTTAGGTACGACATGGACATAATACTAAGAAAATGTAAACCCATCTTTCAAATCAGGTCTCTGCTTATGTAGCAAAGTGTCACACTTGTTTTATGTGGCACTTGGGAAGTGATAAAAGGGATGGAACAGATGAACAAACCTCTCTCTCCTTTTGGTTGTCTGCCACTGGAGCAGACTGGACCATTGTTACACTATGGAGTCCTTTATAAAATAATATAAATAAGGATTATAAATATTTAAAGATGTTTATCCAAAGAAGGGTTTAAAAATATTTGATCCAAAGAAACTGCTCATCTTAGCTGTACTCTGTCCACTCTTCTCCCCAAGGCCAGAACACCCAGTAGGGCCCATCCATTCTCCTCTTTCTCTGAACTGTTTTGGTATTTTTTTTCCAAGGAATAATGTAGAACATTTATGAAGCGCCGTCTCACTGTTTGTTTTCATTTTCACTCTATGCCTGTTATGTTCTTCTCTGAAATCTCTGGCAATTCATTTGCTGTCTGTTTTTCTATTTATGAAGTATTGTGTAATTATTGGTTAAGTTCTAGACATTTCATTTGCATTTTGCATTTCAGGGCTTTGAGGATGAGGTGGGGATTATTTTGAAGTGTTTTTTCTGTTTGTTTTCAAGACCACAGAACACCTTGAACCTGGACTATTTGTTGTTTTTCTAGTAAATCCTTCCATGCTTTTTAGCTGAGCATTATTTTACCTAACTGAGGGGTTGGACTGCTCAATTCTTGAACTGGAACATGCTATCATATTCCCCTTCAATAGTTTTTATGAATATTTTGGGATTAAGTTTGAAGCTAGTTCAGGCAAGGGCACTGAGGCCACTGTTCATTTGCTGTGGCTACAGCTGGTAAGTAGTTATATAGGATTCTTTCTTCTTTCTGTGTCAGGAAATAGATATTTCTGCTTTTCATATCTTCTAATTGTGTAAACTGTGACATGAACAGATTTGCTTGGGGCATTTGCCCACTGTACTATTGAATACCACCAAACAGCAGACTGTGCACTTACTTGCAAAAACCTGGATAATACATCCATTCCATATATGCAACAATAATAATAATTAAGTGGATAAGAATTTATACCAGAGTGAATACATACATATATGAAGCTACTAGCAGAGGTAATCAGATTAAATGGCATGTATTCCCTAAATAATAAACCAAATTAACAGTTCAAGGTGCAGATGCCCATAAACCTCAGGACCATTTGAGCTGACTGCTACTTATATGCAGGAGTTTCACTCCCCATGCATTTTACATGTGCTAGCTATTCAATTACACTATATTTTAGATGGAACACCCCTAAGCCATGATATACAAATGCAGTACAATTCAGATGTATGTGGTGTCAGTAATCAGTCTGTCATAATTCCACCAGCTGTGCAAGAACATCATCTTCTTAACAGCAATCATCCACCACCTCAGGAAAAATTTAACACCAACTCCCTCCAAAAAAAAATGTTTTTAGTCAGCTCTTTGCTGTCTGCACTGGCTTTGGTTTGTTCTTGTTCTGAAACTCTCCTCTTGCCATGAAACAACCAAGGTAAAATGAAAAGTCTCCATATGGTTATGATAGAGGTTTGTGATCATTAATATTATGTCATGCATTGAAGTACCTTGTGATAGTCAAATTGTGCTGCAGACATCCAATCTGACTTGTATGGACTGAAGAAGTGGTACCTCAACCACCATAGCTGAACCACAAAAGCCAGCACTGATCATGGAAGTACCATAAATTTTAATGCAAATTATTATTCAAAATAATAACACACGATAACAGTATAATAATATAAATACCATGTATTCATTATCATAGGTTTAAAATCCTCTGACTTGCAATACTTGCTCCATTTTGACTTGGACCTGCCACCTCTTAAGGCAACAGACATAACATCACAGACCGCAGCTGACCATGATGTCAGTGACCAAGGTGAATGCAGATAGTCCACCCTCTGCAAAAGTAGTTAACCACTCCACTCACTGAGTCCTAGGAGGAAGTCTGGTAAGTCCCTCCATGAAACAGGCACTGTCTGATAAAGGCAAAAAGCACAAAGAAGGCTAGAGCAGGATTTTCTTTCTGCTAATGGTAATTTCTTTTCACCTCCTGTCAGTCCAAAACCTCCTAGTAGAAGACAGAGTCAAGTGTCCCAGACCTGCTGTCCTGCATAATTACCCTTACCAGCTCCTGCAGCTCCCAGAACAGCTGGGAAGTCAGTCTCATGAGACTGGGAGCAGCATGGAGTTCACTGTTGGGTTTATTGAACATCATTCACAACCCATTCACTTGCTCTTCATTTGCAAACAGTCATCACTTCAGATATGAATTAGTTGTAATCCCCCATTTTTACACTATCTTCTTGATCAGTCTCAGCACACACACCGAACTGTGGGGTATGGAAATCTCCAGAGAAGTCAGCTGACAGAATAACATAGAAATCAAATTTACACCTAAGAATGATTGAAGGGAGAGGATTGTTGTAGTTTCACTGGGAATATCAGGAAGGCCTGGAGAAGCTAAAAATGTGAGATCCGAGCCATCAGGGAGCAATAATATAAGTCTAAGAAACTGGAGAAGGAAGACAGAAGTGGCTTAGGGTGTACTCAAGGCAGTAGATCAAAGAGATGACTACTGAATGAAATAAGTCAGATCGAAAACTAATTGTGTAACGCAGACAGACAAAAAGACTGAAGCAAGTCTGGTTTCCTTTACTATCTGCTGTACTGTCTCTACTGTGCTTACAAAGGTTACCTTGATTATCATGGGGGTATTGCAAGCAGGGCACCAGTGGAGATTGTGATGTTGACATGCAGAGTCATTGTATCAAAGGTACCATTTATGAAGTAAAGTTGTATCCTCTGAAACTGACAAGGCATGGCTGCTACTTGCCTGTTCTCTCTCCCTGTTCAAATAATATTTAGGCAGGGATTGCAAGAGGAGCTCAGGAGCTTTGAAGCTGAGATGCTTTACTTCATCCTGTAGGCACAGAGTCAGAGGTCACTCACTGGGGGCAGTCGAACAAAGATGTTGCATGGGACAATGAGCTGGAAAGGGGCCAAGGAGACTTCCAGACGCTTCACACATAAAATTGTCTCTAAGATTTAAACTGCTGAGGAGCAGGTCTCTGTAAAAGCAAAGCTGTTTCATCCAGACCTTTCCAGTTCTGACGTACAGTTAGATAAATCATATCAAGAGCTGAAACAGCAGCCAGTATAAGGGGCCCCTTTTTAGTCTATCTGTAGCACGTGAGGAAGAAGGGGTGAACTGAGATGTTTCTTTAACTTCTTAAAACCTTCTTTCTTCAGTATCCTGTTCATACCTTGACCGAATCATCTTTAATTGAGGTATAGAAACATCTCAATTATCTGAAGCCAATTTGAGAAACAAATAATTTTTAAAAACGTAGCACTAAAACAGCTTTCAGAGAATCACAGAATCATATAGGTTGGGAAAGACCTCTAAAGTCATTAAGTCAAACTGCTTTAGTCTAGATTAATGAGATTTATAATCAGGTCTGGTCCACACATCTCCAGTAGCAAAAGGTGAGGCTTTCACTGCAGAAAATGCTCTAAGAAAAGACCTCCACAGTCATCAAAAGCCTGTGAGAGAGAGACCACCCATTCAGGTTAGCTGCCAGGCTAGTACAAATGGGATTTTGTAGATCCCTCCATGCATGCTTGGTGGAAAATAGTCAGTGAGACACCTGCCCTAAGTCAGGAAGATGCTTGAACACCTGGCTAAACAGTGTCCTAGTGAGCACCTCTCAGGGGTATTGTCCCAACAAAATTATGATTTACTTCAGGGCCAAGTGCCACCTGGTCAGATTGATTGCAAACATTGCAGCAAAACATGAACATTACTGCACTGACTGCTCTGAAGTGAGGTTCACAAAAGAAAGCAGTCTATAGCATAGGCAGACTGAATAGGAAACGCATTTTTCTATCTTACCACATCTTCCTGTCTTCCTCCACCACTTCTGTGATCTGCACAGTCAGACAGATAACCTCCATTTGACATTTTCATCTGTAGAAGTCCAATGAGTAGACTGGCAGGCTTCTCACACTCCAGTTTGTCACGGTAAGAATGCAGAAATGGGTGTGTGAGTATTGCTGCATTTCAGCCCCATCAGTCAACTCAGCAGTGGTAATGGGACCAAATGAAGTCTTTCCACTCATTAGATTCCTGTGGTCTGCTATGTGCCAGGAGTTTGACCACAACTCCCTGGTGTATGTAGATGGCTTCTGTGATTCCCAGGTGGTCTCTCACCAAAATATATCCCAGGCCTGGATCTGGTCAACTTTCAAGAACAAATGACACCAACGCAGCCGTGGGCTCCAAAGGTGATTATTTCTTTAAAAATACACCGTTTTTAGCAACAAAGGTCAAAAAATAACCACCACTTGTGGAGTCAGAGATAAGAAGTCAGAGCAAATCTACCTTGTTTTGTTTGAGAACAATGAAGAAGTAAGGCAGTCTTGCTTCTTTCTTAACCAAAAGAGTACTTTAAAAGTAAGACTTTAAAACCCAATGATTTTCTTTGTTTCCAAATAAGAAGTATTATCACTTCCACATTTAACCTAATCCTTAGCCTCTCTGCTCTCTCCCTTCCCTCTTCTGGACAACTCTGCTCTGACACCCTTCAGGCCCAGGTGACTGCAGGACTAAAGAAGTAATTCTTACTGAGAAAGCAAGATAAATTTCTGGTTTTATCAAATCCCTTTACCAATGGAATTTGATACTATTTTATTATTTGATTCTGCAAGAAAAGCACATTGAATCAGTACAGAAATAATTAAAGGACCTGGACACTGATTTGATTTCCAGGCAGGAGAATAAGTTCTCTCTGTTTCTCTCCCTTTTTACACAGCTGGCACAAAAATGTACAAAATGTGCAAAGAGGATTCAAAAGGGTTCAATAAATCAGTAGAAAGACTTATCTATTTTTTTTTAAACTTCAAGGATGAAATATAGGAAAAGGACTACAAAAAGCAGGGACGGAGAACTAGGAAAAGGCAGCAGATGTTGTAAAATATCTACTTTCATGTTCCCTGTGCACCAGAAATGTGCAGACGTATGTTGGCAGAGCTACAGTCAGAGTCCACAGCGAGGCTACATCTTACACATCTGGAAGGTATTTGGCAGGGTGTAGAGTTCAAATGTTTTCTGCTTCAGCTGATTTCAGACATGCCTCTCAGTGACAGGCTGAGCTGGGGACAGTTCAACCAACAGGCTCGTTGAAGAAGTCGTTCACTGCAGTTCCAGCTCGCCTGCTCCGACTGCTGTCCAGAGCAGGCATGGGGTTGGGCTCTGCTCTTCCCTTGGGCTAAAGGGTGCTAGTAACACTCAGCAATGAGAATGATAATAGAGGAACTGGGAGGAGAGCAGGCAGAAGAAAATGGCACCATAACTCAGCAAAGCCTGGCCTTGTATCAAGAAACAGAATGTACTTGGATGAAATCCAGGATGTGAGTTAACTGGAGTGCAGAGCAAGCCATTCAGGAAATAAGAAAGTCCGCACTGCACAGAAACACGGAAGGGTCACATTAGAGCCCATGTGCTTATTTTCAGAAATCCCTCTGTTTTAAAAATAGATAAATGCAAACAGAAAGAGAAGTTCAGTTTCTCTGCCCTAAAAGAAAGGCCAGCTTAAGCCACCAGGGAAGGTGAGGCATGTTGCTGTGTCTGGGACTGCCTGACATTGCACTGGCCCAGTATGGGAGCTTACAGCAGTCATCAGAGGTTAACTCGGCTTTGGTAGGAAATGTTTCTCAGAAGGAATGCACTTCTAGGATCTCTTCCTACTCCAGCAGGTACAACCCAGTGCCTGTGATCTACCTGCTGAGCCTAGTGTGGAGAGAGCAAGTCCCATGTGTGGTGCATAATTTACATCACCATGATGAGCTTTCCAGGTGCAGAATGACTTGCAGTGACAAGCCTGCCTGACAGCTTGCTGTGACCAGCTAACCACTATGCTAACAAACCCCTGCTGCTGCTGCACATCCCACAGGTAGGGAACAGCTCATGGCAGAGGAAGGCTTTCCCCACCTCACAGCACAGGTTCTGGCTGTGCCACTATGGGAACCAAGCCAGAGACCCCACTGATGAGGAAGGACACATTGAGTGAAAAGGAAACAGGGGACAAGCTTTACCCCTGTGAACTGCCCTTGCACCACCCAGACAATGTTTCTCTCATCTCCTCTGGAGTCTCAACTATGCACAGGAACTCAAAGCAATTCATTGATCTTTTCAATACTTGACACAGTTCAGGCTTGCAATGCAGAGTATGTTACATACCTCCACTTCTGCCTTCACCTTCTCTGCCCAGAGCTATACTGGAATTACAACAGGGAAAGAGCAGAGGAATAGGATGACCAGTGTCTAAAAGCAGTGTGCCAAGACATTACCACTGAATATCACGGTCAGTGGCAGGAACATTTTGCAGCACCGCAGTTATTGCAACACTTCCACCTCCAGCTCCCCCACACTCACCTCACTATTTTTATTTTTGCACTCTCTGACCACACACATACCCAGATGCAGATGATGTCACACTTCTGCTTTATTCATTCCCCTTTAAAACTTGAAAAGGCAGCAATATTTATTCACTCAAATTGTTGCTAAGCTCACATACACTTAGACATAGTAGGCTTGATACAGTACACATACAGTAGAGAGATGAGGGAATGGAAAGTCGCCATGATGTAACACCTCTGCATGGCCACTGCAGTCTTCTCTAACCACCAGTCCTGGTGTCCAGATATGTAGCCACACTTTAGAAATATCCAGCAGCAAGGGCTTGAGGCAGGGTTTCTCCACACAGGGTACTTCTCATCTACCTGTCAGCCCAGCCATCAAGCCTTGCACTGATATTTTTCCTGGGTCAGCATTTCCTGATATTTTTTTAACCTGACCCTAACACCTCTGACCCCATGTGCCTCATAGCACACAGCACCCTGACAGCTTCTCCAAAAGAGGCATTCACTCCCTCCCCTTCCCTCAGTTACCCACACCCCCAGCAAACTCATCCACAGCCCTCCCATCTGGTGCTGATATGGAGGAGCCACACTATTTCTTTAGAGAAGTTTGGTCAGGGATGAAAAAAAGCCCAAGAGAAACACTAAGAAGTTTTATAAAAACTTGAAATGACAGCAAGTCAGGAGTTTTAAGCTGCTGATTCTACACATCAAAAATACAGCCAAGGTGAAACACTCATGGCATAATGAAAACTGAAACGTGGAACAAACTTAAAATTTACCTGATTATGAAAACAGGTTGAGAGGTGTGGGTCTGTTCAGCCTGGAGAAGACAAGGCTACAGAGAGACCTTAATGCACTTTGTAGTACCTGACAGGAACCTAAAAGAAAGATAGAGAGGGGCTTTTACAAGAGCATGCAGTGATAGGACAGGGGGAATGGTTTCAAACTGAAAGAGGGCAGGTTTAGGTTAGATATTAGGAAGAAATTCTTTCGTGTATGGGTGGTGAGACACTGGAACAGATTGCCCAGAAGCTGGGGGCATCCCATACCACGAAGTACTCAAGATTAGGATCAATGGGGCCCTAAGCAACCTCTTCTAGTGGAAGGTGTTCCTGCCCATGGCAGGGGGCTCAGAACCAGATAATTTTCAACCCAAACTATTCCTTCCAACTCAAACTATTCTGTGAATCTGTGACTAAGGTGACTGGAAAAATCTCAGCAGACTGAGACCTAGGTAATTAGTCTTTTCCCTACAAATAGCTTTACTAGAAAATACATGTAAACCATAAATATAAAATTCACTTCTTTTTTTCTGCTTGCTGTACCTACCTTAGCAACACCAACATGACATGGTGCTGTGTAGACAAACAGTCTGCAGAGGAGGAGTGGTTTAACCACAGTGTCCAACTGCTCTGCCTCAGCACTGTAGCTCACCTACCTATCCCAGCTTAATGGAATAATGGAAAATACTTTTGAAATGGGAGACCACCCACTGAAAACCACCTAAAACACCTGTGTTTGGCTTCTATGTAAATAATCTGAATTCCAAAACAAACTGCAGGTTTGAAAAACCTAATGATTTTTCATCTAAAAGAAACAACAGCAGCAGCAAACCGGGGTACAAGCAGCAATCCTCCAACCTTGCAGGTGTAGAAAGCCAGGTCAGGGTAAACGCACAAATACCTAAACCTAAGTTGGTGGCAGGAGCCCTGGGGCAAGGATGCAGCATGTGTGACTCAGAAATATGTGATCTTTCCTAAAGCCAGGAAAGGGGAGGGGTGTTGAGCTAGTGCTCAAAGACTCAAGACTGCTTCAGAAAAACCATAACCCCAGTAGACTGATGTGCCTAAGCTCTCAGTCACAGCACAAACAGCACAAACAACAGAGTTACTCCATCTTGGCAAGGGTGGTGCTAGCAGACATAGGGTATAATAATCTAAGAACATAAAGTAACAAGGTCTGTGGACAGAGGGGAATATATTTTATTAGAATCAGTTACAAAAATAAAACAGACCAGCTTTCATCATGCAAGTTTTCTCTCTGGTCTGAAATGGAAGTGGCTCTCCCCAGGGGAGAGCCATGACCTATGGCGACCACAAAGAATCTGAGAAAATTCAGTGGATTATTCACGCATATTTGAAATATTAAGTAGCAGGATGGCTGTTGACTAGCACAGGGTTTGGCCAGGGGAAGAGGGCAGCCAACTGCCTGCCAGGGGCTCCCCAAAGGCTGGTGGGAATCAACCACACTGTGATGAGCAGAGCAGACCCTCCCGCAGCTGACCAGGCTGTGACTGGGAACCCGTGTGCCTGGGACACCAACAGTGGAGGACCAAGCAATGCCCAGGCTCCCAGGCTCCCAGGCTTTTCTCAACATGTCAGTGGCAGCACACAAATTTGCTCACAGCCCTGATGGAAGTCCTGTTAATGAGCAAAGCTGCCTGGCTTGGTGAGGCTGCAAAGGCCTCACTTGCATTAAGGCTGAGCTGGGAGCCTGGCAGCAGTTACTGCTGCAAAGTGCACAGCTATGGGGCCCTTTGGGGGTTTTAGAATTCTGCAAAAAAGGTTTGCAAGAGATAATGTTATTTTTTCCAGCTGTTCACAGAACTTGACACGTCTCTACAGAGCAACTTCTTTTAAAGAGTATGAAAGACCTTATAGTCAGCCTCCAGCACACTGAGGGAAATGCTGTCTTCCTGCTGAGATAAAGGTCCGGTGGCATGTGAAGGCTTATGCTGCCTTGGAGAAATGACAAAACCCAGTGCATTAGTATTGCTCTGGCTGAGCAGAGGCCATTGCAGCTGCCCTGCTCCATTCTGTATTCTCTTTCTTGTCATCTATACAAAGGGAAAGGTGATGAAAGCATAGCCCAGACCTGCTCCCACAGTCAAGTCAAACATGAGTGTGGAAGAAGAGCTTGTGTCTGATTTTGAATGCCTGCTGAGAAAGAGATCTACATATGAAAGTTGGAAAAGACTTGGTCTGGTACAAATAGATGTAAGTGTTTATCTTTGGATGAAAGGATGAGACTAATTACAAAAGTGAGGGAGGAGACAGCAAGTGGTAGGATTGAACACATGGAAATTGAAATTTTTGCCATTGACAATAAACAGCTCCAGGCCTAGTACTGAATGGTGCTTTCTACCCTTCTTCTGTAGCAAGAAACATCTCAAAATTAGAAAATTATGATACAGTCAGAAGTAATGTCTACATTTCAAGGAAATGCAGGAATATGGATATTATTTATGCATGAGGAGTCATTGTAAAAGAAGGGGAAAAGCTATACTTGAGTGAAAGATGAACTGTTGAGTTTCATGGCATAATTTTTATCCACTGCCTCTTCACAACAGGTTTTCTGCCTTAATGAAATCCCGAGGGCTGATGAAAAAGGAAGGCAGGCTGCCAAAATGAGTGAGGTACTGTCATTGCAGAGTGGCCTGAGTTCCCAGTGCTCTAGCTCACTTGCAAAGCTCAACACCTCAGGCAGGAGTTATAGCTGACAGCTGGTTTTCACTTATAGGTGAAGATCAAAACTCGTCTCTTTCTGGTCAGATAACAACAAGCCAGTTTACTGTTTTTAAAAATTATATATCTGGTGTTAACCAAGTTGAAAATAGAACCAAAGTCCTTTAAGTCACAGGGCCTTCATGGGAAACCAAAAGACAACAAATGATCTCGAGGTCTATTTTTAATCCTTCACCTCTCCGAGGATACTGTCAGCTGTGATATTTGGTGCCACATCCTCCTCCAGAGGCTAAAACTGCCTCAGACTCAGCTCAGGAAGAAAAGCAAGTGTCTGAAATGTTACCACAGATGTAACCATCCTTTGGCTTCACAAAAAACCAAGGGGAGACTAGACCACAGGCTTCTCTGCAGCCTTGCCTGTGGCACTCAGCACTCTGGCCAGTTAAGGCGCATCTTTAGGAGTTTGTAGGCAAAGAGTGTTCTGACAATGCAGCACTGATGCCATGGCATTGGTACCTGGTACCTAGTTGTTTGCCACTGCTGTACTAAGTGATTGCCCCAGAGAAAGACTGAGAAATTGGATATGTTGCTTTTGCACATTGCCAAAATGCAGTTTAAGAGAGAAAATGGATCTGTCTCTCTGCAGATCTCAAAGATGGAGATGAGATACTTCTCCTGGAATGGCAAGGAGGTTTTCTCACCACAACCAACACCATGGAGCTGAGAGGTATACTGGAGGCAGGGTGGGAAGGGCAGCTGCACCCAGCTTCAGTTGCCCTCCAGCTCCAGTTTTGATTCTTCTCCCCTCTTGAGCTCAAGGATATTTATGACAATTTCCTTGTGTACTCAACCCATGGTCACAACATGGCTGGAGTGACTTCCACAGAGAGACACCTTACATGTGACTGCTACCATCATTGTTTGCTTCACTTCCAGTGCAGATCTGTGCCACCCAAATTTGCCCACTTACTTCAGATGCACTCAAACCTGTCCATTCCTGCTTGGAAAGTAACAGACTGAGCGAAGAAGAGGAAGCTTTGTCACAAAGCAGGGTTTCCTTCAACTTTTGACAATACCTACACATGCACGAGCATGAGAAAGGTAATTAGAGAAAATGCAAGACTTCAAAAGCAAGTTTTTTATTATCCCCATACCACAGATCTCTACCAGTTACCTAACTGGTCCTATAAACTAGCTGCAAAAGGGTTCAGCTCACATAACCCTGGCAAAGTCTGCTCTGCCCTGCCCCACATGGCCCTGGGTCCTTGATGCCATCCTGCAAGGGACAGGATGTGATATCAAAACCATGGGGCACCCCAGTGTCTTGTGTACTTTTCTAATTGATGCCAGATATTGGCTGATGGTTTGAAGTTTATATGTACTACATCTTCCACATCATTTTCCTTCCATTGTCAGGAGGGCTGTTTTCATTTAAAGCTTGTCTTTCTTTGCTATTTTTTAACCCAGTCCTCTGTACTACTACATTTTTCCATCTTAAATCACTTAGGACCATTTTTACTGAAGCATAGAGTGAATCTGGCATTTTTACCCCAGTTGCTGGCCATTAACTTACACACAGAGGCCTTGCTTTGTAAAGGCAGCAGTAACAGTTTGCAGTAGAATGTTGTGTTGCAGGATTCATTTGGTGTGTTCTGTTACCCCCTAAAGCTATAATGGTTCGGTCCTGGGATCCCCCTCTCCCCCTCCCCTGGAACCTCTCTCTGAGAGTGTCAATTCGTTCTCTCCTCCCCTGTTTCCCTGGTTACCTTCTGTCAATCCCTCCCCAAGTTCTGTCCATCACCCACTGTCTCCTTCCCATATTCCAGAAATTTCTTCTTTCTTCGGTGGGTGATTGGATCGGGAACAAGGGTCCCTCCCTGTCACATTCCCTACTGGCTAGCCGGCATGTTTCTCACGAGTTTGTTCACTCCCCAGTTCGCCCTCATTGGTCAATGTGTCGTGTTTCCGCCCCCTTTATAAGCTGCTGTATTCCTGCCTCGTGGTCCCTGCTCGGCTGGTGCACCTGGAGTTAATAAACGGCTCTGGATTTTACCCCCGAGGAGGGTCCCTCCTTTCTTTCTTCTACTTCGCCTGCCTGCTGCTCGCTGCTGCCCCTTGCTGAGGCGCTCCCGGGACGCCCCGGCGCATCTAGGGGGGGCACCCCCCGGCTGTCGGCTGCGGGGCCTTCAGCTCAGCCGGTGCGACCTCCTCCCTGCCCGAGGGAGTAGAGAAACTCGGACAGCAGCACGGCAGTAGAAGTACCTGAGGTACCTTCAAGGAGCAGGGACCATAAGTCCTCCTAGGGATGATGAAGCAGGATAACAGTGACACCACGGCCTCATCTGTCTTAAAGGAAGATCTGTATCTCTTGCATCATTTCTACATTGGATCTTCAACATCATTGTAAATAATTGCAACCACTCTTACCATAGGCAGCCCCTTGCTTTTTTGTTTCTGCCTTTTTTTGTTTCAAGAGTCCACAGAAACAGATTCATGGGTGTGGCAGTTGATTCCAAACCAAGCAGCAACCAAATAAATAGTTTCAGAGGCGACCAAAATTCGTGTTCATAATTCAGGTCAAATAGAGTTAGCCAAACAAAGCTGTTGATAATTTTAAAATTAACTGTGTAAGTATTTTTATGGTATAAAAATAATAATATTTCATTTGAGATAAAAGTAACACATTTGGTATCTCCCAAGTAAAATTTTCCTTTTTATTACATTTTACTGGAAAGAAAAACAGTACCCAAACTTGTGTGGTTTGCTTTTTTTTTCCCCTCCTTGGCAGCTGAAACATAGTTCAGTCCAAACTTTCATTACTCAGGACTTTCATATTCCTTTCCCACAATTCCTATTGTTTGCTTAAGTACTTTGCAATGGATATGATTTCTAACCAAGACATAGGTTTGTCATTACATGAACCTCAACAAATATATGACAACAAGAAGGAACCATATCAAATTTGTTTTACTAGTGTGCTTTATCAAACTGTGAAAAAAAAAAAAAAAAGTGAAGAGAAATCAAGAAAGGGAGCACTGACAAAGTTTAATTACATATTTTCACTTGTGAATTATGACTTGTTAACTTTATGTTTTCTATGTAAGGTAATATGAGCTCTGACCCCATTTCTGTTTATCATATTTGACCTCATTGACATCTCTGCAAAAGACAGTCTACCAGAGGTACTGCAGGCCACATGGGTCCCTTCCAAAAGGCCACTGACTGCTTTCATCTTCCCACATATGGGTTTGCCAAACAGAGGCTCAGGTCTTAGGAGCTGCAGATCAGGGAGAACATGAAACCAATGAGAAAGGGGGGAAAAATAAAAATAAAAAGGGGGATGTTTTAGGAAGTAGAAGCTACAGAGAATACCCTGCCTCATTAGCAATCAACAACTTTTTCTGACCACATCATCTCTACTTGAAACAGAGACAACAGGGAGCACGTGGGAGGCTATAATCTGAACTATTACCTACTGATATGGAGCTCTCTGAGGGCCTGATAGCTCTCTCTCACCCTACAGCTGATCTACAAAGCTGTGCCATGGGCCACCTCCCTTAGGCAGCTAAATAAGAAATCCTATTCCATTAAAACATCTCAAACATTTTATATCAGATTGAAAACTAGACCAACATTTTTGAGAGAAGAAGTCACAATATTGCAGTCTGAACCTTTGTTTAAAATAATTACCAGGAAAGCAACGGGCTGAGGTTTAAGTCTTGTTTCTGCCTCATTCAGGAAAGGACCTGAAAACCAAACCTGTGAGACATAGGCATACCAAGCTCCAGGCTTTGCAGAGAAAGCCTGGTGTGCAAACAAGACACCCTGGTGCAAGTGCTACTGTTGAGGGATCCAGCTTTCAGGGTGCTCTGCAATAAACATGGTGCAAAGGCTACAGGGAATGGTACAGGAAAGGAACAGACATTCTCCAGCTTAGTGTCTGTGAGGCTGATTAGCTTCAAACTATTATTATTTGTGTGAGGGAAAACAGACTTTGCACACCACTTCTTTTTTCAAGAAAAATGTTTCACTGAAATAACCTGTTTATGGGCTTTTTCTGCCAGAGAGAGAAGCCCAACCTCTTGCCTGCAGTGGTAAGTCAGTCAGAGGGTGGGTCTGAGCTCCCAGGTTTGAACACGTGGGATGCCAGGGTGGAAGTGCAGCTGCAAAGGGAATGTACAGTCCAACCTGCTGTCAGCTACCTCTTTCTCTTGCATTCCTGTACATGAGGCTTCAGTCTTCAGATCTGCTCTACAGTCTCCCTGTTCTTTCATGTGGGGAATAACTGACTTTATGACTCTCAGTCCTGTCCAGGAGGCTGGGATGCCAGGAAGCTACCCAGGAGATGCACTTCGATTTCCAAGTCTGCCAGCCTCCCCTGAAGAAAGGTGTTATGTTTAATCTGTGAGGCAGCAGGCAGATGAAGACTCTGGAAATTTCTGCTTTATCTGGAGAGGAATAAATTTGAAGATATTAACAGTGTTAAACTTAACAGTAACACAGATTTGGATAGCAGGCAGCACAAGCTTACGAAGAAATAATTGATCAGACCACTGCAGTTGCTTGATAAATAGAACGGCAAGCTTAGTGGAACACAGCAGATGTAAATCAACAGTACGACCTAAATTAAACCTCACTGATAGAAGGTAAACGGGCACCTGTTTTGTCTCACTAAAACTGTCTTCAGCAAAAATTTTTCAGCAAATGGAAGCTGCAATCCCCAAAGAAGGAAAGTGATGCAGGGAAATTAGGTAATTTTCTTGTAGATTTTAGATGCACTCATTTCAAATGCATGATGTGATGAAACAGGAATTGCATCAGCTCCACACAGTCCCTCTCTGTGGGGTTCTGAGGGCTGGAGCTGATTCTGTGTAACCAGTGAATCAACTAAGCAACGCTTTCGTGTACCAGCTTTTCTTTGAATTCTCAGGGAGGAGCTTGGGGCTGCAAATAAACAGTTCAGTTAGTACTGGTGAAGAAGAGGTGGAAATGACATGCCACAGTTGTCAACTAATCCTGTTCTATTATGGGATTCTTTCTTTCACGTTTGGCAGCCCACACTAATCCCATCACTTCTTTGGGGAAGTGCTCTTGGAGCAGAGCAGTTGCAGCCTGCTGAGCAACATCCGTGGCAGAAACAGCTCACAGCTCCCCTGCGCACAGCTCCACATGCAGCAGAGAAAAGTCACACAGGCTCTGCCACTTCAGGAGCAGACATGTGAGAGCAGAGGTCCATACTGTGTCGGATTAAATAGTTCTGGAACTCCTGGTGTAGTCCCCTATAGATCAGTTTCAATGGGCAATTGCAGGCAGTGGGGATAGCCCAGAGCAGTGCCAGAGGAACAAAAGGACAGCTGGAAGAGGAATCTCAGTCTGGAAGAAGCTAGGTGGTGGAGGCCTGGGGAAGCTGCATACAATTTGGCTTAGTTTCTAACTATCTGGTTAAAAATCTGACTTGTTGGGGCAAATTTGATTCTCCCCTTTGATCTTCTTGGTGTGGAAAAACCACAAAATGAGGAAGCTTTCAAATAGAGATGTGTAAGACCTGTCTCTCTCCCATCACTCTGCAGCACTCTGCTCAAGTTACCCCTTTTTGAATAAGTGGTTCTGCATCATCATCTGTTTTCCAGTCTGAACATTCTGGAACCAGTAAAATCAAAATATCCTAATATTATGTATTTTACTGCAATATTCAGTGCTCTTCTGGAGGCAGGTTGAGGAGTTTGTTGAAATGTTTTAAAATAATTGAATGTCTTATCAGAAAAATTCTAAACTATTCTACTGTTTCCTTTCTTTGTGAAATTCCAGGAAAATCAACCTGATTCCATAGAACTCTTCAATTTTAGTGGAAATGCTTGAAATTTCTTTTTCCAGCTGGACATTTCTGTGTCCTACAAAAAATGTCTGAAACTCTTTGTCATAAAACTCTAGAGTAATTGCATTAAGCTTGGAAGCTGGAAGCATCATATTTCAGATGCTTATTTAATGCATTTGACATAGCCCTTGATAACTTCTTAGAATTTAATTATAGTACATACATAAGAGAAGCAGCTCAAAAAAATGTTATCTGAGAAGTAATTCCCGCTGCAGCTGAAGTACAAAGTTTTCTTGAGAAAAGGATTGAGAGTTAGCCAATCCAGTCTACCTTTTTATATGCCCAAACCACTAGATCTCACCTGGAATTTTCAATTTCTCCCATATACCCACTCACATATCTTTTCTTCCCTTTTACAGGCTACATCTTGCTCATCTACCTCTTTACTAAGAAAAACCACCAAAGCCACATTCTCAGCAACACTATTCTTAGCTTTTTGTTTCCCCTGTAGGAATTGCACAGTTCATGTTACCATGAAACCAGCTCACAAAAACTTATTTGCCAAATCTAGCTGCAGCTTGCACCAAGTTCTGAACAAGTTGTATTTGATAGCTACCTTTGTTCAGACAAGCTACATACTACAAAGTCTAGTATTATGTTCATCAGAATACACACTAAAATGAGAGTCAGTGGGAAGCAGTGGCATTTAGAGCTCAGTACAAAGCCACATTAGAAGTGGTAAGATTCCAAACATTCATCCCATGTCAGAGTGCAGCCACAATTAATTGCAGAAGAAACTCAGAATACAACTTTCTTATATTTCTCTTTCATGCTGCACCACCATCCTTGAAAATAAGCGGAGACACCTATTGCTGTGGAGGCAAAAGCTGTACCACCTGACCTACCAAGAAAATGTTGAATCCAGGCTGTCTTCTCAGTTGCTCAGTGCAAAATGCTCTGACATATTGGTGTTGTAGACTCATAGAAGGATACAGCTGAAAATAATTTGAAAAGCTATGGACATCTTACCACTGCTCTGAGGCAGAACCAGCTGCTCCAATGTCACTTATGTGTCTCCCTACGTTTCTTAAAAACTGGCATCCCATCCCTGCAGTTCACCATCACTACCACCAGAAAGCATTTCCTATATTAAAACCAGAAACTAGTTCACTCTGTTTACAAATTGCCATTCTCTTACTCCACGGCTGTTCTGCAGCAGTCAGACATTTTTCTTCCATCTTCATTCTTCCATTCTTTCCACTGGAAAGCCCTCAGCCTTTCACCATCAAACATTATTTGCTGCATCCCAAACCACTTCTTCATGGACTTTTTCCAGGTGCTGCCCAGTTCTCTGCTGTTGACACAGCTCCTGAGCTGCTTTGTCACAGGCTCAGTGCATCCTTCTAGAGCTCACACTGCTGTCCTTACTGGCACTTTTTCCACATCCCTCTGCAACTGGGAAGATAATGAAAGATAATGTTGCCTCACGTCCACTTTTGAAAGTAACAACATGCCCCAGAATACCTTTCCTCCAAACTTCTGCTCATTTAGCACTTTCCCACCTGTGCCCATAGATCTAACAGCTTCTGAGAAGGCAGAGCTATGGACTGTCTTTATTTACACCACCATTTATCAGTCCATATCTTTAATTCACTGAGATCATTAACGTTTCAAAATCCTTCTGAGATATGATCACAGCACTCTAACCTTGGTGTTACCTGCAAATTTGATTGTCTCTACTTCATTAAAATATTGAGTAGTCATGGAGAAAAACCAAACTCAGACAAACCTCTCACAACCATCTTCAGTTTTGATTTGCCAGTTTCTCAGCCTCACTGTTGAGTAGGGCAGTTTTCTTTATAATGAATTCACCTACACTTCCCCCCTGATTATAAAAACACAGTCCAGTCTTTCATATCTACCTGTAGTGGGGTAGAAATAAAGATGTCACAAATGTGGGATGAGATTTTCTCAAAAATAAGTTGTCATGACTAATACAAGATAAGTGCAAAAATCTGCACCAAAGGAGATACCTACCCAAATTAAGAAATCTCCCACTTAAATGCATTGGTAGACACTGCTTCCACTTTATTTCTGGGTATACTTTAGCACATTTCGTCTTTAATAACTCCATGGACAAAAGCACTAAAGTACTCACACAGCTCTTCCTCACAGCAAGGCACAGAGCCAAAAACCAAGCCAAGGGGAAAGTAAAATGTCAAGAAGAGTTAAGATATGCCCTAACCACTGTAGTAAAGTCTAGAGAATAGCCTTTGGGGAAAACAGCTATAGTTGTTTTATATTTGCATTGTAAGTAGCATTTCTGGTTAAGTTTGGGCTTTTGCATTGTGCCAGGTGTTTAAGACCTGTGTCTCTCACAACTCTTCATCCCTAAGTTAGCATTACAACTTCTTCACATAGGTTATTCTGTGAAGCACTAAACACAATTAAGAAGATCAATGTACATTTCTAGGGTAATCTTCTGCTGTTGCTCCACTGGTTGTCTTAACTCTAGCTCTTCCTCATAATATTCCTTTTGTTTGTGTATAATCTGACAATAATAAATTTTAAAATTATATAATTATTATTTGCAATTTTCTTGAAGATCACTGCTTCTGCATTAGTAATTGAAACTATTTATGAACATCCCCTTGGAGTGAAAACTACACAAAACCTAAGGCTACAAACGTGATGTTTCTATGATTAATTTCTTTTCTGTAACAGATTTTTGATGTCCCTTGGCCAAAGCTTCGGTCAGTAACAGGTTACAGTTCTGGCCAGGCTGGCTCCTGAATGCTGCACAGGTGCTCCAAGCAACTACTCCCCCAGCCACCAAGAAATCCAGATAAGATGCTCAGGCAAACTTGGTCCCCCTACATAGTGTTGCCATGGGTAAATTTCAGCCCTCACCCATTCACAAGATTTACCCATTCTTGCTGTCTGCACTGCAGTGTTCATCCATTTCCCACAGTTATGGCTGGGCAAGATGAGGGAGTCAGTCTGTCCTTCCCATTTACCAACACACCGCTGGCCATTGCTCCAAAGGCTTTACGGTCGACTTTGAAGAAAGGCATGAAAGAGCATAAACAAACAGGGGAAGGACAAATGGAGATCAAAGGCATCCAGGGCAAGGAAAGTAAGATTGAGTAATGATACATATCTGCCCTTGCTCAATTTAATGGTTTTAAATCATCTGAAAAATCAGCTGACCTTAGAACAGATTCAGGTATAATCACATTGTGTGTGGTTTGATTTTTCTATGTTTAATCAGATTTTTCTTTTTCCTCAGAGGTGTCCCAGCAGAAGTTGTTTTGACTGGAAACTACCTGGCCAAAGCTTTTGACCTAGTTCAGAAACATAAGTCAAAGCAGCACAGGGAAATTCAAGGGAGGTGAAAAGAAATGAGGCATAAGGTGCCAGCTCAAGGAAAGAAGGGAACAGACACAGAGATCACATTAGGAGCTGGTGGTCTATGATATTTGGAGATCTGGGGATACAAACCCAATCACATTTTGTGGAAAAAGCAACCCTTGTGTCAGGCCTTCTTAGCTGCAGAATGGCAGAATTGACCTTTTTTTTTTTTTTTTTTCCTAACAGGGACATATACAGAGAGACCAGACATATTAAAGAGGCTGATGTCTTTTGAATTTTGTGTCTGACAGCACAGTACAAGAGTAAGAAGCCTGGAGAAGATTGCACCATGAATTTGCAAGCCCAGTGCTATATGGAGCCCAAAAAGCTGTGCAGAGCTCTAATGAATAACAAGCTGGAGACAAGGGAAGCTAGGAACTTAGAAAACCCATAACATGATCCTATCTGCTGAGACCCACTATTTAATAAAATTAAGATTTAACTTTTTCTGTAGTTTCATGTAGATAACTAACACCATCTAATACAGATTCAGCTCAACAGAGCTCTACTATCCTGTCTTGCTGTGAAACTATGTCATTCCAAATGCTTGACTTCATTACTACAGCAGACAGATCACCACTGTTACAGTACCCTTTCATGTATGATGCACAAACCATTGCTTCCCAGCTTCCTTTACTATCCTTTTTCAGTTTTTCCATCAGGGACAGAGTAACAAGAAACCCTGCTGTTGTAATTTACTCTGCTCAGTATGCTACTTTGCTTAAATATTTTTCTTTCATATGGCGTCCCAAAAATACATAAATATGAGAATATTACTGTGGTTGAAAAATCAAACTATTTAGGTAATGTCGAACTGGCAGACATTCAGCATTCTTCAATTACCCCCCTTGTACATATGCATTCTGGCATAGCCTTTAATTAACGTGATCTTACAATTTTTTTCTTGTGAAAACATGTCATTAAGTACCCAGGGTGACTGAGGACCCAGTTCAGACCATTCTACCTTCTCCATAATGATTAACAGGCTTATTTTCTATAATCCCCAAAACCCTGCTCTGAAGACAGACTAATTAATTTCTGCCTGTTTTCTCCCATGCCACTACAATACGTGAGTGCTTCAGAAACAACATGCTCATTTTCAGGGCAGCCTGGGGATATGGGCAAGGGGTAAGGAGGTGTGGGAAGCAATAATTTTCACTTTACAAGAAGCAGACCAAAACTGTGGTCCTCAGTGTGGGGGACATATACAAAGACAGTCCCTCCTATGCCACCCCAGTCTGGAAAAGCATAAACCACCCACACCAAGCTGAAGCACAGTGCTGGGCTCCATGGGGACAGCACACACTTCGGCTGGTGGCAGAGAAATCGGCATGGGCCAGTGCAAGTCCCAGGGCATGTGGCCCCACTGAGCACCCCAAGGGTTGAGCAAGCATGGGTCACGGCAGGAGAGGGTGTCCACCAGGATTTGTGTGCACAGGATCTGTGCTCAAAAGCGGCCAAGTGTTTCAGCTGAATTTTTCCAGCAAAATCAGCTTGACTCAGAGATCTGGTTAGGAAGTGCTCAACACAGGGTATCACACCTTGTCAGAATCTGATAATCAGAAGCACCTGATAACCATAACAATAAGTTCTAACCCTTATAATGAGAGAAAAAGTAGCATGTCTGGCCATATAAAAAAATACTATTGATTTTGACACTCTGACAACACAGTTTTGATTGCTGTTTATTGCACATCACTTTTGTGTGCCCACATAATCCATTTGCAGAGCTGTCAGCAGCTAAAATACAGCTACATTTGCATACCAGCTTGAGGAGATGGACTGGGTGGTCTTGACTGCTCTGGGCTGCAGATGGGCTGGTACTGCTCTGGCCATAACCACCCCCACCAAGAGCCACCTCTGCTTTGACTAAAATCAGGGCACAGCCACCAGGGTCACTTTAACATATAGAATCACAGAATGGGTCAGGTGGGAAGGGACCACATCTTGTCCAGCCTCCCTGCTCAATCAGGCTAATCCCCAAGCACATGGCACAGGATTGTGTCCAGGCAGTTCCTGAGTATTCCAGGGGGGGAAACTCCACAACCTCTCTAGAAAATCTGCTCCACAGCATGGTCACCTGCACAGTAAAGAAGCTCTTCCTCATGTTCAGGTGGAAATTCCTGGGCATCAGTTTCTGCCCATTGCCTCTTGTTCTACTGCTCAGGACCACTAAGAAGAGCCTGGTCCATCCTGCCTTCAGATCCTTGTACGTAATGATGGGGTCCCCTCTCAGTCATCTCTTCTTGAGGTTGAACAGCCCCAGCTCCCCCTGCCTTTCCTCATAAGAGAGATGCTCCAGACCCCTCATCATCTTTGTAGCCTCTGCTGGACCCGCTTCAGGAGCTCCATGTCTCTGTTGTCCTGAGGAACTTGTCCCAGAACTGGACATGGAATTCCAGGTGTTCATCTGTCCAACTTGCAAAGAACCTTCTGAAGGGATGCACAGCCCTCTGGAGTAGTAGCCATGCCTCCCAGCTTTTTGTCCTCTGAATTTGCTGAGGAGTCATGTGGCCCTTCATCCAAGCCATGGATGAAGAAGTTAAACAGTTTCGAGGGACATCACTAGGGACAGGCCTCCAACTACACCATGTGCCACTGATTTTAACTTTGGGATCTGTTGTTCAGCCAGTTCTTTATCCACTGTCCACTCATCCAACTCACACCCCTGAGTTTGTCTATGAGGATGTTGTAAGAAAACCTGTCAAAGCCTTGGCTGAAGCCAAGGTAAACAATATCCACTGCTCTTCACTCATCCAGCTAGGTGGTCAGAAGGCAATCAGGCTGGTCAAATATGACTTACCTTTAGTGAACCTGTGCATATGTATCCATGTGCACTGAAAAACCTCCTTGCAAGGATACATACAGTTCAGGGCCACATCAACACCAGAGGCTTTTGATGAAATCAGTCTGTAGGAGCTCAAAGGATGCCACTTTAATCATGACAGGTGAGTACAACAGTGTGTTCACTTGTCCAGTCGGTGGGTTAAGTGCAGCTGTGAGGACTGTGAGGATGAAAGACCCTGGGAGACATGTTCTTCCAGACATCATGTGTTTAAGGGTCACAGCCTGTCACAATGAGACTCCCTTGGCATGGTGTCATTACTGAAAAGCAGTAACAGTCAGAGACCTGACTGCTTGAGCTACAGCACAAATAATTTTCTGAACCACAGACATGAGAACTTTACTCAGCTACTGTGAACAGAATAGACATAGCCAGATCTGAAACACAACCGCTAAAAAAGATTTTCAAAAAAGACATACATGGAAAGCTGGCAGCTCAGGCACACAGACAAGTGACCACCAGAGCCAGATATATGTGTCATATCTGTGCCGTAGACTAAGTGCTGCAGGTGAAGCCTTCCCTGCTGAATCTGAGAGGCCTTACAGTGAAGCACATGAAAAACCTGTACCAAATGACATTAATTCCCTGCTACAACATGCATGCCTTCAAAGGCATCATAGTGCTGCACCACCACTGCCACTTTTTGCTCTGATAGCCAAAGACTAGAAAGCCTCTGCAACAAACCTTCATATGTCCGTCTCTCAGAAACCCCCATGATCACCTTCTTTAATTTAAAACAGTGATCCCTCTTTTGCAGCCCCTCACCAGGCAAAGAAGGTGCCTTGAAGACATGCTATATTTACTCTTAGCATAGGTTTCAGACAGTGCTTCTCCTCTCTTCTTGAAGCATCAGTGAAGTCGTGGTACATCCTTCTCAGTATCAGGAGAAAATCAGACAATCCTCAAGTTTAAAAATGTGCTTGTAGGGGGCTGAATTGAAAACCAAGATTAGATGATTTTCTAAGCCAGAAACAATTCCAGAGTTCACTCCTTTTGCTTGACACTTGTCACAGTGGCAGATAGACTGAAGTTTTCATTGCTTCCTTGGTATCAATGTGAAATTTAACACATCCATAATTACAGCACTCCCACAATATTTAAAGAAGAATGCAAAATCTTAATCTCTGCAGGACCATACTAACTTATGGCAAACAGCCCTGGGAATAGCACACAACACCCTGTGAGACACAGGTAAGACAAACTGTTCCACAGTACAGCAAACACCAGCATATTTTAATCTTGCTCTCAAATGAGCCACATGAGTGGCATTCATTTGGAGGAATTAATGTAAATACTTATATTCAAACACCAAGCCAATCCATTTGCAAATCGTACCCCATTTTGCTAGCTAGCAGGTGACTGCTTTTGACTCTTAGCAACCACAGGCTCTTGCTGCGCAAGAACAATGATTTTTCTGAATATTCTCATGGTATGCAATAATTTTAAACCTCAAGAGGAAGCAGAGGCTTTCTTTAGTAAAATCTTTCTGCCAAACTCTCTGAACACATGTGCCTTTAAAGCAGCTTTGACAAAATATTATATATATATATATATATATATATATATATATATATATATATATATATCAAGTGACACTAAAAGGTTCAGTAAAACCTTCTAGCTCTGTTTTTATGAGCTGAGAACAAAGAAAGTTACATTTTGGAGGAAAGGAGAGTAGCAAACTATGGCTACCAATATTCAAATGACAAAAACGTCTGAGAGAATTCCAGATGTCAGCCATGTGTTATGGTTTAATAGTTCAGCTCTGAGTCACAAGCACAAAAACCTGTTATGAAACACATGCCTGCCTGCATATGTGTGTGTGCATACAACAGTGTGGGCTAAAAAAGGAAAAGTCATAATTTGGAGGGCATTAATAGCACTGGAGAAAAGCAGTTAATCTAAACTGAGGTGGGAGGAAAATAGCACAGTTTGTCCTATGCCATGGACCAAGGGTGTGATGATTTATGGTTTCAACATTTACAAACTGAAGTTATAACTGAAGAGAGATTAAACACCCACTCGACAAGCATGTGTAATCCTTTCAAATCCTAAAAGTCCAATCACACCCTGTGTCTTGAATAATCACTAACCTAAATCACCCACACCCCTGACATGTGAAACTCATGAAAGTTCAAGTAATTTCTAGTCCAGATCTTTCAAATAGTAGCATTTATACTGTGATTTATTAGGCCCTTTTGGTATTTTTTCTTATTCTCACATAAAAGGAACAAATATCTGTGGCACCAGCTCTTGCAAGAGATATCACATGTCTCATCTTTCTTCTGGCAAAGAAGCACGATCATTTATTGCTCTGTGAGCTGTTGGTGTCCATGGGCAGGCACCCCTCACTGGTTGATTTCAGCTCTCCCTGACTCTGGATGAAGGGCCTGCAGAGGACCTAGCAAGCAAGATGTTCCCTCTCTGCCATCCTCCAGCCTGGCTGCCTGACCAAAGCAAGGACCTGCCTGCAAGCAGAATAACCTACTTTAACTCACTCATTTTTGACTCCTGGAACCAGTGTTGCCTGTGCCACGCTCCCACACACTGCCATCAGCCTGCTCTCTCCCTCACTGTCTCCCTCCATCTGGGTGAACCTTCCAGGGGCACAGCTTCAGGGGCTTTGGGATCCGAACCAGCTGGTCTCAGGAAATTCGCACAGCAGCACAATCCATAAGGAGCTGCCGACAGTTTGTCACCCCAAGAATTACACCCTGAACATCCACAGGCAATTGCACACTGCAGGTTTCCATGGCTGATAGCAAATGCCATTTGTATTTGGACATGCTCCTGGCACGCCTGTGCTCCACATGCAAGCCTGAGCCAGGCAGGCAGCACATCAAGGGCACACACATGTGGAATGCAGTAGCTGCATGCTAGGCATGCACAAATAGACATACACTTTTATGAAAATGACACTTTTAAAGGTATGTTTAAATAACCCATATTAGAGGACTTAATGACTCTGAAAGGACAAGTGGCATAGTGGCAGTGAAGTGGCTCAAGCAAAATCACTTCAATGCAGTTCATGTTGCAGACTGGAGAGTGGGAGGAAGAGGAGAAAACTTCAGCTGTAGGACACACAGCAAGGTGCTCCTTGGAGGGGCGATGGCTGAAGGCTGCCTGCTCCCTGGGGCCTCCCAGACACACTTATCAGCTGCTCCAGGTGGTCATCAGATTAAAGAAATTGAAATTATTCTGATTCTGTCTCTGTTTTGGTCTTGAAAAGCAAAAGACAGACGGTGCTTGATAAGTGCTTGTGTGCTAAGACTGTACCAAAGGTTTTGGTCTGCCTCAAGGATGCTGCAAAGAGGACAATCCCCTGCTTGGGAGTTCACAAGAGCCTTTTAAATTACCCTTAAATCTCCCTCCACTGTAAAGCACAGGTTTGGGGACAAGAAAGGATGGATGTCAAGCCATGCTGTAAAAAAAGCCTAACCAACAATTGTCAAACACATTTATTTTCCAGTCGTCATGAATTAAGATATCACATGGGAATTTGAACAGGCACAGTGTCACCAGGTCTGGCAGTGGCTGACCCTCACTCACCTTGCTGTGGCTCCCTGGGCTGGCCCTGCAGCAGGAGGATCTCGGGCTGGCCAGCAGCAGCCGGCTGGCTCTCTGCCGGGGCGGGGGCAGCCGGCCTCCAGCACCGGGCACCTGCTCGGGAAGGAAAGCTCTGCCCACCGGCTGCCTGGGTGGCCATGGACTCGGGGCAGGCACTTGTTGCCAGCAACACTCATCACAGAGATAGCACTTATCTCCTGGGTGCCAGCAGAGAACACCAGCTTCTCACAGGAATGGCATAACAGCCCTGAACCACTTGCAACACCAGCAAGCAAGGATGCACATGATACCCTTCTTCCAAGCATTACAAACATTACATATGAACCTGGCCCTAACTTTGACAGCTCCTACTGAAAATCCCCAGACAAATGCCTCTCTCTGAGCTGCTGCTGCTATTAGGGGCTGCAATGTCAAGGTATGCTCCAACAACAAGGGCAGGAAGTGTTTGGCTCTGTGGGCACGACTTGATGCATGCCATGAAGTTTTCAAACATATATCATAAAGCAACAGGATTTACATGAATTATTATCTGCATTGTGATGCAGTGGAGAATGGGGCTGGTGGGGGTGAAGCAGAGAGGGAATGAGCAGATGCTGCAGAGGAAGAAGATGGCACATGGAAACAGACATAACAAGACTTTAAAAAATTGACTTAAAAGGACAGAAATGTCACAGGAGAGGGTCATCATGATTCAGCAAAGGCAGTCTGCTGCCTTAGAGGGCTAATGGTTGCAGACTGGGGCCACAGGCAAGGCCTCATGGGTGTCAAAGAGCCACCCTGAATGTGCTCAGGACATGGGGCATTGCAACTTTCCTCAGCCATGGCAAAACAGATCCTCCAGAAGGTGAGGCTGGGTGCACATCCCAACAGCTGCTCCAGTGTGGGACAAAGCTGCAGTTTGAGAACATTTACCTCCATCCCCAGGAGCAATTCTTGCAAGAAGTCTTTTGATGACACAGTCTATCCAAATGTGCATTGAGCTCCAGCTGCTGCTTCTGGAATTTGCCCTTTTTTTGCATGATGATTTTTCATAAAATACTACCCACTTCAGAGATACTGCCATGGAAATTAAAAAATAAAACAAAACAAAACAAAACAAAATAAAATAAAATAATAATAAAAATAAAATGCAGTAGCACACTTTTTCACCATGGTCTGCTGCCAAATCCATGTTAGAATAGCTCCATCTCGTGGAAATCAGTAGCAGCAGTGGGAGCAAACAGTGATCTGGAAGAAGGTTGTAGGAAATGTAGGCACCTTGCTCCTTGGCCGCATGTGCCAGCAGTGGCTTTGGTTCCCATCCATAGGGGTTTTCCTAGCCCCATTTTTCCCAGAATTTAGGCCCAATCTGTAGGTTTGAAAAAAAAAGCAAAAAATACCTATTTGCAAATCCAGCATAACTGGTATATTTTATTGGATTTTTGACATATAACTGTATAATATTTACACAGTTACTGTAGGATCATGTTCAGAACTCAGGGGCTGTGTGGTGGCTTCAACCTCTGCCACCCAGAGCTCCACCTCAGACTGTCTCCCAGAGGGGCTCCCTTCTTCCCTCAATTAATTTTCAGCTGCATCTGCACCTCAGCACTTTTTCTCATCTCTGTCATGTAGTTTCCCTCTGTCTGTATCCCTGTGTGTGCACTTGTTAAATGAAGGGAACATCTGCACTGCAGAACTCAAACACTTTTCTGTCTTTAAGGACTTTCCAGTTTAGATAAGAAATTTGTGAGGTTACATTTTAAAATAATAATTACTCCCTCTTTCCTAATGTACTGTTGGATTTATTCTCTTGCTTATCCAGACTCTAAGCTTTACACTCAGATAAAAAAAGTCACTTTAAACTTTCCTTTAAAAGTCTCTTTAATCTATATCCTGAAGGACCAGAAGTGTATTTCAGATTGAAGTACGTGTCGTTTTGGTTTTGCACTGTTACCACCACTTAGAATCATCTAAGTGATGACAAAATCTTTCAGGCCTAAGAGGTCTAACAAGCATCCCATAAATTACACCAACAAGTCGCCAGCACAAATCACTGAACACAGACACAACAACCTCCTCAGGTGAAACTGCACTCACCTGCAAGGTGCACAAACACTTAAATCATGCTACAAGATGGACTAGCCTGAAGAGAACTCTTCATTGTCTTCTCATGCTCAGGCTACCCCATGGTGCCTTAGCAAACAGTGCCCATTCAGCACATGGGCATGAGAGATGGAGCTGCCGACAGGCACAGCAGCAGGGATCCCATGCAGCTGCCAGGCTGAGGTCCAGGCTGACAGCAGTTTAGAAACAGGACCGTGAAAAGAAAGGCCATAGAAAAGGCTGTTAACTGAAAATCTAGACAAAGTCATGGTTGTGTCTCAAGTAACTGGCTAGACTTTCCCCTGGCAGCGGGCAGCCAACTAAATCTGTTACAAACTGCAGCTCCCTGAGGTCCTGCTCACTCCACAGTGCTGGGTATGACTCCTACAAGATTGGGTCTATAGCAATTGCTGCTTAGGTATCTGAAAAAGAGAAGAAGAAAAAGGTAAAACTAAATACAAGGATAATATAAAGGCAAATTTTACAAATCTCATCAAGATCATAGGAGCTTTCCCTTCTGCTATTGTTCACCCCACTGTCCTCTTCTAGAGTTATTTCCACTCATCTGTAAAACAGTCAATTTGTACAGTCCTATTGCCCACACCCAGCTTGTGTCATTTAAGTAAACCAGGCAAAGCCCACTAGGGCAGGCTTACCACCCACAAACAGCAGCACACTGAGAGACACTGCCATTTCTATCACACCAACACAACATCTGAAACTTCCTCTTTGTTCATTAAAATGTGTGCCAGCACCCAAGCCTCAGTGTTCTTTTAGGACCCACTCTTCTGTAACCTAAGGAAAATATACGTCCCATGGTGCAGTGCAGACGAACAGAGACACGTGTCTTCCCCAAGCAGTGCAGCTCGGATCAGCACAGCAGGTGACAAACTACAAACCACACACCTTCTGAGAACACTTCTTTAAACACAGTTTTGTCCCCACAAGATGAGGGTGACGGCTCTGACCAGGTGGAGAAGCACTGTAGGAGAGGGGATGGGGCTGCAGTGCCAACAGCCTGCAGATGCTGCAGGTGATGTTAGGTGAAGGAAAGGGTCAATGGTTCTCAGCTGTCAACAGTAAAAAAAGCAGCAAGTTAAATTAGGGCAAGGAAAATACAGCTACACCAAGAGGATATAGCCTGTAATTGACAGCAAGTGTGATAGGCAAGGGGCCCCGGTGGCAGAGGAAGCGCTGACTATCAGTCAGCACCATCCCAGGGAGACTTCCCCATCGCTGCCTGCGGGAGGATGGAGCCCAGCCACTGCTCCCTTCCTTTTTGCTAGGGAGATTAGCCATCCCAGGCCTTCCCTGCTATGGGAGTGGCTGTTCAGCTGCCCCCAGCTGCCCCAGAAGAGCACGGAGAGCTGGATGCAGTCTCATGAGAATTCCACTCCTTTCTTTAAAGGTACTGCAGGAAACCAAGAGAAGGCTTTGGCTTGCTTCTGGCATTCCTTTGGAGGAAATTGATATTTCAGAGGGATGGCAATATGCAAAGAACTAACACCCAGACAAGCTGCAGTGTGAAGCTCTGATGTGCTTTCTCTGATGGAAATAAAACCTTGCCAAAGACTGAGTTGCCAAGTGAAACCCTGTCAAAAGACTTATGACCAACCTGCAGACTTCTTATTCCTAACCATGCTGTACGACTTCCATCCAGAGATTTTTCAGGGAGCTCAGGAGCAAACCAGGATCTGACAAAGTCCACAATTCTAAACATTTGGCAAATTCTTCTTGCACATAGTTTTGGAAACAGGGACTAGGTATTTGGTGTATATGTATAAAAAGAAAACCATATGAAAATTGACATTAGAGCAGACAGGATTTCAGAAATGAGTATCTGATGGGAGAAATCACCCAGGTCATTGGCTGCTTCTGAGGCCAGTGGGCAGAGGGGTCACGGCTGACTAGCTCTGCACACATGGAACCACTCTTCCCATACCTCCATCTCTAGTCTGGCTGAGTTTAAGAATTTACCCTTTCAAAACCATCTAATAGAAACAGCTTTTTAGCAGCACCCCACTGCAGCCTCAATGCTCAGCAGCTGCAAGAAGAACAAAATCCTGAATTTTAGCAGAGGTTGGTTTGTTCTCCCATCAGCAAATCACATCAGTCAAGGAGTCACAAGTGGCAAGAAAGGCACTGTGAGCCCCATCTGTGGCGCATGGAAAGGACAAAGGAAGAAATGTTATGTGGCAAAATATATTTGTTTTGATATATTCTCAAATACAGAATGCATTTCACATCCTTAGATCACGCTAGCAGTTACCTGGCAGTTGGATGGATGATCATCAGACAAAGATCATCAGTGTGAAAAATAAGAATTTGTTAATATGAATGGGGGAGAAAGAGGAGGGAAACTTGAGAAATTAATTGAAACAATCAAAAAACTTCTGAAACACCACTTCACATTCCCAAAAGATCTGGCTGAGCATGACCTATGGGTTTTTTGTGCTACTGTAGCTGTTTCAGATTTGTCGCAGTACTGTCACACACCCTGAGCAGAAGCACAATGCTCCTGCATTTCCCAGGAGGAGCAGAGGTGGATCTCACCTGCCCACACAGCCTCACCAGCGGCCGCTCTGACCTGAAGGGTCATGGAAACCCTCTCACAGACAGGATGTAGCTGGAACATTTCAAATACACTTTGGATGCAGGTATGGCTCCTCACCACCATTTCTTCCTTGAAAGCAGCAGAGCTTCTCTCTTATCTTCCTGGGGCTCTATATACAACAGTGCATGTTGCTTAGCAACAGGGCTTCCTTTTAAGATGCTCTTTTGTCATTTCAAAGCCTCCATGCCAGAAATTCTTTAAATAGTCTGAACTCACACTAGCTTCCTCAGTTTGCCTCTTTTCCTTTATATCTGCCTGGTTTCCTTCCATTGCAAGGTTAATATCTGTGTCCAGCCAAACCATGACCAACAGAAATGCACCTTCCAATGATCAGTCCACCTTCTCTGTGTAAGGGCTAAGAACCTCCTTTTCACCAAAGCCACCCCAAGCAACACCCAGCAGAGACCAGTAAGGAAAATTGAAGCTTACAAGCATTTTAATTCTGAATTTTTTTCTTGCTACTCAAGTCAGAACTGTTGCAATTACGAGGCTTCTCTGTTGCTTGTTCAAAATCTAGGATTTAAGACTAGTGAGGCCCAGTTTGTCAGATTCTGTATTGTTTTAAGAGAAGAATAATGGCTTGTTACTAGTCATTGAAATCTACATTTTATCTTGATGTTATAGTGCCTTTACAGTACTATAAAATACTCACTGCCATGGGAACCAAGAACACGGAATATTTTGCTTGCTTAGTATGGAACAGGCTGAATTTTTGAGACAGAGAAAAGTCTTATAACTGTTTCAAAGAGTAACAGGGAGCTCCAGCACTGAGATCCTCAAGACACCTTCTAAATTTTTGAAAAATCACAAGCTGCTCAAGGAAGGTAACACAGCAGCAGTAGCTAAACAGAAACAGAGTCTGCAGGGAGA
Organism: Onychostruthus taczanowskii; assembly: GCF_017590055.1. Lineage (NCBI taxonomy): Eukaryota > Metazoa > Chordata > Aves > Passeriformes > Passeridae > Onychostruthus > Onychostruthus taczanowskii. The sequence goes on along the minus strand of NW_024502125.1, from coordinate 3,919,319 downwards.
ACATAGGAGATATCCCCCATCCCCCCTTTAAAGAAGAAGCATGGATGAACACAACACCAGTAATTAATCTGTTGCTAATTAAACTTGACAGCAATTTCCTTCCTACTTAGTGCCTTTGTCCTTTTAGTAGGCATTTGATAGGACTTCACACAGTTCCACGTGCCCCAGCCACGGCAAATTCAGCTTTCTGGCCACCAGCAGCGCTCAGGATGAAGGCACAGGGCCAGGAAGCCCTGTGTCCCCTGCCCTCTGGCAAGCTGCAGTCATCACCTGAAAGTTTGTTCATACATTTGTTTTTGTTTGCTAAAAAATAGTGCTGCTGCCTCCTCTGAAGTCAGGGGTTCCAGGGCATGGAGCATCAGTAGTGCTCCTGCACCATCAATCCTTTTTGAAGTTGCCACAAATAAAATCCACTAGAGAACAATCCAGCAGTGAAGAGGCCATGAGAGGAGTGCTCACTTTTTTTTGTCTGGAATATTTCTATACACGGTGTGCACGTCATGTCCATGGTCACACTGTCCCTTTCTTCCAATGGGCATCCAGGTCACTACCTGTGCAAGTGGTTTTCTTAAGTAATGAAAATTTTGGATTGAAGCTGTGGTGTGCCTTCAGCAGTAACTTCAGCCATCAGCTCCAGAGAAAGAAGCTGGTGGTTTGGTCACCTGCCAAGGAGTGGTGGCAACCAGAGGAAGAAGACTCCCTGGGGCAGGGGCATGCTGCAGCTTGGTCCCTGGCTACCCAAAAGATCCACTGGGCAAGCTGATGCCCAGCAGGGAGGGCAGCAGAGGTGCAGTCCTTCAGCTCTCGTCCCACTTGTGTCCCTACCACCCCCAAGGGCAGGCAAAGGGACATTGCTCACGTGCCCAGAATGTGGGCTGGAGAGAACATCTGGCTGCCCTTGTTTAGGATTTCAGAAAGATCAATTGCTGCAGCATGAAACATAGAAGTTCCACATAGTCTGGTAAGGTCTGACATGTTTTAGAGCAGCTGTTTCTTCCTGACAGTGATTTATCCTCTTGCTTCATCCCTTTGTTTTAGGCTTTTCCTTGGAGTGCAGCCTGCAGCCTGAGCCTGCAGCACCTGCTGCACTGGCAGCAAAGCCCATGCAGGTTTTCCTGCTGGGAAATGCAGGTTTGAGTTAGACCAGGTGGTCCTGGTCCTCCCCATCTACCATGTTTCACCCTTTTGGGGTACCATGCAGCCACAGCAGGGGAATAGTCAGAGCCTAAATCCCACAGCTCCAAGGCAAATCCTGAGTTCTTAACATCCAGCATTCAAACATTTGGATTCCTATCTCATTTGTAATACCAAAGAAAACAACAAATGAGGAAAATCTTGAAATCCATACTTGAAGGAAATAGCTGAAAACTATTTTAATCCTTTGATCCTGTATAGGATTTACAGGTAATTTGGAAGCCTTGCTTGGGTATTGGGTTGCCAATCCTTTTCTCTTCAGAGCTATGAAAGGCACAGAGATCAACAAGATTTACCTTTTGAAAAAGAGAGAATTAACATCTTACAGGGATTCTGAAGGTACTAAAGTCTTATTAATATATATATATACACAACTCCATGCATTTTGGTGTTTTGTTTTTTCTTTACTTTTATCATCTTAGATTGATTTTCACTTATTCCTACAGTCATTACACATATTTTTCAGGTTCATTCAACCTGCAGCATCCCTCAGCACCTGGGTTTTTTGGAGGTGTGGCACTCAGTGGTCTGGTTGGGACCCCTTCCTGACACAGGTGATGACTGGGTGTGTGGGTCTGTGCCCTGGGCTGAGCTGAGGGACGTGCCAGCACTCCACTGCCACAGTCCCTGCCAGGAGTGACACTCTGCCCCTGACGGGTTTTAGGTGAGGGAAATCCCCCACCTGTGGGCAGGCACTGTGCGGGGCTCACTGCATGAGTGCTCGCTGCAGGGCACTCTGCCTGGGCTGCCACGGCACTGCAGGGGCAGACTGGAGGCAGCAGTGTGCTCAGCCCTCTGAGCAGGCAGCACCTCACAGGCATTCAGTGGCAACTACTGAGGTCAACTATTACTGCTGGTGTTTGTATGCTCCTAAATTTTCCCCATCATCAATAGTGGAAACAATTTGAACCAAACACAGAGAATATTTAATTAGGAGCAGCAATTTACTCTTGAGGGCGCTGCCCCAGCAACCCCTGTGATCTGACAGCCATCCTGAATGCAGTGATGGAGAAAAAAATCTACCCAGCACTTGGGAACAGCAAACACCAGCATGCAGAAGAGGAGCAGAACTGAGCATGGGAAGTGAATCAGCCTGCAACAGCCCTGGCTGTGGCTGTCACAGAGGATCTGCAACCTCCCTGAGCCCATGGTGGGTATCCGTAGCAAAGCCCCCTGCCAACATCAAAACCCACTCCCACTAGTTATTACCATAAATTCTTACCCTTCCCCATTTTGTTTTAAAAGCACAAAGATCTAAATTAATCTGATAGGCACACATAATGAATAATTTAAATATCCCTAATCATTAGTCAGTTTTACTAAGCTCAGAAATTACTTTAGCACATGGTCAAGAAGAGGAATTTCAGTTACCCAATACTAATTTCATAATGAATTCTTCATTATCTAAAGTTTGCAGTTTTGGCAGCCTCAGTATAAGATGTAAAGCTTCTATAAAGTGTCCAAAGGAGGGCAACAAAAATTGTGAAAGGCCTTGAAGGGAAGCCATATGAGGAGTGGCTGAGCTCACTTGGTCTGTTCAGCCTGGAGGAGACTGAGGGGAGACCTCACTGCAGTCACAACTTCCTCTTGAGGGGAAGAGGAGGGGCAGGCACTGACCTCTGGTGTGTGGTGAGCAGTGACAGGACATGAGGGAATGTCATCAAGCTATGTCAGGGGAGGTTTAGGTTGGATATTAGGAAAAGGTTCTTCACCTAGAGAATGGCTGGGCACTGGAACAGAGTCCCAGGGAAGTGGCCACAGCACCAGCCTGACAGAGCTCAAGTGTTTGAACAACACTGTCAGGCATATGGTGTAATCCTTGGGACTGGCCAAGAGTTGGGCTTTAAGATCCTTGTGCATCACTTTTCATTCAGGTTATTCTCTGATTCTAGGAAATTGAGTTAGGCCCTAGAAATCATTATTTGAATAATATGTCTTCCCATTTTCTCAACAGTCCCACTCCTTCTCCCCACCCCACTTCCAAGAAAAAAAAAAAAAAACAAACAAACCAAACAAACGACCACAACAACGAAAACCAAAAAAAAAATCCCCACCCAAAACTTACTAAAACCAAAAGCATCTCTGGAGTTATTCCTGCTTTCTTATATGACACATAAGCTCCGTGATGCATAATAACAGGCTTCACTGCACTGCAGAATGAGACAGAATTAGCTTTGGCTGATGTCCTTCTTGATTCAGAGGACTTTTCTTCTAAAATACCTCATCCATTTCAAATTTGAGTGTTTTGGTGTGGATGGTCTGAGGAAGTATCTATGCCACCAGGGATCACAGTCTGCAGAAAAATAGGTCATGGGGTGCAAGGGTGAGTCCAAGCTGCTTCACCCCAGGAAAGCACAGCAGGAATCACTGGGTGTAGAGGTTTGACCCTGGTTGGATTCCAGGCATCCATCACTCCCTCTATCACTCCCCTCCACCAGCTGGACAGGGGACAGAAAATATAACAAAGGTTCATGAGCTGACATAACAAGAGAGATCACTCAACGAATACCATTACTGCCTAAACAGATTGTACATGGGGATATTAAGTAAATTTATTATCAACTAAATCAGAGCACCATAATGAGAAGTAAAATAAATCTTAAAACCATCTCCCCCCACTCACTCCTTCTCAGACTCTATTTCCTCCCCCTCAATGGCACAGGGAGTGGGGGTTATGGTCAGTTCATCACAGATTGTTCTTGCAGCTGCTCAGGGAGGGGAGTCCTTCCCCTGCTCCAGCACGGGATTCCTCCCACAGGAGTCAGCTCTTCATTAACTTCTCCAATGTTAAGCCCAACTCACAGACAGCTCTTCATGAACTGCTGCAATGTGGGTCACTCTTCCATGGGGGACAGTCCTTCAGGCACAGCCTGCTCCAGTGTGGATCTCCCACAGAGTCACAAGTCCAGGAAATCTGCTCCAGCATGGGCTCCTCTCTCCATGGGTCTGGAGGTCCCTGTCACGACCCTGCTCCAGCCCAGCCTTCCCATGGGTTCACAGCCCTGTCTCAGGCATCCACCTGCTCTTGCCTGGGTCTCTTCCAGGGGCTGCAGGTGGATCTTTGCATCCCCTGGGACCTCCATGGGCTGCAGGGCCACAGCTGCCTCACCATGGTCTCACCACGGGCTGCAGGGGAACCTCAGCTCTGGTGCCTGGAGCACCTCCTGTCCCTCCTTCACCAGCCTGGGTGTCAGCAGGGCTGCTCCTCTCACATATTGTCACTCTGCTCTTCCCTGGCTGCAATTACATTTGCAGAGTAACTTTTTTCCTTCTTAAATCTGTTATCACAGAGCCATTTCTAATTGGCTCAGCCTTGGTCGGGGCTCCTCCATCTGGAGCCTCCTGGCATTGGATCTGCTGGGCATAAAGGAAGTTTCTAGCAGCTTCTCACAGAAACCATCCCTGTACCACCCCCACTACCAAAACCTGTGTGTGCAAATCCAATACACAGGGACACACCAAGCCTTAGCTTTTGAGCCTTAACATGGAAAATGGCAAGGAGCAAACATAGCAATCAAATTCTTTCAGAACTCTTTGTGACCAGCTGCAGGGCAAGCAGGATTTTCAGCAAACATAGAACTGGCTGGGGAAAAGGTAGAGCTATTAGTGGAATGTGGAGTCAGCTTTTCAGCTTGACCTCATACTAAGATAAGCTATTTATTTTGTATACTACAAATTAAAGAGGAGGGAATAAAACCCAGCCAATCAGGCTGGCACGGAAGCATCCTAGCAGCAAACAAATAGAGCAGCAGTGCGCTGGCTCTGTGGCCTCTTGGTGCCTGCCAGCCCCAGCAGTCCACCCAACAGGTTTAGGCAAGTATGCAAAATGGAGCGAGCTCTGCACTCCTGGCAGCTTCCCTCCCACCTTGTGGACTCCTGCCCTCTCCTCAGCTGCCTGCCAGAAGGTGCTCAGAGTGCCTCAGGTGAACCCTGGAATCAGTTCCAGCTACCAGCGCAGCTGTGGCCTTTATACACTGTTTCAGAGCCAAAGGCATTGATTTTGTGCATATCCTTGGCACCAGAGGAGTTGAGGTGTCTTCACCTTCCTGGGTGCTGACCTTGATGCACTCCACATGGCATCTTGATTACTTGAAGCTTCCCCGACTGAGTGCAGGATCTGGATCAGCTCTGTCAGGCTGAGACATGTTTTGTGAGCCCAGTAAGTTTTCTTCATGCCTTTTTCTCCTCAGTGGTGGAGAAAGAGTGCCACTTAAGGCAACAAAGCTGTCAAGCTAATAACTGAGTCCTTTAAGACAGGAAAGAAAAAGCAGGTTGAGCTGTTTGGCCGAAGTCGGTGCTCAGCACTGCCCTGGGCAGTCAGGACCTGACACGTCTGGCTGGCTGGCACCAGATCCCCTCCTGCCTGCAGCTGCTGCACATGCACTCATCTTAGAGATGGCTAGAAATATTGTCCCCCTTCAAAAAAGTGATCATTCTCTGTAACCTAAATACAAGAGGAACAGTGTTAATTTTCAGATTGAAGTATTGCTTTCTAGCTTTACCGTTTGTACTGCAGTAGTCGTGCATCAGCAACACAATGCTTTTTGCAAAAGCGTAGGCAGAGGTCTTAGAGTTGTAGAATGGTTTAGGCTGGAAAAGATCTGTAAGATCACTGCGTCCACTGTAAAGCTAATAAAGCCAAGGCTACCACTGCCATCAGCCCCCAAAGATGAGCTCTGACTTTCAGCTGGTTTACAAGATTTTGTGCCTTTCCTAAGTGATGAATCAAATTTTGTTCAACTCAAACATGAAATTACATTACATGAAATTCTCCTTTGGAAGTGTGTTACAATCTCATCTGCACTATCCTGTGACAGAGACATTACAGTCCACATGAACATGAAGACCAATTTTCCTCAGTTTCCACTTTTTAAAAATCTGTTCTGCCTCAGAAAAGCATCAGTGCACAGAAGCTTGACTATATTTAAAGCAGGCAAGTTCCTGTTTCACTCTGAAACTACTGTTTTGCTCACGCTGAGTTCAGCATGAGCAGCCTGCTATCCAGCCAGCTCGGCTGGTCTGTCTGACCCCTCTGCTCAGCCCCACTTTCATTCAGAGAAGACAGCACGAGATCATCCAGTGCAGCAAGCTGCCTCTCTCCACAATGTGCAGCTGTGTGATTTACACCTGCTGATTCTCACAGTGCCCACCTGTGCCAGCTGCAGAGCACCCAGCACTGCAGACACGCCGGCACGGAGGGGAGTGACAGCCGCCATCCCGCTCAGTGATGGAGCTGCCTTCATCTGGGGTGAACCCTTACCTGCTGAAGCTTCCACTTCCCACAGGATTCATCTTAGGGGAATCACAAGGTCTTTATCAGAGACAGGTGTTTTGGTATGTGCTTAGGGACATCAGCCACAGTCCCTCCTCCTCCTCACACCTATGCATCAGTGCACCCTCACACACTCTCCCACCACTGATGGGGACTTTGGGAGCCCCTCAAAACAGCACTGTACTTCATCCCACAGAGAGCTTGAAGGATGGTAAAGTTTCCCAAGGGTGTTTAACAGGTATGAGAGAGACAGAGGAGAGGTATAATGATTTTACCTCTTGTACTGTGCTCTTCATACAGGAATTTGTACACAGGGGGGATATGATAATGTCTCTGTTTGCTATTTGGTTGGTGTGCAATACCACATAAGAATAGTAAGAAAGTACCAAGGTTTTTCCAGGGGCAGGAGAAAAGACTGACCCAATAAGCTTTTCTTTTTCTTTAATACTTTCTTTTATCTTTGCTTTTCTTCTATCTATTTTTTTCTGTTCCAAGTGGGAGACAACAGAAAAAAAAGCAAGGCTTTTGATTCAGGGAAAAGCAGCCCTATGAAATGCACACCTGGGGCTAATAACAAATTCCTCATTGAATTAAATCTACAAATCTCTGTGCACTCAGAGCTGCACAACAGGATCCCCCTTGGGATAGTTTCTCCTCAGTTCACTGCAAGAGCCACTCCATGCCCTGAAGCATATGGAGAGAGCTTACTTACTCACTGTTTTATTTGAATGGCAAAACATAGTCACTCTTCTCATTTACAGCAACAGTTAGACTATTTTTATCTGTCCAAACGACACATGGCAGCAGTTAGCTCCACAGGTTCTCCTTTGCTTACCAATATTGAAAGCATCACCTTTTCTAGTCCATATTTTGTCATTTTTATAGATACTGCTTCTGGACTGGGCCCAAGTCCATGTGCTATCACAAGTGTTATCACAGCAGGTGCTGGGCTGGCTCTCTGCCCCTAGGTCAGGCCAAGCACCCACAGGTGGGGGGCTCAGCTGTGGGCAGCATTGGCTCATCCCTCCTTGCTGGTGCTGCCCCTGTGTGCTGTCTGCCTGGCACTGAACTCCAGCTGGGACCGGCATGCCAGAGGGAGCTGGACAATTGAGGAGCTGTGCTCCCCACCTGGATGGGAAATTTTATGGTGACAGCCCCTTTCCACTTCCTCCTACTGCTGCTGACATCTCTCTGCCACTGCCTGCCAGGCTGCACTGTCTGCAGCAGTGGAGGCCCATGTTGCTTCCCCAACACTCCCTGGCACCCTTCACTCACAGGATTTGTGCTTAAAGCAAAGGAAGACAATGTTCACCAAACGCAGACTGTGGTTTGCAACAAACACTACTGCTCTTCCCCTTCTCCTGAGGTTACTGAGTGCAGACACAGCCCACCTGCCTCTTCTAAGCCAGAGACAGGCAGAGACGTGGTTCAGTCTCAAATACTCATGGCTGTGCCAGCAGAAAGACCTGAGCCCCATGCCTGCTCCCCAGGGCCCACACGTGCACCTCAACTAACCCCGACGTCCTCCCACCCACAGGGCACACACTGCACCATCCTCTGCACCTCATGGCTCCAGCACATTCTTCTCGGACACACAGCTGCTGCCCTGCTTTCTTCCACTAGCACACTAGCTTGGTGTCAAATTAAAGTGCTCATGTTGGCCAGCTGTGCCACACACGTGTTTACTTCCCCACAAGTTCAACATCTGCATGGTTATGGGGCAGGGAATTGCCAGAGCTGCAGCTCCCACACAGCCCTGGGTACCCTGCCCCTCCTAGGCTGGCCCTGGGACTACCAGGACAGGACATTCCTCTGTTCCTCAGGAGGGGAGGTGGGTGTGGAGGAGGCTGGGGCTGCACTGGCTGTGCCTGTGCTCCCCATTGCAGCTGGCAGCTGGGACGAGTGCAATGCCATGAGCATTCCCACGCCCCAACAGCGTGGCAGGCTATTTCAGGGTGGCAGTAACCTGGGTCTGGTTGACTTTCATGTAATCAGCAGGCAAAGGCAGGTCAAGCATGCTCAATGAATTTCCTCACAGAGAAATCAATTTCAAATAGAGAAGTCAACTCTGGTATCCACAGAGTTGACTTCTCTATTTAATAGATGGATTTTTTTTTCACATAAAACTGAACAGCCTTTGTAGACCTTTTAAAGACTTAGATATCAGGCATGATCTTTGTCTAGTCTGAGCTAAACATTCCTGCTGTCTCCTCACTGCAGTGTGTAACTAAATTAATATCCAGTTAATTTGGCCACATTCCTTCTAGAAACATTTTCCAGACCTGCTATTTTTTACTTCTTCTCTGTAAGGTTTACTTAAGACTTCTCTTAGAGTAAGTTTTGTTACAAGACTCATGACATTCACAATTTAAAACTACCTTGTGGGGATCTTTTTTTAAGGATTAATAATTAATCCAGAAGAGTAAACAATCCTCATAGGTGCTAACTTTGATAAGAAAGTACTGCAGATGAGACACTTCAAATTAATACAAGAGAGATTCAAGGCATTAGTTTTAAAAACACACTCCCCAAAACCCCAGGGCTATGCATTGCAAGCCTGTGCTGAGGTTTCCTAGGGTTTTGGCTGCTGCATTTTAAATAATTCAAAATTCGCTTGGGGTTATTTTGTGGGTTGTGTTAGTTTGGGTGGGGGGATGGATTTTCCAAGTGCCATATTTTCTTATTTATATTCACAGTACATAACTCTTTCAAATTCACTGTGTATTGTCCACAGATTACAGAAAATAAAAGCTACACCTGGGAAGGTCTAAGAATGAGAGAGGTTCCTATGACTATTTGTCACAACAGAAGTCCTCAATTTCAGCTTGAGTGTGGTCCCTTCCCTCCAGAACTCAACTGCTCTGACCTGAATTCTCTTCTCTACTTGGATGTAACAAAGTATGGAAGGAGCATCCTCACTTCTGCTCATCACAATCATGAACCCCGTGTCCCTGGCAGAGACAGGGATTTCTGGAGCACACCACAGCAGCATCTTCCTGCCTTAACAGGGAAAACACTACCAGCACCTTCAGACCGCTGATGAATTTTTTTGCTGAGCAGAGATCAATCCACTTGGGCAATATCTCAGCTTCTCCTCTAAGGACAATAATTTACAGTTCAATGGGTGAAATATGCATTTTCCAGAAATTACCACCTCTAAGACAGTAGTGACAGCAAAGTCACCAGAGCAGATTTTTATTAATTTTCCTTATTGTTCCCTAATAACTGAAGAAAGACATGTTTGGCCCTTGGAAGTGGCTGGCTGTTTTTATAGAAAAAGAGACTTTCCTATTAAGTTAAACATTAAATAGCTCATGTCTCCTGACTCCCACAAATGCCTCCTCACACCCATCATTTCAGGACAGGTTTTTCTTCTCATCAGAACCCTGTAATTAAATGTGAACTTAAAAGTACCAGGCAAGCATCAGTGAAAAAGACACTTTTACCCTGGTGAAGGCCACAGATGGAGTTTAAAATGGAGTTTAACAGATATGAGGTGCAGTTTTGTGCAATCACATTACCAGGAGAATTTGTGAGACAGGCCACTGATGCAGTGTTCTACTGTTTTCTCAAGGTGTCACATCAGCTGGGTGTAGGACGGTGCCTTTCCCAGCAACAGGCAGCTGAAGACAGTCATTCTGACCAGAAACCTGCCCATGTTTCTGTCTGACACAGCATTGGCCCACGTTCCCTGGAGCATCTTAACACAGACAGGAATAACAAGTATGTCTTTATTCCAGTGACAATCTTGGCAGCTCAGTATCTTCATCTTGGGCAGCAACCACATCTCTTCACTGCAGCTTCCTCCCAACTTTCCCACGCGAAACCTCAAACACTCGATTTTCAAACTAACAACGTACAAGCAATCACAGCAGAAGATGTCCAAGCTCCACAGAAGACCAGCAATATAACTCTCATCCTTAAAGGCAATAACATGATATACATTGAACCTGGATCTTTTCAGTCACGTTTCTACAGTTTGGACTTAGTGGGCTGTGCTGACATCCCTGGGGTCCTGGTGGGGATACAGAACTCCACAGCCCAGACCTTTTGGCTGGAACATTTTATGGTGTGGAAAAGGAGCCCTACATAAGTTCAGATGTTTTACAAGGCCTTTGGAGTATCTCTGTCAAGGATCTCTATCTGCAGTTATGGCACCTCAGAAATCTAAATGCTGACACATTTCAGAGCTTAACCAGGCTCCAAAAGCTGGACCTAACCCAAACCCACATCCATGCACTGCCCCCCTGGCATCAGTGGCATGAGCTTGCTAGAGGAGATGGTTCTCAATGCAAACTGCTTTGAGCAACACCAGCTCTGCTGCCTTCCCCTCCCTCACCCGCCTCCACATCAAGGGTAACTCACAGGTTCTGCAGCCAGGCTCTGGCTATTTGGAGAAACTGGCAAAGCTTCAACATCTAGGTTTAAGTCAGAGTCACTTTGAAAGTTCTGATGCTCCAGCAAAGAGCTGAGAGCTCTGAGCTTTGTTACCTGACTCTGAGCCACAACACACACCTCCATCTCCAGAACATGTTCATTTAGGACAGTGCTAACCTAGAGCTGCTGGACTTACCCTTCACTCCTTTCTATACCTTACAGAGCCCTTTCTAAAATCTCCATCTCTAGCAAGTGCTGATGATGATCTTTCCTCATCCCACATTAATACCAACATTCAGCAGTCTTTCAAGGCTTGAAAAACCTCATGTTCTTGGACCTTAGTCAAAATAACTTTGATTTGGGCATCATGCCAAAGGACAAACTGTTCCAACAACTATCCAATTTAGAGGTGCTAATATTACCATCCTGTGGACTAACATCAATAGGTAACCAAGTATTTCACAACCTCAGGAAGTTACAGCATGTTGATCTGAATTACAACAAATGTATTGCATTCAGCACAGATGCATTTTCAAATCTCAGGAGTATCAATACCAATTGTGTCCATAACAGGATACACGTTGTACCAGGTGTCCAGCTAGTGCTCCTAGATGGCCACTTTGTAATCAATTTACACTACAACCTTCTGGACTGCTCCTGCTCTAAGACTGATTTAATCACCTAGTACAAGCAACATCTGGATAAAACTGAAGACCCTGAAGGAACAAGGCACTCTGAACACAAATTTCTAGCTGGGTTCAGCTGGCCACCATCTTACTCTCCTGTGGGAAGGACACATCAGGAGTCATTGCAGGTGTCCTGGCTGTTTTATCTTGTAGTGTCCACACATTTGGAGTGTTCACCATTTCAAGCAAAATTACCAGCAACTGTAATCTAGGATGGAGACACAGAAAATATCTACAGCAACTGTATTAAGTGGAACGACACCTCACTGGTTTTATTTGTGACGTGTATTTTCTTGACTTTTGTAATATCCTCTCTACCTGTATTAAAACTTTTAGACAAATAATGAAAAAGTTAGAATAAATAAATTATTACCTGAATCTTGAAAATTAATAACTTATCTTATGGAGAAGTCCCAGTTCAACTCAGTGGTACCCCTGTTGTACCAATACTGTGGCTAATGCACTTGGAAAATCTAACAGTTAAAATACAAACTTCCTTCTCTTTAAAAGAAGAAAACCTAACCACCACCACTCCCAAAAGGAAAAAAAAAAACCCAAACAACCAAACATCCCAACCCAAACTCCACCAAACAAAAAAACCCAAGCAAAATCCCCAACCAAATTCCATCCCCTATCAAATACCCTTGAAAATCCATGTTTTATAAGAGCTGGCAATAGTGTACCTCACTCTGCCAAAAAAAACCCCAAAAAGAAAAAAACATCCCAACAAAACAACCACTACCTATGAAGAGCAGACAGATTTATAGTTACATAAGACATGCCTGCAGAACTGACAAAAACAGCATGTATCGCCTCTGTGATTTTTAAAAAAATATTTCTTTAAAATACTTTTGATCCTTAGAGAATTCCCAACCACTGAAATCCTGTCTATCCATCTTTCAGCCTGAGGCAGGCTCTGCAGCCTCTGCTCTTTTCTAAACTCCACAGTAAGTAAAGACAGAATGATCTTTCACCACAAAACTCTAGATTTGTGGGTCTAATCTGTGAGTCCAATACTCTGCTTGCTTGCATAGGGCAAAACCCCTCAATGCTGACAGATATGAGCCATTCCTTCACCAGCCTGGAGTGGACTGCTCCTTTCAGCCACAGCCCAGGTGAGAAAACTAGAGGCTGCAAAGTGGGCAGTGCACTGGACGACCTCATCCCACAGATGCTCCTGGTGTCAGCAGCTACTTCATGTTGTTTCTGGTGTGCATCCCTGGAGTGAATTCAGGGACAGCAATCCCTGCTTCACTTGATAATTCAACAGCTAGGCAGGAATAAAGACTTATTATTTATATAAAGCCAAATTGTTTTCTCTGCTATCCCATGTGAATAAACCCAGGGCAAGGCAGTATGTGCATTGGACCACAGATCTAATGAGAGCTGCTGGGCCTACTCATCTGCCCTGCACCACCATAAAGTCATTTATGTTCACTTAGTACTTCTATAACAGGCTTACCGCAATGGGTAGACACCACTTTGCTGGTGGTACGACCTTCCTGTCTCCTGGAGCATGCACCACGGGGAGGCTTGCCCAGTACCACTCCCTGCTGTCCGAGGCTGGAGCTGTGGTTGCTCTCTGGAATGTGGAAGGCCAACTGTCTCTCAACACTTCCCATGTAGGACTCCACATTCAGATTCAGCTGCTGTCCAAAGGCATTTCCTCAACATTTTTGTCTCCAAAATGCCAACTAGCTAAAATCTCGGAGATGCCTGCTGGACTAGAAAGTTTTTGCTCATTTCTGATGATAGTGCTGACAAGAGCCCCTGATTGATCTTCTCCAGTAAGAAATACCTCTCACTTGAAAAGGTCCTTTTACTGTCTGTTAGCAGATCAGACTCATACAATACGCATTTTTGCAGCTTTTAGATGCCTTTGCATCACATACATCACTGCCCTACCCCCCAGCTTCTCCTCCTCCTGCCTTCACAGCAGTGTGCTGCCCAAAGGCACGCAGGGAGAGGTGTTTGCTGCTCTCCTCCAGCTGCCTACAAACACTCTCGGATTTAGCATACTGAAATGTTGCCTCTCTCTATTGCTGGTCCCTGTTCACGTGGCTGCTGAAGTGTCTCCTCCTGATGCAACGGGCAGGTGCTGTAGTCCAGCTGCCCAACGTGAAGCTGCATGGGCTGCCTGCCCTTCTGCAAGGGCTCAGCTACAGGACAGAACTGAGCACACCCTGACTCGACCTTGGGAGCAAGGCAGGGACATTCCTGAACTCAGCTCAAGGTTCAAGGTGCGTTTTCCTCTCACTCTGCAAATCCAATTGGTTAAATGAGCAACCTCCAATATCTTAAAAATCCAGCATGACTGCCAGAGTGTGTTCCACTGAAGAAAGACTTGTTTCTCTCTTGAAATGGTGGGTTCAGGAAGGTGTTAAATACTGACATCAAAAGTGAGCATAACACACTCCACGGGCACAAAAAAAAATTGTTCAAGCATCAGGTAGTAACTGCGGGAGATCCACCTGTAGTAGTGACTGCAGGGAAAACTGCATTGTGTGCTGGAAGGCATTCTGAAATGCCCTTCTGTTTGGAGACCACCACAGGATTTAACCACCACCAGTTTCTGAAATGCCATCCTGTGTCATGGTGTAGACTCAGGTGTACATTTACTGTTAAAACTCAGACATCTGAGAAGGCAAAAGATGTTTCCTGTGCCATATGTATTGGCACACAGAGTATTAAGGCTTTCTTTCAATTTATCCCTTGCCCCACACAACTTGTTTTAGATTACTGTATCTTCAGGTGTTCTAATTTCGCTCTTTTCTTTACAGCGTGCTTTACTCTGCTCTATTTGCCTGAAAAAAATGTGATTTGTAAGATACTGTGCAAACAATGCTGAACAGCAAACTGAACTGAAAATGCTGAAACACATAAACCCGAAATACAGGGACTGACTATTCTGAAGGAAAATTTATCTCTGGATGTAAAACACTAAAATGTCCTAGATTATGTATTAAGACTGTTAAATTAAAAGATTAATGTTCTGGGATTACTTAGTGAGGATATACATGGAAAGAGGCAATAGATTTTTTCTTACAGAATTGTAAGAATTGTCTGAGGTGAATGGTGCCCAACAAAATTTAGCTCATCATCACCCTAGCTCTTGGACTACACATCCCTAAAAGTCACAGTACAACTCAATACCACAACACAGAATTTATCACTATTTGCAAAGAGAAGGAACTTAAGCATATCTTCATTATTTCACAGACTGGTAAGCACTTAGCCTTTATTTCACCAGGACAAACCAAAACTCAGAGCCAAGTTCCTTCCTTAACTGTACTTAAGCAAGGTCTCTCAGTAAGAAGCAAGACAATTTTTGAAGGGGCATTTTACTCTGAACAAGATGGTTGAGTGGGCCAATTGTTAATTTCAAAATACACATCCTGATGTCAATGGAACATCTTTTAAGAATTCTCTCTCTCATTCACAGGTCTTCCTGGAAAAGGAACAGGTCACATCCCTTCCCAAGCAATCTATACTATACCCCCCATATCAAACAAATAAGAATTTGGAATTCTTTTCCACCAGTAGCAGAAGACATTTTTCCCTACCAAATCCCTTGGACATCCTCTTCCCTTTCACATATGCATTTCTTAGGGCTTGATATGTACCAGAACACAACTACACCTTTACTGTCTTCTTACTCTGCCATCTTCTCCGTTCCTTCTGATGCTCCCAAATTTAGCCTTTTGAACTGTAACCTTTAGCATCGCTTCCTCTCCATGGTGGCTGGAACTTTGAGGTCCCTTCCAGCCCAAACCATTCTGTGATTCCTACACTCAGTTCATTCAAATGTATCCTTGGCAGGTACCTGGTAGATTTATCTGGTCAGTTCTAATCAACTACTCTATTCCAGATAGTCAATGGAAAGAAAAACTGTTGCTAACTCAAGGCAGGCAGTGGGATGTACCCAGGGGGCACCTAGATAGGGCATCCATACACCCTCTACTATCTTCCTGTCCTGTGATCTTTTCCTTCTGATCTGCCCTCTCAGTTTTGAGCCAAATCAAGCTGGATGTCCCTGTGAAGTCCTGCAGGCTATGTAAGACTACAATAAGGCGCCAAAGGGGTTTAGCAAACTGAGAGTTCAGTGCCGAAGAAGGGAGCTCACATTCCCCTTCAGACCATGGAAGCATTCCCATCCCACGTAAGGTGAAAAAGTGAAGGTGGACAGGCTATGCCAGATATAACAGTGATAACCCATCTCTCCCAATTTCCCCCTTAACACAAACTCCACACCCACTCCTTTCCTCTGGCCCACAACACTCTGGCGGCTCGCTCTGGGCGTGCAGGCTTCTATGCCTCTGCTGGCAGAGACAACTAGGCTGTCTACAACCATGGACAGCACAGCTGGCAGAGGCATGAGACAGTCAATCCTCAACTCTTGTAATTTGCCTTCCCTCAGCTGCTGGATCCTGTTCTTCTCTCCTCAACCCATCACCCCCATCAGCACACCGGATTTTCAAGACTATCAGCCTTCTGGTGGGCTGCAGCAAACTGGAAAAGTTGGGGGCAAACTGCAACTTCTCCTCACCTATGTTTCAAACAGAGAGAAAAGCTGTAACACTGCTGCACTTAGTTCTGTACAGAGGAAAAAGACAGAGAAAACAATGCAGTAATAAAATGTGAACACAAATTCCCAACTGCTGGGCAGCTCTATAGAGTTAAGAGCAGCAGAAAAGTAAAGAGGTGTGTACTTAAAATATGGTGCTCCTATAGTAATAAATGATTACATGTGTTTTGCAAAAAGAATTTAAATGTCACATTACAGGCTACTGCCCATAGAAGCCAGCAGTCAGGCTATGTCATCCACCACCACACTACACTTACCTATCCAACAGCGGAGCAGAGGATCCAGACATAGCCTGAGATGAGATACTCAGCCTTGCACACCTCCTCTGGCCCCAGACCAAACTGCATTTCCTCAGGCAAAACCCTCCACCAGCACATGCCTTAAAGGGTGCACTGAGCTGGCCCCAAAAAACACCTAAACTGCCAGCCTCTGAGTACAGCAGAGATGTGCCTTGCATTACAACACTGAAAGCAGTTCAAGAAAAAATGCTAAAACAACAATTTCATGCTGAATTTTTATTTCAATGTTATGCAACTGCATAAGTATAAATAACTGTGTTCAATATATAACAATTATGACATCCATAAGGAGTTTTTCAGAGAAAATAAGACTGCAAACACTTTATTGCACAGACCCTAACGATTTTTTTTTAACTTTTAAATTTGTTTTGTAAGCTGAGAAATCTACTGCAGGAAGTCTACAAAAGAACACATCAGATCTATAATCACATTAAGACTGACCAAGAGGAACACAGGCAGGAGGACCTCTAACAGCTCACTTATAAGGTAAACACCAACAAACAGTTACTACATAAACACAAGCTTATGCACGGTTACACTTCCAAAATGCAAAGAACTTATTTGTCAGAAGTGATAATACAAAATATTCGTAAATGTATACTGTAAACAAAAGCTAGATGGTTTTTAAAAGAAACAAGAGGACAGTTGAAAAAATGCAGAGACTGTAAACTAGGAAGTATCTCCCAGACAGAAATGTTATTTTGAAGTGCATTAGCATTCATTTGTATTAACTGCCAAAGCACAGATGAACTGTAAATGTTGAGACCATTCTATTTTTAAAACTTCTCAAAAATGATTATCCACTGCTTACTAGCTCCTTTCTGAATGTGTCAAGGGCAGCGTTAATTTTCTAGTGCCACATGTGAAATCAGGAATTGTTTGTGATACTGGATTTTCCTTATAGGTTTGCTGTAATCCAACTCAACAAATCAGCATAATAAAGTTTTCAGCAGAGGGAAATAAATTCTGCACACTGTCTCTTGTCACACAAGTCTCCAAGTCAAAATTACACTGTGCTGTTACAAAAAAATTTCTAGCTTTTGAGACAGAAAGACAAACCATAAGCATTGGTGAAAAATGTAGGGGCCTAGCTCTACTGTGGCTACAGAAAACAGAAATAAGCAAAATGACCATTCTATTGATCCCCAATTATTAAAACCCATGCACCTGCAAGGGTATTTCGTAGTGCTTCTGTACACATTTCAAATTTTACCTTTCATCCCTCAAAACAAGCTAAATACTCCAAACAAAAATGATAAAAGTCTACACGTTCCACTGTATACAAAATTTAAATAAGGCTTAGCAAAAGTAAAAAGACAGTAACATCCTAGCACCAAATAGCTCCAACAAGTTCCTTTGTTAAAAAATGCTTCTTTTATAATTACAGTATTGAATTTTTTTTGCATACAAATAAAAAGATTATGTTATGAAATGTATGGAGCTATTCAATGCATTTTAAAATTAATATGAAACCCAGGATTACTTGCTAAAAACAGCAAGTTAGGTCTACAACATAAGGCCCCAGCTATGTATGAAAATGTGTCAGACAGCCTAAACTTTTCTGAGGATATGATACTGAAGTGTATTTTTCCTTTTTACCTTACTTGTCATCAAATAGAAAATAGCTACCAGCTGACACTAATTAAACAGACCTATATGCCATAATATGTATTCTCTAAATGTATTAACAACAGGGATGAACATACTAGTACTACCAGTCATGTGCTTATACTTGAGCCTCACACTGTAAGGGCCTGAATTTAAAAAAGCTCAAGGAACTCGAGAGGATTGCAGCAAAAAACTAAGCACATGGCATGTGCTTCAGAATTTCAGTCTTGTCTGAGGTGAAAGTCACACAATACACTCCCAACAGACAAGATAAGA
Source organism: Onychostruthus taczanowskii (assembly GCF_017590055.1). Lineage (NCBI taxonomy): Eukaryota > Metazoa > Chordata > Aves > Passeriformes > Passeridae > Onychostruthus > Onychostruthus taczanowskii. The sequence goes on along the minus strand of NW_024502125.1, from coordinate 3,901,022 downwards.
GCCATCATTTCACCAGAGAACACAACTCTTGCTGGGATGCCCTGATAATTAAGTGGTCTTCCCATAGTTTTAAGGACATCTACTCTATTCAGGCTTTGTGCAGCAGGGAGATGCAGTTACTTCTTGTGTTAGATCTGGTGAAGCAGTCAGCCAAGTACAGTACTATCAAAATCAGATTATTAAAAATACATGTAAAAACTCACAATACGTCACCATACTATTCTGTACTAGTATTTTTTTAGCTTCTATCTAGGACTTTTAATTAATAAAAATGTGGCCTGTTTTGTTTTTTTTTTTTCCCAGTCAGACCAATGGTTGTGCATGTCCATGCCAGCTCTGAATTTTAGTAATTTGGTTTCATATTCGAGTATGGCAAATACGTGGCAAAGCAACTATCTTAAAAAGGGAAAGAGTAAACAACGCAACCAGCAGCAAAGTATATATGCTACATTCAAACCCCAAACACATTGCTAAGTATTTACACAAGAAGTATTTTCAACAGCTCTAGGCTGTAAAGGTATTTTTGTACAAATACTATGTGGTAACAGTTTTACCGGTTACAATTGGAAAGGCATTTTGAAAAAAAGTCCTCTCTTTACATATCCCCTTGTATTGTTTCTTCAGTGACATGAAAGCTTTGCCGCACAAAGACACGACACAGTGCTGGTTTAAAGGCAGTACAACATATTGAAATTGTTTCAGCTAGTGTTGAATACACACTTGCCAGGTCTTAGAGTTAACATGTTTTTTTGTGAGCACTGCTCCGTGAAACTTCCTTTCCTCGACGCTGCCGAGCTGAGTCTTTGTCATCTGAAAGTGCGTTAGGGCGGTCAGGTGTGGCTGCTGACCTAGACAAATCTTTACCTACATTCTGTTTTCTTGAAGCAGACTGCTGAGTCAGAACAGTATCTTTTCCCTTTACATCCACAGTGTTAACGAAAAGAGGCTTTTCTTGATTTCCAGGTTTCCCCCCAAGGTTTGAAGCAGGGTGGTGGACTTCTGCTACAACAGCGGCACTGTGCAAGGCCATCAGTGAAACACTCTTAGTCATTTCTGCCTTACTGCTCCCTGTGGAAGAGGTGCTTTTCTTACTTAGTTCCTTGCAAGTTGCAGGAAGCTCTGATGAGCCTGGTTTAACCTTTGCTGAAGATGCCTCACTTTTGGCTGAAACAGATGAAACAGATACTTCCTGTTTACATTCAGAGAAATTGGATGAACAAGGCAGTGGCCTTCCCGGTGTTGCAGCCACACGACAAGAACTTTGCCCACTGGCAGCCGGCAGGTGTTTTATTGCAGTCTGCTTGTTTACATCCTCTGGCTGTTTCTGATTAACTTGTCCCTTCCCTTTTATATCTTGAGAGATTTTGCTACTTGCGGTTGCCTTTTCTGCTCCTTTCCCTCTGATATCAGAGGTTGTGAGACAAAGGGTAGGCTCCACTTTCCCACTGTCAAGCTGAACGTAAAGTGCGTCAGTGCATATTTTTCCTTCAGGTCTTTTGTCTGCAGCCATCATCTCATTACTAGGACTTCTCTCTCCCTCTTTGTTCAGTGAGAGACAGTCTTTCACAGTGGAAAACTTTGGAGCAGTGGTTTGTTTTTCACTGAAACAAAGTTGCTTCTGATCAGCAGATTCCCCCAAGCCAGCTGCTTCTTGCCTCTGCATCTGCTTAGAACTCTCTGGGCCAGCTGGTACTGGGCCCATAGCAGAGGATTTGGGTTTGGTGTCAGGGGCTGAGCTGCTCCTCTGGAGGGTGGTGACTGAGCCATGGTCCAAACCCACAGGCCTTTCAGCCTGCACAAGTTCAGTGTTCATTCTTCTTGAAGAGCCTGGAGCAGAAGAAAGGTGATCCGGGACACTTTTACTGGCATGCTTTCCATCCTTTCGGGAGCTGGTAGACAACTGAGTAACAATTTCTTTTTCTTTTATGGCTGGAGCACTTGGTTTTTGCGACAATGTCTGTTTATCCAAGGACTTAGACTTGGAGGAACTTGTATCAGAGGCTGGCCTGGGTTTATTACTGCTGTTTTCCACACAGATGGCAGCAGGCTTCAAGTGTTCTTGAATGCCTACATGAACTTCTATAGTGCTGTGTCTGCTTACTGCCTCTTTCACAGCAGGGGAGCCTGAAGTGTTAAGCTGCTGCCGAGGAACTTGGCTGGACTGCTCTCTCTCACCAGTTTGAAGCCTTGTATCGGTGAGTGATTTCTGATCTTTCTTTCCCATGTCTTTAGCACTGTCCTTCTGCACAGAGGAAACTGGTGCAGACTTCTCAATTTTATGATCACAATCTCTTGAGGGTTGCCATTTGGATGGAAGAGAGTCACTCTTTGCCTCTGTGAGAACTTTCTTAGACTCAGCTTTCTGCTTGGTTATTTCCCTTTCCACAGAACTTTTAGAAACACTGCTGTCATCTTTGCCTAGTTGTTTCAGTGATTCTCTGCCATCCTTAGGTTGTGCCTTGGGGCCAGCTGACTGCATTTTTCCTTGCATCTCAGGTGGAATGGCAAAATCAGCACAATTTTTTTCATTGCTCTTGGAGCAGGTTGTTATCAGGACATCTGAGACAGAAACCTTCAGAGATGACTCCCTGATCACTTCCACCTTTGCAGGGATAGGCTCACAACCTCTCTGGGATACTGGCTGTTTGACAGGCAACTCTTTCTGTATTTGTTTCTCTTTTCCTACAACTTTTTCAGGAGTGCTTTGACCAGCAAAAGGTTTGAAATATGTTTGAGTAGTTTTAAAACTCTGACTTTGAGTAACACAAGACTTTACCTCCATTGAATGGTCCTTTTGTTTTGAAGGGGAGGTATCTTTCTTCTGAACAGCTTCAACAACAGAAATACTGCCTTTAGTGGCCGGACTAGAAACCTTTTTCTCTGTCACTGCTTCTGTAGCCACAGAGATGAGTGGTGGATTTGGACAACTCTTGCCTACTTGTAGAACCTGAGGCTCTGTTACGCTGACTTTGCCAAATTTTGGGCAGCTTAACAACTGCTCTTTCTGAGAGACCATTTCTGCCTTCCCACCACTCCCCTGTGGCACTGGGGGTTTAGGAGATCCCCCATCACTGCTGGTGCTCTGTCCTTCTGGCAGCACACACAAAGGCAGTTCAGTCTTTGAAGCCTGTGGCCCAGAAAGTAACGCAATGTCTAGCGTGCCTTCTATTGGCTTCAGACAGGAAACAGACCTTCCATCAAGCTTATATTCTGAAGGACTTTTTCTGACAGGAGCTTCAGAAGAAATAAGGGCTGGTTTTTCCACGCTCATGTCTGCTCGGCCACTCAAGGTCTTGAGAGGAACAAAAGAAACTGAGTTCATCTGAGCAGCATGTGCACTGCCAATAAATGCTCTACCATCTGCAACTGCAGTGGAGTCCTGCTGTATGTTTACAGGTCTGCCTGTATTAAGTTGAAGGCATTCATGAACATTAGATGTCATCTTAGGTTTTAGCACTGGACAGACACAGTCATCTTTTTCTTCGACAGACATTTTCTTTCTGAGATAATCAATATTTGCAAGTTTACCATCTAATCTTTCGAATTTGACAAATTCTTTTGTTGGTACAATTTTATCTGTGTTTTCTCCCTTTCCATTAAGTATCTTGTCAGATGACTGAGGTAGCGCATCTTGCAGGGTACAGGAAGGGGAAATTCTTTTGCAGTCATAAGAAATATGACTGAGATCATTAGGGGGAGGCCCATGACACATCTGTCCATCTAAAGGAACACCATCATTTGATCTCAAGTTTGCATTCTTTTGAAGGGTGTCTTTGAGTATGCCACCAGCTGACTGGGTCTCCACAGCAACAATTTTTGTTTCAAACTGGTTTGACCTTTCTAATACCTTCTGGAATGCTTTTTTGTCTCTTTCTTCTGGTCTTAAGGTATTGGGATTTTCTGGTTCACTGCTAGGTTCATGTATAGCAGCATTTGTTTTTTCAGCAAAATCTTGCTTTTTCATAACTACCTTGACCTTCAGCTTCTCTCTGTCTAGCTCATCAATGGATTCTTGTCTACCCAATTTTCGGGAGATGGGTCGTTTCAAGCAGCCCTGCTCCGCAGGCCTGACTCGTGTGAGCGATGGCACGTCACAAACATTCTCCTCCAAGCTCTGAAGAGTTACTTCTCTTTGAGACAATTCTCTATTCACTTCTTCCTGGGTCACTTCCAGACTGTGTTTTCGTGAACATAAGTGTTTTTTATCACTGCCATAAGAGGGTGCAAGTTTCTCTTCAGACTGGACTCTCTTCAACAGTGGAGATCTTGGTGGCTCTGCACTCTTTGGCCTGACAATATGCCTCACAATAGTTGGAGGCGAGTGCATTTTGCTAGGAAAAGACTGAGCTATTTTTGTATTTCCAATTGAATGTCCCAGCAATGGTGATGGAGATCGCTGAGGAGACGTTGGCTGGGGTGTTGGAGAAGGTGTCCGTGCGAGAGGAGAAAGGGGAATGCTGCCAGCTGATTTGCGCCTTCCTGATCTGTATCTTTGCCCACCAAGTTTTGGGCCCAAGCCATGAAGAGTACTGGGTCTTATGTGCCCTGAACCAGCTGGAGAATTGGGAGCACTGGAACTAGGGGAGCTACTCTGGGAAGAGTTAGTACCTACAAAAAGAACAAAAAACCAAGCAAACAAACATAAGATTAGCAAGACTTTTTCAATCTTACCTAAATGTTCAGTGAGAAACAGAACAAAAGCCCTATGCTGTCTCCCATTACAGTGTTCCAAAATCTGGAAGGTTTCAAGTGTAAAAGGTTTTAGGCTGCAAAACCTGCATCATTCCAACTACATATGCTGTTTCTCCCTTTCTCTCTCTTCCATCATCCTTAAGTTATCTCTTGCTTTTACTTAAATAGAATAACTAATGCTTTCTGACACTTCAAAGCAATGATCAAGGCTTTCCAGATAATTTACCTTTGCCAAGGGATTATACAATAGCAGTCAATTCCAGTACACACTACAATTGTGACAGAAGTTAAAGAAGAAAAAAGGGGCAGGGTTTTAGGAGTCAGAGGGATGCATATTTCAGCACTCAGCTAATCTTTTCAGCAATAAATCTGCATTCATGAGTGCCATCCTAGTTCCATTATGCAGCAATTTTTATCATGTAGCCTCTCTTAGGCAAAATTCTCTCTTTTGCTGCAAATTGGGACCTTTTATTATTCAACTTGCAGCCACTGGACTGAGCTTTAAATACTAGGACAAACTTAAGAGACAACTCCTTTTTAGGTGCTTCTGTATCACAAAAACACCTTTTGTTTTGCATCAGGAATCTCTTTCCTTTTTCCAGACAGAAAACAGTTGTTCTATGATTATGCTTGTTAGAGCTGACTCCTCTTAGAAGAGTATATCTGAGAGATCTGTGGGGGCTCACAAAATGTACAGTACTCTTCCAGTTCTTTTGCTCTGCTCTCCACTGCTTCACACTCACCTGATGGAAAATCAGGAGTGGAACGGTAGCTTGGGGTAGGAGATCTAGGGGATAAGCTGTGGGTTGGAGACCCAGGCAAGCTCTCCCCTGAAGAAAGTGATCGGTTCAGGCAGGAAAAGCTTCTGCTTGTATGAAGAAGAGGCGAGGGTTGCTTTGCCAGCTTCTTAAAGAGAGATCTTCTCCTTGTGTGAGAAAAACACAACATTAATCATAAGTTAAGATGCACAGAAGATACTATTACCACAGGCAAAATGCTTGCAAGCTGACACTATGAGAATAGTAAAGCTATCTTTACACGAAAGCAAACCACACTGCAGACTGGAAAGTTTAGAAAACATCCTGATTCGCAAACAGGTGGGATAGGTATTGCAACTAATTTTATTCATACTAAAATTTACTGTATTTCAGAAGAACATCTGACTCCTTATGAATATAAATCTTTATTTTCTAAATTTAGCAACCTATCAAGACTGAAGAAATATCTATAAAGTTCTAGCAATATATTTATAAAATACACATGAACGTACATATTAAAAACGCTGATAAGCACTAGCACTAAAAGGTTTAATTAAACAAGTGCAAAATGATATACTTAAGCCAAATTAAGGTGCAACCTCAGTTATTTACTATTTTTAGAGGTTATTTAAGCAGATCTAGTTTAGGCAAAACAAGATTTGGAAGGCCACAATCTCAGAAAGAAGGCAGAAATACAGAAGATGAGAAAAAACTGTATTACGTTCATATTTTAAATTTACTGTTATGTACAGACACACACAAAGAAATGCCTTCACTGTGAAAGCAAAGGACTACTCACCTCTCTAAACTCTCCTTCTTCTTGGTCTTCTTACTGCGCCTAACCATTCGGCTCCTGTAGCTGTCCCGCCTGGCAGGTCCTGTCTTGATGGAAGTGTTTTCAAAAGGAGTTGTCATTACTGAGACTTCGTTGCCACTCTGCCAAAATAAAAGAAGACACTTTAAGTGTGAGTAATACGAGTAACACAAGACAACTTTGCCTTATACTGAATCTACACTGTACATGCAAATGCAGTGAGAATCAATTCCAGAACAAGAGGAGTTTCTGCAGGGAACTCTATGCAGACATTGCCATGCATAGCTGGTCAGTGAGGCCTGGGAAGTTCTCAAACTGCCATATTTCCCAACCTCCTCCATTCAAGCTCCAAGACAAGGAGTAATTCCAATAATTGTAGCTAGACAGGAGGACACCAAGGATTAACCATGACTGAAAACTTCAAGGCAGATGCTTCTACAGAAAAACCTGATTTTCCCACAAGAACAGCGTATACTGCATAGTGGTTCACTCACATCTCAAGACACCAACCATTACAATGATGAAACAGAGGAGAAAAATGAAATCTTCATTGTCAATCCCAAAACACATTTTTATCTTGTTCAAAATGGTTAACAGGTATAATTAACCCAAGCTTTTTAGCGCTGATTGCACAAATAGATGACTCAAAAAAAAGGTATTTCCTGCTAATTTTGTGTTTTAAAATTCTGTAGCTCCTGCTACAGCACTGTATGCCGCTACAGTGAACTTCCTTCCAAAGAAATTGCAATAGCCCAAATTAATTTATGATACAACATTTATGAGCCCAACAAATTAAGTTATGGATCAACACTGATCTCTTGTTTTGTGTTTACTCTTTTAAGTAGTGAGTAGGGCTGTCATGTTTCTTTTTCTGTATCAGACCAAGACAATAGTTGCTGACTGACCAACAGAATTTTCTCTTACATATTTCTTTTAAAACTGGAAAACTTGGAAGTTCCTCGTGGTTTCAGAAAAATAAAGACTGAAGAAAAGTGTATTTTTCATCTTTCTTTAGCTTTTTATATTTTCCCATCACCTCACTGCTCTCCAGTGCTGGACTTCTTTTGTAACTAACTACTTATTTTGAGCTCTGCACGTAACACCATGAATTGTTAATAATATAGGAAGAAAATACACAGCTGTCTCAAGTAATTCTGACCTACATAAGCTTACACTGAAAAGATTACATGAAAAATGAGCTATGATGAGGTACAGAGAAAATAAAAGTTGGGGGTTTTTTTTGTTTGGTGGTTTGTTCGTTTGCATGGAAAAACTGTGCCTTTCTTATAGGACAGACTTCAGAAAACTCCACAAGAGAAAAAATGTGACAGATTATTCATGAAAGTCCAGCTGCAGGATGAGAATTTCATTAATCAATGAAGCTCTGTCAGACATGCCAGCCATGAGACAAAAACCTTTTAGGCCCTAATACAAAAGGCAACCTCCTCTACAGCAGGCAAGGAAATATTTATTATTCTTTTTTTCCACTTTTCCTCACTGATTTCAATTCTAAAGTAGAAAAATGAGAAGTATCATCATTGTCAAAAGCCTGAATTATTCTGAGGAAGATGCAGACATTAGATAAAACATGCTTGTAAAGGTCAGTTTTTTTGAGAGACAGAGACATCTCCTTGTGTCATTGCCTCGAATTTACTTCAGCTATCTCTGCAACAGTGCCAGTCTATGGCAGAGAAACTAAAATCATAGCACTATTTACAAAAGTTATTGGCCCTTCTCCAGATCTGTGGCAACAACAGCTTGAAGTTCATACTTCTAAGAACAATAAAATCTAATAACTAATCTCAAGAAAACAAACATAACCCCACCATTGTTGGGGAAAACAACAATCACTAGTATCCTAGCTGTCCAAGAGTTACCTTTAACAACAATTCAATGACTTCTGTATGAACAAGACCATGCACTGGCTCTCCATTGATATGAGTAATCAGGTCTCCAGCTTTTAAACCTGCTTGGTAAGCTGCACCTCCTTCTTCCACATTCTGAAAAAGAGAGAGGAAGACAATATACACAAAATGAACCCCAAACCAGTTGGCAAAAAGAAACTTACAGATACTAAGTTATATAAAGGAAGAAAATAAGAAAAATACATTCAGCACTTTCACCATCCCCTATTTACTCCATCTTTATATTAGTATCCCCTACTTACTCAAACTTTATATGGGGCCTGGAATGGTATCAAAGCTCACTGAAACACTGCTGGTTGCTATGGGTATTAAGTAAGCTCTGTAAAACAGGGAGTTTTCATGCATGGTAAAAAGGGGTGGTTCACTACCCACTGCAAAATTTCAGAACTAAGTGAAGATTCTTAGCATCTGAAAATGAGAAACACTATATAATTAAGGTCATGGTCACATGCAATACTCTAATCACAGCAAAAAATTAACTCCACCGTATGGTTAAGGATTGTTTCTATTTGGTTCAAATTCATCAGGCTTCCCATAAGAGGGGTTGGTATAGCACAAAAGTGACAAAGGACAAAAACAAACTGAATTGAAAAATATTTTGAAGGTTGTTTAAATCATTTATTATATTTTTAAATTAGTATTTTGAGTCATACAGACACTACTGAAGACTACAACACAAACAGAGCTAAACAACAAACTTATGATACTTTAAAAAACCCCAAGATTTAACTTTTACTGCAATGTGCCATTTTTCCCCTTTCTTTCACTGGTGTGATGTTACACTAGTGGCAAGAAATAATTTTTTAAAATTTATTCCGTTATCCACCAAATGTGCCCAGTTCTCCAGATTCAATGTTCTTGATGGATTAATAGGTCTAAGGGGTAAACAATATAAATAAAAAAATAATAATACACTACATCAGCACTGCTACTTCAAAATCTACAATACATACTTAAAACTAAGCAGTGTAAAAAACTTTGGTACATTTGTGATAGTTTTTTAGGGTATTTGAAATAATTTATATACACATACTATTTATGTATGTGTAATTTATACTATATATAAAATTATAATTTGTTACCAACATAAACTGTTAAAAAAATGCATATATATGTACCTAAGTGCAAAATTATTTTACAGTTAAGGAGGCTGACAACCAAAGAATTGCTTTAGCCTCTCTCCCACTGTGTAGTGAAGAGAGTAGGAAAAATACATGATTTATTCAAGGCAGTCAATCTTCTTCCTGTGTCATACAAACCTCAAAAGTATTCACAACTCCAAACAATCTGCACATTTCTACACAACAGAAAATCAGTGCCTGAGATCAGCTTACATGTGTCTTGTAAAATAGTTCTGACTTCCATGAATCCCTTAACTGATGCAGTTTAATAAACTCCACCTATTTTTCAACAATTTCTCTCTACAATCACCTACATTTGCAGATCCTGACCCTATTCAAAGAGGCCCTGCACCAAGCCCTTGGTATTCTAAGACATAATACTCTGAACTCAAGACACTGTTTTTCAAAACTGACAAACTTGCCAAAAGTTAAGTGAGGTTGCAGAAGTTCAACACCATACATAGATAATCCTTCTGCCAAAAATGGCTTGTTGTCTTCCCTACAAGTTACACTACTCTTGTATACAGGCAGAATTTCATTCTAAGAAAAACTGCTTGGCACATCATTGTAATTTACAGAGTAATTGTCAACAAAGAGGTATAGAAAAGCGAATCCATCATTACAGTAGTCTGTGACCATGTATCAGCAAGAAAACACGCATTATCTTACCCAAACAATATGGTGCACAGTGTAGATATCACTGTCACCGACGTAAACCCGGATTGCTCGAATGGTAAAGCCATACTTTTTCCCTGAGCTGTGTATTACAATCGGCTGATGAGGACTTGCAGCAGCAATTGATGAATCACGGCTGGGAGACGAATCTCGGGATGACGAAAGGTCAGATGATAAGGAATGAGGAGACATAGGACTTCCCAAAGGAGAAACACCAAACACATCTGAAAAAAAAAAATCTGCCTATTACACTCTGAGCACACACAAATTTTGTTTGGCTTAATATCTTTGTATTAAAATATGTCATTATCTTTGTCTAAACAACCTCTCCTCCTCCTCCTCCTCCTCCTCACCTGGTGTGCATATTAGAGAATGAGAAGTTCAACAACCAGATATTAGAACTTAATTATTTTCCCTGGAGTGTAAACTGTACTGTTTAATGCAAGGGTTAATTCATTACATATAGACTGCTTTTTCCTTTTGCACAGGAAACACTCATTGCTAGCTTTACAAGAATTATTCTCAGCCTTTTCCTAGCAAACACTGATGAAAAGAAAATCAGAGTAGGGTAGCAAATATTATTATGAATACACCCAAAATCATTCCCCAAGTAATCCAGCAATGTTTAACAAATTGCTCGCTATTTTCTTGGTTTCAGTTATATATAAAAACAAATAAAAGACTACTCCAATTAAACCCCAATATCTACTGGGTACCTAGGGCAGTAACTCAATGTTTGTAAGAAGGCTCCATTGCTACATTCTGCTACATCATGTAAAGACGACAAGAGTTTCTCACAACCACACCAATTTCAACTTCATTTTATTTTACTGTTTTGAATGCACTATGTGCTCATGCTTGTGCAAATGAGAATACAATTGCAGCAGTTTGGACTTCAGTTCTGAACAACAAGAAAGCAAAGTACCAATCCTTTTTCTGAAAACACTCAATATTACTGTTATACATCCACTTACAACATTATTTCTGGCTCCAAATTCTGAGCACTTGATCTAAGTCAGAGTAGTATAAGTAGGAGGCTACATGCTATTTGTACTTTTGTGACACTGCTCTCCTGTTTATCAGCTTTTCTTATGGGGGATGAGAGAGAACTAGTCATGTGCTGCTTTAACAAAAACATCTGTTTTTGTGAGCTAGTTAAAACTTAATCTACAGCCCTACTGTCACATGGACCAAGGACTGAAGCTGCATCCTGCCATGCATGCTCAAGATCAAAAAGGTAGTCACCATTAAGTTGAATTTTGCCTGTCAGAGAAGGCCCCTCAGCTGTAGTGTGAGCACCATGACTTGCTGACAAGATTGCACTGACTAGTCATGCAAAGGAACAGCAAGAGAAATAACAAAGAGTGACGCAGAATCAATTCTGGACTATACAGAATCTTGCATTTGCATCATAAGCCTTCAAAGCATTGCATAAATCATAAACATTTCAAGTAAAAGTATGTATCTCTACCTCCTGGGATCATGAGGGACAAAGCACTTGCAGAAAGGGACTTTGTGACTTTTCCAGAGATCTTCTTTTTCTCTGTGCTTTCCAATCGTTGTCGAGCCATGTGAGATGCAACTTCACCAGCTGGCTTTGAAGAGTTCTCTGTACTGTCCACACTCTCACTTCTTCCATTTATTTGATCTAAGTGTTCTGAGAAACTGCCAACTGTACAAAGAAGAAGGGATAAAGACATTGAGGGAAAACTGAATATACTTTTGCTTATGGACCACAGGAAAAATGAATCAATCTCAAGTGAAACTGGTTAAGTGTAAGATGAGGATCACAGAGTTGCAGTTATCAAGCAGCTGCTGTGTTAATGCCAACACCATCACACAGGACCCGGGGATAGCAAGCAAAACTTGGGATACAGCACAATCAACATAAAGGTTTGAGACAGGAAGGAGATGGATGACCCTGAGGAAATTTTTTTCTCCAGGAACAGCAAGGAAGGAGGTGGAGGAAGATGTGGACTACATGGGAAATCAAGGGCTTGGGAACAGAAGGGTGTATCTCGGAAAAACTCAGTGAGGTACAGAAGAGAAGTGAGCTGAAAACTTGTAGATGTGCAGATATGAAACTAAGGCCCTGGGTTCTACCGAAATGCAACAAGTATTTGAGCAGGGAGACTATGCTCAAAATTGATTAAGTAGAGAATGGTTCACAACACTTCCTCTGAGATTTGTAATCACCAAAGTGACTTCTACAAGTCAAAGAAAATCCTCTCAATTCTGAAAGGTGTACATTATAGCGAAGTCTTAATTAAAAACACACAATGTGTAGTACAGAGTGTTAGACCTGATCTGCTCCCAAACCAGATCCCTGTTGAGATAGGTGTTTTTGAAAGCAGTTCTGAAATGCATCACTTCTAAATCTATGAATGCTACTGCCACAAGAAGGTGGTCTGCAGTTTGTAGTGGTGGTTTGTAGTATCATCACTCAAGACACCCACTGTGAATTACCTGACAGTGTGGAGCTGCTGATTGTACTTGCTGGAGTGGTTACTTCAGGTTCATCTTGCACTATTTCATCGCTCACAAATGTAGACTTTTCCTGTTCCTCCCGGGGTCCCCGTGAGCTGGTAGAATCATCCTGTTCTCCTTCAGCTGATACGGACAATTTTGGAAGCAAACCAGAACTGCGTTGCTGCCGGCTACTGTCAGTCTCAGACGAGATGGACGTAGATATTTGCTGTCTGCATAAAAAATTAAGCAAACTCTCATTCAGTTAATAAATGAGGAGGCCTGCTATCTGGCAAGCAGGATGTAGATGACTTGCTGTACATCCTTCTACTTACATTTCAGAATATTCTGAACTCCAGCTTAAAGATTCCACAGAAGGCAATGCTACGCTTTTTGTTTTGTCCCCTGCATCTTCCTTTTCTTCACCTTGAATTTGAGTGACTCGATCTATACTACTAAAAACCTATTAAGGAAAAAAAAACCCACAAAAAATTGAGTATCACTGACACATTTGGTATTTAAAAAAAAGATATGCAGGATCTACACATTCTATTATTTTAAATGCTTATATAGTATTTCACACTGCAAACTTCAAATTTCTTGAACCTTTTCCAATTTCCAACACTTTGTGTTCTCAAAATGCTTTCTTGGCTCCTCATGTATAGGTATACAAATACAGTCTCTTCTCATTATGTATTTATCAGTTTTCTCCTCATTTCAAAGTGTGAACCAAGACAGTAAAGCCAAAATCCTGGGTGTTAGCTGCCATCTCAGCTACCAGAGTAGTATTACCGTTGGGCAGTTTTACCTTCAATTCAGAGCACTCAGGTCACTCCCTCAAATCTACATTTCTCCATGACTGTAGCACATGCTAACCATTACCTTGCTTTTTCCTTTGGTCAAATGTCAATAGATTAACACCTACTACACGGCAGTACTGTAATATTTGTTATGCTGTCACCTACAAGATACCTAGGACACAACTGGAGCAACAGGAAAACTATGTATAAAGAAACCAATGCAAAGAACACATATTAGCATTTAACAGAACACTTCCTTGACACTTTCTGTTATGTTATGATGAGTCTTCCACAGAAAATACCATCTCATTTATATAGTTTTCCATTAGTATCTTAAAGATTCAAAAAGTAACTTTTCTACACAATCTTCCCATATTTTGATTTAACAGTATTCACTGTATTCTTGCTCAATTTCAGTTAACTTCATAGTTTCTTGAGAAACCAAGGACCCTATATATCTCCTCTATATTTAACATTTCCAAGATTTGCAAATGTAGAACAATACATACTAAGATTACAGAAATTTTTACTTACTTTCGAAAATCTGTGTGAACATGAGGAGAACTGTCTTATCTCTAAATTAAAATCTTCATCATTGGTATCATCTTCTTCCTCAGTTTCCATATGGTGGTATTTTTCAGAACGAGCTACAGACAAGGGTAATAAAATATCTGAATTTACGGGAAGAATGGATACCATGTTTTAATATTAAATAAAAATCCAGTTTTACTCTTAAGATTATTTTTGCTGAAGTGTCAATTTACTGGTGAAACTGCAAACTGCCAGTGATTCTGATAAAGGATATTTTAAAAGCAGTAAGCAAGAGTCAAAGACAGTGATTACTTTAAGCAAGGCGTTCATAGCTTTTTTTTGATACCATAAAACACCTACTGTCAAAATAACTTGTGTCATCTTCAGACTCCAACTGTGGAATAAATTCTGCTTTCTGCCTCAGCAGACTATTCCAGTCAAGGCTTCTGAAGAACTGATGCTGCTTTACTTCATATGCACCACCTGGAGGAGCCAGAGGAAAACACTGAGCAAACTGTACCAAATCCTCTGACAGTAAATGAACTAAATCCCCAGCCAACAATGCAAACAGTCATGGAAAGACACAGTCATCACTGTACATATGAACATCTACTACCCATTCCCATTAGAAATTCTAAACCTGTCAGAAATAGTTCCTGCCCCTGTTTTCTTGTGGCCATTTCTGTTAACAGTTTACTGCTTTATCATCTTCCCCTTTTAAGATTTTTATTTTTCCAGATGTACTAATCTGTTAGCTATGCATTAGTCAGAATTATCATACATAGTTCTACAAATATAAATACTTGCATTAGGTGAGTTAGTACAAGTTATGAAGTAATGCAGAATGATTCTTAATAGTTGCTCAATATAAATACTATTGCTGACTTAAGAAATCCTTTCAGTGTTTTTGACAGCAATACACAATTCCATAGGACATACCCTATAATTTCTCTTATTTATTATTGCCTGCTCATTTATGTGCGTTAAATGATTACACTAGTTTGAAGTTAGAAAACTACTGTAAGAACACAATGAAATACTGGAAATTTTGCCCTGGGAAGGTGGAAGATGGTATCATTAATAAACATACATCTAATCCTAAAACCTGAAAAAGTAACCTGCAGCAGCAAGACCTGCTGCCAGCTTGTTTTGGGTTTATGTCACATGGTTTTGCCAGTAGGGAGGTTACAGGGGTGGCTTCTGTGAGAAGCTGCCTTCCTCTATAGCCAACACAGCCACTGCCAGCTGGCTCCAAGACAGATCCATTGTCAGCCCATCAGCATTATCTGGGATAATGTATTAAAGAAGGGGAAAGACTGCTGCACAACAGCAGCCAGAAGACAAGAGTGAGAACAGGTAAGAAGAACAACTCTGCAGGCACCAAACTGAGTGCAGAAGGAGCTCCAGGCACTGAACCTGAGATTCCCCTGCAGCCTGTGGTGCAGACCATGGCAAGACAGCTGCACCCATGGAGGACCAGGGTGGAGCAGAGATCCACCTGCAGCCCATGGAGGACCCCACGGTGGAGCAAGGTGGATCCCTGAAGTAGACTGCAATCCCATGCAAAAGCCTGTGCTGGAGCAGTGCCCTGGTAGGACCTGTGGCAGAGAGGAGCCCAAGGTGGAGCATGGTTGCTGGCAGAACTTGTGACCCCATGGGGGGACCCATGCTGGAGCACTCTGTCCCTGCAGACTGCACCCTGTGGGAGGGACCAACACGGGAACAGGGGAATAGTGCGGGGAGGAAGGAGCGGCAGGGGCAGCATGTGATGCACTGACCACTACCCCCATTTCCTGTCCTCCCACACTGCTTGGAGGGAGGAAGTAAAGCAGTAGTGTTAATTGGTGATAAATTAAACTAACTTCCCTGAGTTTCAGTATGCTTTGCCTGTGATGGCAAAGCGCCTTATCTCAACCCACGAGCCTTCGGTGTATTTTCTCCTCCAGTCCATCTGAGGGGGGAGGAGACTTGGTGGGTACCTCCTGGCCAGCAAGGTTCTACTCAGCACATTGATACAGCATGTATACTTCTCTATGTCAAGGCTATGGAGGGAAAAATTAAAATCTCCAGGACTGGTTTCTAAGTCAGTGTTACGATTTCTAGACTGGGTTCTTTGCTTTTCATACTGCACCAGGGAAAAATTCAAAGAAGCCAAACCTTCCCAAAGCAGACCAAAATTGCACCTCATCGTAAGTCACTAGTTAAGCAGTGAATATTTCTCTGAGCACAGTAATGGGATATTGCATCAGAATTTTATTATTCTTGATTGGTATCAGACACTTCAAGCCCAAAGAAGTCTTTTTACTGCTGTTTTCCTTCTTCAAAGTAAGTATAGTATCCATCTCTCTTCTTTCAACCTGCTTTTGCCACTCAGGCCTCCTGAGCAAGTAAACAACTATGATTTTAACAAAGTGCTATGCAGCCTGCTAATACATATTAAACAGACAGGACTGTAATTTGAAACGCATGGTGGAGGCTGGCATAAACCATGGTATTTTTCAGTGCCCATGTGGGACCTGTCACACTGCAGCCTCTATTTCTGTGAGCCAACTCTAGTACTTAAAGATCCTACAACTTTGTTGTGGTTTCTGAACCTCGTGCTTCAAAGAAATAGCTGTTTTATTTCCTTCTTCAGACTGCCAACTGTTAGAGAGACCAGAGGCTTTAAAGATGTCAGTTCCTAACTGAGCACCACAGATGCTTCATACTGTGGCACTGCTCATTTAGTATATAAGGCAGCCTCATCTCACACTATTCTCTTTCTCCACCAGCTGTATAGCAACAGACACAGAATTTGCAGTGCACTCCTGATCTGGCCTCTCACATGGCAACAGTCTTCAATTAACACTGTATTTACCAAGAAAATCATCCTGGCAATGAAACAACAATGCCCGGAAGAGTGTACTTGAAACAAGGGAATAAAACTAGTTGTGGATTTTCATTCTGACTTTGGTATTGGTGCCTTCTGCAGCAGACGTGGAGGCAGCAAGTGGAGAAGCAACTGGGGCATGATACCTTCCTCAGTCTTAACTTGTTCAACACAAGGCAAAGGACAGTAATAAACTTTGCTGAGTGCCACTTAGTCCAGACCATCAGTTACGGTGAAGTCTAAGGCTGTTCACACAGACCCCAGCCATTCAGGCTGCGAGGGACATGCAGCTCATTCATTTCAGTCACAGCATCATGCCTTGAAGGAAGCCAAAGGAAGACATATCATTTGGGACCATGTCAACACTACTGAGGGTCTTGGTTATAATCATGTTTCCCCTGAGCAGCTGTGATAACACCAGTTATGAACTGATTCCTAAAGCCTCTTTTTAATTAGGCCTAAAAATATGTAGCACAATTGGACTCAGTTTTGTGAGCAATTTGTCAAGTACTCTCTTGCTAACTGAACCTGACACTTGGTTTCCTTAGCATCCCATTCTGTTCATGGCATACAATGTTCACTGTAAATAACATTATACCTCTATATTTGGGCTCATTTATGCAGGAGGCTTTTTTTTTTTTCCCCTGTGTTTACCTAGTGCTTTGCCTAAAGGGACTGGCAGTCAGGAACTAGGGTTCCCATAAATTAACACTTAAAAATCACACACAATATTCATTACTGCCTCTCACAGAAACTCCCAAATAAATCCTGGTCCATCAACCAACAAGTCAACTCTTATTACATAAATGCACAGTAGTTTCACTAGCCTATGGAAATCTTAATACTTCCTTAACATTCAGTTTTATTTTAATTCTTTTTCATACAAGGCAGTAGTGCTTGATAAATGAGAATGAGAAGACTTTTCACCACACAACCTCAGACAGTCATTACTGAATAAGGATTTTGAGTACTCATCACCCACCCTAACACCTGGGGGAATTAATCTGCCAGCTAAGATACTTCTGAAAAAGGAAGTTGTGTATTGATTCCCCTCCTAGATTTCTGCATTTAGTCATTTAATACTGTATTAATGAAGAAACCCCACTCACTGACTAACAGGGTCTTTGAGAAATTTCTGTTATATTTATCAAATTAAGAGAAGAGTAAATACAAATGAGCTCACGTAAATCCCACAAAAACCAGGACAGATATCATCATGTTAAGTTCCTATTACTGGACTTAATCTATAAATTACCATGGCATATTATCATACTGCATGTCATGACCAATGTTTCCCAAGCAAAACAAACAGGTGAACAAAAGCTCCCGATGCTGAATACAGAAGTTATTTCTAGCACATTAACAATTTACAATTAGTGCCTCCTAACCTGTTCCCAGTCTTTCCAAAGGATTCTGCCTAAGTAGCAGAGTAATCAGATCCTGGGCATCCGGAGGTGGTGCTTCATCCTTTTCAGGCCAGTTGATTTCATCTGAAAAAAAAGACAGTTGTTTGTCTGTTCCCAGGTCACATCTCACAGTAACCATTTTGGGGGATACACCTTTCTTGGGAGCACTGGCACTGTGCCAGTGTCAACCCATGACATTGATATTGCTGAGGTTTGATCCCAGCACAAATTGAACACTCTCAAAAGCAACCTAACAGCAAATCAGAGGTAAAACAACTTTCTCAGCTTACCCTGCTGCATACCAATTACTTCTAATTTTTATACTCTCTATACAGACTGCATAAACATACTATGTTCCCATTTGGGAACATACTTTGGAAGTATCATTTAACACAAAACTGTGTTTAGCAGCAGGACACATAAATGCTTGGCTCATGGAAAACTTTCAAAATATTAGCACGACTTGCATGCTCTCTCTTCCCCCACCAAATCAAGGTTTAAACCGTACTTATGTTCCATGGAAACTGTTGTTAAGATGGAAACTGCTGACCTGACCCGGCAGTTGCTGCTCACATCTGTGTTCCTTCTCTAATGCTAGTAGACTCCCTGAGATCAATACTCCCATGACTAAAGGTCAAGGTGTCAGACTGTACTCTGGCAACATATACGACAATAAAGATTTTTTTCAAGAGTCTCATACTTCCATACGAACTCCCTCTACTGACTCTTATACTACTATGGCCTCTGCACTTCATGGAAAGCTGGACTTAAACCATGCAAACAAGACAGGATATGCTGTCTATGAACAGAAACTTTATAACAGCCCACAAACAGCAAGTTTTGCCTTATTTTTAGTGGAAGCTGTCTCCCCAAACGTAATATAGTGCAGGTTTAGACAAAACTCTGAAGAAGTTTCTTGGGAGGTACAATGATTTTGGCGTAAGAGAAAGAGTTCACTTGGAGCTCCAGAAACACAGAAAGCTGTTAAGGATTTTGTTGCCATTTTATGATCTAGACTTCTTCTATAAAATAATCATAACTGGATAAATAATCAGAAGCTACATGCAGGTTTAACCTTCATATTTCAGAGATTAAGGAAAGGTACTGACAAAAATAGACAGGAAATGTAACCTGTTTCTGGGGAAATATTTTAAATTCTTATCACTTTAGGTATTTAAGTTTACACTGAGGCCTCCCACAGCTGTCCTTGCACAACCTGAGGGCAGGAAAAGGCAACCTACAATGAAAAAGGAGGCAGCAAGATTTTAAAGTAGAATTTTAAACAGAAGTAGATTTTGCTCATGGAAACTGGAAGAAAAATCTAGGCTACAGGTTAGTTCTTTAAGATGGCTCTTACAGTCAAATAGAAGGAGATAATTTATTTTACCACAGGAAACACATCCAACAAGAGTTCTTCTAGAGATACTAGGAATTATTTCAGTAAGCAAGGATATTTCAAAGAGAAACAACTGACAAATCAACATCAAAACAAGAAACTGAGCCAACCAACAGTTTTGTAGGGTGAGTGGGAATAGATGATGTTTACAAAAGGACTTCCACAAATAACTTCTCTAAGATAAATTAACATATTCAAAAGAGACGAAAATATTTACAAAGGTCTCAGCTAGATTGTAACACATGACAATATGTTTTACAAAAGGTAAAATTAATGCCACGTGCAAAAAAAGCCTAATGTACAAATTTTGTCATTAATTTTGAAACTATTCCCTCCCCTTCTCCTGCTCAGGGAGCATAAGGATAAAAACACAGGTGTACGTGTCTGAGAATGCAATAAAAACTTGAGTTATTTCCACGTTTTCCTGCCTACAGCTTCCACTGCAGTTTAAATCTGATTTGGAAAATAAAGCATGAATATGCATTGCAGCCATGGGGCACCCAGAAAACAGACAGCATTTGCTGCTGTGTTAATTAAACAGTTGATTCTTCTTGCCACTCAGGCCTCAGCATTTCACATCAGAAAACAACATAGTTATAAATCCATGAACACGTAGGATGTCACATGCATATTTCAATAGTTTACAAACAAGTCTGGCTTTCAGCTTCAGAGACAGAGGAAATAAAAACAACAGAAAGTCTCCTTAAGAACAAAAGGGGCTTTGTTGCATTCTCACAGAATGAGGAACCAGAGATGTATTCTTAGCTATTGGACTTTTTAAGCAGACCATAAAACAGACCAAGAAATACTTAGCAACAGAGGTGCCATTCTGTTAACCTTGTGTCATAAATGGATACATCTACATCTATGCATTTGGGAAATTTATGGAAACAGCAGGAAGGATAGTAAACAATTCTGTTTAATTATCTTTCAGTTTTGTCACAAGACACATAACAATACTTAGGGTCATTCTGCAGGTTAAGATCCAAAAGGTTATTGAATTTTAAATGGAAGAAGAACAGCTGCTACAGAAATAACATTACACTCCAACAATCACCAGTGAAATCATTAACAATCTGTAAACTGAATTCGTTTCCTTCTTTTTCTCATTATTTATTATTTGGGAGACATTTGTTTTAGAGTTTTATTACATCTTTGTTAATTTCTTTATTGTGCCATGAGGCACAATTTCCCATTTATGCAAATTTATTTAACTATTTCCTCTCTGGTATAATTTCTTTACCAAAGACAGAAATCACTAGTGCATACTGACACTACATTATTACCAACATAGTTTCTCTCTTCCAAACAGTGCAGCTTAACCCCTGGACTCTACATTATTGAATTTTTCCACTCAGCAGAGAGAGTTCAGCTTTTAATCTAAATTAATTGTTAATGCTTTGATAGCAGATTGTGTAGTCTATCAGTAAAACTGTAATATATTTACTATTAACAGATTTTGGGGTTTTTTTAGTGATGATCCTCACCACTGATTACTTGTCCAAAGAGCTCTTCTGGTGTATCTCCAAAGAATGGCACACATCCAACAAGAAATTCATAAAGAATAATTCCCATAGCCCACCAATCCACTGGTTTTCCATAACCCTGTCTCAGTATCACTTCAGGGGCTATGTATTCAGGTGTACCACAGACCTAAAAGAAAGAAAACAAGTGTGATGGCAAAGCAAGTCTTAGTTGAGCTATGTCAGGAATTTGTAATTCCTGAAATGTAAATTAATATGAAAACACAGAAAAAAATGGAATTCAGTTGGGCTTAGTCTGCTGAGTTTGCATAATAACTTATGTTTTTAGAACAACCTACATTAAGAGGCATCATAATCATTATTTGTGCATCTGTCATGCAAAGGACAGTTTGTGCTTTGTACACAGGAGTCCATCATGGCAAGTAGCTTACTTAACTTAAACATTGTTATCCTTATATGAAAGTTGTGATGGTTTTATCTTAAGTAACTTTTACAGTGAACAGATTGTGAGTGATGGTAATGAGGCATGCTTAAAGGGAAATGGGCCATAGCACAGATTTTAGCACCCTTGGTTGTACAAAGCATGATGAGCTCCACAAGTACTCTGCTGAGACTTCTAGATTCTTTATAAAACAGTTTTCTATTTGTCTCTCTCACAGATTCATTTGCACAGAATTAGGCTGTTCATCTTACTAATAGATCTTAATGTAAAAAGGAAAAAGCCCAGAAAAATCTTCAGGGCACCAGTTAAAGTACCTGACGTACTAAACTGGAACACCAATGCAGAAATAACTATGGTTTATTCAGTATTACAGTATGCTCTGCTGGCAAAATATTACTTCATGTGAAGACTCTGTGTAGAAATGAAAAAGGCTGTTTCTTACTTGTTTGTCGAGGAATTCTCTGGCATCCTTCTCAATGTGTCCCTCGTACAGATTGGTAGTCAAACTCATTAGCCCCACTTTTGACAGGCCGAAGTCTGTAAGCTTTATATGGCCCATGGATGTTACCAACAGACTGAAATCCAGAAAGTTTTTAAGTCACTGTGATATAATTCAACATTATGTGCTTCTCATTGTTATTATTATTACAATTATAATACTCAGAGGAAAATGTTTCATTAGCACTGTGGAATTATAAACACAACTTATAAAGTACTTTAACTGGTAAAGAGTGAACAGGTTAAAATCTAAGTCCTACATTTGTTACTATCAGAAATAAACTTTTCATGTGCAACAGAAGTCTTGAGAGCTGAGTGCTTGAAGTTTTGAAGAAGCAGTTATCATGTGAAAGACCTAAAATGGAATACGTGTCATTTCTGAAGTGAGGTGAGTATTTTCCATCTGTAACAAGCTGGGTCAGTCATGCATTTGGAAAAAACCTCATGGTATTAAGTTAGTAATATCTATACTGTATATACTATACTAACTAATACTTCCTGCTATGAAGCTATTGTCAGTCAACACTCATGATTTCAATTATTTTTTTTTTAATTGTGAAACAGAAACAAGATTAATGAATTTGCAAGGGCCATACTTTGTATTTAAGCTACTTGCTGAAATGTCAAGTTACTCGTATAGGAGCAACACTGTACTTTTAAATATTGAAATTGAAAACCCTAACCCCTCAAAAAACAAAGTAACCCCAAAACCCAAGCAACGGGAGATATTTCTGCTGTTGGTAAATTTTCTCTTCAAACATGCAAATACCTGCAAGTTGATGATATTTTGTATCAGTGATGTAAGTACATTTTGAAAAAAACAACTCCTAATTGCTAGAATGTGTTTCCCTTCATTCTAACAAGAAGAGTAAGTACCTTTTTCTTTTTAGCTACTGTGATAGCCCCTTCCATCTTAAACACAGAACATTCTTAACAGCTCTTTTGGAAAAAAAATGCATTCTCTGTAACCACAAGTAACGAAAATTCAAATATTATGAAGGAACTGTGAATCTACATAACATATACAATAAAATAAATAATTCTAAGCAAGTTTAAACCTTTTATATCTTATCTAACAATTTCAAACTCCTCTTTCAGTGATATTCTATATACATACTTGTCAGGTTTCAAATCCCTGTGTACAATTCCATAATTATGAAGGTATTCCAAGGCCAGGACAGTCTCTGCAAAGTACATCCTTGCCATGTCTACAGGTAAGGGACCCATATTCTTCATCAAAGTAGCACAGTCTCCACCTGTGGTAACAGTACAAATGTTCCAGACGACTCTATAAATTCTGAGGTGTATCAGTATAAACCATATATGGTGCTAAAAGGAACAAAAACTGCAGTCCTAAGATTTTATTTTCCAGTCAGATGACTCAATCAAACTTGAAAGCCCCACAGCTACTCTACTGGAAGTAGTGAGAAGCTGGGAGAGAGCACTACAAGGATTCAGCTGAGAATCAATAACGTACTGCTACCTACGGAGAAAACAAATAAACTGGGGGGATAGGGAGTGGTGGAAGCCCACATAACCATACTTCAGGATCCCTTCGGTACTGCTTCTGTCGGCTGTTCTCCTTGCACATTAGCACCTTTGCAAAATGTTTCCACTTTCTTCTTTCTTTGTAAAAGTAACTACTACAAATCCCCCAACACTCGCTAATGAAATCTACAGCTCCAGAAAGCAAACATTTTCACAAGAACTTTGAATGCTAGTACATTTTAAATTACAATCTATAAGGAACTTACTCTAAGAGCAGTTATTTCCCATTACAGCTGGAACACAAGTGTTTTACAAGCTGTTCACCACGAGATAATGACCGGTGAAAAAAAAGAACCACCTTGCTGTTGGATCTGGTTCCTAAATCTGAATTGCCAGAATATGGAGGACACACAGGGGGCCCCTTGTAATTCAAGTACCATATGGGTTATTTTTCTTTTGTGGTGTAAGGAAATTCACTTCTTCTTCTGTAAAACAGAAGAGCAATTTTACCTTCTACATATTCCATGACCATGCATAAATGACGTCTTGTTTCAAAGGAGCAATACATGCTGACAACAAATGGATTTTCTGCAAATGTCAGGATATCACGCTCAACGAAGGCCTGTTGGATCTGGTTTCGGAGGATGAGATTCTGCTTATTAATTTTCTTCATGGCAAATCTTTGTCTGGTTTCTTTGTGTCTCACAAAATAAACCGCACTGAAAAGTTTGAATGGAGAGAAAAAGAAGGAAGTATGACTAACTACTAAAAATGCATTTGAAAATACATTTTTCACTCAATTTTTTACAACTATATAGATATTATAAAAAAGACTTTTTCTCAATTTAACCTAGTCTTTCACATTAAAGAATGGTTACAAATCTCATTCTGTTTACAAACGAGTACTCAAACTAAAACAAACAACTCTTCTGCCCTTCCCTCTCCCTCCCAACCAACTGCAAATACAACAGCAGATATAATAGCAAATGTTTTTAGCCCAAGCAGATTTCAGGCATTCCCATCAACAAAGGATTACATACAAAATCCAGCTGTGGCACAGTGTTATAAATCATTGTGATAAATGTGTATTCTGTAGGTGTGCTGAAGAGAAATGATGACTCAGTCCGGGAAATTTTAAAACTTATCTCAGGTCTCTCATGAAGGTTGCTTAGAAGTTGCTCGAAGGGGTGGCTCCTCATCAGCAGGTGCAACATCTCCCACTCTTGTTCAGCCCCTGACATCAGTACTGATCCGTATCAGAGGAAGGTCACCAGTAGGTAACGCAAAACAAAGATCACTGCATTAACTAAATGGTAGTGTGGGGCTGTGGTGTATCTTGACTTGCAGAACTTCCACTGGGGTGCTGGGTACAAGGTTTCCTGTGTATTTGTTTAGGTAAAGTCAATGCAGTAAAGAAAGCAGAGAAAAGGAAACTCCACTTGGGCAACTCTTCTGTCTTTCAGGTCTAAGGAGAAGGTATTACCCTGCTGTGAAACACTCAGAAGGACTCTACAGCTGCACTTCTCTAAAGCCCATGAGGCAAATCCTGAACATTTTTGCCTTGCTTGAAATCTACTTTATAGCATTTAATGTTTATACAATTTCCAGTATATAATTATCACAGTGTTTATGTAAAGAAAGTACTTAAAGGAGAAGATAGAGGGGGGAAGGCCAAAGAAATGGGACTCAATTGTGAAGTTTTAGAAATTCAATTAATTATCCCCATGAGGTCCAACTATCAGTATAGAATTATTTATATAAACACAAAAAGTAACACTTGCCTTACTATTTCTATAAAGACCTTCACACAGCTACTGAAGTTTTAGGCACTGAAAAAATTATGACTTCTCCTTTCCTTTGTGAAGGAAAACTTTCTAGACAGCACGGTTTCTCTTACTGATTCCAAAAGCTTTTACTAATCCCTCATTCTTGTCTGAGCATGGGGCAGGTAAAAGACATTACACAATCATGAAAGTAGGTAAAAACTACCTTGGGCAAAACCCATGACAAACCCCACCCTTTGTGCCTCAGTCTACTAAGTCTCACTCCCTTCTGCCCCTCCCAAGCTGGAATACAGACTGAGTTATTCATCTCCAGTACTCCTCCCTGCTGACTTCATGCCTTGTGTCCTGCAACTGTTCCTACTGCTCCCCTCATATTCACTTCTCTCTCCAACTCTTACTCTTGCAAGCCCCTCCCATGCTTTTCTTTCCCTTGCATTCTGGTTTTCATCTCTCATTTGTTGCTTTCTCTGGTCAGTTTCATAATCTCCTATAATATCTTTTCTTTTACCTGCTTCAGTCCCTCTCTGCATTCCCGGCATGTAGAAAATTATTGCTTGAAGTCTCCATTCTTCAAAAAAAAAATAGTCACAAATATTCCCCTAGAGTTTCAAACTGGACAGTGTGCAAGATGGCCTCTTAAAAGGTGAACAGAAACTACAGCGTATTATTACAACATCTTAATAAATCCTCCTTTCAGATCATACATTTCTGCAAGATCATCACTAATATATTTTAAAATTATTTAAGAGTAAGTTCCAAGGACTATCTAGTCCTGTAAATATCTGGTACATGTTGCTATATTTTCCCAGCTGTCTAAACTGCATCTTCAGTCTTACAGTCACAAGAAGGTAACTTTCCACTAGGATTCTGTTGTTTCTCAGAAAAAAAGCTGTTTAGCTGAAATGTACCAGACTCATGGGACAACTGCAACACAATAGTCTCTCCTACTTTTACACATGCATGCACTGTTTATGCTATACAAAGTGCTTCCAAATGATCTTCAGCACACAAAAATGTCTAACATCCCTCACATCCTCTGGTCACAGTAACCTCAGCAAACATTTACACCTTATGAAGCAAACTATACCCCGGTCAGCAGCATATTGATCATTAAATGCTGCCCATGATCTTCAGTATATTATAAAGACAATTTCAAATTTAAGGGTTCTGTGACACAAAAGCAGTGCAGGGAGAGCACCCAAACTGTCCTGTTAATTGACTGATTGACAGTGGCATGCCCTTTTGCCCTGCAAAGCCACAACCAGAATGGTACTGTTGCATCCTCTTGCTGTTTCAAACGAAGAATTTGATTTCCTATCTTCCCTCAGCTTTCTCCTTTCGTAACAGCAACAAGAGTTTCCAAATCATCCTCTGATTTCACTGTGTAAATTTCAACACGTAGGCAGGTGCTCTGTTATTTTACTGATGTTGTAGCTCAACACAGCAAAAAAGCTTTGTTTTCAAAAGAAATAAAGAACACTCATAAAGAAATAAAGAACATTCATTTAGCAGTGTCCAAACATTACCTTATTTCACTTTCAACATAAATCTCAGTCTCAAAATCTATCTCTATAATAACTCTAGTTAGGCACAACTATCAAACAATACGAAAGTGGTAAGATGACAAAAACAAGCTAAAATATTTAACTGGGTTCCTGAAGTAGTCCAACTTAAATATCATGCCATCTATCACTCCAATCTTACAGTCATGATTCCTGTTTTTTCTCTAAATCGAAAAATTTCTAATTACCAAAAAAAACCCCAAAATCCAGATAGACCGGTTTCAGGCCTAGTTTACAGCTCTTCAATAACTCCAACTTTTAGAGCCATTTTATAACCCAGTCTACATTCAGTGCTTAAGGCTAATATAGCTGACACTATTTTTTAATCTGTCAGAAGAGCCTGAACTCCTTATGGAGACACAGGTACTGTACCTACTGCTTAAAAATTATACCTGCTGACCAGGAACTTTGTTTCATATTTACCAGCAATTTCTTAAGAAGAGACTGCTAAATTCTGTTCCACCCTGGAATTATGTCTCATGTTGCCTCCAGTGAAGAGAAGCTACTTGTAAGGCTGAGGTTTATATTATTTGATAAAGTTCAGAGATAGTTATTTAAGATCAGAATTTGAAAGCAGCACTGCACCACCTCCTAACAAAGCAATGCCTGTGACAGGATCAGAGTTATTTGGGGGCAGGAGGAAATGCTACCCAAAGTGCTGCAGCTCTCAGACAATGCATCCCAGCCTTGTCCTTGCAATATTTCAGACTTATCCTAGTCTGCCTAGAAGGAAATGAGAAGCTGGCCATATGACAAAGAGAACATGATGCTTTGATCCTTCTCTCACAACCGGCATTAGTGCTAGCTGTTCTAATATGTCATCAATTTTGAGTAATAAAACCACCTCTCCATACCTAACAGCATCAATGCCTTCTATCTTTATGGCAGCTAGTAAACACAGATTCAAAGTAATGAAACTGCAGTCCAAAATTCTGATGAGTAAACTGTCTTGTGCTATTTTAGTGAACCTACAAAGTCACACTTCCACCTGTCCCCTTCCACTTCTGAACCAGTGGCCATGAGGCTGATAATGAATTAACCTGACTGATGGGGTTTTATTCTACAGCTGGTAACTTTCTTAATCCTACTCCAAACATAACCAGACATGAGCAAGTACTATCAACATAGTGGAGAAGGGACAGAAGCACTACTCACAATTACATACTGCATCTGCTCAAGATACACTGTTTCCAAGTTTTTTAATTTATCAAGCAACACCATTAGCCAGTATGTTAGTCACACACTGACATTACCATCCCAGCGAAACTAAAAGCATTCCAGAGAGGAGCAAAAGCAGTATCACGCATTTCCTTTAAACTGATACAGTCATACATTGAAGAGATATTGAAGTAACATCACTTGCTTCCCTGAAATAAAATGTAATTTTTATATTGTTGAATTGTTTCATGCACCCAGGCTGATGCTAACCTGAAGAGAAGAACACTAACTACCTGCTACCTCTCACAAGCTGGAATGTGGAAAAAAATGATGTTGTGAGTGTAGTAAAAATTTAAAATTCGGGAAATATGAGTTTTGTCTGGCTGAAGAAAGTCAGATAGACAGCTTGTGAAGTCATTAATGACTTGGCCAGAATCCTACACATTTACTGATTTACAGCTTGTTTAACTTCTTGTATATTCCCAGCCATTCCCAAAAGCCTCATCTACTCATCTATTACACCTCATGTACTATACTGTCATTTAATTGTACTACAGATGAGTTTACCCAATCAATTAAAAGCAGAGAACTGCTAAGATACTTACTCAACCCTTCACAAAACCAATAGTTTTTATTTAAACTCATCAAATTTAACATATCTGACAAACTTCTGCTATAACATGCCAAGACCAACAATTACCCTTGTCAAGTAATCAAAGCTTTCCATTTCACTGATAAAGGCAAAAACACCACAGCAAAGGAAAATAATGTTATAGGGTTTTCTTTAATTAGTTCAGATTTTAGCCCTCCGTTATAGCCTCAAAATAAGTAAAATGTTACAACAACATACTGCAACTTTAGTAAGTCAGAGCACAAAATATGCCCACTGACATATTTTAGAGAATGAATCAATGAAGCACAGGCAGAATTCACACATACTTAGATTATTTAAAAAAAAATTAATGGCCTGGAAACACATAGGAGGGAAAATACAATTGTTGTAGCATAACAACAATAACTCTTGTTTCAGCTACTTGTACTTGTAAATAAACTACAATAAATGCCTTCAGGATAGTTCTTGCTTTATATTCACAAGAAATAGGTATTACTAATTTATTACACTCCATTTCATAGTTGGGTTACACAGCATATAGGTTATCTTGATGTGTTTTCCTTTAAACTTGACCATAACTTTTGAGTAAATAAACCATCAACTGTATCGTTGCCAAGAGCAAAAAGAAAACCCTACTTCAACAAAGCTAGAAAAATGGTCTGTTGATTTTACAGCCTGTCTGACAGAGTAGAGATTTTCAAGCACACAGATAGTTTTAAAACTATCGTATCCTAGAGAACTTAGGAGCACAAGTCTCCTCAATTTACAGTATTGTACAGGTGCTAAAATAATTTTTAGAAGTGAGTGAGCACTTTTACAAGTGTATTGTCTCACATTTCACTGTGTTCCTTTCCCTCTCCATGTACTGGGTTTGTATAGCAAGGTTTTGGTAGTGGAAGGACTACAGGGGCCCGCAGTGGAGCAGGTTTCCTGGTACAACTTGTGACCCTGGCAGGGGCCCACAGAGCAGGGATGGTGATGCCAGCGTGCTTCAAGAACTGCACCTCAAGGAAGAGTGACTCATGCTGCAACACTCTGGGGAAGGCTGCTGCTCATGGGATGGACTCACATTGAAGAAATTCATGAAGAAGTGTCTCCCATGGGAAGGACCCCACACAAGCAGAGGAAGGACTCTCCTCCCTAAGCAGCAGCAGGAACAACATGTGATGAACTCACCATAATCCCCATTTCATGTGTCCCTGCAGTGCTGGGGGAAGGAGGCAGAACTGGGAAGGATGGAGTAGTGTTTTTTTTTTTAAGGTCTTGTTGTACTTTTCATTATTCTGCTCTCATTTTGTTGGCAATAAATTTAATTAATATTCCCAATTCCCATTTTGCCCATAATGATATTTAATGACTGATCTTTCCCAGTCTTAATCTCAACCCATGAACCCTTCCTTGCATCTCCTCTCCCATGTCGAGTTGAGGAGAGTGCCAGAGTAGCTTCGGCAGATGGCAGGAATCCAGCCAGAGTCAACCCACTACAGGCTGTTTTCTCATTTTTGATTTTTCTTCTAAGTAATCATTTAAAATAAAAATAAAAAACAACAAAATCTACTTTGTTATTACTTCCTCAAAGATTGAAGTGATATTACTCTACTAAAGTGATGAGCTTTTCAAATTCCACTAATACTACAGCATTATTACCTGGCAGCCTACCCCTGTTTTTACATTTGCTAATGAAAAGAATGATTGATGAGGAATCTGGATATGCTCCAAGCTGGTTATTCTCTAGCACTTTCTTTTCTTCAAATATTTGCCATGGTCTCATCCAATTTTCACAGCACTGCCTTGCCAATTTTGTGTATTATTGACATTTATATAATAATCAGTAAGCCTTGATTTTCCCTGCCACAAACATGAAGAAAAGAAAGCAAATGTGCTCCACAGAAGACCATGGCTTTTCATCTGTTCTTTTCTATCTTTGCAGATCCCTTTTTGTCCCTTTTTGGTTTCAGGTGAACAGCTGTTTCCAGTATGTATTTCTAATGGCTCTTTGGCTTCTTTCTGGCTGTAACATCTATGGAGCAAGAAGCACACGTAGGTCTACTGAACCTCTGCCTTCAGGTGCCAGGCCTCACTCTGCTGAATGCTGTATGCTGAGCTGCAGCTGCTCCTTCCTCTCCCCATCCCTCAGCATCTGAAAACTGCTCGGAACTGAGAAAGAGGGGCCAAGAGTCATTGAACCTTTCTCCAACAAGGGCCTACCCCACACAGTTTATTTTCTCTTCCACTGAGAAAAGAGACCAAGGGAGGAATGAAGGGGACTTAACATCTGCCAAGGGAAGGAGAAAGGGGTGCAGCCAGGGAGGGGAGTAGCATCTCCTGCTAACTGCTGAGAGGCAGCCTTTTGAGATAACTGCTGCCAGGGGTAACTGGGAAAGGTGAAATATGGTAAGCAGCAAGTTTGCCTGCAAAGAAGTTCTGAGAAAATTAATTGAGCAAAGCTTGACTAGTGAGAAATTGTATTTGAATATTTATATAATTTTAATGCAGATTATACTATTTTGCTTGGAACTTTTGCTGAGTTATGAAAAAATGCCTTGGACACAAGCAGCCTCCATACAAGCGACTATGGCCAACAGTCTAGGCAAAAGCCTCCTGTTCCAGAAATCATGGCTACCTTCAACCAAATTTCATCAGAGAGAGTCCAGCAGCCTCAGGTCATTCAGCAAGCCCACAAAACTCCAGTGGGTAGACTGCAGGTGCTTCTTGTCCTATGTCAAAGATCCCTTCACAGAGTGCTCGGTCCTAGCAGCTCGCTGCCACTTCCCACCTCAAGCAGTCAGGCTAATGGGGTCTGTGCTAGGAAGCATCACCCTCCTCCTCTCCCAGGCTGTGACATTGGCTCATTTAGCAATGGGCTGCTCACCTCAAAATGCACACCTCTCTTTTTTGAGTCAGTTTACATCCCTCTTGTTCCTGCAGGTTACAGAAAACAGTTCCTGTCTTGACACATTTCAGTGCAGAGAAGGAGCCAAACAAGGATCTAATACCAATAGTACAGGATCAGAAAGGAGACTGAAGACAGACACCACCACTGCACAGTACTTCCAAGTACTTCCAGAAAATATTCTGTATTCATTTAGAGACCCAGAATTTTCTCTTGGTCTTCTTGAGTATCTTCAGATGACTTACATATCACAAGGCAGTAAGCTGTGCACTTTCAAAGTATCCAGAAACAAACCAAGAAATAGCAATTTCTTTTAAAGCTAATTGGTTGAAATTTGAAAGCTAGAATAGTATCCACAAAATAACAAAACACTGCTACCCTACTTCAGGAAGTTAGTTTCTATTGCAATGATACTTCTAGGTGAAGTAAGTATTCATTTTTATCAATCTGTCCCCCTACAGATGACATATAATTCTCTCTCACATCTGCATAAACACAGTATTATAAAGGTGAGCATAAATCTGCCCTTTGATTTATTCACATTACATCTTTGGCATGCTATGTGATTCTGAAAAATCTTGCTGATGTGCTATTCAGTACTTTAATTTACTGCAGCAGAGTAATTCATTATTGCCTAGCAAACTTCCCAAAACCATGTCAATTTAAAACACTAGTACAAAACAAGAACACTAAATGAAAAAAGCATGGTGCAAACTCACTCCCTTACACGAAGACCTCCGAAATAAGAAATAATAGGAAATTAAGCAAAACTAAAATGCAAAAGAGCTATCACAGTCAGAGATTACTCACCCATAAGCTCCATTACTAATCAGTTTAATTGTTTCAAAATCACTTTCCCGAGGTTTCCTCTGCAGCTTCAGCGAGGTATTAGAGCTCTTCAAAGTAAGATATGAGAATGAACAAAGTTAATACAATGCTTTTTTTCCAAAATCGGGGTGGGGAGGGGGGGAAACCCAAACAAAAAACCAACTATCACCAGGCTGTCACACTGATGAACCAGGTAAAAGTTCTGGGCAGCCAGCCACATAGCCAATATGGAGAGGGACCTCCTGAAACAGAGCTGCTTTTTCATCAAACAGGTATCTGCTGCACTGCAGCAAAGTCTCCACTTCTCTCCATGCACAGGTTACATTCACAAAGGCTTCTGGTAAAGTAGTTACCGGCAATTATTATCTTGAGTCATGGACTTTTGTGAATTCCACATGGCACACGTTGGAGACTGCCTTCCCCTTCTAGTAAATCTGACTTTTGTATTACAGTTGGTAGCAACAAACTGTTGATGAGCCCTTGTTCACTCAAATAAACTGAGCACACTTCAAACTAATATTAGGATACAGTGGGATATAACAGGGAGGATGGTGAAAAGAGACAAAATGAAAGAGAAAAAGATGGAAAATAAAAACACATTAGTTCTACCCCTAAAGAGGTCATTTTCATTTACTTCTTTGTCAGAACTTTTTCAAAACCAAGTTGCCCTGAGTACGGCAAAACCTTTTCTCTAGTTTGAATTTTTAATTAATCTTGAAGACGTGCGAATTAGAATTGGGATTCAGGGGGAAAAGATGAAGGCACGGGACTGCAAATGCAGACTTCCAAACTCACAAGATTTTTTTCCAATGTCTTTTGAATCACCAAGAAATCCCACGATCCTTACCCAGGCAGTTTAGTAACAGTTGGAAGTTGAAAGTAGAGCTGGTTTAAACATTTTCAATCAAATGCTTGTTAAAAAAAATTCAGTGCAAGACTAGTGAAATGCTAATATAATGAACTACACAGAAGTGACAGAGAGCACCTACTAAATTGTTCAGCCCACTTGTCTGCCAGTACAGGATTCTTCCTAATTGCTATTTATGACGATTGTGAGCAGTCCTGTACTTGAAAGTTATGCTTCCTGTCACTCCCCATGTGTGTTTATTCCACAGCTACATTTTGAGATGTTTCCAAATATTCCCTCTATAGTTCTCTTTACTGATTTCATCATCTCCCCTATTTACATTCCTTTATTATACCACATTACCCTTTCTGAATTTCTTCAGCATTTGCACAACACAAATAACTTCACAATTTCAACTGCTTAGCAATTGCTAAGTCACTTTTCACCTTAGATTCAGTTAAGTACTTTGGCACTTCCTTTAAGCCTTCTAGTTACTTTGTCCTTTCTCCAATTTGTCAGTAAATGCTGCTCAGGTCTAATAAAGTATTTCAAATGCAGACGAATAAAAGCAGAAGAAATACCTTCTTTGTCAATTACAGAATCCTTCATAAGTGGCACTTTGTCAAATATTACAAAATATCCCACTATGGCATGTACCAGAGAATGATGTTTTTTCTGCTATGGATTAGAACAGATAATCCATGCCTGCTAACATTTGTAAAAACTTTTTAAGTACTAGTGAATTACCTAGACATCCCCTAAAACTGCTCTTGTTTTCACTATCCACTTGCACTGAAAATCAAGACTAAATGTAGGAACTTCATCTACTCTGTTGACTGAAATCCAAGGTGTAAAAACCAACTTATAAAAGTAAGAATTTAAAATAATCACATTTAAGCTCATAATCAATGTCTCCAACTTGCTTTTCCTTTGTTATCCTGAGCAAACACCTAACAAAATACTGATGTAAGATACACACTGCTGTAGGAAGTGCTTTTGAACTCAGATTCAGAAGAATGATACACAACCTATCCAAATGTTTCGAAACTAACTTTCTGAATCCAGGCTACCTGCTAGCATACTCATTTCTTCTTTGTCTCTTCACTGGATCTGTTCAGATCTCTCAATTTCATCATTAGCTGCCTCTGTGAATAGACTGTTTTAAAATTTCTTTAAAATACATTGTTTTATTAAATAGTTTACCAATACTTCTGAAAGAAAAAGGAATACATTGACTGAATAGAAAAAAAAGAAAGCAGTGATGGATTTTGTGGTAAAGTTATTGCCACACAGTAAACACTAACTTTGTGGAAGATGAAGACACTGAGATGTCTAGGAACATAGCAGAACCGTTAGAATAGGTAGAATCGGTTACACCTTTTGAAAGCTTTCCGCCTGAAGAGCTTCACAGACTTAGTGTATTAATCAATGTTTGTTTAATCTGTTCACACACACCAGGAGAAACCAGAACAGGCAGGGCTGGGGGAACACAACAGATTTTCCTTGTTCACATTCAGCAAAAGCAGCAACATAAGAGGGAAACTTACATTTATTGATTCATCTGCTTCCAGAGTTTCTGCTGTCCCACTGTCACAATTAGCTAGCTGAGCTATTTCTGGAAAGAAAAATTAAAAACTTCATTTTAAACTATGGAAAATACAAAACTAAATGAAGCACAGAAAATGTGAGAAGTGACATCTTTCTGAAACACTTAAAAGAAAATTTTAAAAAATTAAAAAATAAAGAACAAAACAAAACCAAAAAACAACAACAATAACAAAAACCCCAGTAGCACTTGAAAAATAACTTTCAGGGCACCTCCAAGCATATATTTAAAAATCCACTCAGGAAATAAAGACTTGTTGATATTCAGTGCCTGTGTAACAATCTTCCTCTGAAGCAATGAAGATTAGCCATGAAGCAATGAAAAGTAGTACTGTTTTTATTGCTTAGACCTGGGAATTCCAAGAGCTGTGTGCAAACTGAGCACTAAGGGAAAGACAGACTAACCTGCTGAAAGTCCTGAAGATTTCAGCCTCTGAGGCGTTAACAGTAGGCTTCACCCTTTGTGTGCTAGAAGCAAAAGCTTCTAGTTTAGACTTAGGACAGACTCTAAATAGTTAGCTTCTTCTACAAAGAAATGCTGATAAGCCTATCAGAATAAGCTAAAAGCCATTTTCATGGAAGGTTATAATTTACAGAGTCACTAACACAGATGAATTCTCTGGGAAAGTAAGATTTTTAGAAGCCTACAACTTTATTAGATTGTCCCTGCCACTATCAACCTATGCTGCAGCCTGTTCTTCAAGGCAGGTAGAAACCAAGAATTCATCTGGGTAAAAAAAGCCAAACAGGACAGCAAGTCACTAAAAGACCCCAGCAAACATGCACATATTTAATTATATATCCTACATAGCCAAAGATGCAAATTTTATCACAATTATGTGCTTGGAATCAGAAATAAGACCACCTAAAATCTGCAAGATATAGTTTCTTATCTCAAGACTGTTAACCGAATTTATGACTATGAAATATAACTGAATATTTACACAGAATACCTAAATTGGATTTTTCTATTAAAAAAAAATTATTATTACAAATGAAATGCTCTTCAACACTTAATGCAATTTTTGAAACCAAATTAACCACATAGATAATTTTCTTTTGGAGCAGCTAAAGATTTAAGGAGTAACTCTCATTTGTAACCACTATACAAACCAAAACATGTGGTAACTGTAAGAAACAGAAAAAATTAGAACGTCACTTCAAAATCCAAACAGATCTTTCAAGTGTTAAAGAAGCTCAA
Source organism: Onychostruthus taczanowskii (assembly GCF_017590055.1). Lineage (NCBI taxonomy): Eukaryota > Metazoa > Chordata > Aves > Passeriformes > Passeridae > Onychostruthus > Onychostruthus taczanowskii. The sequence continues at coordinate 3,865,166 of NW_024502125.1, read as the reverse complement.
AAATATTCCAAAAACTAAGTCAATAAACAGTGAAAAATATCCCCACTAGAACAGACAAAATCTTGAAGAAAAAAAATTATACAGGCTGAACCTGAAGTGGATTTTCTAGTCAAAAGTCACGGTTTTGTGAACACGGGGGTTTTAGAATAGAAGTGTTGATGAAACCTTTATTGTATGGGTGAGAACCAAGCTAGCTGGAATAATATACTTTGACAGCCTTCTCAACTGAGATTACTTTCATAAATAACAAATTAAAATAATCCTTTTTGAAACAAAACTTCTGCAAAATAACCACTATCTGAAAAATCCGTATTATTTGCAAGCAGTAGGTACTAATGGGATGGAACCAAAAGTCAGCTTTCAAAATAGGGAGCTATGGAACCATTTTGCAGTGCCTGAAGAGATTTTTCAAACTCATCTAAATACCATTAAACATCTGTCCTTTTTCTTCCACTGATTTAAACATTTTCTGAAAACTCATGATTCAAAAAGGTAAAGATGGCAATTTGAAAAACACAGGGAAAAAATTTCTCCCTAGGGAACTCTTCAGAATTGCAGCCACCACTCTCTGCAAAGTGATGAATCTGTTGTGGTATTGCTTTCAGTTCAGTATAAATTTATCTAGCATTATCACCAAATAATACAAGCATCATTTCACTCAAAGAAAGGACACTACAGTTATTACAGCAAACAAAGGAGGCAAGTAGAGAAAGATCTAAAGTAGGTTGCTTTCCCCTGCAGAAGAAAGAAAATCCTTTGCATGAACATTTAGGAAAATTGAAGACACAAATTAACATCTTGGTTGAAAATATATTCTGTGTTACAGGATAAGCAAGTAGTGCTACAGAGGTACACTTTTTTGTTTTGAAAAACTTGGTTCTGCTTTTTAAAAATTTTCTATTTTTACATAAAAGGGCTTTAAAGTTCTTGAGGATGATCTTCCCATAATATTTTTATAGTAATGAATACAGTGCTCCCATTAATTCTCTTTGTAAACCATTAATTCCAGGGCATAAACCCATAATGCCCTTCTTTCATTGTTGTTTAAGTAGCAGCCCTATATATAGAGACACCCATTAAATTATCAAAACTAGATAATTTAAGAAGTCATTGCACAGTGATTTATACTGATTATAAATATTACTTTTTTTTGGAGTGTGGGAGGAAAGCATTAACACAAATCAGATGGCCTAAATGAACTATTACAAATACTCATATACATTAATCTTTAAAATAAAACACTAAATAATTCAATTGCTCAAATCTCCAACGGAACCAAAAATCAGTAATCCATATGTCATACACCCCTCAGTATTTACTGGCAAACCACAAAGACTATTTTTCTGTTCAGGAAAAAAAAAAAAAACAAAAAAACCAAAAAAAACCCCATTATTTTAATTATCATTTGAATGCTTCAAAGTTTTTTATATTAATTAATATTCAGTTTATGAAATACAGTAAGATGTGTCCTAGATGAAGTATACTCCTCCCATTAAACAAATACTTAGTTAAAGAAAGCAGTATTCCTTATTTATATATAGGCATTGTTTCTAGACCTCTCTTACAATAAGTTGTCCAAAAGAAGTGTTGTTATTAAACATGGGTAGGGACAGATTCTTGACTACTGTTTAGGAACACTTTTATCCAAGTGGCCAGGAAGAGTCAATGAGAAAGACAAGGTTCAACTGGCAGAAGCAGAGTCAATAATATAAAACGCTCAACCCGCATTCTAAATTAAATCTTGCATACTTGACCAGTGAAGAATTGATGAATTGTCAGTTTAGGACAGACCAACAGCTCACCAAATCCAGAAGACAATGCTTTATCTTGCAGAGAATTTCAATACTTCTTGATCTTTTCCAAAACCAAAGGGAAAAAAGTATTTATGTATGTTTTCTCAATTTGTCTGGCTTCCTTTACTGCAGTCCAAATATAAACAAAAAGCATCAAAGCTGTTAATCTGTATCTCAGACTAAAAATAATACTAAATTTGGATGAGGAAGTTCTGTGAAGATAGGAAGTGGACCAATAATAGGCTTGACTTTCTTTAGATCTGTTAATATAACATTAATGTCATCTGTAACAATACTTGATCTAACTGAACTAGAACTAACCAAATTCCTGACACAACTGGCAGTGCTGAACTTGTGCTTTGGTTCAGCAGAAGGGTTTTAAAACACAATATACTACTTCTCTGATTTAACAACATGTGATCTTGCATCATGAAAGCTAGTAAAAAAAAAGGTTTATCATAGTTTTTTGCTATGATTTTGTGTTATCAAGCCCTTTCCAAGTCTTGGTTGATAACATGGTAGAAAAGCTAATTGGCCCAGCTAGGATCATTCTTCCATTATGGCATCTCTGCTAATTTCTTCCAAATTGCACAACTATCACTGAATGCAATTAACCCATTTCTATCTGTCACCACTGCTACAACCTGGTCTCAGGGTGACAAAGAAGATGATCTGGCTATGACAAAGAAGTAATTTTAGTTTTTTCAGTGCTGTCCTTCAAAGAACCATAGAATGCCTTGGGTTAGAAAAGACCTTCAAGATTATCTTGTTCTAAGCCTTCCACCAGGGGCTGGGAAACAGAATCACAGTATCTGCTGAGCTGGAAGGGACCACCAGGGGCTGGGAAACAGAATCACAGTATCTGCTGAGCTGGAAGGGACCACCAGGGGCTGGGAAACAGAATCACAGTATCTGCTGAGCTGGAAGGGACCCAAAAGGATGATGAAGTCCAGCTACTGGCCCTGCACAGGACCACCCCCAAGAGTCACATCATGTGCCTGAGAGCATTGTTCAATGCTTCTTGAACTCTGTCGAGCTGGTGCTGTGACCACTTCCCTGGGGAACTTGTTTCAGTGTCCAGCCACCTTCTAGGTGAAAAACCTTTTCCTGATATCCAACCTAATCCCCCCGCCCCCCCCAACACAATTTCAGGCCATTTCCTTCAGATAGATCCTGTCACTGGTCACCAGAGGCTGGTCCTGTCACTGCTCACCAGATCAGTGTCTGCCTTTCTGCTTTCCCTTGTGAAGAAGCTGTGCAATGAGGTCTCCCCTCAGCCTCCTCCAGGCTGAACAGACCAAGTGACCTCAGCCACTCCTCATACAGCTTCCCCTCGAGGCCCTTCACTGCCTCCATGCCCTCACTGGACACTCTCCAGTGCTGTCCTTCTTACACTGTGGCACCCAGAACTGCCCCCAGCACTCGAGGTGAGGCTGCCCCAGCTCAGAGCAGAGCAGGACAATCCCCTCCCTTGCCCGGCTGGCCATGCTGTCCCTGGTGCCCACAGGACCTGGGTGGCTCTCCTGGCTGCCAGGGCACTGCTGGTTCATGTTCAACTTGCCATGGACCAGAATCCCTGGGCCCCTTTCCATGGCACTGCTCTCCAGCCTCTCATTCCCCAGTTTGTCTGTACATCCAGGGTTGCTCCATCCCAGGTGCAGAACGCAGCATTTTCCTTTGTAGAATTTCATATGGTTGATGACTGCCCAGCCCTCTGATTTGTCAAGGTCTCTCTGCAGGGCGTCTCTGCCTTTGAGGGAATCAGCAGTTTCTCCTAGTTTTGCATCATCTGCAAACTGGCTTTGTATCCCTCCCAGTCCTGCACACAATCATTTCTGAAGATGCTGAAGAGCACAGAGCCTAAGGTGGAGTCCCGTGGAACCCATCTAGTGACAGGTCACCACTCTGATGTCACCCCATTCACTGTAACCTCTGTACCTGACCCATGAACCAGCTGCTCTCCCATCATGTGATGTGTTTGTTTATCCAGCTGTGTGCCGGACATTTTGTCCAGCAGGACACTGTGAGAGACAGTACTGAAAGCTTTACTGAAATCCAAGAAGATGACATCAACTGGCTTCCCTTTACCAGCTAGGTGGGTTACCATGTCACCTTCCACTAGACCACACTGCTCAGAGCCTCATTCCATCTGGTCTTAAACACTTCCAAGGATGGGACACCCACCACTTCTTTGGGCAACATGTTCTAGTGTCTCACCATTCTCACAGCAAAGAAAAATTCTGCAGTGACAATACCTCCACTGGAACCTAAGTTCTCCCTATAAAAGCACCCAACATGGACTCAAACAACACAGAAAATTAATGAGATAGTCTTCTTTGAGATTCCAAGATGAAGGAATCTGGGAGCACTGAAAGGCAAACAACAGCTCAACCAAAGGCCCTCTATAACTGTGCTTAGATAACAGTCACCATCAAATTATCCCAGTAAATTCCAACTAGAGCTGCAATGAGGAAGTTGCATTGTCAGGCTAGAAGAAGATGAGTGGTATCACTGATACAGTGTATTTGTGAATGATATTTGCAAAAAAAAACAAAAACAAAAACAAACAAAAAAAACCCCAAAAAACAAAAAACAAACAAACAAAAAAAACAAAACAAAACAAAAAAAACCCAACAACTTGCTCAGAAGAGATGGCATTTTAGATGTGTTTGTTTGAGCTTGTGAGAGTACAGCTGAAGTCAGAAAAGCTTGCTCTGTTACCATCTTTACCTTGACCCTTTTCAGGTACATACAGATTATGAGAACGATAGAACACATTGAGAAGGAAGAACCTAGAAACCTGTAGGTTTCTCCTACCAGGAGATTCACTTACCTTCCAGAGGATCTTTATTTAAGCCCAGCTGGCTAATAATGTATCGAGGGATGTCTGTTTTAATGCCTTGCCCCTCTTTAGCATGGCCTTCAGCTGCTTCCAAAAGATAGTAAAACTCTTCGGGATCAAATTCCTAAGGAAAAATAATCATCATCATTTTCTCTGTTGAAACTGGCTCCTTAGGGTCTAACATAAAAAGTTCCTTTGACTCTTCTAACTCCACATATATGGCATATTCCTACTAAAAACAGTACCTCTTTATTCTACTACTCATAGTCTATTTATCTGTTCCAATTTTTATACAGTTTAACACAATGAGCAATGGAATTGCATGTCACTATTTCAGAGCAACACTTTACATAAATATTATATTCTTTGCCATCAAAACTTCATGTAATACTGAGTGAAATGACCTATAAGCAGCAAAAATAAGATTTCAAAGAGAGAAGACTATATCCCTGCATGTGTTTGTTTATAAAAATCCACTACAACTATGTAAATATATTGCACTGCACTTTTTACTTCTGAAGTATTAATTTCAAGTATTTCCAATCAATATATATGCACTGTGTTTTATGGAAAATACAATTTAAAAATCACTAACTTTAGAATGAAGACAAAATCGAAACTTGATTTAAAAAATCTGAGCTTCATTGATCCAACTGTTTCAAATTCAGAAATTAAACATTCCCCTGTGGGAACTAACTATATTACAACTATCACTTATAACATACCAAAAAGGCAAGCCTCAATAAGGAACAAAAATGAACAAAAAGAATAGAAACTCTAAATGCTATGCCCAAGTCCCTTGGAAACACATTTAATTTTACTACTTTTTAAGGCGTATAACAAAACACATTGAAAGGAGCAAAGAAGATTATTAAAACAATGTGAGTGGGATTTTTAAACACAATTTCTCTCTCTCACTGGCATGAATTCACACCAAATCATCTGTTCATGGTTACTGTGTTCATCAAGGTGTTTGTGCCTATAGGTGCAATCCTTAACAGAGTAAGCCACCAGTCATTAACATAACGAAATAGATTTTTTCCTCCAGTAGGTCAGCTCTGTCACAAATATCTGCAGAAGCCAGACAGACTGTTGAGATAGCTAATTTCCTGACTGTTTTGCCACCAAACATAACTCCATGGCATTTTAGACTACACGTTCAGTCACAAGGGTCCTGTCCTAGATCCTCAGGCTACTCAGGACTATGAAAGTCAACACCTTGACCCAGAAATTTGCTACCACGCTTCATTTTGCATCAGAACTGCTGTAGCATGTCTGAAATAAAATATCTTTAGAATTTTCAGTCTTAGGGAAACAATCAAGTTTCACAAGTTTTACATGTGTCATGAAACAATCTTCATCATGTACAACGTACTGCAAACTACTTAACCGCAAACCCATGAACTGTCCAAGCTGCCTTACTTCAGCCCAAAGCCACAGGATGCTGCAAACCTGCCCAAAACACCTGAACCAATAACTAAACAGTACATGCTATTTCAGTCTTACTCTCCTCATCTTACATGCTGTCCCCAGCTGTATCTCTTACATGTCACTCCTTGGCACTAAAGCAGCCAACAGCATGATGTTGTGTGCCAAGATTTTTATTTACTTTTGTCATGAAAACATTATCATCTCCTGACCTGCTGCAGTGACAGATAAACAGCTTCTCCTCCACTTACTAGCAAGACAAGGCAATTTTAAAACAGGTAATTTTAATCATATGAATCTATCTAAAGACACACATATACATACACGGGTCTGAATAATGAGAAGCAATGAATTTATTTTCTGATCTTCACTTCCAACTCTGCGTTTTGTTTTCCATGTACAAATGGAGAAAAAATATTTAAATAATTGACAGTAGCTCTTAACACATATGAAACCATAAAACCTTTATTTGTATGATTATCAAGTAAACTAAAACAGGATTTCGCATGCTACGAACATCTGTGACAAGACCACCATCAGAAAACTGACAGCTTTACTGCATGGTATCTGAAATGTCTGGTCACCACAAAGCTGGAATTTTTTCCTAAAATTTTTATGAATTTTCTTACAGAGGCTGGAGTTTTCCACACCTAGTATCTATTTCACACAGATATTCTAAAATACCACACAGTAATATTCAAAAGTTTCCAGAGAGACATTACAAAAAAAGTACTGTTTTTACAATTATGTTTATGATCTAGGCTTAACATCTTCTTGCACGAAAAATGTACTGTTGCTTGACTGTAGGCTACATTTGTTCAAGCTACCCGTATTTGTAGAAACATTCGATGCAGGGTTGTCACAATCCAGTTTAATCCTTCTGAATATCCTGTTTTAAGTGAGAACACTAGAAGCAAGCTGTGCTGGCTTTCCCTGCCACTACTGCTCTGAAACTCAGTTATGAGACACAATCACATCTGGACTTTGCACCGCTGTTCTTGCACTCATTCCAGCATGCCCAGCAAAAGGAGGGGTGCAGGATGCACATCATTCTACTTGAAGCAGAGCAAGTAGCCTAGGACAAAATCCCAACGGTAGGAAGTGGCAACTACGTGAACAGAGATTCGGACTAGATCCCATTAAAACTTAGCACTTAGGGAGAATAAACTAATAGGCAAATAGACCAAGAGAGAACTGGAATTGGAACCACAGAATCATCATAGTTCAAAGAAACCTTTAAGATAATTCAGTCCAACCATCCACCCAGCACCACCACTGTCACCTCTAAACCACTGAACCATCACCCAGCACGAGATCCAAACACCTCTTGAACAACTTCGGGTAACTCTACCACCTCCTACACAACCTATTCCAATGCCTGACCACTCTAACAGGGGAAAAAAAATTTCAAACATGTAATCTGAATCTCCCCTGTCTCAATTTAAGGCTACTTCCTGTAGTATTGCGGGCACCATATGAGAGAATGGCTCCCACCTGGCACCTTCCTTTCAGGGAGCTGTAAGAGCGATAAGGTGCCCCTTGAGCCTGCTCTTCTTAAGACCAAACAAACCCAGCTCCTCCAGCCGTTCCTAGATACATTTTCTAGACCCTTCATGAGTCTTGCTGCCCTTCACTGGACACACTCCAGCACCTCAATTAGAAAGCCAATAGAGAATAATGATGCTGGGAGCAAGGACTGATGGGAGAAAGTAGCAAGCCTGTAATGGAAGATGTAAAGTATTATTATAACAAGTCTTGGGCTGACTGCCCACAAGATGTATTTAAGAGCATTTCTGGATGTGTGATAATAGAGAAGGATGCAAACCAGAAAGGGAAAAAACAAGGAGATGAGAAACTGGATGATGTGGAGAAACATATAAACCCTGTAAATAAGAGCAGGGAACAACACACTAGACATGGAAAGAACCTCTCAGGGAGGAGGAGTAAAACAAATTTCGATTCAATGGCAGAAGCAGGACATGCTAAGATGTTGTTCTCGCTAAAGCCTTTCTTTTTGTTTGTTTTGGTTGTTTTTTTTAAACACCTCACATCTCTTCCATGCTGAGTCAGAGCACATATCTTATTTTTAGATTCCTTCTGAACTGCAAATCACGAACAAAAAAGCAACTGGGAACACTGAGACTTGGTGTTTCCAAAACAAACTAGAGGCAGCTCTCAAAATGCCCATGGCTGAACAAGCCAGGGTGTGGATTAACTGTGCCACAGATGAAGGGACTCAGCACAAAGCCAAAATCAGGTTGGAAAGACTTACTAGCTAGCTTACTAGCTCAGATTCAGTGCGACGCAAATGCAATTTCCAGCATAACTTGAGTCTAGCAGCCAGCTGGACTCCACGTAAGGCCTGCCAGCCTCAAATAGCTGTATGCAGCATCAACACTGATCTTATATTGGCAAGCAGAGTGGCTCAAAATCAGCTCAGGCTGCCTGCCAGGCCTTTTGGACTCAGGCTGGCTCTGGCATGGCATTTGGGTGTCTACACTATCCTCCTGTGTACACTGTGTTCTGCAAGTGTTTATTAGTTCAACTGAACAACTGAAGAACGCTGGCTCCATGTGTAGGAGCAACTTCCCACACCTGAGCCATACCAGCTCCCACAGCACAGGCAAAAAAAGCAGAAACACGCCCACACAGCACACACAAACTAACCCAGTGTGGCAACATCGCTGCTATGCTCATGCATAAATAAATCAACTCTTCTGCTCCTTCTGGACCCCAGTATAACACCAACTACCTGTGAATCCAGACAGCCTAATCCCTCTTCTGCTCTTATTGCCAGGTCAGGTACTGCAGAACTGACCTCAAGCTGTTTATAGTTCTGGCAGCTGTTGAGTGCAACAAAATTATGAAACTGTTAAGAAATGAGAAAACCACCAAGCAATTACAATTCTGGAATAGTCTTCCCAAGAAATGGAGAAGTCTAACAAAACAACAGAAAAAGCCAGCTGGTTTTAAACAGCAGCTTCCTCAGCTGATGAAAGGGATTCTATACCACAGTATTTGCAATAGCAGGGAATCAAACAAAACTGCAGGAGGGTCCTGCCAGTACACTATATCCAAGAATAGAAGTGGAAAGGATCCCACAAACGATGAAGCCCAACCATACTATTTGACATGTTCCAAAAATCAATTGTAAAGGGCCTTAAATACTAAATCAGAGAACTGCCTGCACTACTAAGAGAAAAACACTAAATACTAAGTGAAAACATAGTAAGCATGACCTTACCAGACATTCCAGTAAGCGAGCAGGACGAGCAATAACTATCAAGATTTTGCGAACAAGTTGTTTAATAAATGCCATTTCTCCACTCTCTGATCGCTCTTGTGCCTAAAAGATAAAAATAAATCCATATTGAACCAAATCACATTCAATGCCCTGCTTAGGAAAGCAGTGATATTTAGGACGCCGGTAGGGTTTGAAGCATGTACTTGATACAAACTGCGCATCAATTTCAAGATGCCAGCAGAGATAACAAAGATCTGAGCAACAATGTAACTTCTATTCAAATATACCCAGCTTTAAAACTTTAACACTGTTACAACAAAAGTGCCTACCACAAACACCTACTTTTTTTTTTCTTTCTTGTTTCTTAAGCTTACACAGTATTATTACCACCAGTTTTGCAAATAGATACAATGTATCAATATAGATCAACACTGATCTATACATGCAGGTTGTGCCTCAATTCTTTAACAGGGTTAGGCCGAAATGAAAACTAACACAAATAATAGTAATAGATATAAGAAACATCCATCCCAAATTCATATCTTTTTGTCAGTCATATGAAAACGGCAATTTATATGCACATATACATATAAAAAACCTTTACTTGCAGAGAGGCTTCATCTAAAGGTACATGCAGAAAGGATGACAATGAAAAATTGAGTTCTACAAAGATTACAAAAGAGGGGGAGGTGCTGTAGAAGAGTATATACAGAAAATGTACATCTAGAAGGTTTTGACAACATCTCCACAATGGTCTGAGCTGCATTTCAAGTTTCTTTTAAATGTTTCCCTCCTCTAAGAACACATTACATTATTTAAGGATGCTACTAAATGCAAAGCAACTGTATAATTCTCCTTCTGATTAGAATGTCCTAATAGCATTTGCCTTAAATATCAAAGCATTTCCTTGCTCTGAACAGTAGAACCCACAGCTTAAGTTTCTCAGCATCTCTTGCTTATTCAAAACCACAAAGAAAATTAAGAAACTAACACTTAAAAATTATTACTACAGACCAATAAGTACTTCTCCTATAACACATTATATTTTTGAAAAAAACTCTGTGAAAATAGAAAGCTATGCATATTGCTCTTAATGTAAATACCACAATTTTAAAAATCACCAAATACATGAGAGGAATTAATCTGCGGAGTTCAAAAAACGAAAACTGTACAAATATCATCTAGCCATCTGCAAGAGGTTTCAGAAGTACCTTAACTGGACAGAAGCATAACTCTGAACATTATCAACTTAGCCCAAATAAAACTCTTTTGTAAACAAAACACCTGCTTATTTTAACCACCAACAAAATTTAAAGCACCTTTGTAGAGTTTTATGAACACTTAGATGCCTAGGTGAACAAAAGATTCAATACATATTACATTTAAGCAGGATGAAGCAGGAAAGCATTCAGGTCCACTTGACCTTAAAATTCTAAAAATTTTGGCTAAACCAAGCTGCTTTGACCTCAAGGGAGTCTTCCCCTAGTTAAAGTAACTGCACAGTGCCAAGCAGAATCAGGAAATGCAGCTTTCTACTGAAGATTGCAGCCGGGAATTAACAACAAGTGAATCACATGAAACTAAAGCACAACAAAGTGCCCATAACCAAGTTGTCCAAAGAAAAAGTTTTCATACTGTCATATCATGCTATTAACAAGAAGTAAGCAGTGGATTCAAAAGTTAAGTCTGAATTTTTTAAGGTATAATGTCTTTGCAGAACAGGAATCTTTTTCATAATAAAGAATTGACATCATAGAATATGACAAAACGAGTGGCTTGGTGATTTTTTTACTTTATATGCAGGATGAAGAATAATGTGATGCCATGTTTTTTTTTAGCAGGTTTTGGGAGAGCTGTTAGTGAACACATATTCTAAACTCTACTTAATGTGTAGCCATTTTTAGGTATATATTGTCAACAGCGTTAGCAGTGGTTCAATGAATCCTGGCTTAGACATGTTTTCTGGTATTCTGACATTATCAACTGACCAATTCTGCCTGCACTCTGGCATGGCAGAACTATGACCATTTCATAAGTCAAAACTTCCTCTTGACTAGTAAGCAAACTCTAAGTATTTTCAGTGTTTAAAAAATAGGGTTTCAACAATCCAGAATAAATTTATTGATGTCTTAAATTTTGTTTTGCCGTATGAAGAGAAAAAGTTCAAAAATCAGTAGTTTTAGAAATCCTATTTACTGAATAGAAATTAACAAAAAAGCAGCACAGGAAAAACAAAACCCAAGAAAACAACAACAAAAAAAATCCAAATAAAACAAACAAACAAAAAAAGCCAACAAAAAAAAAAAAAAAAAAAAAAAAAACCCACAAAAACTCAACCAAAACTGCTTGTGTAGCAGTTTACTTGTGAGGCTTGTGCCTGCTTTCTATTCAAAAGAAAGCAAAGGACCAATTAAGACAGCATGGCACCCTTAAGGCATCAGCTGGAAAGAATTTCGAATTAATTTCAAATCTGCTGCTCTATCACATTTATTTTGACTCATAACATACTACCAAATCCCACACAAATAAATGAGTAATTACATGTTGTACTCATTCTTTTGAAAATGATACATTAATAAACTACAGAAACTTATGTAACAGCACGTTTGTCAAGTTTCAAGTTCATCTTAATTAATTTAGCTGAGTATTCTATGAAAGTGTCAACACATTTAGAAAAGCCATTTTTGCTGCTAATCAACATTTCAACTATGAGATGAATGTTAAAAATAATTAAATAATAAATAATCTCTCACTAATGGAAAGGTAAAGGTTGCTGTCTGCTTTCTCAACACAGTAGGGTTGATGAAAGGAAAGTGTGTATGTTACCTCATTTATTTAAAGTAAATGAAATAGCTAGCCCTGTCTGGGGCTTATGCACACGCTTCTATAAGCAATCTACAATTTGCACTGCAGAATGTAATCCTGCTGTTTCTGGAATTTCTACAACCCCTCTATTCCAGACCAATATGCCAGGGTGCTTTACAGTTTTTGCAGGAGTCATTATGTAGACTAAAACATCTTACGAATACCACTTTGACAATTACTTGAGTAAACAGTCATAATTCAAGACAATATTCAAGCAAACTCTAAGGCAAACCGATTTAAACAATTTTTCAGGCAAACACATGACAGTCTCATGGATCATACCTCCTGTAGCAATTTGTCTAATTTCTGCTGTAATTCAAGGAAGTATCGTGATGTGATGAGGCCCTGGTGAGATTTATCCAAACAATCTCGAGCTAGTTCTGTGATCTGATGGTGGGTAAAACTGAGCACTCCATCTGCCAGTGGAAGGGTGTTCTCTGGAGAATGATTTGTTATAATATCCTGGAGCCTCTCTTCCATCTGAGCTGTGGCCTATAGGAAAGCAGTTGTTCAACACATTAAATCAGCTCTACATGAAACTAACAGCCTTGAAGTTATTTCTGACTCTAGAACATTTCTGTACTGCCTAAGAATTTACCTAGCTGGAATGCATGAAATGACTGAAGCCAAAAGGCAAGTACACAAAGGCAAAGTGACAGATGACATTTCCCCACATTAGCAGTACAGAAAAGCAACAGCCTTGTTGTTCTACTACCCAGTTCCCCACTTTGTCTGCCAACGGTGATTAACTGTACACTAATCTTGTGATACTCACTAACAGAAATAAAAAGCTTTTAAGTCAAAACCAAAGTGGAAATATATACAAAAGAAAAAAGATAACTGATAGGGGGCCTATTTTTTCTGCTAAAACTGCAGATACTAGACAGCAGAATACAGTCACTACCTTCACAAAGGTTATTCCACAAAAATTTCACTGAGCAGAGTTTGAATGAGGCTCATTTGATTAATCAAAAGCACCACAAGCTCACAGGTCCTGACAAACGTGTCTGCAGGCTCCCAGATGCATTTGTTTTACATAACCAACTGTCTGGTTCTCACAGAATTGCAGATGCTTCAAAAAAACTCTTGAAGATATCATTATTATTATTATTATTGAACAGTAATCCCACATATCTTAGTTCATGTCTTCAACAGAAGATAAGTGAGTTCTTCACACTTCATATTGTTGCTCGATTACTTTGCAAATCTTGACAAATCTTTTTTTACATTTATATGAAGAAATGCAAAGAAATTTCTCCCTTTTTAACTCATGTTTTAGGAACAGTATCTTGTTTTATTTTCCAGGGGTAATTAAAATTCTAGGAGCAACTGAGAGTACAGTGCTTCAAGCTGTGCACACAGACCTGCACGCAGGGACTCATCTGTGTCTCAAGATCTCTGGACAGGAGAGCAAAACATCCTCCTATCTCATAGTCCAACTCCCTCATCTGTGTACTGATCTCATTAAGTGCAATAGATCAGTGCATATAACGCATATACATGTATGTGAAGTATATAGCAAGTGTTTGCGAAAATGAAGAAATGGACTAACCAAAGGAATCTGCTGGTATATCACAGCAGATGCTTCTCAAGACTTAGCACTGGAAACTGGTTTTGATTTACTAATGCAGTATGCATTTGCCCCAAGTACACCACCTACTGAAATCCAAGGTATCATCAGATTCCAATCAGCAGAATATTTTACCAGCATGATTAATTTCAAAACCAGTTTAGCAGCGTTGCCAAATGAATGTCCAGTTCCCACCAGAGTTTTCTTGATCATGACTGTATCGTTGCAGTAAGAGATCAGTGATGCTTTATGGAAGCCATTACAGGGCTGGATCATTACTTCCCGTAACAAACGCACCTCTTACTTGAAACCTATGTTGCCTACCAATTTAGATACTGGGTATCTTAAATATAATTCATTACCTTTGGAAACCTTTCTTTGTAGACATGGTTCATCATAATTATTTCATTGTCACAGCAAGCAGGAGAACGTCCAGGGCTGCAAGCAAAGCACATTAGCCCTTTACATTTGTCCCAGCATGAACTACAGTTAATTCTTATATTTTTGTATTATTTATTTGCAACAAAAAGTCAGCACAGACTTCACTGGAAAGGTACAGTCTGCAATCAATAGCACACTTAATTCCTTTCTGCTATTTCTGTTCAAGTCCTCATGGTTATTTAATGTACTTGACATCTAACTGCTAACCATGTTATTCTCCTAGTTTGTACCTGTATTTCAAGGCAGATGAAGCCTTGTGAACATTATCTTTTCCTCAGAAGGGCAAGAGAGATCTTTTTAACTGGTCTTATACCTGTACCTTTGAAGATTAGATACAATCAAAATAGCAAGATCTGACCAAGAACTCTGGTAGCTGCAAGTGAAGAAGTACAAAATGAGTTTGAGTTTTGTTTGTTTTTCTAAGTGGATAATTTGAAAAAATATATCAAAACAATCTATTTTCAGTCTGAACAGCAGATAAAGGCAGTAACTTCCTATAAATAATACATATATATATATATATATATATATATATATATATATGTGTTGAGCAAAGCTGGAGTGCTGTGCCTGTAAAAAAAGCACAAGACTTTGAGGAAAAGAATTCATAAAAGATACCCACAGACCTCACAAACCTACAAAATTATGTTTTGCTATCATGAGCCTCACTGTCCACTACAAAGCCCTTTAAAAAAATCTCAATACAGATTACCTGTGTTGGTGATTCTGGCCCATTCAATCTGTCTAGAAGGTCTGGTCTAGTGGAAATGTCCCTGCTCACAGCAGGGGGGGTTGAAATGAGATAATCTTTAAGGTCCCTTCCAACTTAAATTATTCTGTGAATCTAAATCTGGCTTCTGGTATTCTTGAAGATCAAAACTGAACACTAAACTTTGTCACGCGTATCACAATGGTGAGTCCTTGAACTGACAGAGGCAGCCTGTTACAGACATTCACAGGCTACTACTGAGAACAGAGCAGGTACATAGATTCAGAAAGGGAATACTACAATTACATCATTAATGACTAGGTCATCAAGACAGTCTCTGCAGGTTAGTTGCCTTCACATTAAGATCTATCTTAACGATATTTACCACTGAAGTGAGTCATGACCAAAACCAGAGCAAGTATTTAAAGGACTATGCTTCATTCAGCCTTAGCTACATATGTATTTCAGCCATTTCAAAACCAGTACACATTCTCAGTGTAAAACAGCATGACGCTACTTCTAATGTGTGAATTTAGATACAACCCCTGTTTTCAGATACACAAACTCACCTGAGACTTCGGGACCGAGGGCGCATTGCAGTTGTCCTGCACCTGTTATCGCTGGCAATGCTCTCAGTGGTACAGAAATGTTTAGACAAAAAATGTAGTTCATCAGGTGTTGGTTGGTATGGTAACTGGTGTAGCTTCTCTTGGGATGAGCAGGATGACTGCAAAAGCCCAAGAAAACACAAGCTTTCATCAGAGTGAAAAAAGACCATTTTCAAGACTGTATTTGGTGCTCACAAATAATGAATAATGTAATTTAAGTTAAAAATTATAATTACTGTTTCTCGTGCCTGACTACCAATTTAAAGAAGAAAATAAATAATTACTCTTAAATTGATGAGCTAAGTATAGAGTAAGTATCAAAAAAAGAACCACTTCAGTTCCAGAAGACAAATTGCATTTCAAAAATTTAAATTTCCTAAGGAAAAGGTGACGTCTAATGTCTGATGTCAATGATACATAACAATAGCTAAAATGGAGTCTGCTGAAAATTAACTATTGAAGTAGGACAGCCAAAGTATGGTAACCATACAGTACAACTTATTGTCACAATGCCAATTGTATATTGTCATCATAAAGGTATTTCATTATCCACATTTAAGACATTACTAACAATCTTAAAAATAAAATTAAATACTATCTAAACCTTTGCTGAGAAAATTAATATGCTATTATCTTATAAAAAACTGTACACTGAAAATAGTGAGAGAACTCAATACATTTATCAAGACTGGTTACATGGCTGACAAAAAGTTAATGGAACAAAAAAATAAAACCATCCATTTAGTATAAAACTGGAAGATATGGACAGGTATGAAAATGGCAGTGCTACCACAATAACCACCCTTGCAACGCTTCATGTACAGAGCTGATTACATAAGCAGTCCAAATGACTATACAATGTATTTTAAGGGTTTTTATACAGCTCTACCTGAGCCATGTTAGATGCTTTGAGGTAGAACTTTGAACTTCCCCATGAACCTGGATCTGGTACCCTTGTTAAAGAACACATACACAGTTCAAATCATTAACAACCAGTCTTGCTAATGTGGACTGACAAACACAGAGAAATGTTCTACTGTTTCTGCTACCAAAATCAGTTTCCAAGTCAGCTGATTCATAAATATTCTTGTACAACTGCACAAAGCTGCTTAGTACCATGCAGACATTTCCTATATTTTACCCGCAGAAGGGAAGAAGTTGAAAAACTTGGATATCTTTCTGGAGCTCTTCAGTCTTCAGCTGTATTTCTCAACAAAATTAATTTCTTCTGTGTACCAATTTACATGTGCCCATTACTGCTTATCAGACTTCTCATATTGAACACCAAGGCCCCCACCTCCGTACTCTTTTAATGGAGGCAAACACAGTAAAGAATTTCTTTGTTACATCATTTCTAGTGAGGGAAACTTTTGTACTGTACAAATATTGCCCCTGCATTGTTAAGGTCAGCAGGTAATAATCAGGCTGGTAAGCACAGAAACTAGGAAGTCTTTTTAATCTCCTGGCAACTTGTGTGGTACAGACTAATATCCTAACTCTTAGAAGCAAAAGAAAAGTTTTCTTATCACACTAGATTCCATGAAGTTGTCTCCTAAAGCAAAAAAGAATAAAACCCACTGGCAGAAAAGGCTAAGAAGGACTAGTCTACATGGGAATGCTGCACCACATCAGAGCAAGCTGAAGTTTGCAAGACTGTGTTACCTCGCTTTGCTGTGGGCTAAAAGGCATGCACATCAAGAATTTACCACAGCTCATCAGATAGGTAGTAACTTGTTGAGTTACAGTAAGTCATGCATGAAATTCTGCCTTAGCACATTACCATGCATAATTCAGCACACAGCATAGGTAAGGCAAGTTCTTTCTTATCTCACATTATAGCAGTTAGTTGCAGTTTACTGGTTATACCACAGCCATGCTCTGCAAAATAAAAGATGCTGTAGCATAGGAGAATTTTCCCAATACAGAGAATCACAGATGGCTATTCCTCTAAAATCATTCTCTATTTCTTTGGTTTCAGGGAATTATGGGAAGATCAGTTGGAAAATAACTCTTATCACACTTCTCCTCATATAAGGTGCAACAGAGTTTAGATTCAACATGACTGAAGAGAGGATCTTCCTAATGCTAACCACTTTCAGTTCTATCAGGATCATCACAGGCACAAAGTACATTTTTTTGGTAATCTAAATTCTTATTTCAGTAAAAATCCAAATTCTTACAGCAAAATTCTTGAACAAAATCGTTCTCCTGGCATTCTACAAATAATGCGCCAAAAATCACACAAGAGATTAAATATTTTCAATATGTTCAACTGTAGTGCATTATGGAAACAGAAATATTCTTCTGAAACAGAAATGCAGGTTTGAAAAATATACAGCTTGTCTCCGTTCATCACTTTTATAAGGTTTGCTCTCCTAGAAGACACAATAATCTCAACTGCATTGTCTAACTGCCAAGATTCGATCCTGCTGTGCTAGAATAAGATACACCAACAGCTTCTTTCCAACTGAACAATCAAGCAGAAGGTATTTTAATTTTGTTGTGATAACCAGTATATGTGATACTTGCACCATTTCTAAACCCACAACCTTCCGTTACATAGGTAATTCTATCCATCCCATCACTACTTTCAATATTACAAAAACAAACAAGCAAACAAAAAAAAACAGGATAACAAACAGTGAGCTACATTCACCTCAGCATAACTGTGGTAACTACAGACACTTTGGTCTCTACTTTGACTTTCACGTGCTTGTGAAGAACAAAGTTGTGCTCTATTGTGATGTGTAAAAACTCTTTCTGCTGGCTGGTTGATAGATGTCTAGATTTATGTGAATTTTATTTATTCATCACTGAAAAGGGAGTGCTCCATATGTACATTTACAGTGTTGTATGACTTGGTCTCTCATTTCCTCTAAGAATAAGTAATAATGTGGAGGAGGAGGCTGAACTGTCCTCGCTCTTCCATATTCTGAAAAAGTATGTGAAATCAATTAGATGGGTACACTTCTAGTTTTGATTCTGTGATTCACATCTATCATCCAGAGGGTAAAAGAAGAAAATGAAAAACATCTCTAAGAAGTGAAGAAACAGTCGCTAGATTTAGAATCCAAAGGCTATCCAAGTGCTTTTGCAAGGCTTATCAGCAATAGCAAATTCTCGGGCAAAACAGAACAAGAAACTAACCATGAGATACTGCAGAAGCCAAAACCATAAAGGCTAATGTGTTTGTCTCAAACACCAGTAGCAGGGTGGCTGTGGCACCAACGACTTTGGGTAACAACAGCCAAGGACTTGGCAATAACATGCTGTGAGAAAGAACAAGATGTGACTGGACAAGGGGCCATATGGAGGTAGGACAGCACTTTTCTTTGATCTACCTCCTGGAGATAAGCACAGCTCAGTACAGCACAAACGGAGAAATGAGGTGGAGAAGAATGCACAGGGAGGAATCAAGACTGCCAAAGACCCCCGAAGACCTCTGGCCGATTTCCACAAGGACCTGAAAGACTGGACTGTGAGTGATCACTAATTTGCACAGAAAGTAAGAAACCCACCTTCAGGGTGGCAACAGCTTCTCTATAAAGTGGTATCTCCCCAACAAGCCTCAGGCATCCCCAAGATCCTGAGATATCTCAGCAGCTGGACTAATACTGGAACCAGGACTGGTGTCTCTTCCTCCACCCTCACCCCCCCTTTTCCTTATTTTTTTTTCCCTTCCCCACCTCACCCCTTTATGCAAAACCCACTGACATGTGCTTATATAGCAAGTCAGAGACTAATACACCAATTTCTATGCCAAGTGTGTCTTAGTGAGTTTTTGTGGA
The DNA here is from genome assembly GCF_017590055.1 of Onychostruthus taczanowskii. NCBI lineage: Eukaryota > Metazoa > Chordata > Aves > Passeriformes > Passeridae > Onychostruthus > Onychostruthus taczanowskii. The sequence goes on along the minus strand of NW_024502125.1, from coordinate 3,845,878 downwards.
TCATTTGACTTCTGTAATTTCTTTCGACCACAAGTATTTACTAATCTTGTGTGATCCCTTACTCTTAAGACTGGGACACCGCTGATATTTATGGCATGAATTCTCTACTGCTTCTTTCTTCAATAAAATTTGAATGTAGTTATTGGGGAAAAAGGTTTATTTCCACAAGAAAGAAACTGTTTTCTCAATGGTAGGGAAGACATATAAGTATGTTATTATTTATATATTCTAGTCAGAAATAATCATGGGGTAGGTCAACAATAATGTATAACAATGAAGTTAAGACAGCTAAGTCCATAACTGTATGAACAGCAAACACAAACACCATGTAAAACTGCTCTACATTCCAGGATGCCTACAGCAGCTAGTGAACTTAAGTGGGGGAGAAAGTATTTTAATTAGAATTACAATTTTAAAACTGAAGAAATATCATATTCCATAGAATTCCATATCAAAGAAATTAATATGGACAGAAAATTAAAACTGTATTTTGATCTGATTTTGACACAGCTTTTAATCTCCTTTCTAACACAAGTCCGTTTCTTGCAACAGTGACAGTGTTTCTGTGGGAATTCCTTTATTTGATATAAATTCCTTTATGTCAACATATTTTAGGTGAAGAGCACAGCATATCTGATCTACTTCCACTAAGAGCTATACAAACATGCCCTAACGAAAACTGCTTACGGAATTAATGTGAAACCAAGGAATTTACTTGGCAAAAGTAGCATCTACACAGAAAAGAAAGCAGAGGTCAAAATTAGTGCTTTAGAGAAAAGTTCTTAAGATATAAGAAATTACTCAGTATGGTTTAAGACAGATAGAACTGTCCTTCCAGAAATCTCTGTGGACAAACAAAAAGTAAGAGTTGATCATAATACAAAATGGTCATATTTCATCATTGTACAGAACGTGGAACTCAATTGTTTCACAAGAGAAACTGAACAAACCCACTGGATGTAGGAAAAGAAAGCCTACTTTAATTGTCAAAGAAACACTTAAAAAAATCAGTTATTACCTATTCAGTAAAATCTGCTATTCATAAAAGGTAAAACACCTTTTATAGGCATATAAGGCATGAAACATTGAACAGACATAGATAGATCGACACAGACCGCCACTTCCACTGCAGTGATGTGCTCTGTCAAAATGTCAACTATTTGTTATTCCCAAAGCAGGCTTTCTCTACAGCTCTATCTCCACAGCCTCTAGGTGTGACTACCACAACCAAGAGCTCTGCTCCAGGTTGTAACATGAGACAGTCGTTCCCCTCCAGTAGAAAGATATGCAGATATACAAAGCAGAGGCTGTTATTTCTGCCATGGCTAGCTCCCAAGTCCTGGAGCAGGATCCAAGGCACTGCTGTGGCCTATGAGATGCACAGGTACAGTGTGGGGCTGACACAAGACTGGCAGAAGCGAGGCTGAGGGGAGCCAAGCCAAGCCCAGCTGAATACTGACAACGACAGCTGAGCCCAGCAGTCCAATGGCAGACAGCAAGACAAGGACAATCCAGCTTTTTTGGGAATTTGTCCCTCCTTGTTTCTTTTTCTGGCCTCAGGGATGGGGAACACAAGCTGCAGAGAGCAAATGCCATCTTGTCTTTGTCTCAGCAGCCACACAGAACTGGGCTGAGGTGCTGAACACCTTTTGTGTGTAAAGCACCTTCTCTGTTGTAAATTTTGTTATCAATATTGTTGCCATTACTGTGCATTTCCTACTTCTTAGCTGTTGGTTTTCTGTTGTCACCTCAACCCCATAGTCTCTGCTGGTATCTCAACCCATAGTCTCTGCCTTTATCCCCCTCTCACTAGAGCAGGGTGGGGAAAATGGGGGTCGCCTATTTGGAATTTAATTCCCAGCTGTTCTTTCAAACCTCCACAATCACACTGAAACAACGGTCCAAAAGGTAAAAATTAGTAAGTTAAACTTATTCTGCTATGCGTCCCAAAGGATTCTTTTTATTCTGATTACAGCCTTCTGAAAGGCTAGGTATCTAACCCATTATCACGCACTAACATCTCACAATTGCCAAAGGAAAATAAAGGCTAATGCATGATTCATCTCATCCTAAGACAGCAGTCTAACCCAGGACAGATAAATCATGCATGCCATAGACAGTTTCTCCTTCTTCTTGTCATCAAGGCAGCCTCAGTTAAGACTCGATACCTAACTATTATATGGTTAAAATAAGGCAGATCAAAGGGAGCAGCTATGAACACCATTCACTACCAAAAAGTATCTCTATGCAAAGTGTAAAGTTTTCTTCTATTTCAGGAAAGTAAAACAGTTTCCTATCACATGTTAGTTCTAAGTCTATCAAACACAACAAAATCTACATTGTCTTTTAAGAGAAGCATGCTACATTTGAGAAGCTAAAGGATGCAAAAGACATCTATCAGCACAGCAAAACAGATACTTACAGAAACAGTTGAGCTGGGTGTATTTGTACCATAGCCAGAAGAAGGGAGAGAAGCCAAAGACCAGCGGCGACCATCAGTCCTGGAAGTTAAGATATGGAGGTCAGTCAAACGAACACAGCAGTATACTAATGCAGTAACATCTGTTGAAGTATTACTGTGTTAAACTGCATCCCCAAAGCATGATATAAATAGAGGTTTTAACAAACAGTATACAAGCATTCACCAAGGATGAATTATTTTTATTGTGGTTTTCTATATAGTTAAAAATCTATGAGATGAAACAACCACAAAGAGAAGTAACAGGTCCATAGAATTGGTATCTAACACAAACAGAAAAGGACAAGAAGCTCAAAACTTTTAGGTCCATCACATGAAAATGAATGAGAAGCAAATTAAAAAATTTGTGAACAAATGCAGACCACTGTGCTCTGAGCCACAGAATAACCATTCTAACTGATATAAAAGGGTAGTGCATTCTTCAATGGCAGCAGCAGAGGGTATCAGCAAACTAGCAGGATAATGAGTAGGTAAAACCAAACCTAAATGTTAAATGTTACATACACGAATCAGGAAAAACAAATCTTCAGGAAAAAATCATGCTTACTCTGAATAAAAAATAAAATAAATACACAGATTATAACCAAAACACAATTTATGTTCTTCATTGTCTGAGGTGATCTACACAAAGACAACATGGAACTTCAACATTCAAAGTGGCAAACAAAAGTCCAACTATGAGAGAAGTGTTTGGATTTTTGAGAAGGTAGACTTTACCTGTCATTTCGATGCCCATGACTGCAGTACAATTGAATCAAATGTGTTAAAAAAAGGCAAAATAATACATAAATAACAAACAGGCCAAATTTTTATTAGCAAACGGTATGACAGTGTGGAAAGGAGAACTGAAGATCTGTTTACAAAGATCATCTCCTAAGTCTGATTGACACAAAAAGTGAAAATCTGAAGAACTGAAGATTAATTGAAGTGTATTTTAGAAGAACTGAAGTCATGTCAAATCAGGAATCTTAAACATATTGATGCAGATCCCTTCCTTCAAGCTAATTGTCTAAAAAACCCCTTGCTTCTTTCCAATATACCAACTTATTCATCCTCAAACTACAATCAAAACTCTGGGACTTTGTATACATAAAGCTTATGTATATAAAGTTTTCCTTAAGAAAGGGAACTACAGTACATTATTAGTATTAAAATATGAAGAGCACATGTGCTAGAGACTGCTTATTGCATCAAATACTGAACTCTGGAAAAAACTTCCACCTCTGCCATATTCTTAATGTTCTTAATTAATTCTTTTACATTCTCATTTTCACCCAGGTATGTAAGAGATACCTCCAGATGAAAGCACCATTCTAAAATAGTTTTCTCTTTATCTGGCTTAGCTGCTCACAATTGAAAGAACTTAGGCAGTATTTAAATATGGGTGAGACCCATGTATCCTCCATCTGTGAGAAATAAAGTATTTATTAATTGAGTAACTCAAGGTGAACATGGTACTTGCATCACACAGAAAGGCTTTCAAGAGTGCAGACAGGCTATCCAGGCTACCCCAGAAAGTTACCTCCATATCTGGGAGGCAAACATGGGCGAACCGGAGGCATTCACAAGGGATTATAGGAAAAAAGCCCCTACAGCATTTTCCCCTGGACTCTTGCTACAGCACTTGCTTCTGTCCTAAAGTATGGCTTTACTCACTTTCCAGCAGCTCTAGAAAGGGCAGTCTGTTACCTACCCACGGGTTCGTAGATGCTGGACTTGTACGTACAACAGCAGAGCTGACTTCCAGAGGCACAGGCTATTCCTGGGCACTCATCAACTGATCACCCCACCAGACATGGGCAGAGGCAGGTAACTCTCCAGCTTGGTCCCAAGGCGCTGGGGAAGGGTACCTCCAGCCCTGCCCACCCGCTGGAAGCACAGCACAGGGCCAACTCCTTGAGGTGGCTCCCTTTCCTGCAGCTGCTGCATGGCATGGCCAGTGCCTGATGAGAAGTGGCTACACTAAGGAAGCAGCTTCACAGAAGGCTGCAAATAATTTCCTTTGCCTTTCTCCCTTCCCCACACTGTCCCAGCTTTTTGGTATCCCCATTGACTCAGTGGCAGTGGATAAAAAAGGCAGTGGATAAAATACCCCTACACCTTTGCCCCTGCTCCTTCAACCTAGGGTCAACAAGGGTCTATTACCCTTGTCCTCCTCCTCCTTTGTATACCTATTAAATTTACAAAATATAACAGAAAAAGCATAAAGTCAGAAGTCTGCTCTCAGCAAACAGTGCATTTTACTATGAAAATCCATCCTACCACAACTTATATGAAAACAGCCACAATAGTCATACCAAACTCATAAGAAAAAGAGTTGCATCAATGAAGTTTTAAACTCCATTGCCACCAAGCATTTTCAATATAAAGAGAGAACAAAATCAGTTTCCAAGAAAATTGCTCTGAATGTTTCTTGAATCCCCCTTAAGTGGCGAGATATTTTTAAATCAGAGAAATTTCCTTCAGTTAAAGCATCTATTTAAATCTCATTACAGGGCTCTAGAGAGGTCAAAATCCAAATGAAACACTGAAAAACAAATCCTTTTTCCATTAATTCTGAATTCTAAGGTTTGCAAAAGTATGTTTTAAACTTTCTGTTGATTACGGGTGGGGAAGAAAAACTATTTCCCGGCTGCTGTATTTCTAAGCAATGCTTGATCTTTCACATCTGCTTTTTCCGTTATAATCTATTCCTGGATTTAATGAATTTTTCTAAAAATATGCTCACAAACAAATGCAATCTCTGAAAAGATAGTATCTCTGACAAAAGGAAAACTATCAAGAGGAAGCAGATACAAAAGAAATATTCAACTTTCTTAAGATAATTTAAAAAGCAGCATCACAAGAAAATTGTGATACTAGAAAACTGACAAGATCTACTGTCACAAATTAACTAGAATCAGATTTAAAAATTATGCGAGCTTTTACCCCTTCACAGCTTTAAAAATAAAGTTAAGCCATTTTCTTGCACTTACTTTTGAGAATTTTTGTGTGCTACTTTACTGATCTCTCAAAATAAAGTAACTAAAACTTTACAGGCAAGTTACAGCTCAGTGCAAAACCATCAGTTACATGCCTGACACTGCTTAAGCATTCCAATTTCATTTTTTATATCTATATAGTCCTGCCTAAACATATAAACTCTGCTTACCTTCACAGACTAAGAGTTAATGAACACATTATTTGCAGTAGGATGACAAAGTGATGGGGAACCACACTGGCACAAACAGACAGTCTCCCAAGATAGGCTATCAATTTTGATTATGGTTCATTTAATAATAGTTTACTTCATAAGTCACTTCACTTTAGATCTTCAAAAATTCTACTAACATTAATTAATCCCCACAACACTCCTGTGACAATGCTTATTGTCTCAGAGACATTGGTACAGATATTGAAACAGGTCAATGACAGGTATTCAAAGCATGGTAATGGTATTATTGCTGTCAGTAAAATCAGGACCTGCATTAAAGTGATCTTATAAGCAACGCACTTCTTACATCATTAAAAAATATCGGAAGAAACCTTCAAGTAGTTTAAAATTTTCCCACATCTCAGTAGGTAAGATGATAATGTCTGAATCACATTCATTACAATTAAATCATTAATCTGTTTTTTTTAAATTCACAAATATATGCTCGCATTGCATCGCACAGTCAGGAGTTTGTTGCCGCTGAGGTTTAAAATGGTTTACATAAATGACCTAATACTCATTATTCTGACAGACCTGACAGATGTATTTGCAATCACCTTTTCTATCCACATACAACACCATTTCCTCTATGCAAAATGTGTGTTAAATACTACGAACAACCTCTTACCTTCGTGCAAAAGAAAAGTGGGCTGAGGCACTGGGAGAGAAATTCCTAGGGCTATCTTGAGGACTATTTCCTGTTGGAGATGACATACAAAAAAATTATTATTAGATGGTGGGATGAAGAGAAGCCATGAAAAACATTCAGATGTATTAATACACACATTTCCAGTGGGTTAGAAACAAATTTCAGAATTTTTTCTTTCACAGCCTCTCTGCAAATAAATTCTGAAACAGAATCTTATTTTGATTCATGCTTCATTTATACTGAATTTTAGTGACTGGATTTTGTAACTCATAGAGAACTGTTCATTCAGCCTTTTAACTTGAAAATTCTCAACATAATTTGATAATTACTGTTTAAAGAAACCAGTACAGTAGCTTGAAAGAACAGGTTTTTAATGTCACAAAAAAGATTGTTTTTTTTTAAAAATATCATACAAAACAATGAAAGATAGAAAAATCATTATCAAACAAATTTAGCCCATATGCAAAGTCTCTACAGCATTTCCACAGGCTTCCTTACCATTTTTTTCTTACTGCTCATTTTTTTCCATCTCCAAAACAAACAAGCATACAGAACACAGTGAACTGAACTTTTTTACCCTTAACTGCATTTTGTGAACAGGTTTCGACTTTGGGGTTTGTTACTCCTTTCTACTAGAACACCTGACCTCCTGTGGACATGAGTACAGAAAGGCAGTGGCTGCTGAGAGCGGCTTCTGCCACCTCCACCCCTCTGCCTGTACAGTTAGAAGAGAAACTGTATTCCTTTCTTTAGAAGGAATAAAAATGACCTCTAAAATAACACAAAAACCTACAAAATAAACCCCCAAACACAAACAAAAAACCAAAACCCTAAATAAAAAACCCAAGAGACCCCTCCCCAACCCCCACCTCGCAAAATGCCAACTGGATCCAATTTAAAGTAGTACTAGCATACATGCAACAATCAATCTTTCCTTAAACTTTTCTTTAAAATTACTGTAGCAGCAATACATGAAAATAGAAAAAAAAGAATGCATTTGTTATAGCATTTTATTTTTGGACATAAATGAGACTGAAACAAGAGCAATTTATAAAAAAATAGCTCCTACGTACCCAGGTAGAAACAACATGAAATTTCTGAGGGGAAAATTACTACCTATGTGTGAAAAGGCCAGCACAAAAAACTGAGTCCTTAAAGGGCTTCAAGTGGCCTTGACTGCTATTCAAACATTTGAATTAACACTGCATTTATCACAGTGGTGCCCATAACAGACCGCATTAATTCTATGTGGGAAAGCATAATCATTGAGTGATTAGGTAGCAAACACAGCAATCAACGCACATGCCCACACTACCCCCATCCCTGTTTTATCTAGAAGGAGATGAAAGATGCTTTTTGAGCTGGGCTGAGCAGCTTTTGCAGCTGCTGATTCCACAGCCTCAAGAGACATGGATTCCACTCTAACTGGCCAATAGCTCCAAGATTTTTTTTACCCATTAATCTATCATAGCAGAATTATGTTCTTCCGACATTCTCTGCATCGCCTCAAGACTCCAACTTCTTCATTACCCTTCAGACACTTCTGAGGGCCTCAATAATTTTAAGGCGGCAAGGATTTTCATTCCCTGAATGGGCTGGAGCAGAGAGAATCTGAAGCCACAGATTCCAATCTTTACTTGGGGACTAAAAAAATTTATTCTTATCCTGCATTAACTGTAAAGACCAAATTACTGAGAGCAACAGTTCATTCAATTTACCAGCTAACTGGATTTCTTTTTCTGCTACCAGAAATTATTTAACAAAGATAAACTAAAAAAAAAAAATTGTAACACTGTGCAGACTAAACATGGTCACAAACTTTAACTGCTGCACTAGAAAAAAAATCAGGTGTAATCTGGAGCGTGTTGTGGCTCAGATAAGTAAAAAAAAAAAAACAAAGAAGCTACCTTGAACTCAGGCAGAAGAGCACAAAATTAGCCTTAGCACAGTGAGACAAACAGCTTTTGACAGGAAACAGTTTTACAAATCAGAATATGGGGCTTTGTAAACCAATTCCTTTCTTTTCACTAGCTGAAGTTATATATGGATATAAACATGTCTTTAACACACATCAAGGACATACCTTAATGTCCATGAGTTAAAATATACACAAAAACTTCATAAAGAAGAAAAAAATGTGATCAAATAATGCAGCAATTTTATAGCTACCAGTGTCGATTTGGATTTGTGGAGTCACAATGCTGCAAACTACATTGCTAGAATCAACACAGATCACTTCCTCACAGACAAAACCTTAAGAAGTCAAAGTCTTGCTCAGGAAGAGCATCAGATCCTGTTATTAGGAAATCAACATGCAAGCATTGCTTTCAATAGTAAATCAGCTTTTAAAATAATAAGACCGGTAATGCCATACATGCAATACCTGCATACTAAATCCTGAAGGTTTATCTAGAAATTGCAAGAACTCAGAAAAACCTGGAAACAAAGAATGACAATACAAACCCTTAATGACTGGAGAAACAGCCAGTGCTATTACAGCTATAACGTGTAGTATTCCGGAGGAGCAAGACAGGTTGTAAGCAGAGTCCTACACGTGACCTCCAACCATCAAGGCATTCACTCACCCATGTGCAAGTCAATACCTGGGAGACTTGAAAATAAAACCCAGTCCCAGTTACCTCTCTGTCCATATGCACAGCGCTTGCTGATGAGTCAAAGCCTACTGCTCTTTGAAATCTGCTTGTATTGTATGTTTCAGTCCTATAATATCTCTGTGTGACTGAGATTACTGCCCAAGTGTCTGATTTAGTAAAGTAAACTGAACTGGTGGTCAGACATTAGATAATTAACTCCAACATCCTCTAGGAGACACAATGAATAGGCAATTAATGTAACAAAACAACACTCTGCTTCATAACAACACACATGCAAGCACCTATTGTTAAGAAAACCCTATCAAGACAATTAAACTGTGATTGTTTTGCAAATAGCTTCAAGAAACCCTATGTCTTTGCCAATGAGGGAAGATCTTTCCAATATTTTTTAAAATGCGTATTACAGTCACTGCATATTATTAATGTACTTTAATAGCTGTCTACCTACAAAACAAAGAGTTTCAGATGTGATGACTATCTCTTAGTATGGATGGAATACCAAATTAATAATAATTGTTATCCCAAATTCTTGATGGATGAAAGACAAACCCAGTTCAAATTCTTTTAAAATGTACCACAGTACATCAGTGTCCCATTAATAGAACAATGCATTGTACATTCCTCTGTGTCAGTTTACATGGTGATGAGTCCTGACTGTGAACTGAGTAATACACAAGACATCATTCACCTGCAGTTAAAGATCTGACTTTCTTACCATAACAAACAGCACCAGCTAGCAGAACATACAGCTGGGCAGCATAACCTGTCTGAATACTTCCGCAGGAGCCTTCCAAATAATGAAGAGCTCAGGCTATTATTTTCATGTGAGGAGCTCAGGCTATTTAAAAATTTGGATTAACTATACCTGAAACCAGCAAAAAACTTGCCTCAGCTATGACAAGGAAGGTCTGTATGATCCTTGAATCCATCTGCAAGAAAGCTCTACATGTTCCAACCACTATTTAATACTGAGAGAGCTATTTTTACAGGATTTAATTTCTATCTGCATGCAACTTACCACTTAAGAGTTTCTTCTCCTGTCCTTAAACTAGTAGAAGATGATTTGAAATTTCCATAACCATTTACTGCACTCAAAAAGAAAGGCTAAATAAAAAGTTTTGTTTTAGCAAATCTGTTTGTGTAATTCTACATACGACAGTAGTCAGGGTAATTGATATACTGCATTATTTTCCTTCAGTTTTCTCTAAAAATCTGACATAAAGAACCCTGCTTTATATCCCAGTTCTTAGCATTTCCATACTTCACCACAAAAATACACTATGGGGCCTCATCTATTTACAAGCATAGTCTTTCTTTCCCTTAAAATATATGGTGCAAACAGCTTTGTTGATTACTATGCTTCAATGTTGCTAACTAAAGTACACCTCAAACAGAATTATCTGAGGCAAGCAGTGAGCCCTGACATAGTGAGACCAGACTATGAACAGCCAGCACTCTACCAATGTCCACCTAAAAACCTGGAAAATCTTAGAAATAGGATTACAAGTGGAGGTAAAACCTTCTGGAACTTTAATTTTGCTTTAGGGAATTGCATTATGAAATCACATCGTGAAAGACTGACGTTTCGAGGCATTTGGGATACATGTGTGCTGAGGAAAGGGGCAGGTCAAACCTTACCCTGACAAGGCAGTGCCCTGCCTTTTAACACCCCTCTGCCCCCTAGAGACTGTATCCTAGCCCAACAGAGATGCTCACTGGCACAGTGGGCAATGCCCCTCTGAAGCCCCTAACCCAGCTCCTGAGTAGTCAAATGACTGGAAATCCCATCTGGGGAAAGGGCCCAGGAAAGCCAGGGGTATTTAAGGCCGAACGTGAGGCCATTGCATTGTCTAGACCCCACCCCCTTGGGGAAGTTCTGCCTGAACACTGCTGGAACTCAGGGTTGGTTACTGCATATGGGCTTTTCTGTATCTTTTCTGTCTTTCCCTCCTTCTCCTTCTTCTAATTACCTCTTCTTAGAACTTCTGAGTAACTTAAAAACAATCCTGCTTAGTGTTTGCTAAGTTCAATGGGCCAAGTCAACACTTTAAGAACTGTTCTATGCTGACTGAATGTTGCACTAAACCTTTTGCCCAAGTTCTTTGATATTGTGAAGTTTTTTGTTGTTTTGACCTTCTGAGAATATCTTGTCAGTACTTGTCTCGTGCATGCAACTTGGGGTACATGAACAACCGTAAGTCATTCAAAAACTTCACTGAGCAAGTTGTTTGGGGCCTTATACCTATTTATCCAATCTCCTAGAGAAAGTCAGATTTGTCCCTGCAATACTTGCGTGGACAATTCTTCAAGACCCCTCATGTTCCAGTATATATGACAGCATGCGTTTCTCTTCCTACTCTATGAAGTGGGCGGGGGGAAGGCAACTTTGACTGGTTTAGATGAGAACACCATCTTCCAGTCTTCTGTTACTAAGCAAAGCAAGCAATATCTTTCAGTCTTATACAGAAATCCCCCACATTCTATCCCATCAGCCCTTCTCCCCACATGATCTCACCTGAATAAGTATGACAATAAATGTATGCAGTATTCCATATGAATTCTAACCAGGACACTGTACAGTGGCATGAAATCTTTCCAAATTAAAATGAAAATTACTTCCTTTATGCATCTTATGAGATTTCATTTTCAAACCTGCACCAGACTGATCCTTGAAAACATCATCTAATCCCGAAAATGCAGCCAGATCCTAAACTAAACTCAGAATAGGTGAATTCACAGTTTATCATTGACATTTCTGTTACAGGTCCTCCAGTACAAAATGTTGCATATTGCAATTTCATACTTTTTTATTCCAGTCATTCACTCACTTCAACATAGTTCTCCAATGCTATTTCATACTGGATGTCTTCCATATTTGTATAAGCTACAGTATTTTATGCCAGTGCCATTTATAAAAAGAATAAAATGTCTGGCCACAAAAACAAAACCTGGTGACTCAACTGATAACCTCCACTCCCACTTTATAATATTCCTCATTCTAGCACAAGCTTCTTTATATGCTTAAACAATTTCCTACTCATCTTACAATTCTTGTCCTAGTCATCTCAGTGGTACCACATGGAATATTCTTAAAATACAGACAAATAAAATTTACAGCATTGCTCCTAACAGCTAAATCTTGCTCCTTCAGCACATAAAATTAAGAAGTACCACATTTGACTATTAATCATTAGGGATTAGTATCACCCACATGAAGAAGTGTAGCCATGATATTATGAAAAATCCTTTGCTGGGATTTTTCCCCTCCTGAGAAGCTGAGGAGCCTCAGGAGAGAAAGGTAAACAATTACTATCTGCTGCTGTGGAATGCAACAGGTGCATTTGTTATTGGTCCATGAGGATTGTTTTCCATTGATGACCAATCACAGCCACCTGTGCCAAGGCTGTGAGCAGTCACAGGATTTTGTTATTCTATTCTGTTCTGTTCTTGTGGTAGCCTTCTGATCTCTCTGTTCTTTAGTATAGTCTTAATGTAGCATTTTAATATAATATTTAACATAATAAATCAGCCTTCTGAAATGGAGTCAAGCCTCGTGTCTCAACACACGGAGAGTCATCAACAATGAAGCTCCTGTGACTTCTGAGGTGGGGACACCCGAACGCCCTGACTTGCTGAGATGCTAATTGTTCACTTTGCAGGCTGGGTGGTGCAGATGACCTGTCTACACAGCATCAGGCAGTCAGCTAGAAAAGCCCATTAATGACCTGGGCACCGGGTACCATCCAAGCTAATGCTGCAACTTTTAGTTTCCCACAATTCTCAATGTATTTAACAGCTCACAGAAAACCTAGAAGTACTTTTCAGCAGGTTTAACATCTTTCAGCCCAAATACTAAAGGCAAAGGCTGTCCAGACCACTAAACTAAGACAGCTGCTAATGAGCCTAAAGATATTACCTAGCACATTTTCTATTTTTGCAAGGAATAGAAACAGTTTATGGAGTGAAAACTGATACTGTGTGATCTTTACATGTATGCATAAGGCATGGCAAGAGGCTTCAGCTGCAAACTCAAGTCTGACTTTCCAGACAGAAATTATCTCTGCAAGCAGCTACAGGTCCTGCATAGAGGAAAAGGGATTTGCATATATTGCATTAGCAATTAACATACATAACAGAGACATATAGTATCTGCTGCAGACATTATCTTTTTTGTATCCCATTTATTATCCTCAGTCTCAGACCTTACACCTCCCTGTGTGCTCCCAATCCTTGGACTACTTACTGTTCTAATAACATTTTAGTGTAGCCCAGAAGCTTTTATGGTCACTGTTGCTTACAAACAAATTTGCCCCTTCCCTGACAGGTGCCACTCATGCAATACTCGCACTCTGCATAATCTACTCATGTCATAAGTGTGGAGCTGTCTCACTGCCTCTCCCTCCCATCTCACATGAATCTGAGTGTAACTGGGACGGTAAGGCTAACAGTTAAAAAACTCCATGTGAGTATTCAGTGCTTGTCCAAATCAGCTTGAATTTGTAAAGATTAATAACCAACTCCCTTGTGGGAAAAATTTTCTATTATCTCCGGAGTAAGCAATGAAAACTGTGGGGGGAGAGTGGGGGGATAATTTGCCTGAGATCTCTATATTAGACTTTTAATATGGGGCAATTATATTACCTTAAACTTGGGCTACTAGTCCCCCTCAAAGAACATCTATCTAAACTACAGAACAGCTGATACCTCCAGTTTAGTCTGCATCTGGATGAAAAACAGGACTACAAGGAAGAACATAGATATAAGTCTTTATCCCTTTGCTGTGCTTTAACCCAAGCTGAAAACTAAGATGGTACAAACATTAACAACCCAGTCCACTTAAATAAGAGCAGTGAATTGAACTCTTTTCAGTAAGGGCAACAGCACGCTGTCCCCAGAGATGGATGGAGCACCTGAGAACAGGGAGCACAGGAGTGGGATCCCATAGAAGAAAAAGCCTAACATGCAGTGTTAGGCTAAAGCTTTCTACGATAGCTAAAGATTTCTAGGACAGGTGATACTAAAGGAATCCTCAATGCCGAAGGTCCTGGCTTTCTCATCAGTTAGACTGAGTCCCTTAAAAGGCAGATGCAAGAATCAGTATATTCTTTTGACAACTCACTGACAAGAAATTGTGCAATGGTCTCACAAAGTTAAATCAGGTGTTAGCATCATGCAATCTGATCCTCAGCCTGCACTCACCTGGGCAGATTGCATGAATGAAACAGAACTCTAACAATACACAAGAAAAACTTCTCTAGTACACGTGCTCTTTAATGTCCTCCAAATTCTGCATAATTTCACTAAACATATTTGTCAAAAATGCATGTAATTACCACACTTCAGCCAAGAACAGTCTGATGAATAAACCTGTTTTCAGTAAATGCAAGCACTGATACTCTTCTGCACATTCAGCTTGCTACATGCTCCTCAAGGACTGGAAACTTTTTTGTTTGCCTCTCCCTCTTCTACTGTTTCCTCTTCCAACAGCAAACGTTAGTAATAAATGTATGAAGGTTTAAGAGGATCATCTTCAGTCTCTCTGCAACTTAAGCTTGAGGTACATGCTCCAGGCAGATGATATGGCTGTAAAGTAGCAGGCTGTAAAGTAAAAACTTGCAATTTAAAGAACTTTCCTAAGAGAATCTCAGATTCAAAAAAGACCCTAAAATCATCTATAGCTGCCCAGGAGATATACCATATTCTCTCAGTGGAGTCAAGGAGGCCTCTCTGACTTGGAGTAATTCCTCTCAGCCAAGAGAAATCAATTCAAAAGATGAAGCAACTTGCTGAAAGCCTGAGTCCACTGCCAGACAGGAACTTTCCACCATATATCAAACAAACCACCTATATCTAAATCCCAGGTAACATGTGCTGGTCAGTCCATACTTCAGAGTTCATTAGGCATGGTTTCCTGGTCCAAGGTTTCCATTTCCAAACAGATGGTACAGTCATTTACAGCAGCAGACATGCTAGAGCAAGCATTGTTACTGCTTTCCTCAAATCAGCACAGCACAATCAAGGACACTTTTTATGGTGACCACAATCTCCTCTTCCAAATGAAGAGGAAATTTCTGTATTTGGGAGACTCAAAATGGCGCTCCAAACATTCCAAAATTTTATTTTTCAGTTTCAAAACAGCCTGCATCATGTTTTACTTTGTTTTAATGCTCTACTGCCTTGAACTCTTTACAAATTTTCATGTTGCCTGGATTCCTACTTGTGGCAGCTGCTTCTGAGAGCAAAAATCACCACCATATTTTCCCTAACAATGTTGCTTCCATGAGAAAACTGGAGATATCTTAATATACTTTAAAAATTCATGTGAAGTTCTGCACCTTCTTGTTTAGCATCTCCCTGCAAGCAGTTCTCCAGAGTATTCAGAGTCACTGATTACACAACGATTAGTGTGGTGTTTTCATTCTGGCCTGTAGTGACAGCCAATGCACCCTCAAAAGTAAAAAGACAATACATCTTTGTGGAAATGTGAGTGATATGCTAAATATGTTACTTTTAAAAATTAAGGCAATTCTTATAAATAAAATATTTATGGACATTCATTCAAGCCTGAAGTGTTTCAAATGTTTTAGAAGAGAAACAAAATTATCATCAATTTATTGCCATGCAAAGTGAAGTACAGCAACTACTACCAAAGTGGCTGACACTATAAATCCTCGGGAACAGAAGTTCCAGGAACAGAATGTCATACAGACTCCACTACCTTCATTTTGTGGTGCAAGGTACAGGAAGAGCAATGGTAGGAAGGGGAGAGAAAATCTACCAGAATGCAAGGTGGAGAAATAAAAAATATCTACATGATATTTTTGGACTGCTCCTGATCATAACATAGGATTTATGGATCTAAATGTAAAACAGAAATTCAGATGGGATGAAATCCAACTTTTTGCTATTACAGTGAAAAGAACAGTAGAGTATGTTTTCCTTCAGTTACAGAGACACCGTAAAAATTTCACAATAGCTGTAGTAGGATAGTTATAAAATCACCTGTATGAGCTGAGAGTGGTGAATGAGGCCGAGGCAGAGCGGGAGACTGGCTACTGCCCATCAAACTCTTCCTGTTACTTGTTCTACAGCTGTGGGCAGAAAGAGAGGAAAGAAGATGTTAGCATCAGAAATACAGCACGTACCACATATGGGTGTTTTGAGATTCTGTTACTGAGTTCCTTTACTTCCCAGCTTCCTATTAAAAATTAGAGCTATTGTTGTTTTTGTAGGCATGACCAGGAAGTCTATGATCATAATGGATAATGGCAAAACCAGAAGTTTTCAAAGAAAATACACCATGGATACTTTTCAGGCTTGCATGTTTGCTGTTCTGTGCAATGACCAGCATTTCCCTGTAGAGTCATTTACAAAATATTCTTCTCTGACTACAACTTATTTCTCTCCCATACATTTTTTATAAAATATTAAAATAAATATGTGAAACACAGTCTGAGGTTTACAATCACCATTTAATGACTAAAACTATTCCTGTTGCATGAACTGTAGCTTGAGATCACACGCCAGAGAGAGCAAGACTTAACAATCTGAGAATGAAGTAATAATTATAAATCTAGTTATTGAGATAAATTCCACATCTGTGCCTTTTGTCAATGGAACAGATGATAACTAAGAAGATGAATACATTTTTGTTACTCATACATTTTTCATCTGCAAAGCCACTAATTTCCCATACCACAAGATCATTAAAGAAGATAAAAAGTAAATTAAGACATTGATTAAACTTGGGAAAGGAGGTATTTTTCTTAAATATATAATACAGTTTTTATATATTAGCTGGCAGAAGTAGTCTTCTTCTTCCCTCATTCTACTATAAAGGATATTCTCATAAACATAAATCCCCAACACTCCAAACATTCATGCAGAAGGAAAATATTATCCTGAACTAAGAGACCTTAGATGTGTATAAACTGGAGTGCCTATGATAATGTTTACAGCACTGCAGAATTTTTCTGTAAAGGTTTAGAAAAGCTCCAAACTACTAAATGGAGAAAGTTTATGCACAAAAGCATTAATTATCAAAGCAGACTGCAAGAGAAGCAGATTCAGATCTTATTTGTAGACATCTTAAAAAATGAATTTGGTTAAAATTATGATGATCTCTCATTATGTAACAGCCAGAAAGCAAGACTAATTAGTCTTGATATAGTTAAATTGAATAAAGTGCAAAAGAATGGATGGAGTTTATTAGCATAAAGAAAAACAGATGCAGAAGTACTCTGAAGTAATACAGAAGACAAGGAAAATAAAGGAAAAAAAAGTAGATTACAAGTTCAGTATAGATGGTATCTGCAATACGCAAAAGAAGTCAAATACTAAGACCACTCTCCCCTTCAAAAAAGCTTTGTGAAGCAGCAAAAGTGCCACTTCCAAATCTCTAATAGGTTAATGCAAAGCCCATTTGCACACTGCACAAAGTTTTGCCATATTACTTAATTATTACAGTGATTTAACCTTCAAGTGCATCATTACTGTACACCTTTTTAAGAAAAGAATGTATAAAATTATTGCAAGTTTCACATGTGGAGTACTGGGAAAGTCAAAACTTATTTAAAACATACACTGCCATTTTTAAGCCAAACAAAAAGGAAGAACTTCTAAAATGTGAAATTATAAACACAAGTTTTTAGCAATCTATCTATATTAATTTCTACTTTTTAAATCACAAAATCTGAGCAAATATTCTGTATTCCATTAGACAAAGTCTTAATTGTTTCCTTCCTTCTCTAAATTTTGTCCAGGTAAAGAGTCACTGAATTCCTCTCTTATCAAAGAATGGTTCAAAATTCTCCTTCTGGTTTCATGCTATGTCACCATATTTTTGCTAACTTTCCTCCCGTTATCTGTTACTCTTGTTTTAAAAGCTTGAATAACTGTTTCATTGCAATTCTCCAATCTAAAACTGAACCCAGGAAAACTTTTGGTATTTATTAGACATTCATTAAAAGACACAGAGATTGCATCTATCTATGATGATGTGATGGTATCACTACCAACATCTGTGATTCAGGCTGGGGCTCAGAGCACACATGATGTGACCTAAAAGCACGTTTTTCATGGCTGAATTCTGGAATTTAAAGGACCACCACGAATTCTGGCAAAAGAAAGTAATACATTTAAAGCACAAAAATTTCAGATACCGTTCACAGACTTTGCTTCATGGAAGATTCCTTGCACGTACTTGTCACTTGCCCTTACTTGCAGAAATTGAGACTTTTATCACTTTTGCCAGAATTTATGTAAATAAACAAATGCCTTGTATTCACTTTTACATTAATATCCCAACTTCACTACTTTACTATTTCTCAGTTGAATGTGCAATGTCTTTCACAAATCATTATCAAAAACACCTAATTAAACTTATCTTCAGTGTTTGGTTTTGGTTGTGTTTTGTTGTTGTTTTTGGGTTTTTTTGGTTTTTTTTTTTTGGAGGCTGTGTATTTTTAACACTCTAGAGAGTATGATGTCATTACCTTAAATATCAAGATCATACACTATGTGAAATCTTTTCAGTCTGCTACCATTTCAAAAACATGATTGCTACTTGCTCAGATGTGGCTACAGAGATAATCTATCTCCTATCACACTCAAATGAAATGTTCTATTGAGAAATAAAAAAATAAAAGATATTAAGTTCTCCTCTATTTGCTTTACCAGTAAGGTAAGATGCAACTCACTGCATGGAAGGACAAATCCATCCTAGATCTTTCACTGTAAGCTTTGTTTTTCAGCTGTGCTTCACAAAGATTTTGAAACAATGTAATCCATCCTGTATAATCTGTGAAACATAATTCCTTCCCCAAAATAATGCTATTATAAAAGAGGCATTTTGTGGATGAAAAAAAAAAATAAACTTCAAGAAACTTTGAAAGATGATCTAAGCTGCCAGAACTCCACAAATGGGAAGCAGGGGGCACAAAGGAAGCATCAAAGCATTACTTACTGAACTGTATTTAGCCTTGAAACAGCAATCCTCCTTATACAAAAGTATCTCAGAAGTAAAACCATTTTAAGACAAAATAGTTTTTTCTAGATCTCTGAACTCATCAAGTAACTTTTCCCTTCTATTGTTTTCATAAAACTATTCTTCTCCCATTTAAATCTGACAAGATAAACCAACTGATAAGAGGCAGCCCTGAAATAAAGCTTCTTTGTCTGCAGTAAAGTTATAGCCATGCAGGAATACTCTACAGGGATTGTAACTTAGGGAAATATAAATCTTGGTAAACCACAGAGCACTAACCCCCAAAATGCATTTCTCTAAGCCTCGAATTTCATGCTGTGATCAGGTTGCATGCCAAGAAGAGACTAGCAAGCTACGCAGCAGGTAAGATGCAAAGCTTAGAACACTTTTTTAAAAAAAAATAAAACCTTTTTACAAGACAAAGAAAAAGGAGAGAGCACAGAAAAAAAAAGAATCCGCCACATTTAACCGTAACTAATCTTTGTGGTGTGCAGAAAACTTGAACAGAACAGAAAGTTCATATTTGTTGCCCTTTGTCTTCTTCTCTGCCCCACAAATATCTTTCTTGGACTTTATTCCTCCTAGGTGATGACCTATCTGGAAGTCATTGACCTTACACTGTATCAGCAGGGCACTGACAAATGGCACTACTCCTTATCTTAGAATCTAATTCATAATTTCCTATTTGTTTCCCAAATCCGCCCTCCCCCAGACAGGTTCTGTCATACCTCCTGCTCTCTGTCACTGACACTCCTGCCCACTCACTTGTCTCCTCCCTATCCTGACTTCTCACCATGTCTCACTGTGGGGGAAATCCCTCACCTCAGCTCCAGTATCATTCCAATGCACTAACTCCAAGTCACTTCTCCAGCTGCTACTGACAATCAACGTTTCTGATAAGAAGCACTCACGATAAAACAAATAGAAGACACTACATAGAAAGTGCTTTTGTTGAACTTCTATTGTAACCCAGGGTGAGCAGCAGCTGCTGAAAGATGCAATCCAGTTGCATCAGGCTTGATTACTTTGCTCCTTAAATAGTCACAATTCTTCCTGTATCAGACAAAAGCTATTTGAGTAGAAATGAGAGGAACAGCTAGACTGAAATCAGAAAAGCACAAGACTTGAGTAAGAGTATAGTAGTTAAAAGAGAGCTACATTCCACAATTTCCTGGAAACATTAAACAGAATAAAAAACTGAAGCACAAATGCTGTGCTTCTAGGACAGACAATACTTCATCCACAGCTGAAACACAGGTTTCCTGGTACAGTAATCAAGAAATGGCAATAGCTGTGAAAGATATGCACTGAAATGGAAATTTTTTCCTCTGAATGAGGGCTAAAAGACGAACAAATTACTGGCAGTGAAGGTTAATCACTTTTATTTATTCAAAAGAAGTAGGGAAAGCAGGCTATTTTGTCAGAGCCAGGCTTGCCAGGCTCTTCATTGGAAATATGGCATCAGCCTTTATAATTTATAATTACTTCATTTCACCATCCTCAATTATTAATATCTACACTTATAATGAAGATGTATTTGGAGTCTAAGCTATTTTGACAGTTCACCACCTCTCACAGGCTATGCTGAGCACAGCACTACTCCACACCATCTTAATTCTGGTATTAGTGTAATATATTGCAGTTTAGCTGGAGGCAAAGATTAGAAGCGGATTTCTCCCATTCTAAGAAGAGGCTGCAACCAAATGGTTTTAGTTGCCAATACAAGCACTAGAAAATAAAGTTACTGCCATACCCAGAATGCAAAGCCTAAACATGCACACATGAGGCACTAATAATGCCTTCCTATAAAGGTTTCAGGGATAGAAAAAGGGGTTACAATTCCTCTGGTGTTAAAACTGCAAGGTCAAAAACTACCCCAGGAGGAACATGCTGTCCCTAGCAAGACTTGAGATGTTGTGACTTTGGTTATACAAGAGAAGTTAAATTTAAGTTCTATTTCAGTTACATTTAACTTGTTATGAAGGCAGCTAAGGTATGACTTCATAGTTATTATCTTCAGCAACACCAACACTGAAGAGTCATTGAACAGCGCACACTGAACTTACAAAAACTCAGAACATTTGAAGTGAAGAATTTAGTTTAGTTTGTCCTGGCTATTTTGACTGGTAGGTTTGGTTTACTCTGTTTTTGAAGAAGAAGCCTTCTGCACTAAAAAGCAGTTTTATGTTCTCCAGAACCCAGACAAGTTCTGCGGGCTATTAACTGGAATAAATGCAAAAACCAGCTGCCCTGAAGAGATGACACACTTCGATACTGCAAGCAGCTTCCTTGTCAAAAGTAACCTTGAAGCTTGTATTTGATGAAACATCTCCAGACCTAGGAAGTCAAAGTAACACACAGCCCACACTTACCGTCACACCTAGATCACTTTATGCAAGGAAATAAATTGGGTGAGAAGGTTCCTCACTGAATACTGCAGAATTAGAGTTACACTGGGACAATCCACAGACACTATCCAGAGGTAATTGTTGCTACCCTGTTCTAACTTACAGCTAGGAAAGACTAAAGAGTAAGGAAGCAAAGGTTTCCACTTTTGAGACATACTTCCTATTCTTTGACTTAAAATTTCAAGGTGATACAATTACTGAGAGAAGCGTGCAAACCATCTGAATGCAATAAAATATAGCATCAGTAACACAGAGAAATTTCATTTTATTGTTTTAAAGGCTGCCAGTATTTCACATTCATACCAATTTATTATCTAGCAGCATTTTCTGATATATTTTGCCTATACTGTATGTCTGCATATACACTCTCCAAATCTGGTATGTGTATAAAGATGTGTATATATGCATAAACAGACACGCATTCATATTTATATGCATAAAATGTATGCATATATTTAGATAAATATATTTACATCTCTAACATTCTACCTTTACAACACTGCACATACAGTCAAACGTTCTACTTACTATATATACTCTCTCTGTGAGGAATTATTCTACATCAGTCTGTAATGCGCTGCAAAAAATAGGCTACTGGGATTTAAATTTCAAGTGTCGTGATGTAGGGAGGGATTCAGATTTTCCTCTTTTGTATGTGAGATTTAGTCAACTTAAGTAAGGTGAGCTTTAGTCTGAAGAAATGAGAGTGCTGTCAAAACATAATGAAAACGGCACACCAAGATGCAGCTGCTTGCAGCCCTGGTTTGGCGGTCTGTCTTGAACCTTTGCAAGACTACAGTGAGTGCTTTGGCTATTGGCCAGATAAACATGGGCAGTAAGCTACAGGTCCTCTCTAAATACTGAGAAATGTGCATGTAACACCCTTCTCCCTATCATTAATACCAATTACCAGCATGCCACCATGCCATCAGAACTTCACCTTTCCTCAATCACACAAAAGAAGAGACTTTTTCTTCATATTTCTAAAAAGGAAAAATCTACAGCAAAAATAAAACATAAAATGCAATCCACTAGATGTATGATCACCCTTTCCACAGACTGCCTGAAGGATTCAAATGCATGTAAGACAGCATCACTGCAAAAACAGACATCAGGAGAAATCACAGAATTGCAACAGTATCTGCCGAATCTCTAATAACCAGACCTGAAGGAGAGTGACACAAAGACTACTTACACTGAGAAGGGCTTCTCAATCTCCTTTGAACCACAGTCTTACAATACAAATAACAAGGTCATTATGCCTTCTCAACTGAACTTGCTAGTTGGACGTATTCAGTGTCTTCAGCTTCACTGACTGCTCTCACTTTTACTCTAGTCAATTTCAATCCATAATTTTATTTCTTCTCGTACAGGAGAATAATCAGTAGTTACCAGAAATTCAAATTTCTTCTACAGATTTAAAATGGCATACTTCTGTCTGTCCTGAACCTTCCTAAATCTACTGATTCACATTTAACTCACATCATTAAATATTCACCTCTATAGTAACAAGAAGAGTATTAAGCTAACTACTAACTCCATAGTTGTACAATATTCATAAAATAGTTGCACAGTGTTAAAGTCTGTACTACAACCAAAGTGAGTATCCAGAGGAGTGCATACAAAATGAATGCTCAAGATCACAAACCACCGGGCCACTGAGCAATTCTGCTTTATTATACCCAAAATTAAGTTTTTGCATCTTCACATCATACAACGTGTTGAGAACATGATGATGGGATCATTTAAATCCCACTGTTTCTTGAATTTATAGTTTATTTTGTACTCTGAGAATGGAAATAAACCAAGTTACTAAGTGTCTCCTATCATACTGAGAAATTTAACTAGACTCCTTGATACAAAAATGTTATTCATTCAAAATAAAAGGGTAATTAGGAAGCTATTACCAAAGGCAGAGGAAAAACATGTACAGCTGGCCTAAATTACTGATAAGTGTGTTTATCTGCATACTACATAATTCAGAATATGTAAAAAACCCCCATAAACAAAAAAAAAAAATAAAACTACCAAAAGCAAAACTACACCCAAATCAAACTAACTAACTAACTAACTCAAAAAAGCCAAAATTAGTAGCCACTGCAAAGGGTTTATAATATGTAACAAGCCTTATCTTAAAAAAAAAAAAAAAAAAAAAAAGAAGTCATACATTGCCTATTAATATCGCAGCATCACTAGTTTGGAGGCCATAACCAAATGAAGTAGTGCCTTGACTTGCATAGTAGATAACTGTGCAGAAACTGTTTGCATTAGACAGGAAATACCTATTTACCAGAGGGCATGCCTACCTAGGCTGCAGACAGAAGGTACAAGAAAGAGGTCTCCTTGGCTTTCGGGCCATCCCCTGCGCTTTACATTAAGCCTCATCACTCCATGCTCTGACTACAATTTCCTGGTGCATCTCCTGTGCTGAAAGAATGTAGCCAGACATTTCCTACCAAGTTGCAGAGGCCAGGCTGGGGGCAGGATATTTCTCACTCAACCTGGTTGTTAACAGCTTGGGAGAAACTGGGGGAGCAGATGGAGGTGAGTCAGGATCTTGGATGCCATTTCCCCCAGAGCCGCTACTTCACCTCCGGCTGGTGTGCTGTCTGCAAGGCTGTGGTACAGACCCTGCCACAGGTGATGCTTCCACTGGCTCTGTCCCTAGTTCAGGAGCTAGGCTGGAGCCGTGTAGTTGCTGCTCACAACACAAGCAGTCAGACTCAGTCAAGGGACCCCTCAGCTGAGGGAACACCTCCTCACCCTTCAACCCCCTCAAAGGGGAACAGTAGCCTTTTCCACATTTACACTGAACAAAGCAGTCAATATACTGACAACTTTTAGCCAGCCAGCCCCTTCAAAAAATAACCCCAAACAAAACTAATACACAAACGGGTCCTGTTCCAGCCATACTTCCTTTGAACAACACCCATCCAGACTCCAGGACTAACCACAGCCAATTCCCCAGGACATTTCAGTACTGCCAGGGAGCCAAGCACATATCCTGAGTTTTTTTGTAACTCCGGTTGAAACTGAGGCCGCCAGAGTTCAGAATTTACATAAAACATGGGAGTGTCTCCAGATTACAGACCAAAGACCTGTTTGTCCAGTTACCTACCACAGTGAAACCCTGTTCACCTTCTCTCCATCTCTCTCATTCTGTTTTCACCTTAGAACTACCTCCTCTTGGGCTTCTTTCCTTCTTACTTGCTCAGAACAGCACTGTTCCTAACTTACCATGTATCAGGCCAGGATGATAAGCCATATCAACCTCTTCATAGCAGTGAGCACACTCCTGAAATAGCATGGAGAGAACTTTAAGGAGTGCTTCTCTTGGCTCAAAGTGTCTGTATGGCATCAATACTCAAAAAATCCCAGTGGGTTACAGTCTGTCATGTTTTGAAATAAGGTAGTTACATGCAGCCGGCCTAAAAAAGCCTACTTCCTCGGTAGATGTCTAAGACACACTGCAAAAAATTACTAATCCATTTTCAGTTGGGGGAAGAAAAGAAGAAACTACTTCGTTTGCCCTGCTTCTTGCTACGAAGACGTGCTTCATCTTCCTTGCAGTCTCCTCTATTTGTTGGCACCCATTAAAAAATTTATGTTGCCAAGGTGACTTTCACACAAAAAGAATCAGAAGCTCATTAAAATAGAAGCCTACATAGCACTCTTTATCACGTAAAACACTGTCTGCGTTGCACTGTACTCTAGAGACTTGCCCAGGAGAAAAGACACCAAGAGACAAAGTCCTAGAAATACTTTTTCCTACATTATTTTATAGTATTTTTAAGATAGTTTTACAATTTTCCCCCCTTTGTTTTCCACACCCCTCCCCCAACTTTTTTTCTCCTAATAGTCTTCAAGCAGTAGAAATAAAGTAATCACATCCTAAAATTCAAGGGTAGGAGATTGGGAGCTGCTTGAAGGAGGCAGATTTTACACGGTTTTACACTCTAATTCGGTAGGTCTCTTCTGGTTTAACCTCTAATTATAATTAAACTTGACTCCTTTCTCCTATAATTAAGTAGAAACTATTCATTTTTACTCAAAAGAAACAGTAAGTCCAGACAGGACAGGACTGCTTCTTTTCTTCTTTAACAAATCTAGTAGCTCCCATTCTCTGAAAACTCTGAGGCTGTACACAATGGATTAAATTTGTTGTCTTCAAACCTTTAGCAATACTACCAAAGACTTAAGAAATGAACAGGTAAGCCAATGTCAGAGCAATGCACCTGACAGAAGGAAAACTATACAGCAGATGAAACACAGTAGCAGAGTATTATCATGGGTGTGATAATAGAATTCTTCTATTATCACACCCAGCAGGACAAGAGTCAGAATTCTTTTATTCCTACTTGTGCAGGCTTCCCATTTGGGCAAGGAGAAAAACAAAGGAGGGAAAAGCATTTAAGGAGGATAGTCTCTAGGCCACACATGCTCCTACTAAGAACGTAAAGTTACCTTTTAACCTCGTGAGAACTGGAAGTGGGGATACAAATCTACAGATTGGAAAGCAGTACAGTGATGAAGCACAGCTGCCTACTGAGCATATGACATGTAAGGGAAATGAGCTTCATTCTTTCAGAAGCACTGTCACACTAACTGCTGTGGTTTATCTTCTTTCTTCATCCAAATATGAGAGTTGCCAAAAATTCATAATAAATGCCTAATGTTCAACAACACAATGAAAATTTGCATCCTTTCTTTAAGGGAATCAATGCAAATAACAGGAAAAGTAGTCCTATTCCTTTTCCCTTCTCAGGTTTTAAAAAACACAAGAGCAAATATTATGTAACTAAAGTGTCACACTTTCTATGCAAGAAATATAAACATTTGCAATTAATATTCTGTCCTGCCTTTTGTTTGGACATAAATAGTCAGTAATGCTTAAGTAGTTCAAGCACTGGACTTAGGGACAAAAAACAAGAAAAAAAACTTTTAAAAAACTAAAATCATTATTTAGGGCAAAATATGTTTGAAAACAACACCCTTTACTGGTTAGGAGACTGAATATGAACAATTAAGTGGAAGGCATTCAACCTCAAAACTATGTCTGTTCCCACAAGACCTCTGGCAGCACCATCAGCGTCCCACATTTGAGCGTGCTCACATTGACTGCAGCTCAGAAATTCAGTTTGCAAACAAAAGACCCTCCTCTCTTTGGTGAGATCCACATTCTCCTTCCCTCACAATGACAGCTGACCAAAAGTTTTTTAATTAAATGATAATTAAGCATCTAGAAGCATTATTTTCCCAGGGGAAGGTGAAAAAAAAATAAAAATCCATTCACTGCGCCCATTCAGCTGCTGGTCTCTGTTGCGCCTGTGGCAGAGGGCATCAATTAATGCCAGCTATGGCAGCTTTCATGAAGAGGGTGTTTGTTCTGCAGGAACCAGACATCTGCAAAGTTATGCTAAAAGGTAAGTGACCAAACACTCCACAATCATGATCTTAAGACACTGCTACACATTTATCTGCAGCCAGCAAGGTGCCATTCCCCAACAGTCTTATGGAACAATAACAAACTCAAGTCTGTTTGTGTTGGAGTTTCCAAACACAGTGATATCCCTTTAGCAGCAAAACAATCAATAACTGTTATAAAAAATGGATATGTCTGATCCAGCTTTTTTCCACATTAAAACTGAGCTTATGTAACAGACATAACTACTGATCATTACTTTTCATTTAACAAAGCCTCACGAGAAATTTAACAGAAAAAAAATTAAGTACATGCTGGCACACAGTTGGCACCATTTAGAAACGTAAAATAAATTATTTCTTCTCCCCACTGATTTGTATAAGATATATACTATCCACACTTAAAAAGTTAGCTGTGTAAACTGGTATAGTCACATAAGTGATCTCCCTTCTAAAGACAAAGTTACACCAGAGATAAAAGTCTTTTACTGGTTCAGAATTTCCCCATTAGAAAAGAAAATTTTTTATTTTAATCATGAGAATAGAAATTGCCTTTTTCAACTGCAATTGTGTACTAAGAAAGCTGTGTCAGCAAGATTAACTTGACACTACCTACGGCTCAAATTATCATCGCTGTGTAAAACCCAGCACCCAGACTAAGTCTGGGAGCAAACTTCAGCTCCACATGGCAATATAGCTACTGAGGAAGGGAACCTATTACACATGCAGATCATCACACTGCGTAGTCACAGTGAGGTAATTGGAAACATCTGAACAATCTCTAGTGAAGCAATTTAAACATCTCCAGGCACAGTCACAAGTGGGGGTGACACAAGGCCTCTGACATCCACTCACTTTTTTTTTTTTTTAAATAGTAATGCTTAATCATCAAGCACCACAGAAGCCAGGAAAGATCAGATGATTTATGTGTTTCAGTGTACTGCCACAGACCTGCACATACATAGTATATACATGCACATTTAGTATTAAAAATGGTGTGGCATGGTATTGAAAAAAGTTTCAGTGGTGTTTGCTCTATGTTTCAAGTGACTGGATTACTCAGTGAGGTCAGAAACAAATTATCTAGGCCACTGCAAATAAAGTACTGATAAAACATTCATGCTATGTCACCAAACATCCATTCCTTCTGACATGCTGTGCCACTTTAGTAATCCAAGTCTCTAAATCACAAACAACTGTTCAATTTTAGAATCCCTTTAGCGTATCTAAGATAGGTTTTCTGCAGATCTAAACACCATAGTGCTGGGTTGTGACCTCTCTCTGAGAAAAAATGATGCATTACCCAGGGAAAGGGAAATCCTCCTCTGCAATGATATACACTTCAAGCTCCCTCCCACAGCTGGTGTCCCAGCACAACTAGAACACAATATGACTTGAAATTTATCCACCCAGTTATGCCTAGTGAAAATCTGGTGAGTGAAGCTGGAAAATTAGTAACATCATTCTAGCAAAAAGCCCCAGTATACATTCAACACTGGAAGTCTCCAAGCAGAGTGAAGCATATCAACATGAATGAATCTGGCCCACAAAATCCATTTATAGTATGTCTTAAACAAGATTTCTTACTGTGAGTGAAGTTTTACAGAAAAAAGATTGAATTTCCAGAATCAAGTAAGTTTGATTTCTCATTTACATCTGCCCTGATCACTTCAATGGTCAGTAACACCTTATTCTCTCATGAAAATCCAAGAACACAGAAACACAACAAAACCAAAAAAGTTAGAATTAACTTGTATACTTTCTACACTAGACTTACATCTATACATCAGTACAAGAATATGAGGGAAAGGCTAAGACCATCTTAAACACATTACAGAGTATATAAGCAATTTATGAAAACAACTTTTGCATGTATTTTGCCCTGTAAAAACACCCGTACCAGTAAAGGACTATTTTACCACCAAAGCAATGTACTAATTGCTCACAAACAGAAGTAGGTCACAGAAGATTCAAGAAAGCAAACGCCAGTGACTCAGTGTAGAAGGAAGAAGAGAAGGAAGAAAATGAAGCAAGGATATGATTTATATTGTGTAAATAGGTATGAGCTAATAGTGTAAAGAGGAATAATTTCATGATGAAGATGTGTTTAATTCACCCTGATGTGTCAAGAATGAAGCATCACATAAAATGACTAGAAAAGCAACATCCACTATACAGACAAAAAAAGCAAGTAGTGATAATTATAGTAAACATTCTAATTTTGAACACACCAGTTAACTTACTGTCCCCAGCCACAACAGCCCACAGCCTGTGTGACACAACTGCTGCGACAGCTCAGTGCCAGATCTAGCAGTGCAGCTGGCAGTAACGAGAGCCACCTGAGATGCTGCAGGAAATACTGCCTGTTGAACCAGGCAACGCAAGACAGTTAACATCTGCTTTTAAACTTAACTGATGAAACGATATCTGCTCCAATACAAGCAGAATTGCTGGCAAAGGAGAGGAAACCAAAGTGCATTGCTGCCAAGTCTTAAATTACATAATGTAGTGTGTGCAGTCTACATCTTCTGGATTCATACAGTGACTCAAATTGTCCAAGTGTTCAGTGTTTGAAGGTAGGGGTTTGTTATTGTTGGGTTTGGTTTTTTGCTTTGTGGTTTGACAGTTTTTCTTGGAAGTTCATGTCTCAAGCTGTATTTTGGCAATGGAGAGATTCAAGATGAATGGTAAGTATCTAAAAACAGACAAAATTAACTTCTGCTGAACTCTACACAGCAGTAATGAATTCCAAATAAAAAGGAACACTGGCTTGGATACATATGAAGTTGAACAGTGCAATCCAGCATACAATCGTTCTTCTTTACACATCAATCTTTTCAAGAATTTTGGAAATTTTATCACATAGTTAAAAATATCTCAAGATTTCATAATCCTGCAAGAACAAATCTGTATAGGCTTTTAAACTTCTACTAAAATTCCACATTGATGCAGCAATGTCTGGGGCAGCAGAAACATGACAGTGAAAGAAGTAAATTTGAAAGGGAATTTGTCTCAAAGTTGTCAATTCTCTCCATTCTCAGAGGAGAGCTGAAATCCTCCCACAAAAGGCAATTTTACATTAAGTCTTGCTGTACATAAGCAGTTCATTATGTGAAAGCTGTTAACGTGAACAAGAACCATGAAACTTAGACGAAAAACTTGGAAAAAAATCACATATGCTTCAATGGGTACATGAAAAAAGTAAAAATGGCATCTATAATGAGCAAATTTCCCCCTTTCCTCAACTGTAACTTGAAGTACCACTAGATCACGTCACACTTCACAAATTCTCTAAGACACGTTACTATGCTAGCAAGTAATTCTACATGGACAAGCTAAAATGAAGAGTTTCCACACATTCTGTACTGCCATAAGGTTAGTGTCATCATTACTATTCTGAGATTCACATCCATGATTCCACCACAGAAAGCTGTCTTGCAGATTACCTGTCACTTTAAGCAGCATGCCTGAAGAGAAAAGAAAGCTGAACATACAGTTTAAGATAAATTCACTGGTTTTAATAGAGGAATACCCTGTACCATTGAAAATAATTTCCACACACTGTCTGTCTGACATAATGTAGATGTGTTCAAGTAGAATTACAACACTTGACATTCTGTGATCTCCTAACCCTCTCAGCAGCGAGAAAGAATGAGTTGAGAGTTTGAACACTAATTCTTCATTTCCTGTTTTTTGTAAAATAGAAGTCCCAAACCTCTAATTTGGTTCAGTGGTTTAATCAAACATTAGATTTTCAGTTAGCATAAAGCTCTAGCTCAGCTTTTCAAATAATCATTACAGATGACCTCAGACTACATTCAGCTTGAAAACCAAATGTAGGCATACCTCTGAAAGACAAATTAATATCAGCAAAAGTTATTTTCTTAAATGTCTTCAGTATAAAAGAATAGAGACATTTGTTGGTATTATCGTCTCTTCAAATCATAACCACAAAAATTACCATCATGAAGGCATAAATTTAATGATAAAGCATAAACAAGTCAATTTTAACATAATCATATGCTTCTTAATCATCTCCCATAAATCGATAACTAAACATTAAATCAAAATGATTTTTCAATCCTTCAAAACCCTCGAGAAAGTCTGTGCAGGTAGGTAATGGTGCCATACATGTTCATGAGGGCTGTACAACTAGTTAGATGCACATATGGGTGTGTAACCAATTAAAAAGTGACTGATTGTTTTCTCAACCTTGCTTGTAGAGTTCTGACTTGTTTTTATGGGGATATATAACCTCTTGTCTCACTGTGACTAGCATAAATTTAGCTGATACAGGAAAACAGTGACAATGAAATACTAAAAAATGACCAATAAAAAAAACAAACCCAAGGCTATAACTGGCAAAATGGCGTACAACAATTTGGTGAAAAACAAATGTAATCTCATCATCTCCTTCTTCCAAAGTGCTTCATTAGGTTCCATACAACTGTAGAGAGTATTTATTGAGTGATGCGGATTCTTTTTTTCTTCATATTTTACAGAGAAATATAACATCTTTTGCACCTAATTTTTCTTTATTGTTTCTTTTTTTTCCAGAAACTAAACCCAAACACTAGAATAATAGCTTCACACCTATTTAATACAGAACAGGTACAGTATAATTCCGCAAAAATCTGCTAAACTCCCAAAAGTTTCTGCAAGACTGAAGCTGGACTAACATTACTGATAGTTCTGTATTTGATATTACATTTT
This sequence comes from Onychostruthus taczanowskii, assembly GCF_017590055.1. Lineage (NCBI taxonomy): Eukaryota > Metazoa > Chordata > Aves > Passeriformes > Passeridae > Onychostruthus > Onychostruthus taczanowskii. The sequence goes on along the minus strand of NW_024502125.1, from coordinate 3,814,415 downwards.
AGCCACTGAAGCATTTCCCATTTAGAGCTCTAAAAAGAAGTTATAGTAATAATAATACCAAAACATAATATTCTGTTTTTAAATTCTGACTACTCAGTATGTTATACCAGCCATATTTTTGAAACAGATAATGTAGTCACTCTCTCCAAAGGGCAAATTCTCATCTTCCTATTCACTAACATCTCCCAGCACACTATACCACAAGTAGAAGAGTAGAAACATGTCATTCACCAATGCTGGAGACAGGAATCATGCTGCAGTGTGATACAAAGCCACACGTCACATTCTTTCCAAGTCTAGCTTTAATAGTCCAAATGCCTGCAGCCACACTGCCTTGTGCTTCGATTTTTTCACGTCTTGGGCTATGCAGCACTGGGCTAACCAGCTGCTGCAGGAAATGATCACCTCCGAGTCAGAGCTAAGCACACACCCCAGCATGGTGCTGCAGGGCACAGTGCTGTTTTGCAGATGAATCTGGGCTGCCAAGCACATTAGATCATTAGAGATCATTGCTTTGAGGAAACATAAATGCAGTGAAGCACACACACTTGTGACGAAACTTACTGAACATTCTGAAACCAAACCAACTGAATGTGTTTTCCTCAGTCCAGAAGTCCTGGGCTGCTCCTCAAGATCTCAATAAGCTAATTAAAGAAAAAGTCCAACTATTTAGACAGTATATTTGTGTTAAGCAGCCCCCTGATTACCTTAAACATTTGTCTGCCAATGCTTCATTTAAAACCAACAATGTCTTTCGATGGGAAAAAAAAAAAAAACCTCAAAAGAACCAAAACCAAACCAAAAAAATCCTGAAAACACCCCCTCCAAAAACCCCCAAAACAAACAAACAAAAAAATCCCGCAAAAAATAAAAACAACAAAAAAACAAAACAAAACTAAAAAAACCCACCAAAACACCTTCCCAAACTAATAAAAGTAAGTCTGTACACACACACTAGGTATGTACAATTCACCAACCAAGACAACTTAGTATCTCTGACAAAAAACGATGAGTATGGTTTCAGATTAAATTTATCATTACATAGCTATCAAATCACAGGTCAAGTACAAAAATGGCAAATTATATTGATAATCTTGTTAAAAGTTTATCAACACTGAGGATGTGAAGACAAGCATGGAAATTCACTCTATTTGTTAAGGTGATCAAGTGGTTTGTGGCCACATTGAAGATTAGAAGTCAATTTTTCATATACAAGCAACTAAATCATACCCTAATGATATATATGAACGTTGCTTTTAAAAAGTACTCAGTCTAGTTCAATATGGTCATTTTATAAATTCCATGTGCTAGCAGAAGGGAAGGAAAACAAAAACGAGCCTTAAGCATAGAGACTACTGCCTTACAGTGTAACAGGAGGCACCCTCCAGCTAAGTTCAAACACAAAATCAATATAAATTAATCATACATTATGCTTGAAATCATACATGCTTGAAATCCTTGGCAACCACTAAATTCACCAAGTACATTAACACTATTGCACATTTTCTAATCCAGAGTTAACATGCAAAAAATGAGTGAAAAAAATAATCTGCAGTTTTGTTTTCTACACATCTTATCTTCTACAAAGACATATGAAACCAGAAAATTGTAGGTATTCCTATGCATGACCCTACAGCCATGCAATTATTACTCACAGCCAAAAAAATCCCAACTATGCTAGTACAGGTAGAAATAATGGTGCTTTTTGGTTGGAAAAGTCTGGAATAAATGATAACAGGTTGCTGATACTTTTACTCAAGATTTTATCTGAAAATAATGACTGTATCATTTCCAGAAGCCTTCCTTCTTTAGGCTGCAATGCAGAGAATCCTAAGAAACTCTGAAAAAACAGCCACCTTTGTCCCAAGAGTTCTAAAATAAAAGTATCTTGAGAGATCTGTAATTTCCCACAGTTTCTACTTTCAAAGACAGAACCATCTGGGTCCCTCAAGCAACAGAGCCCTGGAAAGAGAAGCATTATTATTTCTTATATATGCAGAAGCATTATTATTTCTTATGTATGCAGTTGTGCTATGAGTCTCCATTGTTCTCCACATCACAGGAACACAACAAAGGACAGCGACCGCTCCAAAGAGCTTACACAAGCCCAAAAACCCGGGCTCAACACACAGACAAGACAAACATCTCCAACAGGTTAGAACAGGGTGTGGATGAGGTAAGGTGACAGAAAAGGGTGTGCTACAATTTTTGGCCATCAGGAAGAGTAATCACCTCACTACTCATCCAGCCCATTAGCCCATTAGCTAATTTAAGGCTTCTATTTGCATCACAGCAGAAGGATGCCTTAAGAAGAAATATCCATAAAGCATAAAACCACCATTTCTGCAGCCTTTGTTTTTGTTAGGAAAACATCTCCAGTCTTACGAATACCACAGAGGGTTAGAGAAAAAGGAAAAAATGTGACACTGGTCAAAAAACTACTTCAGTATCTCATAGTCACAGTCAAGTCACAAAGACAGGAATAAATTCACCTTCTACATGAGTTTCCTTTGTTCTCTAAGTTTTTTATGAGGCAACAGTAGATCTTACTTTTGACAGGACCTAGAAGAATACATTGCCTGATAAAGGCAGAAGCTAGTAAATTAACGGGAGTTCTTATCATAAAAAAAAGACAATTAAAAAGCAAATGCCTTAAAAGCAAAAAATCTGATACTGCATATACCTTATCCAAATAACATGAAGCACCACATTCCTTCTAAATCATATTGTAATGAATTGCCTTTTAACTACCTGGACTTCAAGTCCTATTCCCATTTGTCGTCACTTATCTTGAGTAGGGGTATTGATATATTTGCTGCCTTTGCCCTAAGGATGGTTAATGTAAAGGGAAATCACCAACTCGTGGTTTATGAGTTTCGTATTTACAGAATCTTGGCATCTATTAGAAAAGTGTTTTTATAAAATAATACAAATTTTGTAGGAAAATACCCTACAGCACAAACTGCTCAGGTGAAATACCTGTAAATGTATGAAAACTAGAATGACAACTATGTCTCCATACTTGGTTTTGGTTGTGCAGCATTATGTGCCTTCCTGCTGTGACTTCAAAGAGGCCACTATGTAATGCAGAATAACAAACCAATTCTCAAACTCTAATCCTTCCTCTAATATTAAAAATGTCTGTAACTAATAAATGATGTCTTTTCTATATATGTTGGGCAAAGCATTTTCATTATTATCTTCTGTTACATGCATGTTTAATATGCCTATTTATTTAAGAATAGCAACACCTTTGTGTAAATTTAAAATAAAAAAAGGCTTAATTTGTAACTTCAAATCATCTGAAACTTGACAGATACTCTTATTCTACAGGCATATGCTATCCCTATACCAAAACAATGTTCAGCAACAAGTCATTGTATTAGGGTGCTGGATTTCTAATATGCACTGGGTGTTCCTGCCACATGTTCCTGTTCATACTGCATATGCTTTACTTTCTTCCTACATCTTTTTTTTTGCAATGATCTAGCTGATTTACCTACAAGATAAACCTTGGAGCAGCTCTAACTTAGGAGTCTCCATTAACAAAACCAATGGGACACCTTTGCCTCGCTGCACTACACTCTTCCAAAAACACCTCAGCAGTACACATTCCTTCATACAACTCCCACACCCTCCCATCTTTTCAGATAGCCTGTCACACCTAAGAGAGAAAAGCAGCACACAACTTCCCCCTCCAAGTCCTTATACACATCCTGCATTCCCTCAGGGGCCTGAGCTAAGCAGTCCCACCACACAAAGAGGCCAGACCTTGCTGCAGCTCCTCAGCCAGCTTCCCGGGCCAGGTGTCTTTTAGAAAACACAATGCTATTGTTCCCTCAGTATGACTTGAAGGGAAAATTAATTTTTCCATACTAACTGAGGCAGAAAATGCCAACAATCCTTTGGACTTCTCTTTAGATTTTTTTCTTCTATTAGTATCCATCTGGTGACCCTTGTACTAGATTTAGGCAGTCACAAAGAACGTACTGAACACTTTCAGCATTTACAAAGAGACTGGCCCAATATCTCTGGGGTTATTACTAAAATTAGTGTGAAAGACAATAGCATCAGCAATAAATTAGTAGTGGTAAAAGACAGCTCACTTAAGGAACAAGAAACAGAAGAAAGTTGTCCTGAGCAGTGTTAAATCTTTCAGATTTTGCTAAACTCATCACTGATTAAACAAACAGGTTACCTTATCTGGGACAGCCAAATTACTAAATCTCTAACACTATTACTCCTTGTCTTGTTTCCTGTAGACTGACAGAGTAGGTGATCCTACTGGTTTCTTCTTGCCTTATAATTTATGAATCAGAAGAAGGAAACACATGATTGCCAAAAGGTATTAATTTGTAGATAATGCTGAATGCTTAGGTCTGACCCACAAAAACAATTTACATATTTTAAAAAGTAACCTAGTATATTCATATACACTAGTATGTTTTGTATTTCCTTTACAGAAAAGTGGAAAAAAAAAGAAAAAAAGGGTCTTGCCCTACGAAGATTTGAAGAAGACACAGAAGAAATAATGTGAAGATATAATTTTCAAACTTAAGAAAAAAACAAAACAAAACCAACCACACAGGAAAAAGTTTCATTTAACTGTTTTGAAATTTTTCCCACATATAAAAATCAAAGCCTTGCAGAAGATTATAGTATTTTGACATTTGACAAGACAGAACAACACATCTAAGACACAAGTGAGTAGCAAAGAAAAAACAGACCGAAGCGTATTTCCCAAAAGAGCTGTTCTACAGTTCTACTCATAGGTCAGAGATGGGGAGGAAATGCCTCCAAACGCAACAGTTCAATCTTCAAAACATGGAAGAAAGGCCACGGGTTAAGCCAAATCACCAAGCCTCATAAAAGGAAAAAAAATACATAATGCAAGCTTACTTTAACAAAGTGTTACATGTTTTCTGTGTTCATTATGCAGGTAATGCAAGATGCTCTGGTAAGACCTGACAGTGCAGTCAACTGACATAATCATCCTTTTGCTTGGCGTTTTCATAGACAAGGTGAATAGAGCATACTGCACTTGTTTGACTGCTTTTGCTTCTACTGTTACAGCACTTATGGAAATTCCCTTGACATACCCACACATAAAAACAAGCTAGACAGGCCTAGAGTCACTGAAAAGGCAAATTTGTAAAACAAACATATACAATCTACTTTTTATAACTCCAAGAGGGTTATCAGTATTAATACAAAGGATATTTGTTAATTACAACTTCTCACTGAACAGCACTGTGTGATGAAGGAGATACTAATCAAGCATTCTCCTTCCAGTTTCCCAAAAAGGGAATTTTAAAAAGCCGTGTATTAATTTATATTATGAAAACCATGCTGAAGACAAATTCTGGCAAACATCAAGACAGCTGTTGAAAGAAACATGTTTGATTTATTCTTATCATCAGTAACTAACTTCTGTTTCATCAAGGACTGGATTGTTAGGTTTATGTTTGAACTACAGAGAATCTGCAAAGATATATCTATCAATTGGAAATTCTAATAAAGATTTTTGCTTTTTCTCAGTCAGCACAGACTGTAATCAACAGGAAACAGCCCATTTCAGAACTTCAGTGGATCATCACTCTGGATGACTAGGTTCACTGATATTAACCAGTACACTGTTTAATTACATGACATATATCTGTTACAAATAATTCTGTCAAGAGAATAACCGGGGAACCTACATATTATATGGATCCGTGTCCTCTGGTTGAATCACAACACTACGTCTTCCACAATATTTCTGTGAAATTTTCATCTCTCACACTCCATTTGCTCTCCAAACTCCCTCTGGGGCCAGCTTCCCTCACTGTCGTTTAGCTTCACGGAGCCACTGATAAGCCATCTCTGGGAGGCACTGATGGCACTTTAGGAAGAATGTCACAGCTTGGCTAGAAGAAGGTCCTGGCCTCCAGTTACACAAACCTCTCTGTGTCCATCAGGCTCACCAGTTAAGTTCTAATATTCCATTAGAGCTCAGTTTGGGTTTGAAGAGGGAAGGTTTCAGGGTTAAAGCACATAAAAAATACGGTAATCTCAGGACTACTTTTTTTTCTACTGTTGAAGTTTCTGTACACTTTTATGTAGGAATACCTTTCCAGAACATTCTAGCATCTCATCCAAGAAGTGATAATAACAGTAGCTGCAAAAGGATTTTAAGAGTAGGAAGAATTTAAATTAGAAGCCAATTCATTATACTCTGATTTAGTAAAGGAAGTTCAAACTACTACACCCATCTTCCCTAGAATAACTTTAGAACTTAGAACTGATGCTTAAAAACATCATTTTAAAGTGTATTTCAAAAACAAAGTACTTCTTACACAAATCTGTACCTGATGAATAGCTTAAATAAAACAACTAATTATCATATAAACGCCTCTCTTCCAAGCATGCATGAAAAGAAAATGCCAACAAACCCAACAATAAAAGCACTTCAAGTTGTTTCACATATCAAATCTATCCTCTGTGAGAAGTGGGATTCTGTTCATAAGCCATACAGGAATTGGGCCCAGCAGCCCAGAGAGGAAAGACTGACAAGGCACTGCTCCCAAATGCATGCAAGAAAGCAACCAGGGGAAAATAAAGAAATCTACCTGCTACCACTTCAGTTACACATCTTGAGTGCCTCTTAAAACAACCACAGGTGGTTAGCACCAGCATTCACCAAAGCAACTTTTAATTTATTAGCTCTCTCAAGGTGAGCTTCCAGGCCAAACCAATATCCACAGAATTACTCCAAAAAAGTGAATCCTTCCTCTATTACTTAAGGGAAAAAAGACTCAGATTATATGGTATTTGAAAATGTAAACACTATGCTAGTTTGAATTAGTCTAGTTCAAATTTTTTTCTAGTTCCAAACCCCCTGTTATGGGCAGGAACACCATATATACTGATACATATGAAAATCAAAAATATTGACATTTTCTCTCCAACCTCAAAGCAGTGAAGTTTATATTCATGTATGTCTGACAAAACCAAAAGATAACCATTTTGTCAGATACATAAACATTGACTAATCTAGCTCCTTACTGACAAAAAAATAAACTGTGTTTGTTCTACAACCCACCACCATACTGCCTTGAGAGAAATGTTTTTTTTCTAATTCTGGAACACTACAATCAAGTATTAAGAGAACTGACGGCATACATATTTTTATTCAACTAAATTATTTCAGTGCTTAACACTTCAAATTGCTTGTTTCAGTAAATTAAGCAGCAACAGGAATGGTGTTCCTTCAGTCAACACCCTTGACCTTACACAGGACCACCTTAGTCTACCCATCATTTAATAAAATAGATTATATGTGGTTTTGATTTTTCCATATTTACTGCAATGTTAATTAATTATGTTTTAAACCAGTCTAGCTAGAAGAGACAGACTCTTTGATTATATCTATCTATCTATCTCTAGACACATATAAAGCCATTTCCTTAGCAATGCCTCATAGAGTAAGCAGTGTCTCATTTGACATAATTTCTAACTTTTTTTTTGAGGGAGGAAAACAAAATTCACAGTGGGTAGCCTTTTATAAATTCTTCTTTGATACCTTACTTTAAGTATAGGTTGAAGTCAAATAACAGAGATCAAAAGCTTTAAAATTTCACAATGACCACAGTTAGTGAATTTGCAAAGGTTCAAAGGAAAAAAAAATCCGCTGAAAGGTTCTCAAGAGAAAATCCAGGAGCCATCACTGAATGCAACACAGCCTGTTGAATAAGGCTGAATCAAAGATATGTGAAACTTCTGATTCTGCTCAGATAGGCATCTCTCCTCATGCCATCCCAGTGCTCTTCCAACAAATCTAATTCCTACTAAACCTCTTCTAATGACATGTAACATCATAGCCTGTAGATAATGCCACAATATACACAGAACTACTGCATGCAACAATCAGTTTTACATAATTTTCAGTGTGATCTATGTAATACACTTCATTTAAAATGTTCAACCTAAACCAGTTATCAGTATCTTCATATTCCAAACACAGTGGCACAAAATACTGAGTGATTCCACCTCTACCTCCAGCTAACAAAATCATTACCATTCCTGCACAGTGACACGTAACAAATTCACAGAATCACAGAAAACAGAATATTGGAACCTGAGGAACACAGTGGCTCATGTGGTCCAGCCTCCCTGCTCAAGCAGGGTAGTCTGCACATGGCACAGGATTGTGTCCAGGCAGTTCTTGAGTATCTCCAGGAGGGGAAACTCCACAACCTCTCTGGGTAATCTGTTCCAGAGCATGGTCACCTGCACAGTAAAGAAGTTTTGCCTCATGTTCAGGTGGAAATTCCTGAGTGTCAATATCTGCCCATTGCCTCTTGTTCTACTGCTCAACACCGCTGAGAAGAGTCTGGTCCATCCTCCTGAAACCTATCCTTTAGATATTAATGAGGTCTCCTCTCAGTTTTCTCTTCTCAAGGCTGAACAGCCCCAGCTCCCCCGGCCTTTCCTCACAAGAGAGATGCTCCAGACCCCTCATTGTCTCTGTAGCCTCCACTGGACCCACCCCAGCAGCTCCATGTCTGTGTTGTCCTGAGGAGCCCAGAACTGCACACAGCACTCCAGGTGAGGCCTCACCAGGGCTGAGCAGAGGGGCAGGATCACCTCCCTCCACCTGCTGGCAGTGCTCTTCCCAATGCCCCAGGATGCCATTGGCATTCTTGGCTACCAGGACACACTGCTGGCTCATGGACAGCTTGTTGTCCACCAGGACCCCCAGGTCCTTCTCCACACGGCTGCTCCCCAGCAGGTCAGCCCCAGGCTGGGCTGCTGCCTGGGGTTGTTCCTCCCCAGGTGCAGGACACTGCACTTGCCCTTGATGAATTTCAGATGGTTCTTCTCTGCCCAAAGACATCAGAAACTTACCCTGAAATCCACTTTTCAGACCACCCTTTTCCAGCTTGGACAAATAGCTACCAGAAGCAAGCCCATCAATCATTAGGTGCAGCTGCACAAGCTGGTACTCAGCTTATCATTAACAAAAGTTTGAAGCTCTCTGACAAGAGGTACAGCAGAAGAGGCAACTATTAACACCTGCATGGGTGAGCTCCTGTGTGCCTAAAAAAACATTTGAGAAGGATGAGCTTAAGTCTAATACAGCAAGAATTGTAATGACTGCAGAACATCAGTAGCAGATGTTAGCCAAATACAACAGAGTGAATCTCTGTGTGCTGTGCCTAGACCACATGGTATGTCCAAACAACTGCAGCTCATGAAGGGATGTCTGAACTACTATTCTTTAAATTCTCTGAGTAAGAAAAACAAAGACTCCCATGGTCTCCTACCATGTCACAGCAGATATTAACCATGACATTGAATAAAAACCCCCAAAAAACCCCACAGCTTCTTTCATCACATTCCAGTATTTTCCTAAGCTTCTTTTTTATTTTATTCATGTATCAACTTTCCTCAGGCTTTCTAAAAAAAGACCCCTCAGTCACTTCTTAATGATCTTGACATAACTCTAATAAAATAACATTTTATCAGAGTGAAAATGAAGCAAAAAATAGCAGTATGACCAGTGAATCCTTACCAGTCTGGCTGAAGCTAAGAAATAATATTGGCTCATTCAGACTGTAAGCAGAACTTGAAATACATTAATTGCCTGAAGAAAAAGACTGGTCAATTACACCAACCAAAATAAAAACAATGCATTCAATTTGACTGTGAGACTGTAAAACTATCCCCCTAACAGAAAGTCTTTACTGTGAATGAAAGGAAATTACCAAGATACATTAACACTTCACTAGGTAGTAGAGGAAACAATGTGATCACTGGTCCAGCAAATTAACTTCCAACAAAACATATTCAATGACAGTGTGTTTGGAAGCACATATAGTCTGCATATATGTACTACTTCTTAATCCCCCCAGTTATGGGATAACAATCTTCTCTAAACTTACTCAACATCTATTAGAATAATAGCTCCCTCTCTTCTGCATATATAAACTAAGGTCAGTGAGGGGAGTTGCAAGTCAAGAAATGGTGAAACTCCTCAAATTACCACACCCCCAAAGATACATTAAAAACAATACATCAAAGAAAAATACTTTTTTAACAAAGTTTGAACTGATGTTTACTCTTATGCAGAAGTAAAATAACTCCACTAGAACACAGTTTCAGCTGACATCAACATAATTAAACATAGGTTTGCTTATGTTATCAACAGGACCACTTTGAGCACCTGTTATTAAATAAAATAATCCATTTATAATATACTTTTAGTATACTGCATTGACAAAGTTAAAAAACAAGGTCTACATAAAAACCAACAGCAAGAGTTTACATCGTAATTTTAACATCACTGTGCCTTTTTGAGCTATCAAGCAAGAGACATTCAAAACACCTGCTTTTCCAGGCAGCATGCTGTCCCAAAACTAACGGAACTACAATGAAGTTTGTTTACTCAATTCTGTTTCCAATAAAAGCTATAATTTTCCACTGTTTTTAAGGTTTCGAAAAGGTTATGAACTGTCGTAACACATATTTGATGACTGATGAATATTTTAATCTCATGTCATGAAAGACTCACTACCACTTCAGTGACTGTAAACAAATAAAATGAAGTTTCAACGCAAATCATCTGAGTCTGCTTTGGTTCAGAAGCAACTGGGCAAGCATTCATGAATTTCATGCCTTTGGGGAAAAAAAAAAAATCCACTCTGACTCAAAGGAAGAACAATTGCACTAACATTGTTCCAGTGCAACTACCATAAAAAAAAATTAAAAAAAAAACAAAACCAAGAAAAAAGGACACACACAAAAAGGATCAGTGGCTTGTCGGTTTTGTGAAAGATACAGAGACAGACACAAAGAGTGTAAGTGCCAGAGAGAACCAAATACATATCATAAAACAAAGCAGAAAGTAGTGATTTTTCCATGTGAAGAGAAGTGTATCTGTACACACTTATCCATCTGTAAATCCAGATCGAATTTCTTTAAGTAGATTCTACACTTAGAGACCCTCTCTTGCTCACTCTAGCACTCTATATGGTGATGGACATATTTCTTCATTGTAAAAGCACATGGCACTTACAGTCTCAGGGATTTGAATAACAAATGCCTCCAATTTATAACTGAAGATAATTTTTCTACCCACCAGTCCTGAAAACCCACTCCACCTGAAAGTCAGGCTGTGATACTTCTTATTCAGGTATCATTTCCCAAAGAGCTGCTGCAACTGAAATTCTGCTAAGTCAACTGTTGGAAAACTCCTGAAGGAGGCTATCTCTTCATTCTTTACTTCTTAGAACCTCAGGGAGATACATAATTACATGAAGTAAACCTGCACAAAGACACAAAATTCATAGTACTAGCACACAATTCTCATTATTTCATGTGTTAAGTAGGGTAGTGCTCACAGAAACAATAGGGTCTAGCAGGCCATAAAAATCTGGTAGCAGAGGTAAAAATAACTGAAGAGGCAAAAGGAACATAACTGAGAGGCAAAAATGCCCAAGTGAACAATAAAATTTTTGCTCTTAAATTGGTAAGGAGTCCCAAAGCCAAGTGCAGATACAACCAGAAAGAAACGCTTCTTCAGAAATTTTCTTGAAGCACCTAGGCATGCACCAGGCTAGACAAGTTTATAGGCAGTGCAACTATTAAGAAAAAACCTCTCTTGAATCAGTGGACCCAAAACTTTCACTTATGCCCAGCAGGAGATTCAGACAACAGGAACTAAACTCCCTTCAAATCTTACTCCTTAACCAACTCTTCAGGAGCCTGAAATGCCTGGGAAACTACAACACATGAGTGGTTACGAGTAGCTCTCTTAGAAAGAAAGGGAAGGCATCCCGTGGCAAATTAAGCTAAGTAAGCACCTATCTCTCCAGTTTTTACATGCAGCTGCAGCTATGGCTGACTGAGCCTGTTAAGATAATGCAGGTGAGACACAGTACAGAAAACATAAACCTGGCTTGTACCTTAATTAATCCAAACCCATTTCTATAGCACAGTTAGGAGAATCTGTGCTGGGTTTTATGCTTCTGACAGTTCTACTGCTCCTTAAGTTTTATATCTTACATTAGTAAATGAATTTTGAGTATAGGGGAGCAGAGGGAAGGTCCACCTTTAAGAAGAGAGCTTTAGAAGTATGTGGACAGCCTTCCCCAGGAGACACTAAGAGAGCAGATTGTGACTTCCCACCACTCAGAAGACAGAACCAACCTGACAAAGGAGGGATATCTGGGCCCATTAAGAGTAAGCAGCCTTGAAATTCTCCTGCTGGCTTTTTAACTTCACAGTGCTGTGACACAATGATTTGGCTACAGAGAGGGCATTAAGTATTTAATATCTCTATAATACTGAAATGTAACTGCATATATAGCATGCACTGACATACTACACATGTGACGTGCTGAGACAATATTCAGTGCCACTTTAAAAAGTCTTTCAAGTATTTCAACAAACCCAGTACACACTGAGTATGTCTGAAAAACAGGAAAGTATCCAAATACATAAAACAAACAAACCAATGGTACATACTTATTTCATGCTTCTTGTGAGAACTAGGAAGTTTCCTCCTCAACCTGCCACAGAGCCACACATTTATAAAAGGTATTTGTAGTTACAAACCAAATTTGAATAAGAACAGTGAAGACCATGAATGCCAGTGAATAAAAAAACCTCAACATGTCTCAGCAGAAAAATCTATAAGGCCTACTCCAGTTCTCAGGTAATGCTGTGTAAGAATGAAAAATTATTTACGAGAAAGGGATAAAAATGATAAAATAGCTCAGTATTTTCAGCCACCCCAAGTAGGAGGCACAAAGAATAGATATTTACTGCAGGAACAGTTTTTTCATTGATGTCAAACAGGCCACTTGTTTTTCCTGTTTTAAATTTTCTGCCATTAAACAGATAGTAGTTTTCTTTCTTTTGAAAAAAAAAATAAAAATAAAAATCAGACCGTAAGTACTGAAAGCTTAGTAAAAGCCAACTTTGCTAAGACTCTGTCCTGCATGCTTTGTGCTACCTTTTTAGCCAGCAGAAGAAACATTTTACACATGTTCTCCAAAGATAATACATAAGCCAATACTCAAGGCAGTTTCACAGACGGAAGCCTGTCATGATTTAATACCACACCTGGGTTATACAGGGACACATATTTAACTGAAAGAGCCACCATGGCACAAAAAATGACCATGACATGACAGCCTGTCAGTCTTTTGCCCACCGATGGCATAACCCTTTAACTTTTACTCAGCGTTTACTATTTCCAAGCCTTTTTCCCCCACTCCTGACAATAACGCAAATGCTACAAAACCAAAAAAGACCATTCCTGCACTAACAAATGTTAAGCTAGCCTGTTTTTAAAAAGGTACTTAAGCAAACCTGTTCCTTTAAGAACACCGAACAAAATAGGTTATCCTGAGTTGCCCATATAAAGAATATCTTTTTCTAATAAAAGGTCGAATACTTGAGAGCAAGCTGGAAATGTCTTGGGGGGGGGGGGGGGGGGGGGGTTTTTTTTTGGGGGGAAGACAGCAGGGTAGAAGGGCTGGACAAAACAAAAGACCTTATAAATGGAGGCAGAGTACTATTCAGCGTCTGGTTAGAAAAACCACCACCAAGGGCCTCGCAAGGAGAGGCTCTCAGCTCTCACAGCTCCAGAGCAGCAGAAGCCAGGAGGCCGCGGGTCCCAACGCCTTCCCGGGGCCCTCCTGCCGGGGAGCAGGAAATCCAGCGCCCGCTCCCGCGCACCTGGAGCGGCCTGCCTCACCTCTGAGTCCGGCGGAGCCGGCTGCCTCGCCGCAGGTGGGGCAGCGTGAAGTTGGAAACGAGCGTCCAAAAACTGGGATCCGACATATCCATTTCTCTTCGTTTGAAAGCTTAATAACTCAGTGCCATAGTACGACGAGGAAGAGGAGGAAGGGACAGCAGCCCTGAGAAAGAGAGCGAGACGGCAGCCAGCCTCCGAGGGGGCGGAAGGAGAGCAGAGACAGCAGCAACCCGAACCGACAGAAACTTTTCCGTGCGGCTGCTCAGCGGGTGCCGCCCCGCCCCGGCCATTGGCGGCCGCGCGTAGGCCGCGCCGCTCCGCCCGCCCACCGCGGGTCAGAGCCTCCCGCCCGTGCCCCGCGGCCCGGCCCGGCACAGCACGGCCCCCGCGGGCCGGCCCGGCACAGCACAGACCCCGCCCGACCCCCACAGAGCCCCCCGCGGGTCGCAGCCGCACCCCGGCTGCGCTCGGACGGGCTGGGAACTGTAAGTTAAGGACCAGTGACTGTCGGTGCAGTGCACAGTGTACGTGTGTCACGGCCGGGGCTTCTGCCTCTCCCGGGAGAACTGCCGGTACAGGTACTAAATTACCGTTTGTCACACTGCCACTGCACTCCACACACTGCCACCGGCCACTCCAGAAAACAGGCGTTTGCCATGGAAAGTTGGGACACCAGCCTCCCTCCACTGCCAGCTACCTCTTTCGAGAAAGCTACCCTGAAGCACAGGCTGGCAAGAGAAGGGTACAAGAAAGGCTCTGAGTACCTTTCCCATTCGAACAATGACCTAATCCCTCAGGTACTTTGACTCATTTCTTCCCCTTCTTCCTTCAAACTTTCTTTCTTTGCCATTCGCCAGCTGCCTCCCAACTCAGCTAGTTTGCTTTCTTGATTCCCACCACCCAACATTCCACGTTCACTCCTCGTTTTAGCCTCTGCTGACTGCTGTCCTCAGTCTTTTCACACGTAACTACAGCAGCACTCTCCAGCCCTCTCCTCTCTCCCTCTGCAGCCCTGTCTAGACTAGCATTTTTCCTCAAATCTCTGCAGTACGCGAGTAAAAGTGTTTCTAAAATTACTACACTACTACCTTGTTCATTCCATAATGTCTTAACTCCAGATGTTGAAAACAGTGATGGTCAGGTATAGAAAAAGATACTGTGGATTCAAAAATTAGGGGGTGTATTTTAATGTACTTAAAAAATTCCACTTGCCTTTTTGTTTATCTGAGAGTCACAGAGCAGAGCTGGCAGGGCTCACATGACACTTGGGATGAGACAGCTCTCATTAGACAGCTCTCACTCTACTTAGCACCAAAGGGCTTTAGTAAAAATCCCCACAAACACCATTTACTGTCATGACACAGGAGACATCAGGGTAACATTGAACAAACACAAAAGAATATTAAACACTTTTTAAAAGACATATTAATTTTAGAAGAGACCATTTGCATGTAAGGAGGGAAAACAGCCTCATCTAGGTCTCAGGTCAGATTTTCTTGTACAAGAAATCCTGAAATAGGTGCAGAAGCTGGTACTTGGGCTGATGTCTATTTGTGCCCTACAGGAGGGCACTTCCCAGCATGACTGCTCTTTTTATACCTCTCCATTAGCAGTGAGTATTCACATCTACTGCAGCCAGTAAAAGGAAAACTCTCATCCATTTATTTTCACTTTGAAGCATGCCTGAGCATACTGAGAATTAAGTTTTAAAGGTTCACATGAGGGCAAGCATGGCTGCCAACACTCCTTCCTTAAAACTGCATAAGAAGGAAACTCTCAAATCTCTACGGAAGTACCAAGAAACACCTCCTCCTCCATGGACTCCATAACTTCATCTTCTCTGCTACATACAAGTTTTTTGCTTGTAATCAGTGTGTTTGGAGTGTACACAATCATGAAACCAGAGAATTACACGTAACTGATGTTGTGAACAGCACTGGCTAGAGATCAAAAACAAAGTCTTCCACCTTTCACAAAGGAGACGTTTCAGTGTCCTCACAGCCCTGCAGGTTTTCCCCTCACCTCATTACTCTATTTAAGAGGCAGTTAAGAGTAACAAAAGCAGTTCAGGTTTCATAATTCAGTCAAGCACATCACTTGTGGGGTGATCATGGAACATAAAAGTTCAAACTTTATTTCACATTAAGGCAAAAAATTATCAATCTTTTCTGTTCCAAGCCCAGGACTGAAACTGAATTAATGATTTCTTTGTGAAAATCTCTATCACTTCATCAAAATGATGTGAAGTCTCCCTAAAGAAGACATACCCTAAAAGCTTTTAAACATTAAGTAAGACTAGCCTATCATAATGTTGGCAAAGACCCAGCAGAAAAAAATAAGATAGCTGATTGCAAGTAGACAAATTCTGATGGAAAAGAAGTTTAATCCTTCTGTGTACAACCAGACATGATTATACCGAAAGCCTTACACAGATTTCACTATCTGAAAAGCTGGCTTTTTGCAAAAGCAGAAAGGTGAAAAAACAGGATAGAAGAAAAGAATGAATTCTAGGCAACTGTTTCTGTCCACATATAAAGCAGCAGAGGGTCATGGTTTTAGGAATAGTGTTCCCCAACTTAGTGCTCGCACTGAGACTCTACAAACCATAGACACTCACTTCCCTCTATCCTCCCCATGCCCCTGTGGCGGGATGGAGACAAGAACTGGAGATACAAACCATAAAGACCACAGGTTTAGGTAAGAACAATTTACTGGAAACAAGATTAAAAACTAACAGTAACAGCGCTAATAATAAAAGGGTGTACAAAGAAAAAGAATTATTTGCATCTGAGTTCTCACACCCCTGAGAATACCTGATTACTCCCTCCACCAACCTGAAAGAGATCCTCTCCCCCATCCCCAGAAAGCTACATGAGGTGGACCTTCACGTCCTAGCCATGCCCCCTTCTGGCTACTGCAAAATTTAACACTGGCGAGAACCAGGATACATACCAATCAAAGTGAACACTCTTCACTTCAAACAGTGATGGTCAAATCCCTTGCAACTCAATCTCTACATCCCATACAGACTATTCACAAGCAATACCTTCCCAAATTCCATGACCTGTAGTTCCAAATATAACTTCATCTTGGCTTTCTGTGCACAATTACATGCACACATAGTCCTGCTAATCCGTCTTGTTGTATGTAGCATGGGCTTGAAAGCAAGGAGACTTTAGTAATTATTTTTCTGCAGTGCTTGCTGGACACATGCATATTAAGGCACTACAGAGACTTTGACAAAGGTATAAACATTAAGAGAGGAGCTGTAAGAAGTCCAGCATCATCCCACAACAACCTTAGACAAATTATATGCTTCATAAAGCAAAGCAGAGACCTTATCCTTTAAGGGCCGAACATGAAATGGGGTGAAGACTTTTGCAATGCGTGTCAATAAATGACATAGCTTCCAAAGTGGTGCCTGCAGATTGTGACTTTCCATGACAGAAATGCCTGATTTCAAAGCAAAGACCTCAAGGGAGAGTGAGATTCTGCAAGCTTATTAGTATTACACAGGACATCTAAGAGGACATCTTCTCTCCCAATTTAGTGAGCTGAATCAGTTCAATGTAGGACATCCCAGGACCAGCTCCAATACAAGGGATACGGACAGAATGAAGGTTCAGGCAGAGAGGCAGGGGCAGCAGGACCAGTTCTTTTTCAGCAGCTGTCCCTAGAATTAAAGCATCTTTCACTATCAATACCGATAATGCTGCTTATCCTTTACAAACATGGGGTCAACAGATGTATTTTGTCGTGTTCCATAAGCCACTGCAATTTACTCACCTCTGTCATGTACAACTGGACAAAAAAACCTGACCAATAAATATGACAACATCTTAAAACCCCCAAATTATTAGGAACAGATCTATGTCATATTGATAAATGCATATCAATGCATTTATTGATCAATGCATATGCAATTAGCTATAATTTTCCTGCAACAAAATGTTATTGGCATGTTCAGCAACTTTCCTTTAGTATCCAACTAAAACAGAATTTTGCAATTGTCAAAAATAAATAAAATAGCAACCTGCAAACATGTTCTTAGCAGCATTTATTGCTTAAGTTATCCTCTACACAGCCACTTGCAAAACAACAAGCAGCTTGCAACTTCATCTCTTAGAAGATGCTTTACTGCAGAACTTGGGTGATGACTTTTATTTATCACAAAGAGTTACATAAGCTAGCATGTAACAAAACAAGTGATAAGGATCATTAAGTTTTCCCTTTTATATTCACTTGAAGTCAAAAAACATCATGTCACTCAAGTCAGAAAAGGTGCTTAATCTGTCCTTGCTTTGAAGATTACATTCCCAAAAGCATACTTATAAAAAGCATCCTTAGCAAAGTCTTGTTCAACATATAAGAGAAAAAAAATTCAAAACGTCAACATTTACTTCAGTAATTAATGCAATAAAAATTCTTCCCCAGTAACTTTTTAATTGTATAACTCTGATTACTGATTTTAAGTACAACCATAAAATGCTACTATGAAGTTGAAAGTGCATGTTTAAAACCACAAAGCCATACCAATACTAAATCAATATTTTGCACATAATATTCCAATGCAAAAGTTATCTAATCTACCATCTTCATGCTGATGGATAATTACACTAATAAACACTGGAATTTTTCAAAACATATGAAAATCCTGAGAAGTCACTGCCCAAAGACATTACAGAATGCTCAAGTCTCACCAATTTTATAGGACAATGTACACTAAATGCAGGTCACCAGCAACAATACAGACACTAAAAAGTTCCTTAGTGATACCAAGACTAGTAAAATCTCAAAAGCCTGGGCCTCATACTGGAAAAGATGAGTAAATTTGTGAACCAGGAAAAAAACCAGGTCACCTTGAGGCACTTTCTCTGTTTTCATGGGCTAGGAAGATTATGAAAAGATCACATCTTTTAACAACAAAGATATGCTTCTCACTTCATCAACATCTTATAAGAACGATACATTAGAACTGAGCTAACACATCCCTTGAGAGGAGTTTGTTTTGGTTTAGTTGAGTCTCTTTAGTCAGATAATTATTATCCAATGACTAACAAAGGAACTGGTGAAGCTACTCATACAATTATTGCTATTTTCAAAGTGTCTTGAAATAGCTGGAAGTTATTACAATGGCTGTCATGCCATAACGTTCCTTGAAAAGGACAAACAGGATACCAGCTACTACCAGTACTGAGTTCAGGTACAGTAGCTTAGTATGACATGAGACAATTTGCCCAAAAAGTGTTTCAACTGAGATTTCAAGTCTGGTCAGTAACCACCTCAGCTGACTATATATCAAAACATTTGTAAAATATTCCACCTATCTCCTAACAATATCGTAATAAGTTCACTACCACAACAGAAAAAACTTATGTATAAGGGAAACATTAAAACTCACCTATAGATTTGAAAAAGTAACTGCACATTAAACATTTCTAGTAGATCATACAAGGTTATGTTTTTCATCTAAGACTAGTAAAACTGCTATCAATGAGCTGGTAAAAAATATTAATACTCTTTCTAGCAAACAAGACATAAGATGTAAGTGACCACAGGAACAGGTTAATTTATCACTGGATAAAGCAGCTTTATTTGCATTACAGACTTGCTAGCCATCAAGTCATACTGAAGGACAAAACCACCCCCCAGTCATAACATACATACATACATAATGCAGAATCTCAAAGGCAGGTATCAGGCAAACAATTTAGGTACTATCATAGATAAATAGCTAAATAAGAGTTTTTTGTGTGATGTATAGATAAAAGAATAAATGTCCCTCAGTTCTACAAGCAGGAAAATCTCTCATGGGAGCAAGGAGATGATATAACTGAGCACTGAGGGGCTCAAGTGCAGCTAGTTGTGGCATTTCCCAAAGCCTGCAAAAAAGATATGAGGAGTTCAAGAAAAAAAAATATAATCTGAAATGCAGTGTACAGCTTGAAAAAATTTATTTATTTCACTTGGTCATGTCTGTCAGAGAACGTTCATCATTCAGTATGCATTTTCACAGCAGGAAGAAATTTTAATGAGGAATCAAGAGTGTAAGAACAGCAAATTTTATCATGTCCTCCCCTCACATACAGAGTTAGGGGTTCAATCTGCAAGAGTCAGGCAAAAAAGCAGTTTTAAATTCTTTTCTCTTATCCATTGTAACACAGGGATTTTCCATCACTGTAAATTCTGTATGTTATATGCCTTTCTAACTAAAAAAATAATCATACCTCAAACAAGCACTAGAGGATGGATAAAAAAGCCCTAAGCCGTAGACAAAGCCTATTTTACAAAGGTTGTCAAACTAAAAGATCTCACTGGTATATTCAGTGCTTAAGATGTACTAATTAATGATCATCACGGCACTTAATTACAATAATTGAACTCTTGCTCCCCCTAGTGGTTGATGTTGATGTTAATTACCATCTAGTGTCTGCACAGGATTTTCGCTGGGAGGCTCAGTGTAAAAATAAGTTAAAGAAATCACAGTACAAAAAAATATTTTGTGGGTGTACAATATATGTCTGCCAAGCTTCCAAGTTTTCTCAGCTATATTTATAAATAGACATAAACACTATTACTATAACCAGTTTTGATGTAATGTGAAAAATATTAAAAAAAAAAAAAACTCCCACTGATCTAGTTTATTATAGCTCATCTAACATAAACGCATTTAGGAAAAGCAATGGCCCTAGCATCTCCCTCCATTTCTGAAACGTTCTAAAATTATACACAATATTTGGAAGTTAAAGATATTGTCAATCATCTGCAGCAGGCATCAGAATTCACATCAGGCAACACTATTTTTAATCCAGCATTTTGCTGTCTGTAGTGGAATGAGCCAATCATTCTAACAGCTATGCTGCCTATTTACTCTGGCCTAGACATTAGCTTCTCTTTCTGAGTTTATTTAGCAAACCAGCTAATGAGAAAGTGTGGAAGAACCATCTCCCATTTTTATCACTGAATTTTCATTCATCTTGACAAGCAGAGCAGCATTACTACATTTCTGAAGTGTTGCTTTACGTGGTAAGCAAGTTAGAAACCATCTAATAAAAATGCTGTAATTTTCCAGATACCATGATGCTTGAACCTTGACTTCATTACCTCAAATGCCAAGGGGCGGGGAGAGGAATACTATATTAAAAAGTATTAGTATTATTCTATTGTACTTTGGTTGTTCTTCAAGTACCTTTTTGCCAGCACTTAACAGCATCCCAAGAGGATCACAGCATCTTTTCAAGTGGTTAATTAACCATTTTTGTGGCTGCAGTACCACTGTGTGATGTGAAGGCACCATGTTATCCAACAGATATGTAAAGAGTCATAATGAAGTTTTCCATGGTTCTGGGCACTCATGTGAAACAATCACCACTTAAGACTTATTTCATTGCATTGGTTTAGACCACTCTACACACTTAGATGTTCTCCTCATGTCACACACATCCAGCTGTATTTTACCAAGCATCTTTCTAAGTCAACAGCAATAGCCTACGTGGCAAATGGCATTATTAAGGGTCAAGGTGCAATTCCTAAGTATTTCTTAAGAAAACGTGGATACAATCATTCTTCTAAAACAGTTATGTACTTAGCTATTGCCATCCATTCCAGATCACAGCTGCAATCAACTAAGCCATATTTTTTGAGAAAAAAATATTTATTAATTCAATTGTAGAAAGTCCTTTTTTTATTTAACTGAGAAGCTTTTTTTTGTTTTTCCACTGGAAAGTTAGAATTTTGTTTCTGACATTTTGAAATAACATAACATAAATCTGTATAAATCAGACTTAGAGCACACAATTTTTCTTTATCTTTTAAATATGAAAATATTAATAAATGCCTTCTCTTTATTACAGGAAACAGACTACATAAAATAGAGTTTGAAACACATACGTTAAAAAAAATATTGTTCAGCCCTTCTAAGTTTATCTGGTTTTGTTTCATTTTTATAAATTTCTAATTGTGGAAAACACAATCCAAAACCCACAATCTTCAAAAGGCAGTTAAGTGGAGCATTTTATCCTGCCACCACAACTTGTTGGTTTAAAGAATCTCAAGCAATATACTCCTCTGACAGAAATGCTACCGCTTATACAGAGCCATTTTCTCACCTTCAGCTCTTCCCTGGGACACCCCAGTGCCATGCTCACAGATCTGAGTAACAGACTTCAGGGGTTGTCTAGTTTTAGTGAAACAAACTAGGGGGAAAAATCAAACTCAAGTTTTGTTTGATAGCTTTTAATCTTGATAGGTTTGGGAAAGATGTCATCGTAAGTTGCAACTTTCCTCATTCTTAAAACACCTTTTGGGGTACAGGGGAGGTTTAACGGAGGTCAGCACAGCGAAGTTCTCAAGTCTGTCAGTCAAAGCCTAAACAAATCTACTCCTGTGATATTGAATTGGAAAGCATTTATCCAGTATAAATGCTGACTTCAGTGAGACGGAAGACTACATCTGCTGTAATACT
The DNA here is from genome assembly GCF_017590055.1 of Onychostruthus taczanowskii. NCBI lineage: Eukaryota > Metazoa > Chordata > Aves > Passeriformes > Passeridae > Onychostruthus > Onychostruthus taczanowskii. Next base: position 3,792,207 of record NW_024502125.1, on the reverse strand, counting down.
TACATACTGAATTTCCTACATGAATCACCCAATCAGCAGGTCTCTGTCAGAGTAAGGACATTACAGGCTCCTCCCCAGAACTGGCAAGCACTCTGTTTACTTCCTGTATTATAAACACACAATTTTCTTTAAAATCATGATTTAAATGACAGCAAATAAAAACCAGGTGCCAAGAATTCAGAGCTCTTCAATACATATACATCCAAGCATTTCCTGAGTCTTCCCTGCACCCATCTGGGCTTCATGCTTCAGTTAATCCATGTGATGGATCTGTTGTCAGCAGAACGGTGTGAGATGGAGCACCCCATGCAGTGCAAGCTGGCAAACTGGAACTCAGGTACGCAGGAAGTTGAAAGAGAAAACATTATCTTTAAAAGAATATTATGTGGACTGCCCATTAATGCTACCCTTGGTATTTCAATGACCTGAGCACACAGCACGGCGAGTTTATAATATCCTTAAATCACTTTACAGGTCACCCTTAATGCTTTTCTCTTCAAAAGGCTAAATAATAAATAGTCATAGGTGTGCTTCAGCCCACACCTCCAGTCTAAATCTGAATTTCTGAACAACCATAATTACACTCAGCACATACTCTTATATCTGTGGGGTTTACTAAACAGTTAACTATCAGACATGCAGATGATACAGCTGCCAAACAGACCACTGGAAGCAGTAGAATTAAATGCACAGAAAGAAGGGAACTTTACAGAAACAAAATTAAAAGCAAGCATCTAGAATTGCAAGAGGAGTAAAGATTATTTTACTTAGTTATAAAAACATGGTATAAAATTCTCAAAATTAAGGACAAATACTAAAAATTACATCACGGCTAAGATGCCTCAGGGTCTAAGACCTAGTGCCATCTTGTTATTTAATCTGTTTGAGCTTCAGTTCTGCACCTGTAAAGCAAAGATATTTCTACTTCTTGGGAACGCAGTGAAGATAAAACCTGCATCAGGTTTTATCCAGAAACACCTGCATCAAATGTTCAGATATTTTAAAAAAAGAGGAAAGACAGAAGTAGACAGTAATAGGGATCTTCTTTGGGCTGACCACTCTGCAGATTCAGAGGTACTAAATGATTTCTACAATTCCTGCCTCCCAATAAGCAAAGACCATATATGCATAAGTTGAAAGGGATTCAGATGAGTCAAGAAACAGTCTTAAATCTCTCTGATATACACATCAGGAAAAGTAAGGGAAGACACCATAGTGAGTCACAGAATTTTACCCTCCATTTCCTAAGACAGGCAATCACATTTTGGTTTTTTTTTTTTGGACTAAGAGTGCACATCAGCTCTCTCTAACAAGGAAGCTACTACAGTCAGCACCTGAATTGTCACCAAGACAGTCAAAACTATGTAAACCAAGAAGCAGAGGATCAGTACAACCCACATTAGCTGTTTTAGGCCTCCAGCATTCTGAAAAACTCCATTATAGTAGAAACGGGGTGATAAACTGTTCAGCTGTCAAATAACAGTTCAAACCACTAAGTGCCCTATTATTCCATTATAAATAATTGAATAATAATTGCATCTAAGTTTATGGAAATATTAATATCCTGATACAAAAGAGACTGAGAAGTACTTGCCACTGCAAATATACACTCTTCCTATACCAGCAATAAAAAAATCCCAAACCTATCTCAAAACATCTTCACCATTCAATCACTCTCCTTTGACCATCTCCAGTCACATCTGGATATGGTTTACCATGAATTTTAATGAGCCTGAACTATGAAAATGTATATGGTTTGTTTCTTTTAAATCATCTTACTCATTTATCTCAGTATTTTGCCTTTTTTTTGGTAGAGGGCTTGGATCTTTTCAAAATCATGTGACAATTCAATTCTGCAAAATTTGGTAATAACCATGCTTAATGTTGACAAAGGATTATCTCAGCCTGTTCTATATTCTGTGTTGTTCCTCAGCATCCACACTTGCACACTTCTACATACTCATAAGAGGAGCAGATTTCATCAGTTCAGTGGCAGACTGCATGGGGAGAGCCTAAATGTTCTCTTGGCAAAGAAACAGCAGTATGAAGCTGAAGGCGAAGGAGGAACATACCAGGCTGCTCATAATAAAATACTGGATTCAGTTGGTAAGTATGTACACCAGCACTTGCCATCAACCCCTTCTCTCAGGTACTACACCAACTTTTAGAAATATTTCTAGGTTTTATCAGCTGGGGAAGTTACACAGCATTTACAGCCTCCCCAAACTCAACAGCATGTGTTCCTATGCACTCGCCAACAATACTACAGCAACCAGTCTACAACTTCTAAAACATGACATGAACGCCTTCCAGTGTAGTGGCTGCACTTCACAGTCCCACAGACATGTCTTTTACAGTGTTTTTGTTGTGTGAAAGTTTAGGCTTGTTTCTGTCACCATTTACTTTTTTATCAATTTGAAAAATTGCATTCCTAGCCAAGCAGTATCATGTCATCCCCCAAGAACCCCTCTTAGAGCAGGAGGGGTTTGCATCCAAGAACCCCTCTTGGAGCAAACCCTTCTTTCCTCTTTCAAGGTACACATTTTGGCTGTCAGACACACTAATGGTTTTTGCTAGGTAACCCTGAAGCTCTAACCTCCCACTGTTTTGCTCTGCTGAACTGTTGCTATGCTTGAGCTCCTAACTGCAAACCACCTTCTCTTTTCCAGCCCAACCAGTCTTGGTGGTCTCTTTCTGAAGACTGGAATAAGCAGCCTCCATCACTTACAGCATGAACAGAGGGTGTGCCATGATTCTGCTCTATGACAGCAGCTTTCTTATTGCTACAAAAAAAATTTAACAGGTCTGGATCATTCCCTCTCAGTCTGTAATATTAAGAAGCAGTTTGCCACAGAGCACCCTGCGGATTTGAGCATCAGACTGCTCTAGGACAAGCTTAGCACATCATTGTGCTTATCAAACCAGATGTGGCAACATACACCCAAGATATACAGAATCACATGAAACTGACATTATTGTCACAACTCACAGGTTATGGTTACCACAAACTGACAAACACACTAGTGTGTGAAAGCTGGGTTACCAGGAGATGTTCAAGGTGGGATCATTCCAGCATCAGGTTCCTCAATGCTTTCTGCTTCCCATCATGATGTTCTAGCCCAGGAGGAGCTTCCAATACTTTCTAAGAAAAGTGGTGTTCTAGCTGTAGGTGGAAACACTTCCTCAGAGATGCTCAGGACTACATTCACTACATTCACTTACAAGAGCCCAGCTGTATCTCATCTCATACCAGGGGATGGAGACTGGGATAGCTGATCAGTCTGTGTCCCCAGACCATGCCATGAGGTATCCCTTTTCCACAACATCCAGGGAAACTGCTCTGCTGTTACTAGCTATGAGACTATTTGCTGAACAGCTCTTCCAGTAAGGAGCACTGGCCTTCCCTATGCTAACCACTGATGCATCTCATGGATCAAGAGCAAACTAGCCACAACTGGCATTAGGGAAAGAACTGTAAAGTCTCAAATACAGCAGTTTAGTGACATTCTCCAGTTTTTTACAGCTACAAGGCTTTGCCTCTAGAAACCTACACATGTACTTTCTGAAATGGTTAGTTGCAAGCAAGAGTAGAAACAAGATCTCTGAAAAACAAAAGGACTGAGAAGATTTCTACTTCTGGGGAGCACAGTCTCATGCTTTTTCATTCCTATTTACTACTTTGTTTCTACAATATTCATTTTTAAAAGGTTTTCAGAACTCTGCAGCTGTGAAGCCATCACTTCTATAATACTCAAGAATAAGCAATTACCAAAGCAAGACACACTAAGGGATCACCAACCTTCAGTGCAAAGCAATTCAGCCAGCACAGCAGTGCAAACAAGTTGTTTCATGTACAACAGAAATAGAAGGACACTGCAGGGACAGCAGTATGTTTCCAATATACACCTCCTTCTTCGGCATTCCTCACTTAAAATCTTTGAGAGTCTCAAAGCATTTCCTCTGATGGAGCTGTGTGTTGTAGGGAAAGCTGATGCACAGAGCGCTGGTTTCAGTTCTGCATCTATTTTTATCAAGGTGCAATAAAATGATGCAGATGCAACATAATGCTGCAGCGTTGGCACTGAGCAAGGTCGAGAATTTCCATCTCAAGAATATAGCTGCAGGATTTTTTTCTCTGGCATCTCACACAAGGACCAGCTGAAATTTGTCACTGTACTGCAAAAAGACTGCAGGATTTGTGATTTTGGGTGGAATTACCTCAGGAAATATTTCTGCTGAAAGTCAACCACTGACATCCCTATCACCAAATTTTCAAAGAAAAATATAGGACAGTTGACAGGTTAACCTAGCAATTTCTCCATATCTGAAATAACTGATTGGCAACAGATTACAGACAGTCACATTTTGGACAATAAGTGGACCTTGAATTAAAGATGTACTAAATGCATTCTTATCAAATCAGATTAAGTTAATTTTGAAGCCACACTACGAGAGTTTGAATTGTACATGCAGGCTGAGAGCAGCTGAGGCTGAGAGCAGCACATTTCAGTCATTACTAACAAATATATTACCTGACAGGCAAAGCGAAGACGTCAACAGGAACAGCCACACAGCGACTCATGATGGCTGCTAGCAGGTAACTTGCCTGTACATGGAACTCTCTAGTATGACAGCATAAGAAGAGAGCAGACTGTCCATCTTCCAGTACATTTCAAGATGCACCTTAAGAGTTATTTTTATATGTGGAATGCAGATCAATTGTTCAAATTGTAATCACCTCCTTGAACTGCAGTGATTTCCTAACACCACAGCATGCAGTACTCAACTCACCATGTCTCTGTGTGGCCCCAACAGAACTCCCTGTCATCCTCCCTCCTTTCCTACCATTTCAGATTTGGGTGTGGTATATTTTTTATAAATATTAACAGCTTATGCTGTGAGGCTTTTTAAATTAAAAATGTGGGGGAAAAAATCTACAGAGTAATGTCAGGTTTTGATTTCAAAATGAGGCTATACCAGGTCATTTGTGTTTAAGACCTGTATGGCAAAAACATTCATAGATTAGCCAATGAATACTTTACTAAGTAAGGTGAGCAGCATATCAAATTAAGGTAAAAGTAATGATGAGGGAATTATCATTATGATGAGGGAATATCTCAGTGGGAAATACTTCTACAGTATTTTAATTCTGTTTCAGGAAGTAGTAAAGCAATTCAAGAAATCTCCAGTCAGGTAACTTCTGTGACAGCATAGCCTCCAAACTTGTAAGACATTTTTTCAAGCAGTATTTTCAATAAAAAATAAAAACTGTCCTCAGATTCAGCAATCCCTGTTACAGCACTCCAAAAATTACTGTAATTTTCAAATTCAAATTCATGTTACCTCCTCAAAATGCTTAGAAGGCCTAGCATACTAAATTCAAAATTTAACATTCAATGGTAAACATAAAATACAACCCAAAAGGCCAAAAGATTTAATAAAACCAGCACACAAGTACTTTGGGAGGAGGATTTTTATGAGAGTTGAGGGAGAGGGGATCAACAAAATGATTCAGATGAGCTCTGTGTCTGTAGCTTTCAGTCTACCAGAAAAAATAACTGTCACAAAGAACTTCCTTGCTTTCTTAAATGCACCTTATACATGAACTAAAAAAACCCCAGCAAAACAAACAAAACAAAAACCAAACACACACACAAACACCACCCCCTCCCCCCAAATAAAATTTTATAAAAATTTAAAAAAAACCAAAAAAAAAAAAAAAGGAAAAAAAAAAAGGAAAAAAGAAAAAAAACCACAAAAAAATAAAAATAAAATAAATTTAAAAAACACCACCACAAAAACACCCAAACCCAGAAGATTAAAGCAAAGATCTCTATTTTTGGTAAACTTTCTAGAATTATGACATCTGTCCCTATACACTAGAGGGAAGCTCCTGTTCTTTGCTTTACTTGATCTAAAACTATATATACCTAAATCTCCTGCAGAACAATATCAAGTTGTCGTGGGGTGACAGCCTTTATCCCAATATCGTGTGTTGTGTCTGGCAGGTGCACCTTTTGTGTCTGGCAGCTGACCCAGGCTGCAGCTACCGGCTCCGGATTCCTAGTTGTACCCCACGACACAAGTAGTACAAGCCACAAATTAAATTGAAAAAGTTATGTGGATAATACAAAGCCATATAGAACAAGTAAGTCTGTCCTTAAAGCCTAGTCTTTATGATATAAGAAAATGAAGTTTTATACTCCAGAAGCTTTACAAAACATCATCATAACAATACAGCCTGACCCTCCCTGACTTTGCATCAGTGGGGGGCAAGTAAAACCTCACCTTCTTTAGCACCAGCTCAAAAAAACCTGCACAGAATCAGAAATTCACACCCCTATATCCCTCTTGGATGAAAACGAATAGTGAAGAACCTCCAGGGGACCCCGTGCTCACTGATGACAGCTTTACAACTCCTGCAGTTCTCAGCTGAACCCTCATTTACACTGGTGCAATGCCATTACATACTAATATGCTTATACACATGCAGCATACTAGCACTCAACAACAGACTGATGACTCACAAGCAAAAATCTTCTCCTCCACTGTGACTCCAGAGAGCTCAGAAAACAAAAAACTTTTTAAAGTATTTCAAAAGCTGAAGCTAGAATAGCACACTTGAGCACACAAGAGATCACATCTGCTGAGTAAGGGGCTGCTTTTATTTAACCAATCCTCAAAACTCACTTCTACATTACAAAAACTTAAACATGCAATGAAATTGTTTTTCGCTTTCCATTTTCAAGTTCCAATGGAAACAGCTCTCCCTTTGACCTGTCATAAGTTTCAATATGGGAGAATAAGGGAAACAGCAGAGGAAAGTGTTTTAGAAGGTTAAATATGTAGTCCCAAAAAGAGCTAAGATAACAGCAAGGACATAAAAATAACTTTAGAGCAGACAGACTACTTTTGGAGGAGTAAACCAAAGACTAATTTATTTCACCTTGAGGAACTCGTGCTTCATGGCTGATATTCATGAATACTAATCAGATTACCTTGAGAGATGAAACAGCAGGTTTTCCTCATTTTAAAGAAAAATTTGAGAAAGAAATTGAGCCAAGTGATTTTTCCACTCATCCACAACACCCTTTCCCAAGAACTTCCCCTTTCAGGGTAACAAATCAACCGTTTCATCCTTCAGCATAGCCTTAAGGTCGATGTACTTTGTGCTGGTATCAGAAAGCAAAGGTGGAAATAAACTTTAAAGAAAAATGTGTGCTGGAGAATCCCTGGGTATGGAGGCTATGTCACTGAGGGTAAGGAGGGAAAGGAGGTATCCTCTGACGTGTACTCCTCACACCTTTTACAAAACCTTATGAATATATGAAGTAGGAGTTCCATAGTAAAATTACACAGAAGTTAAACTACTCTGAGACCAGAAGAGTCCAAATTTAATAGCTAACTCTGCTGACAATTTTGCTCTACGTTGAGAGAATCATGTCATGTCTCTGTACAAGTCCCTCCTCATCAGGGAGTGAGTACTAGTCCTTCTTTTTCTGCAGTATTCCCTGCCTACCTAGACTGTATGCTTACACCAGATTTAATCATTAACCAGCATGTGTAACAGCTGTCACCTTGGCTGTTGCTCAGGTCTGAGTGGGCAGCTAGTGCTGCCAAAGGCAGCGGAGTGCCAGTCCAAGTGCACGCTGCCGCTGTGTCCCCCATGCTGAAAAGCGTTCCCTAATCCCTCCTTGCTCCTAAGAAAGGCCTGCTCTCACTCACAGTGGAGATTCAGCTTGGTGCAGCTACACGATCACAAGCTAACGGAGAAGAGGGTAAGAACGTGATCATGGCAACAGGGTCAAGGACAGAATGAGCAGGGCCTCTGCCATCAGTCAGGCTGTGCAAGCCACAGAGGCAGCTCTGCCCCAGCAGCCCCACGGCCCCCCCAGGAGACCAGCCCAACCAGCCCAGGCAGCAGAACACACCAACACTGTCCATACCACTTTCCTCCTGAAACACAGGAACATTGCTAAGTTTAGAAACAAACTATTGCCTTCAGTAATGTAAAAACCAAACAGCAAATTAAATTCTTACTGCCCATTACATCTTTTGTATGGGTATATGCCCCACTTGCCCACACAGCATGACAAAGAGCCAGAAGACATTTAAAAGCTCTTTAAACATGCTCACTTTCAGAACAATAAAGAAATCACTAGAACTAGAAACTTTATTGTTCATTTTTCAACAGAATCCATACATTTCATTGATGATTTCATAATACAGACCAATACAGTTGTTAGAAAGTAGCTATTTTAAGCCTTCTGTCTGATTCTGAGATGCAGAATGTCATAGGAGAGAAAAAAGGGGATGCAGACAGAGAAACTGGAAGAATAGGAGCACACCAACTTTATTTCTGTATTCAACAATTTGGCATATGAATTTAGACAGTTTAAATAAAATTTCTTATAAAATTTAATAATTGAATTATTATTTGTATAAAATTATATTTTAAAATCTCATACTAATTCTCCCTTTGTAATAATTACTCATTCATATTATAGATTCAGGTAACATTTAAAGAAAATGCAAGTGTCAATATTTTTTGGCAATTTCCAGATATAAAAACTTAATACTAAATACCAAAAAGTGTCCAGCTATCTGTGACACTGACATTTGTTTTTCTTTCAGTTTAGTGCCACAGGATGAGGTTTAATCCATGCCAGTTATACTTCTAATTGCTGTTCTTGGTTACACATACGTAATCATTTGACAACATGACCCTATGTAAAATGCAGTGTTTCCAGTGGCATCCTCACAAGCTTCCCAAAAGAGCAGATGACATTACTGAAAGGTTTAGATAATAATTCTCATTTGCCTTCCTGCCAACTGAGGTGTAGATATAGTCAGGTGAACTGGATCTTCCTCATTAAAGAATCTATTAAAAAATTAACCATTAAAAAAAAAAGTATATGGGCTTTTTTACTTGATGCTTTCTTTTTCAAAGCTTCAGAATGAATCCTGTCTAATTCTTCACCAGTCTTAGCCATGTAGTAACATTTGTGTCTGTACAGTGCCTGACACTCATGCAGTGCTCACGCTCCTGAGTAAAGGCTTTCTGGAAAATTCACTAAAATATTTTCTTTTTTTGTAAAAACTAAGAGCTTTCTATCAGCTGTCTTAGAGATTTTTTTCCCGCAGCTCAGCATCAGTGACATCAGTAAAGCAAAAGGCTGAATAAAAAGATTTTTTTTGTGGACAATCGCCATTCTGTACTCTTCAAGTTCAAATGTATGCTGTTATATATTTTTAATTTACTATTTCCATTTTCTCTATCGCTTTTACTAGGACCCACTACAACTTCTAGCACTTAGTGTTTCCTCCTAGTCTGTTTCAAACACTTTCCTCACTCCACTCCCCAATTACTAGGACAAAGAACTTCAAACTATCCACAGCAAAGAAAAACACTAAAGTTACGTTAGAAGCATGAGGATCTTAAATATCTCAGTAGCTGTGCTCAGTTATTTACATCATCTTCTCTCTTTCCTTGCAAATCTGCTGCTTATAATTATTAGTACTAAAACTGCACACACTTTTCCCCCAAACAGCAGTTGGAAGTTTTCAGGTGACTCATGCCAAAGATAGAAATATAATTGTAAATGTGTGCCTATCTTCCTGAGATCTGACATACCACTTCATCCCCTACCCTCTCTCAGAAGTAAAGAATGGATAGCTTCACACTATACCAGTAGGCCGGTATTTCCATTCACAGGATGGTACTGTTTATTTCAAAAAGATCTTCATCATCTAGCTGGCAAGAGGTTCCCTTTAGACTACTACTGTATGTGACAAATGCTATAAGCAGATCTTCAACAAAACAACCGCCCAAGGAGCAGCTGTGCAAGTCAAAGGCCATGAGGGAGATGAGCCAGCATGTTAGAGAGAGAGAGAGAGATAGAAATACCACAGGAAAACCCTATCCATTCATTCTAGTAAGGCCTGCACGTTAACATTTCTGAATATAAGCAGAAGTAGTGTCACTGAAGTAATTCCTCTCCTCCCACATACGGGAGTACTCTGAGCTAATGGAAATGCTAATTATTTATATACCCTAAAAACCAACATATTTCAAATCTTTCCACTATGCTAGGTCAAGCTTAAGAGTAACTAACAACTGAAACATTTGATGTTCAATATACCAGCAGCTCTCCAGCTAGAGATAAATACAGCACTCTGTTTCAGATTTAATCATACTTTAAACATTTCCACTCCAGGGAAAAAGCAACCATTCTGGCAGCCTCACACAAATTTCAGGACAAAAGAACCAAAGAAAAATCCCTATGAACTTAGACATTTTCCAGCCATATCAGGGGATGAGGCTTCACATTAAGCACTATCAGTAATTTCCACTCTATTTCTTCAAAAAGTATCTGAAAAGTCTGCTCCCAACATCCTTCAGTCATAGGATGAAAAGCGCCAACTTGGCACTGCTGGGAGTCTCTGCCACCCAGAAGGGCAAACAAGGTCTGAGCTCTAAAAACACTGAGGGCTTTGTCTATCGCAAAGTTTGCACAGCAGCACATCCACACATCTGCAGAGGCCATCCAGCAAGTCATCCAGGTCATACAAAATATAAAATTCATATACAGCTTTTTGATTCCACAAAAGTGAAATTTTGAAAAAGAGCACATCCTTCACTACAAAGGGAAGTGATTTTTCTGGCTGTATAAAATAAAGAAAATGCTACTTTCAAGCATTCTATACCAGCTGATGATTTGGCTGATAATTTATCAAACAAATGTTATGAAAGTGTTTTCATTGAGGAAAAAAAGTGTATTTATTTAAATCATACTGCAAATTGCACTCATAAGGGATTCTCATACCATGTCTTCCCTAACAAAACACAATACATCAAAAACAATGATATTTCTTCAGAAACATGTATCAAGTCTTTAGGTTATTGCTCCATTTTTCATTGTCACATGAACCCTTGATAGAAGAGCTCTCACCTATTAATTTGGTTTTAACTTTAAAGTATACTGAAGCAGGTTAACACATCCAAGCAACCCTCACCTCTGCCACACTATGCTCGAGGTTGTACCAAAAAAGCACAAATATATTTTAGTATGTCATTTAAGAAGGTGGTAGTTCTTATTCTCACAGTAACAAGTGAGACTGCTGACCAAAATTAGAAGTGGTTTGGTTTTGGTTTTTTTTTAATCCATGAGGCATTGACGACTTATTAGTAACCCATTTTAAAAACTACCTTCCCTATGGAGCAGAATCTCAATGACTGACACCGATGAGATCCCTGATTAGCAGATTCCTGCTCTAAAAAGAAAAGAAGGAAGGAAAAAAAGTTTTCTGTATCAGAAACATCAATTATTATTTATTATAATTTTACATAACAGGAAGAATTACAAAGTATTTTTTATCACTTAATGATTTTCTGATCTCATGAAGATAACTACCTTTCTGACAAATGCAAAAAAAAAATTATTCTTGAGGGTTTAAAAAGAAGAGGGTGAAAAGGATGTTGTATGTGGCTGTTAGGGTTTATCTAGAACATTACTGAAATAGAAGTGAAGCTTAAAATCCTCCTAGTCCTGAGGACAAAACAGTCCTATCAATTACTGAATATGACTTTGTGTTCTCAATTCACTAAGCACACTACTAGCTCTCACTTAAGCAAAAAGTACCTGTGTTTCATGAATCAACCTCACTTCTTAATGCACCTTAAGCTTCTCACATAACAGAATACAATCTGAGGTATGATCAGAGGAAGCAAACTATAAAATTTCAGATACACTCCTAAGCACTTAAAGCAACACAGAATTATAAATCATTATCTTGAGTCTGTGTACTAGGTCTCAAAATACAGACTATCCTGGGTTTTTTTCCATAAAATACTTACCTTCAGAACAGCAGCTGGTCAAGTAAAACGGATTTTGGCAGAGAAATAATTTTTTTTTCAATTTTCCTTTTGCAATATATTTTGATCATTAGGTTTTGGATGCAGGAGAAAACATCAACAATGGAAGTTTACTTGCTTACCTCCAAAAATGAAAAGCGAACAGAGGACTGCAAGGACTGCAGGGGCTTGTTGGGGTTGGGCTCAGGCTCCTTGGGGTGAGACTGCAAGTTAAAATAATGTCATCTCTAGTGAACAGAAGGTTTAGCAAGAGTTGCATGTTTTACTGTAGGAGTTATGAAAGGAGTTTCGGTTAGAACCAAAACATGACCATCCTCCTGAATGAAGTGATCGACAGTAGCCACACAGGTTTTGACTTAAGATGAAACTGATTTAAATAAAAATAAATATGAGAACTGGTGTTGATGCATATGCTTGATCACCTTAGACTTCTTCCATGAACAATACTTGTGTACAAAGTCTCAAGAGGGGTGAAACACAGTAACTTTTTTTAGACATCTAACCAAATAGAATATGAAAATTGGGTGGTTTTTTCCTCTTAAAGAATCTTGGGGCACAGGGGTTTAAGTTTTTTATATGCAAATCAGATTTACCAAAACAAAAGGAAAACTGGAAATTATGATAAACTTCCACCAGCAATATGAAAATTATAATAATTTTTTCCAGTTAGAGAGCCTAAAATTTCCACACTTACTGAAAATTAGAAGTGCTCCAGTTAGCCTCAATTTCATTATGAAATGTTTCCTCACAAATGCCAAGTTCTTGTTCTAGGTAATCAAACATGGATATTAACAATTTATCCATAAAATCCTTACTTGAGCATTTGACTTCAAAGGTGTCTTCCAAGAAGTTGCCTACGTACACCTCCATTCAAAAGGTTTCTCAAAAATCAGCCAGCCACTGCCAGATTTCAGAGATGCTCTTTTAAAATATACTCATCCTGTCACATTTCCCCATAAAACTCACTAGAAAGCTTCTTTTAGAAAACATGCTTATAGCATGCCTCTCACTGCAATTTGCTTTAGCTATCTGTCAAAAAAACCACTCTGTGCAAACTGAGCGAAGGCAGAAGCTTATGGGGAACTTTTTCAGCTCATCTCCATAAAGATTTGTTCTGCTTTGTACCAGACTTTTGCAGCCAGCCAGTGCTAGCACTCCTGTCCTGTCCCCATTGGAGATGCAAAAGGCCAATATGCTAAGCACAGCTAAGGTCCATTTTTTCAATTGTGTAACGCTTTGACAGATATTAATACACTGCCTTCAAAATCTTTCAAGGTGGACACCTGATCCAGATTTTTTCTGAACATTTCAGCAGGAAGAGTACTACTGCTTCTAGAACAGATTAGGAATGCAATTTCAACATTGTAGATTTTTGCAACATTTTCCTTTTTGAGATGTCTTGGAGAAACCACAAAGTTTGGCAGGCACATGGCCACTGAGACAAGGATGTGCCCGCAGGTAATTTCTGACAAGGCTACCATGTATGAATATATTCCTCTGGCTGCTGGCTGTGCTTTCATGATCTCTGAAGGAGGTACACATAAGAGCACCAGCAGCTGAGTACAAGCTCATTTGGTTTTAACTGCAGACTACCTGTGCTAGCACAACAGTACCTTTGAGCTGACAAGATCCATTAAGAGCCATGGGGTCAATATATCATTCTGAAAATGGCTAAAGTGAACCCAGGTTCACACCAGCCAGCCCATTCAGGCCTGCAGAAAAAGGTGTGGATCAACATGCAGATTTCAGCTGTTCCATTGGGGCAGTCTCTGTTGCGCTGCACTGCACTGACCTGCAACAACATGCACTGGAAGGATAATTTTTTCTGCATGATCAGTACAGTACAGACTTGTAAAAACTGCTTTCGTACCTCTACACTTCATCTCCGCTGCAGCAGAGTTTGTCTCCAGTTGTCCTCCTTTTGTCCACCCATCAATTCGGGCCCTGACTGACTGCAGGCTGGGAAACAATCCTGTGCTGCACAGTTGGTACTTGAAGGTTAAGATGTGGAGGCAGGCCATGCAGACCACCACCAGACTCCATCAGGACCAGAAACAGTGAGGAGAAGCTGGAACTGATCCAAAGATAGTCCAGGTGGAGGGAGAAGGGAACTGGCACCAACTGGCCAAAAGCACAGGGCTGCAGCAAAAGGAGAGCAAGGGGACTGCTACTGAGTAACAACTGGGGACAAGGAATCTACTAAAGCCAGAATGGTTAAAAGGAGAGGAAAAAAACAGCTCTGGCATTGAATCAGAAGAATATATTAACTTCAAAGCCCAGAATGAGATTCACCTTGCTGTGAACAAATCCTAGAAATACTCTATGGCAAAGGGCATTGCCCTTCCTTTACTGGACGGTTCACGCAGAGCAATTGGAAGTCCTACACTGGCTAGTAGCTAGCTACTCATACTCTTCCTCATTTTTGCTACTGTAACACATCAGAGTCTCAGTAATGGCACAGACTCGGAGGGCATCCAATATCAGATGTGCTAGTACTATGGATCTAAAAATTCCCACTGAATGATGATACTGGTGTGTCAATCCAGTTTTTCTATAGAACTCACTCTTCAGCTTTGCTTTTTTAAGACCTAAGATAACCTGTTAAAACAAACTATCATAGTGCATGACAACCCTACTTCTTACACTTACTAAATTTGGAATGCTTTATTTTGGATTTAATATTCTTTCAAGGAGCTTTTTGCAAGTAATGAATACAAAGTAGACAGACTGTACTTGTTTCTCAGGGAGACAACATAATTCTAGTCCCAACATTTAAACTTTACTGAAAGAAAATTCATGAGACTCAGGGTGAGAGGAATAAATTGGATTTTTTCCCCCCTAGATATGCTCTTCTTTAAATTATTGCAATTAACAGTTTGGGAGACATGATTTAAGTCTGCATTGACTCAACCCTGGAAAATCATGAGAGAATGACTCTATGAAAATCATTATGTGCCAGCAATCAAAATATGACATTTTCTTTTCTCTACAAGTAAATCAAGTTCAAAAAGTAGCAAGTGTGATGATAAAAGTAATTCAAATATATGGAAAAAGTAAATATATCCAGACAACATTTTAGCAAAAACAATGATCAAAACTGAATTTAAAATATAACTATTAATGTTATCAGTATTAAATATTTTGAAAATATGGCAAAGCAAGTGGAATTATGTTATGTTACTGTGAAAAAGGAGGAAGCAGTAAACAATTACTTCATAATATAAAAATACAAACATACATTGAAAAACATGAATCCTTTTTCATCCTTTGCAGCTAGTGATGTTACTCTCACATGATGATTACATAATTCAGTGAAGACTGATTTAAAAATATTTCAATTGCCACATCTCAAAAGAAGTATAATTATCAATTATTCATGGAAACCATTTTAATGAGATCTTTGATAAGACCCCTCCTCCAAAACTCATGAGAAATTAGTAATGCCATTTTTTTCAGAAAAATATCTAGAGCTTAGCCTACCCACAGCTAACATACACTACTCTCACCAGAAGATGCCTGACTGAAATGCAGAATTTCTGAGACATTTCACACATGTAGTTCTGGGGAACCAGTATGACATCTACATTTGTTCCTTGGAATAAAGTGCTCTGTCACCTTCAAGTGGTTATTAGAATAAATTATTTGCTGTGCTGCACACTTACCTATAGACCTCTCTTGAACACACAGCAGATGCCAGAGATAATACCTTTCATAGCTAAATAACTTTACCGCAGGCATCTGCAGCATTCAGGGTTTTGTTGGGTTTTTTTATTCCAGCAAGAATGGGGCAGTCCCAGGGAATACTAAAGGATCTGATGTAGCCTATCTATTTACCTAAATAAAATTAGCAAGTTCTCATGGTAGCTGTAACATGCACACATACATGTCAGTGTAGACTACAGGTATGGATGTATAGACATATACATTTGGCTTTGACTAACATTTCTGGGGCACATATATGCTATCATTTATGAATAAAAAGACTACACTTACTATCACTATACATTAAAATTACACGTGTTCGTTTAGCTACTCTCTAAATAGCTGAAAGCACACAAATTAGTTAATCAGTTTTAAGCAAGTATAAGTAAACACACTGCTAAATTAGGTAAACATACTTATTGCAGAAATTATCACGATTCCTCCAGAATGTCAATACAGGTCATTAGTGCAGTTACGTATGTAGAACATGTCTTGCTCCTGATGAATTTTCACAAACAGTATTTTTATAATGGTTTAATCTGTTGCAGTGCTCTCTATTATTCAGCACAGAAAGAGGCCTTTCTAAAAGGCAGCACCGGGATAAACAAACAGCAATGGAGAGCTGAAGAGAAAGACAGACACCACGGCCTACTGACAGATTCTTCTCCTACAAGCTGACAGAATGCTTCATGCACTGAGATTCAGTAACTTTAAATATGCAGAAACGCGTTCTTTCCAAACACACTGCAACATCCTGGCTCCAGGCTCACACATTTGCTGAAACCAACTGCAATGCATTGAAAACGTGCTCCTTCAACCTGGAGCTGCAGTGTTCCCAGGGTGTCAGCACAAACGTATGTTAAAAGCTCCTGACTGCACAAAAGCCGTCATCATGCAGAAACCATTAAAATATTAAAGACAGACAATACTTACTCCAAGGTCAGCCCTGGAATTTGTAGCCTTTCCCGCTGGGCTTTCATTGCTGTTATGTGTTACCACACTCTATTGTAATCATGACACACATTCACGGGCAGCATTCTGGCGATGACAGAGAGCCAAATGAACCACTATAAAGGAATGGACTAAGGATCTCTCGGGGGCGGGGGGAGGACCGCAGGTTGGGGTCCTTCCACCTCTAGCTGTCACGAAGAGCCGCAGGCTGCCTCTCTCAGGTTAGTGGCAGCGCATGCCGCGCCGCTTTAGTGGAGCGAACGGCACCTTCAGTTGTGCACACCAAGTAATTCATCCCCGGAATTCTGCAGCAGCAGCCACTGCGCCGACACGCACGCACACACACACACACACACACACACACACACGTTGCACCTCGGAGTATGCAGTGGTCCCCCTCGCTACGCCAGCCCACCACACAAAACAGATGCTATGCTTAACACAGTTTCTCTCGGCAAATGTCCAGCCTTCGCCACCCCCTCCGATTCTGCCAAATAGAATTGAGCCATCTTCTTTAAGTCACATTATCCCCTTCCGTGGTAAAGAGACAGTTTCTGCAGTAATAGAACAAAAAACTGCTGAATGAAAAGCAGGCTCTTCTTTAATGGAGAAAATTAATTGCCAAGGCTTTTTATATTTTTACAAGAATATATTTACAAATATATTCTTGTAACACAAAGGTTAATACAAATGAAGTCATCGTTTGGTTCTGTCACATCTGCACCTGAATTTTAAAGGGATATCCTCTATAGTTTATATTAAAGGTGAAAGCCAAACCTAGAAATTGTAGAAAAGTCTATTAATTTCAGTATTAAAGGTAGCATCACTTAAACCACTATGCAACACTTTATATAGACAGTTTAAGATCAGTGCTGCTATGTGGAATTTTGGTTATAATTTAATTTTATTCCTTTTTAGGCACTCTCTCTTATTCTCTATATACTGTGAATTGTTCCATGAGGAGGAGCATTTTTTCTAATGCTCTACAAAAGAGAAGAAAAGCAAAGTGCAAGTACTTATTTTTAGTAATTTTAGAGCTAGAATATTTTATCTCAACCACCAACTTTTCCTGTACACAATATAATAAAGCCAATCACATTATTTATTTTTTGCTAGAGCTCTGGACCTGCTCTGTGGATGGACAACTTCTACAGACTAGTCAAAAGACAGGACCAGATGAAGCTGCTGCTCTTTGTGTCCTTGGCTTAATTTTGGGAGACATTAGCAAGTTCACAGGTTTTAGAGACAGAGCGAAATCTTCTAGTTATGGAAACTGCTGAACTGGATTTGGTGAACTTGATTGTTTTTTCAACCACACAGTAAAAAAGAACAATTAAATTCTCAATTACATTTCTTACATCTCCTACATATTTCTACTGGAAGGTATTTTAAATTTATTTAATATATTATCTGGAGCCTTCATTTAAAGACACTGAAAACAAAGGATATACAGAGCTATACATTTGAATTTTTAAAACATAACAGACACCTGGATTGTGAAGGTTAACTTGAGGTCCCAGCAAGCATTCTGTAAGCAATTTTCAAAAGGAATTTGTAAATTCTCCTACCTCCCAAAAGAAAGAGAAAGAATGAAATCGAAGGAGTTAAATTCCATCTCACTAACCACAATGGATGAGTGCACAGATTTGCAAAGGCACAAAGATCAGCTAGGCACCCAACTCTGAACAGCACATTCAGACAGGTTTTTCAAATTTTACTCTAAACACAAGCAAAATATCAATTTTTGAAGCTATTCTGAAACTTGAAAAATTAAGTACAAGAACCAACTGTCTAACAGTCAAACAACTTTGACGCTGAAACAATCTGGTGAAGCTGCCATGCTTTTTCATTACTGAGTTTGGAGACAGTCACTTAAGATAAGAAATTCAAAAAGAGGGCAGCAGAGTAGGGGGTACTACAGCCACAAGTTCCTGTCTCTCTTCTAGCTGCCAGGAACAGGCAGCTCCCTATTCCCATTGCTCAGCACTTCTCAAACCAAGATCTGTTGCCTTAAAAATCCTTTTATAAAAATGTCTTTTGTACATAATACTTCTTCAGTTGCTGGAAAGTTCTGTTTCTGATGGAGAAAGAAAATTTTGAAAGGTAAACTGTGGTTGTGTACAGACATGTTACAGTTTTAGTTAAGCCTTAAAGGATGCTCGAAGGGCTTAACTTTGTGGGTACCATTCTGGTGCTTCAATCTGTTAGCTGTGTAAGCACATGAACACATAGCTTGCACCAAAGTACTATTTGTTGTTCTGTAAAACTGTTAACTTTTTGTTGAAGGCACAAAGAGTAGGAGACAGCATGAACATCTCGAGGAGGACAGCCAACTCCAGTGAATCAGGATGGCACTAGAACTATTTCTGTAAACAAACTAGCAAAAGGCCTAGCTCTGGAGATGAAGGTATGCTTCCATCAAGACTGCAATACAAATTGTACACACTACTTCCATGGGGCAGATTTTACTGCTGAAGTGAACAGAAGTCCACAACAAAGGCACTTGTTTTGTTTGTTTTTTCCTCCACATGCAAAGAAATAGTCTATCACTACTAAACACTACTTCGTGAAACACAACAGCTGAGCATTTAGTGCATTTTACCTGCAGGAAGACAATACCAGCAGCTTGTCTTGTCTAAAACGAAACTGAGTGGGACTGGCAGTCGCGTACAGGCACTTAAACATAAACTGCATCCAAGGGCTATTTCGTGGCCATGATAAATCTTTCCTGAGCTGACTCATGCAAGCACTTCACATTACATCAATGGTTAATTATTCTAAATAGAGACTGAGCTGTAGCTTAACTTCAAAAATTCTTTTTCAATACATTTTGCCTGATCCAGACAGAAGTCTAGAAAATCGTGATTTACTGAAAAAAAAGAGATGAATCCAGAGTACAAGATCAATTTTTTCTCACTGTTGCAGTCTTACAGTTTTTGCAGTAATAAACAGGATCTGCTTCATGCACTTGGGGGCAAAAAACTTCAGCAATTAAATTAGATTAAGCCTTGCAAGTGAAAGCTTGATCAAAACATCTGTTTGCTCTTAATTTTGCAATGCTTAGATTTCATTCTCACCAACACATAGTTGAGGAAGGAAACAAAAGTTAGCAAATCTTATTGTTACTTCAAAAGCTAAATGTAGATTAACCTGAAAATACTGGCAGATGTCGCCTATACTGACACAACTTCTGTAAAGAAAATGTTTCATCTGGAAAGAATTCCAAACAAAAAATCACTCACAGCACTGAATGGATGTAAGCATTGTACTCCTTTGCAAATGCAAACCCTGGTCTTCTCTTATCTAATTCAAGAGTGAATTTAGAAAACAAGATGCCGGAAAACATGGCTCAAATTATTCATTTATGTCTTTACTGAGGTCTCTCTGGTTTAGTCATCTCAGACACCTGGTTAAAACCAAGCAAAACCAGAAAAGCACAGAGAAATGTTTCTTTTCTTGAAACACAAACCAGCAAGACGTTACTTCCATAGCATAGTTATTAATGTTGTATGCTTTCAAAGCCCCTCTCTTCTGCAGATGTTGACTATTCTTGCTTTTTCCCCTTAAATAATGGTAACACAGTAACACCATTAACAATGCAGGTGCCACTGGCTTTCATTATTCTGTAGCACTTAACAATAATTACACTAATACAATTAACAAGTCAATGCATCCTTTGGTTCTGCAGGCCTCTTGGTCAATGCTTTCCAAAGGTATCCTAGGGTTAGTAATCAACTGTCAAAAGAATAATGACCTTTCTGTTATAGTCCTTAAACAACAGATTATTTCATCTGAATTTCTGTCATCTAATCTGTTTACCACACCAATTCACACATTCGTGCATTTTCAACAAGCACAACTGCTTCACTGCTAGCACCAGAGTTTATAAAGAAGTTCTACCAGGAATGATGTCTGCATCCTGTGTTGAGTGCAACACTGCAGTTAAGTGCAACACCGCTCCTTGGCATCAATGAGATGCAAAACACAGCACAGGAGGAATGGGGTGAAAAACACACACACAATCTCCTTTTACAGACTTTCAACACAGCACGCCTGGGCATGTTGTAACTGCAGACAAAAAAAATCTGAAATATGAATCTTCCTATTTGTTACCTCTGCCTGAAGTCAACAGACCGACCAACACAATATGTATAAAGCAAACCTCATGCTTTAGCTATCTGCCAGAAAGCACCAGAAAGTATTCTTCATTATTGATCTAACTGGCCAGGTTATTCAGGTTTGGCTACTTCCTACTTTTCCCATTAGTATTTGAGATGGGTCACAGCTAAGGAAGAAATACCAGATGGTGAAAGCAATCCTTTTCCTTAGATCCCTGTCTTATATGTCTCACTCATATGCTCACAATAAATGCCCAATTTGTAATTGTAAGAAATACTTCAACTTGGTCAGCTTACACAAGGAGAAGGAGGTGGGCTGTCCTGTTGGTTTCCCTAGGGAAGGGAGGAAGTGGATGCCCATGACAAGAAGGTGTCTCCATTCAACCGCACCCAAAAATCTCAGTTTGCACAACAGGCTCAGCATGGCATGTAGAAATAAATTCCTTGTCACTGTAGGGCAGTGGGTAGATTTTGGTAGAACCTGCATGTCCCTGTGTTCAATACATGCCAATGCATGCAATACATGCAATACTATGAACTCCCAGGGTACGGGCATGACTGTTTGGTATGCCACGACAGAAAGACATACTAGAGAACTCCTTCCAGCCCTAAGTCCTGTTAACATCATATATCTATTAACATTTAAAGGCATATCCATAAATCTGATACCAGTAAGCAATTTATAGTAACACATTTTATTAATGTGTCACTAGAGTATACAGTGGTCTTGCAAAACATCACAGAGTCTGTTTAGAGCTCTAACTCATACGATTCTGCAAGGGACTTGTTTTAAAATTATAGTTCTAAAAAGCACACTATTAAACTCAAATATATTTTAATAACTTTGAATAAATTAGTTGCGTATTCTGCTCATAGCTTTATGGTATTGTCTGTATTGCTAAAAACAGAATGGATCAAAAGAATGTATTTACTAGCAATGTTAATTAAACATTAGAAATAACTGAACTGATGTAAGTTAACCCAGCAACTGGTTGTCGCATTGAACATCTTAACTAGAACCACTGATCCTAAAATACTGCAGACAAAAAGAATCATTAAAAATCCATCAACAGGCAAAATCTGCAACCTCAGCCACTTCTATTCCTCCACAGTGAGTTTCAACAGGTACTTCTTAAATTTGCCCTACAGCCAGGACAGCCTCCTTGTGTGTAGAACACATGCATTTTAGATAAAGCAAGACTTATACTGACTGACCCTGCAACTTTGAAGGCTCAGATGACATATAAAAATAATGAAGGTATGTGGCCAAAGAATGAGAGGAAAAGCTCCCTATTCTTTATCTGAACTGTGACTATAGATGACACCAGCAAAAGGTGTTAGAGGAGTTAGCAATCTGTTAAGGCAGTCTTCCTCATATTCCACCAACCAGTGCCCCATCTCCCTTGACTAGGCAGCATCATTTTCACACCTGCCTGTGCACGCTCAGAAATAACACCTCATACAAAATCAATAGAATGGCACAACATGCCCATTGCCAATTTTTTTTTTTTTTTATGGAAAAATCCCAGAGCAGCTACTTCAGATTTGGACAATCTCCTGCCATGTTTCACTCTTATACTGTAAGAATAAAAAAAATTAAAAATTAAAAAGAGAGCAATAAAAATAGCTCAAACAATTAAGTCTCTTGTCAACAGACATTAAATTAATACTAAAACGGCAAAAAGCTTGAGAAATTACACGTTAATAATAATTATGATCTCAGTCTGCATTGCCTTTCATTAAAAAAAAACATTAAAAATTCGTGGCAAAAACTGTTCTACTTTTTGAAGAGTTCTACATTACACAAGGTTTAAACAGTTACTCTTTTTAAAGACAATATCCGTTACACAGGGATAACCCAAACCCAGGCTCTTAATGAGCATTTCTTCATCTGGTCTTCATTTAAGCTATATTTCAGTGCTAACTGATGCCATTTCACTTTCCTGCATGTATTTTTTCGTCAAGAGAATGAAAACATAAAAAACCTCGAACACATAAAAAACATCTCTTGAACTGGTTTTTTAGATCATGATGATACCTGAATATCTCCTTTAAAAAGTTAAAGCACAAATTCATGATTCCACAGTCCAGCCTGCAGCTGGATTCTCCCAAAACCTTACACCCATCTATCAACAGCTATTACATACCTACAGAGTTACCAAGCTCTGTTTTGGCTGGTTGATAACTGATTCCTTGTTAAGACCCTATCATGCACATGAATACATACATGCTGCAGAAGAGGCTTCCCAACAATTCTGTGAGGCTACCCCATGTATGCTTCAAATTTTATTTTTTTTAATTCACCTTCTGGTTCTCTTTGTCATTGAACAGATGGGTAGACAAGTGCTCCAAATAGAGGTGAGCAGCTGAAAGAGCTATGAATCTTTAATCACAAAAAAACCCCACACCTCAGGAAGTTTGAAGCTTGCATCTTTTTTTTGACCTGTCTTATGCTTACTTAAAGCCCTATACACATCTGCACAAGGAATTCTGTTATTACAGACAAGTACAATAAATAATGTTGTCCATTATGAGACAGCATTTTCTTCCATCAAAGCAGATACTTAATATATTAAATCAAGTTTCAGCACAAAGTTTGAGCAAATAATCCCACTGACATAATGACTATTTATAAAGAGCACTAGAAAAGTCAAGTGGTCATATATTCTTCCCCAAGAGAGGTCCATTATACCTATAATACTCCTATTGCTCCAGTCAGAACTTAAAAACTGATAGTGATTTCACAAAACTCCCAGGTACACACTCCTCTGCTACATTGTTTAGACACTGCTTCAACCATGTTTGAGATTAATCCCCTTGATCCAATTTAAACACATTACGTCTTACTGTACACCCCAATAACACAGTAAACACTTTTACTTCCTACTCACAGCAGATGTTCCACACACTGGAAGACTTCCATGAACATCCTTCAGCCTTCCCTTCACTAAAATAAACAACCCCAGCACAGTAAATATTTTTCCATATACCATGTCAAATTTTCCAAGCAGCTGAGTTGTCATCTGTTTCCAGCTTATCGACTTCAATACACAGCACTCCAATATAAGGCCTTGTAACTCCTGTGTGGGATAGAATAATGCTGCATGCTTTGCAGCTCAAAATATCAGCTTTCCAGCACAAGATACCCACTGCCCTCTAACAGCAACTGTGGTATCTTAAACCTCACAGATCACTTCTGAAAACTAACTCCTATTCAACTATCCCGTGTATCTGCAGAATTTTCTGCATGAGTAGAATTTCTATTTTACCTGGTATATTTTCTCCAGGTGGTCAGAATGATTTTGAAACCCCATACTGTTCTTCAACATTCTTCCCAGCTTGTTGAGTGCTGCAAACTTCA
Source organism: Onychostruthus taczanowskii (assembly GCF_017590055.1). Lineage (NCBI taxonomy): Eukaryota > Metazoa > Chordata > Aves > Passeriformes > Passeridae > Onychostruthus > Onychostruthus taczanowskii. Next base: position 3,768,200 of record NW_024502125.1, on the reverse strand, counting down.
TTAACATAATCTATTCTATCACCTAGGTCATTAATGGAAAATAATGACTACAACCAGTCAAACAGGATTATTACACCTGCAGCCCAGTGCTACCTCCTGCTTAGTGTTTCTACCCGGTAAGAAGCAAAGCAAAACGCTCTTGAAAGTGACACTATCCCCAGTACATGCCTCCACCCCACCAAGACACATTTGCTGGTATGGCTTACTGGTAAAATATGACTTTTTAAAAAAAGCCAGCAAAGTTCTGATTTATAGATCAAGAACCTAAAATCTTTCTTGATTTAGATATATGTGGGTATATTCCTGGTACTTCTGACAGGCATGTCAACCATAAAAACAGCCATATTTTTAAATGCAAACAGAAACATCTTACATTTCTCCTAGCAGAATCTAGGAGAAAAGCATTCACAAAATATGACAATGATCTGTAAAAGCTGATTTTCAGCAGCATTTCAATGATACTAAGAAGAACCACAGAACAGCTGAGGCTGGGTCTCAAGGCCCATGCCTACACGTGAATATAAACATGGCTGATTTAATCCTGTTTCCATCACGTATTGTGTTGAAGTGCAGTATGTGTCCAGTTACCTGACAGCGAAGTAATACCACTTAGCAGAGGGGAAAAAAAGCATTCCCAATGTCCATATTCCCTGCACAACTTTTACAAAGGCACAAGAGAGCTTTTCCATTCAGGCTAGAGCATCAGTGTGCTTGTTTACAGCAGCACACTCAGCCCCGTGTCAGAAGCACCTGTGACAGCATGTTTGTCTCAAGTACCATGCCTGCCTTCACTGCTCAAGGGCATGACCACGCTAAACATTCATGAGTGAAGCCACTGGGATTTGAAGAAATGTGATTATATGCAATTACACTGTCTTTTGCACTGTGGCAGTCAACACACAATGAATATAAAGTAAGAAACTCCCTGTGTCAGCCTTTTAGACTCACTTGCTCCCTGTGGCAGTTATCTGCTACCCTTTTCAGGCAAGCACGACAATAATGCAGATCCACTTATCCCCAGCACTCTTTCTGACCTTTTCACATGCCTGTGAGATCTGCTGCAACATACCTCATTAAGCCTCACAGGTCTAAGCTTGACTGGCTTGCTAGGAAAAAATGTGACAGAGAAGTGGAAACCCTACAATATTTGGGGGAAAAAACAAGAGGACAGAGGTGGCAGAGAAGAGCACATAGATGGAAGGAATGTGCGCTAATGCCAGGTTGGCTGCTGCCTTGACTCAGTGAGCAAAGACTCATTAAAGACTACACAGAGGCAGAGCTCTTTGATTAGCCCTTATGAAACAGAATGGTATCATGCCAATGCAGTATCTTTCTTCTCCAAACCTACAAAAGAAGAGCTCTGTCCTGCTGCCATTTGACCTCCACTTTCCTGTTCAGACTGTCACAGAAGCCACCCAGCTTTCTGCCATCCATCCTTTTGGCTGAAGTAAAACTACTCAGCTTCTTCAAACTCCAGTCTTTCGGTGAGCCATCAAGCCCTCTGCAAAAACTGCATGTGCTGCCTGCCCTTCAACTTACTCCCAGAAGCCATCACCCATCCTCCCATACACAAAGCATTTGGCAATCAGGTTCTTGGCACACCAATCCCCATATGAAAACTACAATCACAGAGTGAATTCTGCAAGCCTGAACCTGTGTCAGGACCTCTGCCCCAGCTCTCCACTTGTCTATCCCAGAGAACATGCCTGCAAGGAAGGCACTTGGATTGACACAAAGTCTGAACAGACAAGTGGAAAACCACCAGCAAAACAGAGCATTCAAAGGACTGCATTCAGTCAACATAACTTTGAAAGAGAGTTAGCATGATGGATAACTCCCAGGGGGAAGGAAGGCAGCAGATAGTAGGGTGGAAGGAAATTAACAGGGTATAGAAGTTTTAGACAGGGACAGAAGTGGTGATAGGGGCAAGAATGGCCACAGCCACAAACGTTATGTTCACAAAATACAAAAGACACAGCCAGTACAACCTAACTATAGAGAAGGTACACTCCCAGCTATGGCAAACAGGGGCCCTGCTGCCACGCTGACATCTGTCTGCTTTTCAACTTTCAAGTCTGTCTATGGACACATAACTGTAGGTAACAAATTCACTCATGTCCTTTATGGTAAGCAATAGTACAGGTTTAGAATACTGACAGTAATAAAAAATGTTCAAGTCTCTATTTCACAGGAAAGAGTTAGGGGGAAAAAATACTTACCTCCTCCTCTGAGACAAAACAGAAGAGGTTCACTGGGATTTCATAATTGTTATTCATGACATTCGTAGAAAGTCAGCCTAGACTTTACATAATGGAATGGCAATAATACTGAAAATTTCAAGGGGAAAATCTGTAATGGCAGAATGCCTAACTGAAGATGCAAGGCAGGCAGATCCCTGATGTGATGTTCAGCAACTACCTCTTCTCTTATGAGGGCAGATATTTAGAATACAGGTGATACTTCTGGCACCAGAGGAATAAACATATTGTCCAGAAAAACCTGAGTACTTATTTTCTTAAAGTAAAAGCAAACATTTATTTGTAGTCAATACCTCACCTTTAACCCCTATCAAAAAACAATCAAACAAACAAAACAAAGAAACAAAAAAAAGAAAGAAAGAAAAAAAACAACAAACAAAAAACAACGTCTCATTACAAGTTATTAAACACAGCACAGGTTCATCAAGCCATCATGTACTCCACGCAGAGCCCCACCAAGACTCCATCCTACAGACCCGAAGTAAGTTTGTGCACTCTAGGAATTGCACGGCCTCAGGAAGCAACCTCTGTCGATTATTATGTAATTATTCAATACTTCGTAGCATCAGCACCAAAATAAAATTAATTCATCAATACACCATACAGCAGCCGAGATCATGCAATTCATCAGGCCATTGCATCTCCTTTTGTGACTAACTTTTTTTTTTAACAAATTTCAGACATTCCTTAACTGAAGAAAACTGAACTTCCTGAAATTAATGACACTGGGGAAAAAAAACACTGAACAAGAAGCTGCCTCAGTATGTCAGGTTTTCAAGGTTTAGTATTAGAAATTCAAGCTGTGCTGACTAGCAGTGATTACCCACACGATGTTCTTCTGCCAGTTTTCTCAATGTGTAAGAACTTTATCAGGCAGCAAAATAAGACAGGTGGTTATATGGTCATTTGTTCTTTTTGTGTATGTGATACAGTTTTGAAACTTTACTGGAACAAAATCAAAGACCAATAATTCTACTCGCTGAGAAAGCAACTTCTGTTCACAAAACAAACAAGAAGACATAACCAATGCTGATTTATAAATGCTTATATACATCGACCACATTTGCCAATGCCAGACAACTATTAATCACACAACTACTGCACTCACACACTAAGTTACCCCTAGACCGACCCTGATGCTCAGACATCAACACTCCCTTGCCTCAGCATCTCCCATTTCTAGCCATTAAATTACCCTAAGCATTTTCTGTACACTCTTGCTCTAAGCTTTGCTGCTTCAGTGTACAAAGAAACACTACAAACACCACCAACTGCTAGTTCAATAGGTAAAGCAGGATATTAGGGCAGAATCCAGACAAGAGCGAGCAGTTCAGTGAAAAAGACTGTAAGCAGAAGAGGCTGTTAAGGGGCTGAGACTGTCACATGGGACAATCAAGAACATTAGGGTAGCAAATTTTTCAGGCTGCCATTCCATTACTCTTTTGTGATTCATTTAGTCAGCTTGACTATTAAAGTTTTAGTAGTGAAATGATGAGACCTTAACTGCTATTTGTTTGTAGAGATTCAGCTATTTTAGCACCTTGGCACCTGCTTTCACAGCACCAGTAGTAACCCATTAGCCATGAGATCTGGCCCTCAAACCAGGTTGAACCTCATGCATTATAGAATAATTTTTTGCATGTATAAAAATATTTTAAACTACCCTACAGCACAAACTTTTTTTTTACTTTAGGCAAAGCTTGGAGGCATCCAGATATTTGATTTTCTTTGCTTCCACCAAGAATCATGTGACTCTCCCATCCTGAAATTCTGCGGCATGCCTACAGAACCATAGCTTGAACCTAGATGTTGATTTAGTTTTGTTTTTTGCTGGTTTTTTTTGCTGAATGCTTAAGTTTGATCAGCATTCTGATAAAGAACTACCTAAGATCAATTTTCATTCTTAACCCTGTCCTGTCCTTCCCTAAGTAGCTAAAACAAAATTCCAACAGGACACAGCACACCCAGCAGACTGTGGAGAAACATGGTACCTGGTCACTTCACATTACTTAGACATCACAGCAGCCACAGTGCAACAGCAGATTAATGCAATGTTACACAATTAAGCTTTAAATCATCATTTTTTGAGCACCATTTCTCCAGGGAGGCAGACTATTTTAAGAATTTTTTTACGTTTCTGAATAGTTTTCAAATACACAAAAAAGTCATCACCATCAATATCTGACTCTTTTTGCACGTGTAGATAAAGGCTGTGTACATGTATACACAAAAAATAGGTGAGCACAAATTTACCAGTTAAAAGGTACTATAAAGCTTTACAATACTTTCAACATAGTATATATAATTTTTCACTGAAAAGGGACATGATTAATTACATTAAAACAGATCATTCCTTTTTCTAACATGTAATGTGATAAATCATAAAAGAGGACGTAAGTGGATAAAATCCACAGATATACTAGCAAAATCTGAGTCCAGAGACAACTGCAGATATAGGTAATCATATTAATATTGGTGTAAACGAAGCAGGGATGCAAATTTCTGTGTGCTGACACCAAAAAACCCAAAACAGAAAAACAATAAACAGAATGGCCTGTACTGTTAGCCAAGGACACAGCTAACAGCAATAAATACCACGGGATATGTTGTTTACATCTAAATCAGGCCTGTGCTCTCCACAGCACAAAGGACTTGCTTTCAGAAAACCATGCACTGACAACAGGAAGGTGCCAACAAGGTTACCCAGCACGCTGCACCAGCCACAGTTCTCTCTGTTAGACCAGCACAACTTTAAAAGAAGGAAACACGGACAATGGGCAGTAGACTTGCACACAATTTATGAAGGCTGAAGTAAGCAAGACTGTGAGGGAAAAGGGTCATGTTATAGTAACTGTTGGCTCCTAAATTATACAAAAGACATAACCAAGTTTTTCATTGTCAACCATAAGGAATCCAAAAGATGCATGGGGAAAATAATTCCATTCAGTGACAGCAGTAGAAAACCCCTGAAAGTTGAGGACAGAAACAATGCTAGTAACGACACTAAAGAATATGCAACTTGAGACTCAACCACAGGCTATGGAGAATATCTATGGAGCACAATCCATCCATACTAGAATGGAGAAATTCATTACCTGGCAAGAATAATTAATCCACTCCACTCTCTAAATTTAAAATAACAGGTCACCTATGAACATAGCTGATTTTTTTTATTATGTAGATGTCTACGTGCACACAGAAACTGTCAAACAAATTCCATTTTGTCCACCTACATGACAAAAGCCTCAGAGACATTTTTCTTTTATTTTTCCACACTACTAATCATTCCCAGTTTTTCCCTAAGGGTAACTAACAGTCCATATTTTTCATTGATAAAAAACCTTTCTTTCAAAATTGTTTTCACATTTCTTGAAACTTACTTAATCAAGCACCTAAGTTAGCAGTGGTTTTAAGGACTGTTTATCTTGAATTCTTGGCTGGCCACAATCTTATGTCCCTATTATCCAAGAGTATCAACTGTTTCAATGAAATGCATAAAATAGTTTTATGAAAATTCTGTGACCAACTTTGGTATTTGCGCAAGCAGATTTTGTAATTGCTGCTACTGAACTTGAGTCTTTATTTTACAATTACAGAAATTCGTTTCAGAACTGTAAGGAGGAGGACAGATGCACCAAAATAAATACATCACAGCGATATATCTCCAAATCTAACAGAAACTGAAAAACTAAACAAAAGAAGACAGAAATATAACAGATTTAGTCTGGAAAAGTAAGGGATTTTGCTTCTAGAGTGTGTACTTTAAGCACTGAGGCTCTAATGAAAGGAGAAACTGCCTCTACTTACTCACTTCTTCTCATGTATTGCTGTTCCTGAAGGCTCCTCTCCACCTCAGAGAAGCCTGTTGTAAATTTTCTTTTAGGAGAAGGGCATTTTAAACCAGAATGTACCTAGTCAAAGCTGAGTGCAATTTTTTTGCCACAACCCTTTAATTCATGCTTTCTGTCTATAAAAAGTTTTAATTTTTCTGAACACCACCAGTATGTAAGAAAACATATCAGGATAACGACACTCACATCTTAAACTCAGTGATGGAAACTCACCCGCTTAACACACACTTAGAGACCATCTTCAGCTAGCTACTTGTGCTAGATACACTATGAATGTCTAATGGATAGGGATGTGCAAATGCTATCAGGTGTTCCCGGGTCCATAAGAGGATCTGCATGCTTCACAAATAGCAACACTTAATTCTGATCAAATTAAATCTCTATTTCTGAGTCTGGCTTAACATTAAGCACAAGTATCTTCCTTGATATTACAGAATCACAGAATAGTCTGAGCTAGAAGGGACCCACAAGGATCATCAAGTCAACTCTTAAGGGAACAGCCCAGACAGGGATCAAACCCACAACTTTGGTGTTATTAGCACCATGATCAAACCAACTGAGCTAGGGTTAGGGTTGGAAGTGTTTGGTGAAAATAAACCAATCAATAAAAATATTCTACCAAGATATAAATAACCCATCCCCATTGTAGCAGTGTGCAAAAATGTACCCCTATTCAGTTTTCCAATGGACTTGCAAAGTGGGATACTAACAACCATGCAGGTTTACAATCAGGCTAAGTTTTATATAAGTCTTTTTGCTCCTAGAGTCAGCCTGAGAGAAAGCTCCCATCTATTCATCCTGCCTCCAAGCCACTGCACCCTACTGCCAGAAAGAAGTATTTGTGCAGTTGGGTAATTTAACATGCTGAAGAAGCTGCATGAAGCTAGTTGCAACCTGGATCAATTCTGCCTGTGTCCAGAGAAAGAGTTGAGCCAACACAGCCAGGGGGTGCTCCAAGCATGGAGAAGCTCACTTCTCAGCCAACCACAACTCTTCATCTCAGTTTATGCCAACTATGCTAGGATTGCTCACCCCTGAAATAGCTCTCCCTGTCCTGTTTAAAGCTGTGTCCTTGGCATGCCATTGGGCCTGAAGCACCAAAAGACAGTGTGAGACGTCCCTGCCTGGAACTGTTCAGGACCTCTAGACATCTATGCAAATGAAAACATACGACTTCTCACATTTTTAAATTCAATCTTCATGTCAAGATTTATATAAAATACAAATGCAGCAGTCAACACAGCCCATGCACATAACCCCACAGCTACTGCTAACAGCAGTGTGAGGCCTTTTAATTAAGCACTATTAAAGTTATTTTAAAATACCATTGTTTGAGTTAGCATGGCCAGGTTTTAGTAGCAGGGGAGCTAGAAGGTGGCTACTGGGAGAAGCTGCTAGAAGCTTTCTCCGTGTCTGGCAGATCCAATGCCAGGCAACTCCAAGACAGACCTGCCGCTCACCAATTCTAGGCCAATGAAGTATGTTAACAGCTCTGTGGCAGAGCTGTTAACATAAATATACATAATACATAATATAAATACACATAAAATACAGATTTAAGAAGGAAAAAAAATAGTTATTGCAGAGGTGCAATTGCAGCTAGAGAAGAGCAGAGTGACAATATGTGAGAGGAGCAGCCCTGCTGACACCCAGGCTGGTGAAGGAGGGACAGGAGGTGCTCCAGGCACCAGAGCTGAGGTTCCCCTGCAGCCCGTGGTGAGACCACGGTGAGGCAGCTGTGGCCCTGCAGCCCACGGAGGTCCCTGAGGATGCAGAGATCCAACTGCAGCCCCTGAAAGAGACCCTGGCCAGAGCAGGTGGATGCAGAGCAGGAGACAATGCTGTGATCCTGTGGGAGGCATGGGCTGGAGCAGGGTCCTGGTAGGACTTGTGACCCTGTGGGGGACCCACACTGAAGCAGGCTGTGCCTGAAGGATGGCACTTTGTGGAAACAGACCCACACTGGAGCAGTTCATACAGAACTATTGCTAATGGCATGGACTCACACTGAAGAAGGTCATGGACAACTGTCTTCCATGGAGAAGACCCCAGGCTAGAGAAGGGGAAGAACTCCTCTCCCTGAGCAGCAGTAGAAAGCAATCCCTGAGCAGCAGCAGAAAACAATGTGATGAACTGACCATAACCTCCATACACTGTCTCTCTGTGCCACTGAGAGGGGAAAGACAGAGCCTGGGAAGGATGGAGTGGTGTGAGAAGGTGTTCTTAGCATTTATTTTACTTCTCATTATCCTAGTCTTTTAGTAAAAAATCCAATCAATATTCCCAATTTGAGTCTGGCCTGTGACAGTTTTTGGTGAGTGATCTCTCCGGGTCCTTACCTTACCTTACCTACGAACCCTTCATTGCATCTTCTCGCTTCTGTCCAGTTGCAGAGGGGAGTGACAGAGAAGCTTTGGTGGGTGCCAAGCACCCAGCCAGGGTCAACCCACTACAACCATCTGCAGAAACCTAAGCACTTTAATAACTGGATACGATTATGCTGACAATATGGTGTTCTCCACTACAGTTTAATAAAGCCTCAGCAACATCACAGAAAGCATACTAGTGTCTCAGTGAACAGCTAAACCAATATGTATGTGAATGCAACTGAGGTGATTGCGATGCAGTCATTTTTCAGATTTGGAGTAAACTAACTAATAACATTCAATGTCAAACATCCTAGCAAGAGTAAGCCAGGTCAAGTTCCAAGAGCCACTTTCTGCTCTGGCTGAAGTGAACAGCAGTTTAGCCATTAACTTTAACAGAGACAGTCTTGTACCCACACAACAGTTTCAGGTTAATATAAAGCACAAAGGACACCAAAAGAATGCACCAAAAATCATTTTCTTTAACTGTCTTGTCACTGAAATACTTAAATAATTAAATACTTGACAGGAAATTAGTTTTCTATTTTGTTGACTTTTCTTACATAATGGGTTTGCTTACTGTGTACCATAAGACTTCTCATGCGTCCAAACCTAAAACAAGAGTCTTTTCCAACACAGCAGATATGCTATTAAGTACAGACTTCTTGTATGCTCTTTGAGTCAGAACAACAGAGCACTTCACTGCACTTTCCCAGCAGTTACAATTTCAGTTATTCATGTATCTCACCTACTATCACTAAAACCTACACAGCACTAACAAGCTGAAACCAAGTAACCAGCCTCTTGTGCAAGGGCACAGGGTTTTACTCAAAATTGTCACCAATAATCTACAGATTATCTCATAGTATTATTCTTGAAAGAAAGCAGTAAGTGAACAGAGTTTGCTTCTTAAGAGATTTTGTGATGTATTGTGATCCCAATACTTTCTCAACAAGTTACTAATACAGAATAAGAAATTAGACAGATGCAAATAAAAAATACAAGCTTTAAAACCAAACAACTCAAAACCATTGTCAAAGCCAAGTCATAGAAATCTAAGTAAAGCACAATTGAACTCAGCATCTGAGTACATATTATTATAACTAAGTAACAATTTATACAAGAATACATAGTCTTTATTTCCATAATCAAAATAGTAGCTTAACAGTCCTGTACATTTAGTAGAACTCATCTATTCCTTTTTCCTACCTTCTCATCCAGGACTGTTGATGGAGTTCCATAAGCATGACAAGTTTCTTTTATATCATTCACAAAGAAAGCATGTTTCTTCCTTGATTTTTAACAAGAAAAATCTTTAACAGAAAACAAAACCCTGAACTTAAAAATTTTGCATCCCTTTGGAAGTCCCTCACAATAGCTTCTCTAAAAGATCAGCATAAAAATGGTTACTGCACAACCCACAGATTTTCATTTACAATTTTCATTTCTTTGTATGCATTCTCAGGCAGAAAAACTGCCACATTTAACCTCCATTCTAACTGCCCTGAGAAGAAAACTAGTCTACTCTAAAACTGTCAAAAATACATACTACAATCTAAGCACAATAGCAAAAAACTTCATATACTTACAAACTTCCTCTTCTTGGAAGGCTCAACTCTTTCTGCAACAGAAAAAAGTTACAGTGTATTAGCAATAAAATATTTTAATTTGAGGTGGTATTTTTGAGACAAATACCACAATCCTCTCATCCCACCAGTAGCAGAGAGACAAAAGTAGTACATTGGGACAGTAAAAGATGCTGCATGTACCACTTTTCTTTCTTATTTGAAATATTAACATTAGCATTCGGAAAAGTCTGTACCTTTTTGTAGCAGCAATATTAAAGTATTTCAATCAATAGACAGATCTTATGGAAAAGCCTTGATGAACTGGCAACACTATTAAAATTTGCAAGAGTCACTGAAAAAGATAAACTCAGTTTTTTTCTAATACTCATATTGGAAAAATAACATTAAAAACTCATATTTTGTTGTTATTAACAACAAAAGTTTTTAATAACAGGATCACAAGCTGAACAGGTGACCATTGCCACCAAGTTTTCTACACTATATTCTTAAACCCAAGAAAGATTAAGAACATAACAGTTTGGTCCACAATAAATAATTACAATTTATTACAATCTTCTGCAAAGTACTAGCATAATAGCAGAAACACGTGTTAAATTTTCTACAGTTTTTGCTGAGAGCAGTTAAACAGTCAGTCAAACTACAGTTTAACAGTTAAACAACTTTTTATGGGATTGACAAGATAGCCTACTAGTTAAATGGAAACTGCAAAACAAACATTTTTCTGTTATTTTAATGTAGCAGAAAGCCACAAGATCCACAAAGTTTTGCCCATCAGAAACAAGCAAAATATATATACCACAAGTATATATTATCGTCTATTGCATATATCACAGAATAGCTGAGGCTGAAAGGCGTCTCTGGAGATCCTCTGGTCCAACCTACTCACAGCAGAGGCAATTGCAACAAATCACAACTACACCCAGTCAGATTTTGAACATAATTTTGAACATTTTGCAAAGATGGACGCCCACAACTTCTCCAGGCGATCTGTTCCATTGTTCAATCACCCTCATTTCTCACATGAACCTGAACGCTACATTAGTTAAGCATTATCTTTGCAATCATGCCCAGCTGAGAGAATCAATTACATTCAAATAAAAGGACAACTTGTCTGACCTAGAGGATGCACAGTCAAAATACATTTGAAGTTGAAGGGCATCATCCTTGCTGAAAGATAAGGTTGCATATGCGTGTCCTGGGGTGACTATGTTCTATTGTATCCCCATTCATCTGTTTAGCCCAGAAAGAAGTTCTGCACCTTCAAGACTGGTTCTGAGAGTGAAGGGAATGAAGAGAAGTGTGGAGTTTTTCTTCAGACACTGCACTCACTCCTCCACATTCCTGCTCCTGGACTGTGTTGTCTGCGCACAGACAGACAGCGAGAGAGAGCTTTCCTTTGCTTTTAGTTAGTCCTTAGCTAGCTGAGGCAGAGAAGTTCCCTGGATTGTGGTTTTTCTTCTTCTTGGAACCGTTCAAACCTGCTCTGGACTGAACACCCAGCAGAGCACCGGCAGCTCCACCTGTGGCCCACTGGGCCAGGCCAGGGCCATGACATTTCTAGTGCCAGAGGGACTGATCAGAGACCGAGTGAGCTGAGCTACAGCCCACCAAGGGGACTTTCTGAGTTTGTCATCTCTTCAGAGTGGCAAGAGGTTTTATTGGTTAATATTGTTCCATTTTTGTGCTGGTGAATGCTTTGCCTGTTAAATAAACAGGTTTTTTTCCACTTTTCTCCACGGAAATCTTCCTGAACCAGCTGGTGGAGGGCCCGCTTAAATCTGCTTTCTAGAAGAACTGCTTTTGGAGACTTTCTCCCAAATTTGCCCTCAACCAGGACAATGTGAGTGGTTCAGCTTCTGTGGTTGGATAAAGCTATAGGTATTGACCTGAAAACACATATGAGAATACAATCAAATGGACAAAAATAGTTCAGCCAGGCACCTTAGATAAAAGGCCATAAGGGAATGAATAATTATGTATTCTTTAGAGAGTTTTAAATGGTGTGCAGTAAATAATGCCTGGGCTGCTAACTGAATGATAAGGACTAAAATATCAAGTAGCAGCTCAATTCCTGAGTACCACCCATCCTGTTCACTGAATGAGGAAGGAAAAAATAGTGTGAAACAATGCAATTAGACATCGTAATGCAAAGGCATAGGAGAGCAGGATTAGGGGCCTGGGTAACAAATTCTCGTACTTCCTAGGAAGTTCCAGCAACTGTTCAGAATTTGCATTTTAAAACACATCTTTTAACATAACATGTGCTTACGTACAAAAGAACAGTTACACCTGCATACAATATTGCATTATGAAGCTGAGTAATTCCCCTCAATTTAAAATGTCACATTCATCATGACCAAAATGTTACCGCAAGTTAGAACCCACGTACTTCCCTTTGTGGTTTTTTTCTTTAATATTTACAATGTTATTGTGTTCTATTTCTAACATGTAACTTTACTTGTAATGGTAGGCACTGTCATACTGTAATAGACAATGCTTGTGGGAAAGCTGCCAAATGGTATGAGCAAGAGTCGTTAGTACATGGCTTTGAGTTGAAACATGTACTTTAAATTTGTTTCCTATGAATCTGTGTGGGGGGTTTTTTTGTTTGTTTTATTCAATTGGAGTGTTTTGGTTGTAGTTTATCATTATTACAGCAGCGCAAATAAGAGACACTGGCTCCTGTAGACACCTGAAGTCACATTAGTTTCTTGGCACATTCTCATGCTTGCCATGTTGAAGCACTACTTTTGACTATCAAATGAAGCTCCAAAAGAATAATGGCTCACTGTTAAAGATGTTAAAAACTGCCAAGACCACCCCCTGTATAACGGAAAAAAATAAAGCAAAACCCCTTGTACGTAACTCATACAAGACAATTTACAAAACGTTGCATTTCTAAGGCTGGATTTTAAAACAATATACATATAAACAGAAGTAGTACTGAAATGAAACAAATATCCTTCCTGGATAATATTTCTATCCTCATTTTTCCTGTCTATTACAACCACGATGTTAAAACGAAAGGTCACTTCTCTCATGCTTCTCCAGCTGGAGGACCTCCAAGAAAAAAAAAGTAAAATGTAGTAAACTGAAGCATGTTTTTCTCTCACATATCACACTAAATTATTACAACTCCTACATGGTTTTTTGGTGTTACTTAGGACTCACCCACCCCAAAGATTTTTCCACAGCCTGAAGGAATTAGCAGATTATTGGCTGTGTCACTACAGACTTTCTCCCTCCTGGGAAGGTTCACCAACATGATGCTAGCTTTGCAATAGTACAGCACAGCTCCACAACTGGCTCTATGCAAAACAGGTGGGAAAAGCATAAACACGCTCTGCATGGGGCTTAGGTCTAGCTTATAGCTTACATTAGAGGAATCATTTATTTCCTAGGTATACAAAACACTATTTGTACCAAAAAGTTAAAGACAACACTTTTACCCTGCCTCTTCCAGCTGTTTTTGTCACAGCCACTTTAAAGAGGGATGAATGATACCAAACCAGAAGTCACTCAGTTCTTCAGGCTTGCAACACTCCAGTTCAGATCTCAGTTAAACTCCAAATGACCTGCATCAACTTCAGTTTTCTGGCACATCAGTGTTTTCTTTCTGAAAGCCTCAGTAGAAGACGCAGAAGACCTGTCTGCCCTAGTTCCACTGCTCAGCATCCAACGCATGCAGACGCTGAAGGTAAAACTTAGCAGGGTCAGGACCTTCGGCTCACGTACTTAGCAGGCAAGCATCTGGGGCATTACAAAGAGAAAATGCTGCCTTCACTGTGACTCTGCATGGTTCTCAGTCACCAGCTCTGCCCCAGAGGATCCCACTGTGCTCTTCTGCCCTTGCCCTACATGGAATCCTCCTCTGGCCAGTTCAAATTGGGCTGGTTTTAGGCTGTTTCATTCTGCTGCAATAACATAAAGCAGATTTAATGGACCAGAGACTCTTGCCCTTGAGGCCCTGTGTGTCTCAAAAACTACTGTAATAAAATATAATAAACCTTACCTCCAGTTTAAGAGATCTGTGCAAGCTGTGTCAAATTGCTGTGATGTAGCATTAAGAACCAGGTATACTGAATGTAACTGCAGCTGTCAATCAGTTCAAACTCTCTACTCTGTGCATTTTCTATCAATAACATGTTTTGACAAAAATAATGCTTTCTGATTATTTCAATAATTATGATTCTTCCCCTGGTCCTACACACCTTTAAGATACTTCAGTATGCACAAGTTCAAGATCTTCATCACAGTGCAGATATTCAGCCTTATAAACAGATCACAATGAACAAATAAAACACCGCCAACTTTATTGTGGGTCAAATCTTTCATCCTAGTACCCAGAAATATGGTTTACAAAAAAAAAAACAAAAAAAAAAAAAACCACACAACAACAATGCAAATAGATCCGAACAAAAGAGGTGACTTAGAAAACACTAACATCTTCACATTCCTTATAAAGATTACCAGCAAGTTAGAGAAAATTTAGAATATTGAATTTCATCCCCTGGGACAAAAAAATGTAATTAACTTATTGCCTGTTACTGGTTCAATTTTAAACAACTAGTAAAAAGTTGCAACATTCATAAGCTACCAAAGGCACAGCTAATGTTGTTAATACAAGGTAGATTTTGCAATCACAGTAAATCTGCTTCATCTTCCAACAACTGCAATCTTTAAATATTCAAGAAGTCCTTCACAGTTTCAAGTTGCTCATAAAAGTAGTCTGGAAAAGTGCACCTTTTCAAAACAAATTTCACTTATGCATTCTTCAGCTGGTGAGGTGTTAAGTATAATAAAATTAATATGAAGAGTTGGGATTTTTTAAACATTGTTGCTCTACCCATCCATCATAAATTGTAAATATCTGACAGCTTTCTGGTAACCTGTGTTAGATCTTAACAGCTTAAAATTGTAACATTATCACTGCATTAGTAACAGCAGGAAGGAAAAAAAATCAGCAATGGCACACAATTCACCTTCTTATCATCATCAATGACAGCAAGACTTAGTGCTTTGAGGAACGAATTTGAAGGATTTCTTCCTAAGTAATTACTATGTTGTTGCCGAAGATAAGCTGGGGGATGACAGCAGATCTTGCATTTGGATGTGGCAATAAGAATATAAAATAGTGCAAATGACAAAGTAAAGTATTGTTTCTATCAGAGAAAGGTATTACACTGTGCAAGAGCTTTTTACAACCTAATCTTGACCTCTTTATAAGATTAATATATCAAGTATTGCACTAATCCATTCTAAATACCTGCTAAGCAAGGCAGTGGCAGCTTATGCTTTTTATTTTATTGCTTCCAACTTTGCCAGAATTTGGTTCTTTTGAATGACAAAGCAGTGACATCTGTGTGGGGACAGATCACCCACAACAAATGACAAGTGGTAGTGTCTCACACCAAGTGTGCATCTTCTGAGCTCAGTATGTTTCTCTGGCAAAGCTGTCTTTTGTTTCTACGACAACTTAAAGTGTTTCCTGGTTCCAGGAATAGTAAGCCTTTGCCTCAGAAACAGTATTCTATTAACATCAGGGTGGAATTTTAGGAGTGGCTACTTACCCTAAAAATTGCAGTTGAACACAGGATTAACCAATTTTCAAAAAGATGCTGAAAATACATTGAGGTCTTTCTTTGTCAATCAAGGTGTTTTCACCTGGATCTGATTTCTCCCAAAACAGGTGTAACTATAAAACTGCTCTTCCTTTCAGATGACCCAAGTGAATTTTTGTTTGCAACACCACCTTCTCAGTAGCCTGAGTTCTAGATTTGTCCAAGATGCAATTCTACATCCACTTTTCTCAGGAAAACTGTACCAATACCTTCTTCACTGGCAATGTAAGTCAAGATCACTATATTCCTTTTACACACTTGCTGCCAAGTAACCTGGCAGTATCCATTCCTCATAGTAAAGTCTGATGTTCTGCCTTTTAGCTGAAGGCTTACAGATTCTTTCCACTCCAGCCACCAGTTTACCAAGGTTTTTGCTTGTTTATTGTGTACTCTCACCAACTGAATCACAGATCATTCCTTCACAAGCATTTCCATGAACAAAAATTGCCACTTCTGCACTGGCAGGCTCTGGAACGTAGTTATCACTACTCAAGGAAGATTCCATTTCCAGTTGCCTTGTGACAGCAAAACACTCCTTGAGACACAACACAATGCTTCCTAATTCTTAATTCAGCACATACTTAGTTGTGCATTTCAAAATTTAAAGATGTTATTCTGCATGATAACTTATTCCCCTCACATCCCCAAACTTCATGTTGCAAATTAGTAACACCACCACAGATTGTAACGGGAATATAGTGTAGAAGTGAAGAGGCACTTAAGCTCTAACTTGGCCAGAAAAAGCCACATTTTATCTAATTCAATATTGCGTGTTCTATGTAATTCATTTTTATCTCCTTAGTTAACTTTCCCTACTCATGTTACAGGCACTGTTGACTGTATCCTTCAAAGCAGAAACATATCTTTGCATCAGTTCTGTGTTCTGAGATGCGATGTAAAAGCAATATTCAGGTGCTAGGCAAATTATCAATTTAAATGCAAATTAACTGGATCAAAAAAGAATGCCAAAGTGGCTATATATAAAAACCATACAGCAAAAAGAAAGCAATCACTTTATCACATACAAGAGCAATTTGAATAATCTATTTTCATACAGATGAATCGGATACAACATTAAGATTTATAATAAACTAGACTCAAATAAGTAAACAGCAGTTAAATGTTTTGCTTTGCATAGTATTCTAGAAATTCTCATATAGCATTAAAAACACTGATCCATATGGAAGATGAAACATCTCAGAAGGATTCCATGAGTTAACAGTAAGGATTTTCCTATGAAATACACTATAGTCTGAAGACTCTTCAATTGTGGGATGGGTAATAACATTAGGAAGCAAAAGAACTTTTACCTTGTTAAATATTGTTTAGGGTTACAATACAATAACACTCCCAACTAAATTTTGAAATAAATTAACAGAAAACAAAGAAAAACAATTACACCAGGTTTTCTGTAGTTTTTTTACAGAAGACAAAGAACTACAACAGTTTCTTTAGAGAAAGTAGCAAGAACTTGAAAAGAGAGTCAGTCACTCTAAGTAATTTCTAACATCTTTAAATGTTAGAAAGAAAAAAAAACAAACTGACATGGGCAGGGAAAAAAAAAAGAAGAAAGTTAGTAAACAAATAAGTAAATCAAAAGTGCTACAAACATACCATTTATGGGAATAAAATTATAAAACTCATCAACACAGAAAATAAGGCATGCCTAGTTTACCCCAATGGAGTCCATAATACAATGCTTCAGGGACATACCAAATCATCACAAAAAAAGCCCTACCAAACTGTATCAGTAACCTCCTACTCAAATGAAAAGCAGGAACGCGTTTAAAAATTATTCAAACTATGCTGAACAACATTATCTCTGCTGCATCTCATGTTCTCCATGAAAAGCAGCAGTGGCAGAACACATCAACGCCACTACCTTATGACAACAATGCAGCACATCTTATTTAAGAGCAGCTACCATAATTAGTAGAAGGTGTAAAACCCTTTCCAATGGGAAGCACAAGCCTTTCTGAAAAGAGAGCAATTTGACTGTTGCCAACATTAACTTTGTAAATCTCTGCATTCATTTTCCAGTGGCATGATCTTTCCTTATTTCAAATAATTCACATTAAAACATAGTAGAAAAATGGTATTTAAGAGATTGTTGCCCACTATGTTGCACTTTTAGCTCAATTTTAAAAACTACATAAATAACCATATTTCTTTAAGAAAAAAGTGTGAAAACTTTTTTTTCTTAAAGAATGAACTCTCCACCTCCAAGTATACAAAATCATTTCATCTTACACAATGTTAGAAAATCTATGCTTCATTCTGACCTGCTGTCCTACAGTTTATTTCACCCCTTGGCAAAGTACATCACCACAAGGCTAATGGAGAAAATGCATGGACTGTGAAGTGTTTGAAACACCAACACTCAACAGATTCCAGCTGCCAAGTTCACATGAATATTCCCATCAACAGAGTCTAAAAGTGTTATCATATGTTAAGGGAAAAGGAGATGAAAAAGGAAAAGAAAGTCACACAAGACATAAATCCCAGCTACTGGTACAAGTGTTCACCTGAAGAAATATAAACAATTATATAGTTAACCAGAACAGGAAAACCCAAAATCTATAGTTTAACTAAAGCCAGTGATTTCTCTAAGTTCTGTTTGAATCTGTAGGTTCTTTATCAAACAGAAACCAGTGCTTTTTATATGGGCACTTTTTATATATACCTACAAAGGATTTTGCCTACTGTTTAAAAGCAAAAGGAAAAAACACTACTACAGCACACAGTGGCCAGCATGAACTTCTTGACAGCATGGCTGCTAAAGGACCATCATGCCCACAAGAATCTGGACGCCTTCCTTTCCCCAGTTGTAAATGATGTTTGTATTATACAATTCAGAAGCTGCTGCCGACTTTTGTTGAAATCAGTAACTAGATGATAAAATGATTAAGCTTGCCTTCAGCATAAGATACTTGCCTACACTCCAGCTTTGATTGCAACAGTTTTTGTTAGTCATTTTGCACTGGATAGAAGGGGAACAAAAGGTCAAAATACATTTTTTCTTTCTTCCAGGACTGACTAGCACTAGGAAAATACAGGCCTTGCTCCACCCTAACATGTTCACAATCATCAGGTGGAGGAGACCAAGTCAGAAGAGGAAAATTCACTGGAACTAAGTTTTAAGCTCAGCAGAATTTAATCAGAGAGTTTAGTCAAAGCACTACTGTGCCCACAATGCCCACCTTCAGACCTGTAGAGCTGAGCTCTGCAGCTGCTCTTCGCACATAAGGGAAATATTTGAGGAAAACCAGAAATAAAGGGCACAAATAACTCACTTTTCCCCCCAGAAAAATCACATAGAGCAGCAATGACAAAACATTACATTTTCACTTTCAAAAGATACCTCTTTTGCAGAAAAAGGATACTTTATATTTGCTCTGCTTATGATACCAGATCTTCTGCCCCTTATGCAGTTAAAAGCATCCAAATTAGAGATTTTGCTTAGTGTTGACATTCTAATCAGTTTTTATAAATTCACATTTGATCAGTTCGGCTGATCCCACACACCTTGTTAGTAATGTATTCTATTGATGTGAAAGAAAGTTTCAAGTTCTCAATCAAGAGCTACATTTGAAAAAGTGAGACTGTCTGGAGACCAACTAGGTAAATATTAATCCTGTTTCAGAAAACAGGTTAGTCATAATGCACACTTCATTTTTTTCACTTCAAAACTCTAGACACACATTTCTCCTAACATATGATATTTCAGCTTGTTCAATTTCAGCTGAAGCTTGGTTTCTTTTGAATGCCCTGAAAAAATATGGAGATCCTCTAAACCAGATTAATCTAAACATAGTTACTCATGTGCCTTTTCTACATGTCCTGCCCTGTCCTGCCTGTTTGCCACACTTGTTTGCTACTGAACTGCAGGAGGCTCTTGTCACTATTCCTCCTCCTATATGGTAGGCAAGAGGACACCACCAGCATGAACAGTTTCACAAATATTCAATTACTAGTCAACACACACTCTAAAGCAAGAAAAATTTATTTCAACCGCTCCAAAGATAATACAACAAAAATCCCATTATCCATATTGATATTACATTGCTCTCCCTGTTATGTTATCCAGGTTCTCTAATGAGCTGCAATCTCAATTTTGAGTATCCACCACAGGAAGACAGGAAAAATTGTAATTCAGGAATTTCAATGCTCTTTTTAAATATTCATTTCCCTATCAGAAAGGGAACATAAACCTTATCAGTCTGCTGTTTTTATTTTTATCTCAAAACATCAAAATGTGTTCAACAACACACATATCTACTGCATCAATCTGTATCATTCTGAGGTCTAAAATCTCTGATGCAGAAAGGAAGCTGATGTCTAGCAGCAACCAGCTTGAGGCACAACCCAAACTTCCTAATACTGACAATTTCACTGGAATAATCATTGATAAAACAATACTAATTACTAGGCTAGTGCTGTACCACTGTGTAACAATTTCTGAACTCTTGACATAAAGCACTCTTTCACCCTAGACACAATTTTCAGCTAAAATGTGTAACAGTGGTAATTCCTTTTCCACAATTTCTACCGTTAGCCGGTCCCTCTGTATGTGCTAGCAATAAAGTCAGGTATATTTTATAGTTTTTATTTGGACTACTAACACTCTAGATCAAATGAGATTAGGACCCAGATAGTCTTTTTGCTTTATTGCCATTTTATAGACAGTTTCATTCCCCTCCTTGTCCAATATGGCAAAATGATTGCTTCAAGTCAAAGTACAGTAAATCACATCAGCAACTGTATTAAGTTTTGCAAGCATTACATTTCTTGAATTTCCTTTTACCTTTGACTGATAATCCTATTTATACCAGCTTAATAAGGTCTAACAGTAACAGTGAAGGTTACTCGAATTTGTATCTCTGTCTAATATCTTCACCTGCGAGTTTCTATCATGAAATATCTGCTAATTAATGGGAAGAACTTTCCAAAGGCACTGATTTCTTGTGTAACTAGTCCAAAAGACCCTCACAAAATGTAAAGATAAAAGAAGAATACAAGATACACCTTCAGATTTGTATCTATTCAACATAAAACTAAAGCAAAGAAAAGCCAACAATAGTTTTTCTCTGCAATTCCTAGATGGTTTTAAATCAGAAGGAGACAAGCCAGTCCTAAAGTAAGTCTGCAAGAGGGAATAGTATAAAAAATTCCTCCCAGTTCATATACTGATTTATATGATTAAACTGGCAGGCTGATGTATCACCTTTCATCTTTTTCTACAGTCACACCACCAAGATATTTGAGTCAGGGAAAGTACCAGTGTATCTTCCATGGTAATTTCATCAGTGAAGATAACAGAATCACAGAACAGTTAGGGTTGGATGGCCTCCAGAGATCATCTGGTCCAGTCATCATGTCCAGCTGTATTTTTAACATCTTCAGGACCTTCCTGGGCAGCCTGTTCCACTGTTCTGCTATCCTCAATATAAAGAAGTCCTGCCTCATGTTGAGGTGAAACTGCTTGCGTCATTTCTCCTTGTCATGTCACTGGGTACCACTGAAAAGTCTGGCCCCATGTTCCCATGCTCTTGGCACCCTTGGGGAACACCAGTGACTACAGGCCTCCAGCTGGGTTCTGCTGCCCTGGGTTCTGCTCCTGACCCTGTGAGCTCTGCTGTTCAGCCAGTCCTTGGTCTACCCCACCGTCTATTCACCTAAACCACGTTTCCTGTGCTTACCAACAATAAGTAGGTTAAATAAGTACATGTATAGTGATGTACCTCAGTGCCCAGGAAGCTTATCAGATGGCCTTGAACATTATCACATGGCACATACAGGACATCCAAGGGATCAGACAGCATATATTTAGGAACTGCAGGTCCTGCATGGCCAACCTGATCTCCTCTCATGATCAGGTGACCTGCCTGGGGGGATGACAAAAAGTCTGTAGATGTAGTCACCCTTCAGCAAAATCTTTGGAGCCTACTGTTTCTTGAAGCATTCTGCTGGAGAAGCTGTCAGCCCACGCCTTGGACAAGTACACTCTTCACTGGGTTAAAAACCAGCTGGGTGGCTGAGCCCTGAGAGTGGTGTTGAATGGCGCTGATATCTTAGGGATCAGAAATAATGCTTCACTCAGAGAGTTACATGGGATAAGAAGAGGGTTGTAGAACAAGTTTTGGCTTACCCCTGAAACAGGCCTCACAGCCTCACAAGGAAGGACCCTGAACAAAGGACCACTTGGGCTTTTATACTCTGTGCAAGTCTGGGGCCTTTCTGCTGAGTCATCAGCTCCTGCTGTTCTCTGTTGTCACCAGAGCCTCATGCACTTTGTAGTGCAAGGGACTGGTGTCAGTTCACAGCCTGTTGTCCCCACTCTCCGGGGAACTCGAGCTCAATCAGCAGCTGCACAGAGACAACAGGGTAAAAGGCAATTTGGCAGGGGCGGGATGACCTTCGACTCAGGGATAAAGAAACCCACTGACTCAAAAGAAGAGCAAGACTGAGCATGCACGCTAATCAGCTTGAGAAGCAAGAGAATTCAACCAAGAGAACTCAGAATACTAATTAATACAAGAAGGAGGTAACTTGTAACCAGCATGCCTTTGTTCACTAAAATGGATGCATAGTGTAAAATTTCAAGAACTGGTGTTAGCTTTGCAGATTTACCACACAGCTCTCATCTAAGCACAAATATGAAAGAAACAAATAGCTCCTCCTTGTGTGAGACTGACCTACTGCACATCAGCTGACAACAATTTTAGGGACAATGGTGCCACAACCAATTGGCAGACAGTCACTAGCAAGGTTTCCAAAGGCTCAGTACTGGACCCAATGCTGTTTAAATCCTTACTGATGAGGGGACCAAGTGTACCCTCAGTATGTTCATGGATAAGACTAACTTAAGTGAGAGTGCTGATCTACTGGAGGGCAGGAAGGCTCTGCAGAGGAATCTGGGCAGGCTGGATCATGGGCTGAGGCCAGTGGGGTGAGGTTCAGCAAGGCCCAGTGCTGGGTCCTGCCCTTGGGTCACAACAACCCCTGGCAGTGACACAGGCTGGGGCAGAGTGGCTGGAAAGGACCTGGGGGTGCTGCTGACAGTGGCTGAACATGAGCCAGCAGTGCCCAGGTGGCCAAGAAGGCCAATGGCATCCTGGCCTGGACCAGCAATGGTGTGGCCAGCAGGGCCAGGGCAGGGATTGTCCCCTGTACTGCGCACTGGTGAGGCTGCATCTTGAATCCTGTGCTGTTCTGAGCTCCTCAAGAAAGACATTGAGGTACTGGAGTAGATCCAGGAAAGATCAACAAAGCTGGTGATAGAAAGCTGAGCATCTGCAGAGTGGGTCCTATGAGGAGCCACTGAGGGAGCTGGGATTGTTTATCTTGGAGAGAAGGAGGCTCAGGAGTGACTTTATCACTCTCCACAACTGCCTGACAGGTATGTGTAACCAAGTGGAGGTCAGCCGCTTCTCCTAGCCAACAAGAGACAGGATGAGAGGAAATGGCCTGAAGCTGCACCAGAGAAGGCTCCAGTTGGACATCAGAAAGAAATGGGTTGCTAAGCACTGGAACAGGATGCCCAGGGAGGTGGTGGAATCACCATCCTTGGAGGTGTTCAAGAAATTACTGGACACAGCACTAGTTGGTCAGCAGGTCAAAGATTTGCACAGGATTAGTAAAGACCTTAAAGGGCTTTTCTAAACTACATGATTCTGTGAATAACATAGTTCTCTGTGGAAAAAATAAATCACCTGTCTTTTTGAAGACACAAACCTGATCTCAGTATGGCTGAAATACTTCCCATGTCAGTGTGACCCGACACTTCCCCAGCCCCAGCTCTAGGAAGACATTTCAAAATCTAGTTCACAATTTGGTACCACTTCACCCCTTTTTTTGTGTCTGTACTATTCATTCCACACCTAAATGAGGTTGCATGCTGACTAATTTAACCATATTTTAAGACTGACTTTAAATTTCTGTAATTTTTTTTGCATACATACTAGCATTTATTCTAGCCACACTATTTATAATACTATTTCTGCCACAGCTACTTCTATTTTTAATCAACTGGGAAGCATGCAAGCAACACTGAGATGGAGATCACACATCTGAAGTAACAGCTGAAAATATCTAATTATAACTTGGTATTGCCTTGTATAGAACTAAAGTTTTAGTAAGGAGAAAAGAGAGTACAGTGGCATTTTTTTCCCCAGTTTGGTGTAGAATCTTACAAAACCTATCTAGTGCAATAAATATTACACTACTGACACACTGACTTGGCCAGGAGAATAATTTTATAAGGAAGCCTCTCGGGTTCTTTATGGTCGGGATGACTCCCAGCCAGCCTGGCGGTCGAAGAAGGAGTCGGAGTTCTTCGTTTGTGGTTCTCAAGGTTGTTCATTGTTGCTTATCTAAGATGTTGTTTCTCTGGCCCACCATGGACCTGTCTGGCAGGTCGGTTCGAGGCACACTACACGCCTCCCAGGTTGGTGCTCTTTTATACTAAAAACTACGTATACTATGTTTACAATTATGTTCCAATACCTATCACCTACGTTAGACAGTGACTTTCTATTCTAAACCAATCTGTGAGTGCCAACATCATCCTGAACATGAATGCAATGAGAAAAAAGAAGAAGGACAGAGCACGCCCAAATCCCTCCATCTTGGACCTCCTAACCCCCATGTACAGAATCCCAAACCTGCCCTGTAAAGGTTCTAAACCCCCCTGTACATGGTTCCAAAATTTTCCCTTCACCCCGTGCTTACTACTATGCTACTTAGACTTTTGTGACCTGTGACTCTTCATACAAGGTTAGTAATTTCTCCCAGGGGCTAAGATCAAACCTCCAAGTGTTTTTAGCCTTCTGCCAGAGCTCGTCAGCCCCCCTGCCAGGAGCTCAAGCCATCCAGGTCACCCAGAGGGGTATCCTGGGTTCCAACAGAAGAGAGTTTTAACTTGCCAGGGAGGATCCATCCATAATATTTGACTGTAACATATCTTCTGTTTCTATTTATAATCTACCAGACTCTATAACCTTTGGTAAACATAACTTTCTAGCAATCAATTGGCCATCAAATCAACCTTCTGTCAGCTGTTGCCACAGAGCAGTACTAGGGAACAGTGCTTCATTCTCTGCACTCCCCTGCCTACTAGATGATTTCTTTTTTATATGAGCAGATCCTATGATGAACATATTACACTAATATTCTACTCTTACAATAAGACTCTCTGATTTGTGTTGATTTTGTGGTAAAAAGCAGTAAAATTTTAGGAGTGTAGGTTTAAAATATACTTAAGGTGGAGCCTAAAAAGATATAAAATAGCAGCTGATCCATCTAGCTATTTATTATCAATAGCCATATATAAATCATTATTTTTAATGAGACCTCTCAACTATTTAAGACCTTCAGTCTAGGTTTAACAGGTAGAGATATGGTCCTCAACAGCAAACTGTTTCTTTACAATTACAAATCATAAGCCACTAAGAGAAAACAGTGTTAGAAAAGTTTTATCAGCTCAAAGAGTACAATAAATTACTGGTTTAAATTCAGAAATCACTTTATAAGCAAGCAAGTATCAGATTTTAAAAGGAAATTCTGCAGAAATTGCTCATTGTGAGTTGAGGGAAGACTACTTGGCTGTGTAATTAACTGATAGGGTACTCACACCAGAATGCGTGTAAAAGCAAACTATCTGTGCTGCAATGTCTTTTCTCTTCACAATCAGTTTGGAGTTTATTTAATTCATTCTTCTACAGTGTTTTTTTCCAAGCTAACAAAATTCTTAGTAACCTTCTTAATTTTTAGACAGATGTTCCTAATTTACACCAGCAGCCTAATCTGAATACAGCTTTATTTATGCACAACATGTTTATGAAACACAAAAAAGCTTGAAAATTGTCTGAATGCTTTCCCTTGTAACTCTTTCTCAAGTCCATACTCCCATATCAAATTGTTTTTTATTCCACTGTTAACTTTCACAACTGTATAAATGCATGTTTTATTTTGTCTTTCAGATCATTACTACTAGAGCACTTTCTTTAACTTCATCTACCTGTGTCCGCATTTGTTACCCACTAAGAAGCTCCAACAAACAAATTAACTAGCAACCCTCTATATTAAGCTTCTGTTTCAAGGCACCACCAGCTAATGTAAATACATTAATGCAACGTAATACAGCAAAAGCTATTTAGAGATTACATCTATATGTAATGCTTCCATGTATATGTGAGAACCAACTCTATTTGTACATCAAGCAGACAAGTCAGAAGAATCCCCAGTGTCTCAGCATCTTTTATACTTCACATTTTTTTAATGGTGTGACTACATCAGTGGACAAGGACAGGGTTACAGGTATCATTTATCTGCACTTCTTTAAGACCTTTGACACAATCCCCTACAACATCCATCTCTCCAAAATGGAGACAGACGGATTTAATGGGTGCAGTGGGTGGACTGTTATGTGGATAAAGAATTGGCTGGGACAGTCACATGCACAGGCACTGATCAGTGGCTCAGAATCCCAACGGACAGTGACAAGCAATGTCCCTCAGGGGTCCTTAAGCATTATTTAATATCATCCTTAATGACAAGACAAAGGAATCAAGTGAACCCTCAGCAAATTTGCAGATTACCACAAACTGTTGACACACCTGAAGAACAGGAAGCCATCAAGACAGACCTGGACAGGCTGGAGAAGTGGGACCATGGGAATCTCATGAGTTTTAAGAAGACCAAATGCAAGGTCCTGCACCTGAGCTGGGACAAGTCCCAGAATGAAGTTTCAGGATGAACACAGTGAGAGCAGCTCTGCTGAAAAGCTCTTGGGGGTGCTGGTGGCTGAGAGGCTGGACATGACCCAGCCATGGGTACTCATACCCCAGAAAGCTAAATGTGTCCTGGGCTGCATCCAAAGCAGCGCAGCCAGCAGGGGCAGGGAAAGCAGTCTGCCCCTCTGCTCTGCTATTCGCACCTGGAATACTGTGTTTAGTTCTGAGGTCCTCAGCACAGTAAAGATACTCACTTGTTGAAATGAGTCCAGAGGAAGCCATCAAAATTATGAGAAGGATGGTGTACATCTCCTGTGAAAAAAGGCTGAGAGAATTGGGATTGTTCATCTTCGAGAAGAGAAGATTTCAGGGTGACCTAATTGCAGTCACCGAGTACCTGAAGGGAGTCTAAAAACGATGGAGACACCTTTTTACAAGGGCACATAGTGAGAGGACAAAGAGTAATGGCTTCAAACTGAAAGAGGGCAGGTTTAGACTGGATATTAGAAAAAATATGAGGTTGGTGAGGTACTGGAACAGGCTGGCCTGTAGAACCTGTAGATGTCCTATTGCTGGACATGTTCGAGACCAAGCTGCATGGAGCCCTGGTCTAGCAGAAGATGTGTTTGACTATGGCAGGATGATTGGAACTAGTGATCTCAAGGTCCTTTCCAATCCATACCATTCTATGACTGTGTAACTGTTTGAAGTTTAGCTTTCCCTGATTTGCATCAGATCAAACATGAGCTCATAGCTGTCCAAGTTCACAGGAACATATCCTAACAACTCTACTCTCTTTTGACAGGACAGGCCAAGATCCTCTCCCCTCAGGAAACATTAGTCTCACTAAGTCAATACAGCGTGTTCCTTGCTGCATTGGGTCACCCAAATCACTGACCCAGAAATGGACTTCATCAGGGTCCAGGATGAAGACACAAGTGAATCACTGCAGTCAGCTGACCAGAGATGAAAGATCTTCTGGGCAATTTGTAACTCAGAGTCCTCTGACTCACACAACACTGCTGCTGCACTTATGAGACATGCTGCCTTGCTTCCAAGTCTCCCAAATACAACCATTCTCCTGTAACCATGAGGTTAGGAGGCAGATGCAGGAAACTTGGGACATGCAGAATTAAATGCCAGAACAAAGCCCAGCAGAATGTAGGCACAAAACCAGTATTCCTTTACAATTTTGTGATAGTCTTGCCCCAAGCCCAAATAGCATCCCTGATACAGGCAACAGTCCCTGCAAGCTGCGCAGGCTGAGCTTCCACTACATCCTGCCACCTGGGCAAACAGCTGCTGCACAGGAAGGCAAAAGGAATAAAAAGGATCCCACCAGTCTTTACAGTGCCAAGATACAAAACAACATTTTCAAAGTAACAAGTTTGTTTGGTTTTAATTTTTTTCTTTATTGGTGGGGGGAATTGTGTGTGTGTGTGTGTAGCGTTTTTTTTTTTTTTACACTAGGAGAGCTGAACTAACAAGTATAAAGGAAAGCATGTGAGATTTTTTGATGGCAATTTGCCATCTTTGATCTAAAAACAGGCAAAATAGTCCTTGGTTTGGCATAACAGGACCATGAGGCTTCTGTGCACCTGTACCACCAGGAACAACTGGCAGGTTTTCCTGCGGCAACAAATGAGTGTGACTAAACAGCTGGAGAAGTTCTGCCAGACTTGCCTTTCTACAGCTTCCTGCTCTGGAACTACCTGCAAAACTGACTCTCAGCCATATTCCTAGTCTTGATCAGGAGAGCATCTTCGCTTTCCTATAGAGAGACAAGGAGTATGCAGCTAAGTCATTGGTAGGACTGGGAGATAGGCTTCACTGCTGTTGCCTTTTGAAATTACTGGAGTACACCTTTCCCAGCCCAGTTACAACTTCTTGAAAGAAAGTCATGGGCTTTCTTCACCATCTGCTTTGCAAATGGATTCCTTGAGGCAGAGTGCTTTCTGGTCAGGTTGTCACAGCAACAACTGGTAAGATCAATCTTGCCACACAACAGGGAAGATGGATTCTCATGACACTCCTACTGACTTGCAGCAATCTGCACTTGACTGACAGAAAACAGTTCTTCAAGTGCAACACGAATACAAAGGAAAGACGCAGTTTGTCTCTCAGAAGCTCTACGCTAACAGCACTTCCTTACTTTACTTTCATAGTGGTCTGAATAGTAAATACTGAGGATTTCACACTGCCTGAAGCATGTCCTTGGAACACAGATGAGCCTCTGAAGAACACCGTATCTCCCCCTTTTGTTAATCAGTGCACTGATTAACAGTGCAATGGCCATACTTTGGCCTGCCAAATCTGTTCTCCTCCAAGCAGCACACAATCAGCTGCAGCACCTGCTTCAGGACAATTTGTCTTCCTTCCTTTTCTTGAGTAGTCTCAGCCCATAGCGTAATAACCCAGTACAGCCCCAACAGTCCTGAAAAAAGGTGTTGAAAATCACCTTTTCACACTTCTCATGTCTATTTTCAGGACATGTCCCATGTAGGGGGGCAAACTATGCCCCCTTGCCCTATAATCACCAGCCAATATCCCTACCCCAAAATTTTCTGGTGAGCTGCCAAGGCCAAATCCAGATTCTACATGCCATCAGCTGGGCCCACCTGAGTGGGGTCTGGCCACAAGTTAACATGACGTCTCACAGACTTGAAATCCAGAGAAGTATTAGACATAAGTTATATCACAAGAGGTTTAGATTGACTATTAGGAGCAATTTCCCCATTGAAAGGATGGTCAGGGAGTGGAACAAGGCTCCCAGGGAGGTATTCAAAAGATGTGTTGATGCAGCACCTGGGGACATGGTTTAAGGGTGAATATCAAGCCCCTGCATGTGACCCATCCACAAAAGAAAGGAGAAGGCATGCAGGAAGGATGAGGAAACAACAGAAATTAATAGCTCAAATTACCTCAGCCAGACCGGGGATGTACAGTACTTTCAGCTGTTGATTTCAAGAACACAGCAAGGGTGGTGAGTGGGTGAGAAGAAAAGCACATATACCTAGGACATAAAGCATTCACTGAGAAGTGTGTACCAGAGAAGAAGAAGAGAAGGCATGGCTGGCAGCACAGATGGGTAGAGGTGCCTGTTAGTTTTATAGGCTTACCATGGCTAAGAACTGCCCATTCAGTGAAATGTTACCAAAGAACAGGACTCAGAAGACTACTGTTCCATATTTTCACCAGTCTCTTTCCTGGACAGTGAGGGAGATTATGTGAGTGACCTTCAGATCACAGAGAACTATGAACTTGCAGTTTTTCTCTTCTCTCCCACTGGCACTGAAGAAGTGTTTCATATTTGCCTCCTCTCTTCTGCTCCTTTCCCTCCTCTTTCCTGTTTTCTCTTCTCCTTCCTTCTCTCTCAAGACATATTTTAATAAAAACACTAAACCAGAACAATGTTCTTACTATGTGCTGAGAAGTTTTTTTCTAAGTAAGTGGTCATGCTGAAACTGCTGGCAGTCATTGTAGGGGGAGAGGTGGAGCTGATGTGGTCTGTGGTAACAGCCCCGCTCTGGATGCTGGGCTGGTGTCCAGCAGAGCTGAGCTGCTGACATGCTCCCAGTGCACCAGGATGTTTTCCCAGCAGCAAAGAAACTAACAGGTAATGGCTCAGGACTCTAGAAACACCAAGCAAGACCCTTTCTGGTCCTTCTGTCCCAAGCAAAACAGAAGATCAAATACTAAGGTTACTCTTAGCTATCACACTGAAGTTTTGACAGCACACCTAACTTTGACAATGTATATTCAGACACATGGTAGGGTACTGGGGCATGGTGAAAAAATGCAGGGAAACTAGGTAAGAGGAGGGAGTAAAGCCTAGCACACTTATGTCCACAGAATTATGCTTCAGTAGACATTTTCCTTTACACATTGAGGCTCTACACATTGCAGAAATTATTTGGTTCTAGTAAACAGTAATGCACACACAGAAAGTGGTTTGTCAAGAGTATAGGCTGGTATATGTGTGTGTGTGCATGTATATACATATATATATATATATTTTATATATATATATATATATATATATATATAAAAAGAGAGAGAGAGAGAGGGAGACAGATAGACAGATATAGATGGTTTTGGGGAGTTTTTTTGGGTATGTGTTTGTGTTTGACTTACTTTTCCTTCTTTAAACCCCAAAACATCCTTTCCCAGACCCCCAAAAGGATACCTTAGTATTGATAATGTTGCTACATGCTGAAAGAAATGTTAAAAGTCAACATTACTAATACCTAATGAATTAACACATATAAAAACAGAAGGAATCAGTATGACAGCAGTACTTGGAATCCTAATTAAAATATAAGACAAAACATAGAACCAGAGCTTTTCTTTCCTAAGCTGGACTGCTATCACAGACCCACTTCAACCTGTATCAAAAGTTGTATCTAAATACTGCAATCAATTCTGCAGTATCTCAAATAAAGTGAAAATGGGATTTCCAGGCAGTGATATTAATGGATGTACAGTTTCATATTTGCTGGAGTATCACAAAAAAGTAGCACAAAATAAATACAGGTGAACACTGATGCTCTAAAATGTGCACTATAATTTATTTTATTAAAAGTTACATAGTACAATCAACCTCAGTGACCCTATGAAGTTTTCTGAGTACATCTCTAAGAAGGTGGAAGAGCCTTATGAACTAGCAAGTACTGCTATTGCATCTGCTCGTATCATCTTTTGATGCCAGTCTATTTTTTTACACTGAAACTTCGTATTGCTTCATAGCGCTTGATAAAAGTGTTTGATTATTTTCCATACCCTTGCCAATTTTTTGTTCAATGAAAGCCTTCTGTTGTTTAAGAATGAGACAAATGAATTGCACATGGATTTACAAAGAGACACCACACAAACTGATAAATGCGAAGTGGAACTTTTCATACAGTTTCTATTACTCTTTGCAGATACAAACAAAATTTCCCCACAACTTTCTAAAGTTAAAAAAACAACTGCCGCACTTGAGTAGGAATCAATTCAGTGCTCAAGTTCACCTTTCAAGATAGTGATTATATTATTTGCAGACAAGTAAAAATAACTAAATCCCCCACCAAGCACACAGAGCTTCTCTTTAGCAACAAATCCTCTGCTGACACAACATTCCATTTTAGAAATGGTCCTTCAATAAAGGCACTCACTTTTGTAGCTGATGGCTCCACTAGTCTCTGACGGTGGCGTGCTGAGCTGAAATGACTCTTCTGAGGCGTCCCTTCCTGACAGTGAATGACGAAAGGAGAGGAAGAACAGAGGAAAAGGGGGCAATGGATTGTGGAGGGGGATGGAATGGAAGATGTTGGAGAAGGGAGAGGAAGAGTATTTAACTGAACTGTATTTTCACTAACTTTGAAAAAGCTTTATTACATCAATTTAAGTAATACCACTGTACAAATATCATCAGAAAGAAAGTGAAGCATTTGTTTTAAAAAGCAGCCTCTTAAGGTTTTTCTACACGTATTACTCGCACACATTGAATGATGATGTCTCTTATAAATCCACATATACCGCACATGTACACATGCCTACTTCACTTTCAGATACACACATTAAAGCTAAACATTCATTTCACTTTCCCAAAGTATACACATTACCTTACATTTTCTGTATCAGCTTATGCAGTTAAACACAAAATTCCCAATCCAACTGGATTTATGCTTCAACACAAACATCAAAATCTCCTCTAGCAAAATAAGATTTTTTAGATTCATATTCTCCTCCCAGACCTGCAATAATCACCTTAAATTCTAGAGACTTTTACCTTACAGAGATTAATGCCTGAGGAAACTGAGAAAGACCAGGTTCACACAGGTGAAAGGTAAGTATTTTCTCTTAGAAAACAAAACTTGAAAGAGCATTCATCTGAAAAATAACCTGAAACCTGACAGTCTTCATTACATGTGCAATATAACAAGAGATTTTTCCAGGATATGAGATACTGGTTCCAAATCCTTTACCTGCTTAATATCCACGAGACAGAAGTGCAACATTTAGTTCCTTCCCCAAGACACTTCAAATACACTGCATCAATCTCTCCAGAAACTTTCCAATTTTGAAAGCCCCTCATTGTTGTAGTAAGTATGAACTCTACAGTCTGTTATTTCAGGTATGTGTCTGAAGGGGAGAAGATATGGCTGAAGAGCCTGCTTTTAATCACAGGAATCAGAGGATGAAAATTTATGAGACTCATTTTTTCTTTCTTTTTTTTTTTTTTCTTTTTCTTTCAGACCAATACACAATTCTCCTGAAAGTCTTCCCTGGGAATAAAAAAGTCACGGTATTTTAAAAATATAAGACAGACCTGCTCCTATTTCTGAGAAGATATTCATAGGGTTTTTTAAATGAACAGTTACTCAAATATTTTTCAAGATCTCAAGACTTATTTTTCAAAAAGCTTTTTTATAAAAGTAGTTTTTTACACCTCCTTAACAAAAAGTCTTTCACTTCTGGCATGACACCACACAGACAGAACCAGCCCTGTAACTCAAAAAGATACGGTGGAAATACTCAAATATTACAGCCACCATAGGAGGAAAACATCATAATTCACCAAATCCACAATAGTAGTAGTGCAAACTAGCTCTAATCAATAGAACCATCACTACAGAAAAAGTAGTTATCCGACACTTGCCTCAACACTTGGTTACAATTGCAGAAGACTGTTCTGCTGATGGCAATGTACTTTGGTAACATTCCATTCCATTACTGCTGTAGTGGACTAAAATCAGCAGTAACAATGGCTGGAAGGTAAAGAAGAAGGTAAAGAAGACCTTTACACTTCTTCTTTAACAATTTCTTTTAAAAATTCTCAGTGCCCTTGCCATTATAATCTAAGATCCAATTTTATATAATTACCAACGGATGCCTGAAAAGGGTCTCCTTTCTGTCACAGTTTGGAAACAATGGTAGAGTCAGATTAACCTGGACATTAGCTAGCAAAAGTGCTGAACTTCAGAGGCCCTACCTTCTCCCACATTATGGTTATTAGCTAATCTAACATGGGATCCTGTACTTAACTGAGAAACATGGAATTCTTCTTCCCTTATTCACATTTTTATTCTTTATTTACTGTCTCTCCTTCAGAATGCTTTCCAGAAGCAATTGAGAGCTGGCACAAACACAGTTAACACATAGAAAAAAACCCAATACACCACCAATACCATTTCAGAAGCAAAAACTGATGTGATTACTCCTGTGAAAAAGGAAAGTCAGAGTTCAGACTGTTAAATGTTTATGTGCGCTATGCCTTCAATCATGCCAGCCAGTACAAGATCCTGAATCAGAATATATTAGCACTTCACTTTTTAGCCCAAAAGAAGTTAGACTTCATGCAATACCGTCCCATGTAGGGATGATAGTTTATCAAGATATGTGAAGGTTCAACTAAGATCAATAAGAGATTTTAAAAAGCTAGAAAGAAGCTATGGAAAAATTAAATATAGAACATTTGAAGACATTAGAGACATTAGACTGTATGCATACAGGTTTTGCATCATAATGTCATGTTCCTTAGTATTGCATTTCAGCTGATAAAAACAAAGCCTTCTGCCAATGTCAGCAGTAGATACTGTTCCATACACGACTGTCTAATAAGGGCAGACAAACCAGAGTCAATGTCACAGAGGCACAGCGGCACAGCAATGACACAGCAATCTTTAACTTGGGGGGGGGGGGGAAGAAAAACCAAAACAACAATAACAACAACAACAAAAACCTACATGCTGAGAAGACTAAACATTCAGAGTCACTGCAGTTATTACCAGTAAAGCACATACAGTGGATCCATGATACCCTTGAAGGATGAATGAAGGATGAGGAACCAGTCAGTTGCAATTATAAGTTGATATAATAAAACTGCTGTCAGAAAACTAAATCCTTGCAAAAGCCAACACGATTCACGTCAACAAGGACAGCTAAAGGAAAACCTGAAGGATTCTAAATAATTCTGTGACAAGATATTTTAGTATTTTAGTTAGGTGGCATGCAGAAAATTGGCATGGGAGCAGAATGAGACAGAGACTTATTTCATTTAACAGGTGAGTAATCCAAGACATAATCTTGTGGGAAACACACATCTCGAGGTTAAAAAAAAAAAAAAAAAAAAAAAACAGACACCACATCAAACCAAAAGCACACACCCCACAAAAAAAAAAAGCAACACAGACTGGGACAATAAGTATTGCACAGTATATTTCTAAAGTCACAGAAGCCTGAAAATAGCTGTGAGGAAAAAATGTGCTTTTGACTGAAGAGGCTGGTAGCTAATTCAGCTATGTACAGGCTTTAGTACTGATACCAAAAGCAGTTTCCATTAAGAGCAGCTACCATTCACTGTGTGGCAGTTCTCATGAAAATGGCAGTGCCAAGAGAAAGGCAAGAATAGCAAGTGACACAAGCATGTGGTCTTATCTGAAGAGATTTCTACGTCCAGACTGAAGTGGCCACAGACCTCTTTTTTTCCTCTCCAATTTTATTAGCTGCCAGACCAAGATCTGAAACAAGTGGCAAAAATTCCACACAGAGGAGCTGAACTCACCAACAAATACCACAGCTGGTCTCTGACAGATCTGCAAGTATTTAGCACTGAAGTAAAAATAATTCACAGACACAACTCCATCCACATCAAGCTGGGCAAATCCTTAAGCTGACAAGACTCTTTAATTGTTTTTACATTAATGAGTGTCATACTGAAGAATACCTCCTCTCAACCCTCAAACCATGATCGTTCTAAACATGCTTCCTCCCCCAAGACTAGTCTTGGGCTGTCTCAAGACACATCTGCGCCCAAGTCCCATCAGTCCCTGCCACATCTTTAAGTGTCTTATAGAGGTGACTGATATATAGAGGTGTCCTATAGAGATGACTGAGCATCCTGGCATTAGAGTTTAGCAACAGCCGCAGCAAAACTTACAGCCAAGACCTGCTGTCATAGCTAAGACTGTATCTAAACTTTTGTTACTTTCCTTCACATGGCAATCTACCTCCTGTTGTGTAGTGTCTCACACTAGATGCAGCTGTTCCATTCAATTACCAAAACACTACACTGTATATTTTTAACTGCTCTGAAGATTCCTTTTTTCTTTCTTTCTACTGCAATGTTAAAATGTTACTCTGTCACAATTCGTCTGTTTAGGAGGGCTATGTAAATACAGCTGTGAGGGTACAGCAAAAATACAAGAAAGGACAAAGCAAATAAGAAAATTAAGAACAAAAATTATGTGTTAGAATGTGATGTGTTTAGTCTGATTTTTCTATTTCTTTCTTTCTTGCCTCAAAGGGGCCAAGATTTCAGCAACAAAGAATGTCATTCAACATCTGATAACTCAATAGTTTTAGGATATAGCAAAGAAAGCAGTAAATATTGTGGGATGGCTACACAATCAAGGCATTTCACACTACTAAAACCTTCAACGGCAGCATTGCAACACTAATTTACCATATTACCCACTTATGTTTTTTATTAATTATATGGCACCATTCAGAAAGTCAGCATGCTACCTCAGCATTAGTATTTCTTCTTATGCACAGCTTCCTGGCACTGGTTACCTGCTGAACAGATCTGTGAACAACATCAAGGCCATCTCTATCAGATATCTTGCCTGGTAAAAGCCACTGGTGATTAGACTGGGTCCATCCAGATATTATGACCATTTCATACTTAATCCTTGAAGTGTGTTAGTAGATAAAATTTTTATATCTCTGTTTTATTCTATTACATTCTATCTGTTACAAGGTTATGTCTTATCTGCTGTAAGGTCACCAGTAGCCTTGCAATCTTGTACAAAAAATTTCTCTGTGTTTCAACTTACCAAAAAGATAATGAAATGCTATTCCTGTTTCAATAACACAAGACTAGGAAATAACATGAGCAATACCATGAGACTAGGAAAGAGGAAAACCAAAAGATCTAGGGAAACTCAAAAGGTAAATTATTCAAATTTTCAGTATTACAGGTGCAGATTGGTTAATCAGCTTTTCATAGTCAAGAAGAAGGGGCAAAGAGTAGTCTTTACAGGCACTGGGGGTCTTTTTCTCATAAAGATTAATTCAGCTTATTAAAACAATTTGATACTTCATAAGAGATAGCAGCAGCAGGGATGTGCAGAGAGGGAGGGAGGCTGTACACATTCTGTTCCCACAAAAATTCACAAAACTAGACAGCAAAACATACTCTACTTACATGCCATGATCACCAACAGTTAAAAGGTATACAGTGTGGAAAAGCTGAATTACTCAAGGTGACATGCAAATAATGCAACAGATTGCTAATGAAACTATGAGAATCGATTTAAGCAGAGACAGACCAGTAAGTGTTCAGAAGCTTGGAACTTACCCTTCTGATAATATAGTATAATCCAAAAACCCAAAAACAAAACCTTGCGCTGGTACAAGAGGTAACAAACAATGCAGTATAATCCTGCATCGTAGTCTCCATGACTTCAAAGTATGCTGAATTTAAATTACTCATTTTTGTAAAACAGGGCAGCAGACAGTAGGCAAATCAGCATGCCAAGTGTGGGGGCTGGCCCACGTTATAAATTGTAACACCCAGTCCTTTCCTCTCAGCTTTAGATTCAAGCAAGTGTGAAATGTTTGGGGATTTACTGGGGGGGAGGGTTGCGTGGTTTGGCTTGGTTTTTAGCTACTAAGATGTTCATTTCTTGCTGATGTCCACTGCCCCAAAATTTGAATGTCAGTGTAATACTTAACTAGGCTCTGAGCCAAGCTTTATAGGCTGATCAGGAAAGATCTTTCTGCTTCAGAGGCATCTCACAGCCGAGAAAAAGCACAGTTAAGTAAGAAAAATGTCTATATAGTTATGGAATTTTAAAAACAGTCATAAATGTTTGTCAGTTATCTGACAAACAATGTCACATTATGGCACAACTGACAATCCTTACAGCCAAGGCAAGATATCATGTCAATAAAAAGCAACACACATGTGCTGTTTCAATTTTGAACAGTAAGAAAGCAAAGCCTTGAAAGCTGTCTCCCAAACACAACACAAACCAAAGGCCAGGAATGCATCTTGCAGCAATTAAGCTGTTAGCAACAGAAAGTACTGGCAGACGAAAGAATCATCTCAGGTAAATTTCTGTATCCCATTCTCGCAGCACAGCAACAGATGTTAAATTCTAAGTAATAAAAATGTGTAACTAACATGTTTGCTGGAATTGCTTGGCAGTCTAACACATCAGTGTGCCAGACACCCTCCCAATTAGCACGCCTAGTTATGGCCCTACCCTCTTCTCCAGAACCACACCGAGTTCTATGCAGTCAATCACTACAGCATTTAACAAAGAACACTGGGCCATTTTGAAGGAGAAAAGGGCAACAACTAATTTTTGACAGGATCCTCATTGATTACTGCATTTCCTTAGTGGTACTAGAGAGAGCACACATGAAAAATGGGTCCTTCAAATAAGACCTTTTTTCTAGAATAGCTCATTTGCAGAAACTCATCCATTTAAAAGTGACTGAATCCTCCCCATGTATCTCCTGAGAGCCTGAAGACAGGAAAACACACTTCACAAACCTATAAGCCAGACCAGCATTACAGGATTCAGCATCAGAAGAGGTTAGTATTGATTTGTCAGATAGACTTCACATCAGAAAGAAATTATATTGAAGTAATTGAAAGTGTCTTTAAGGTGAAACAGGCAATCAAAAAGCATACACTACTACATTTTGCAGCAGTGCTAAAAAACTAAGCGGAAGCTTCAGTTCTTCCTCTTAAAATAAAGGAATAGGCATAAGGTGCTACAGAAACCATTAAAAGACATCAGCCCTAAGCATACACAAATAAATACACAGGAACAGAAATGTAGAAAACAAAATGCATGCACAAAAAAAGTGGTTGTTCTCTTGTTATTCTACTCTAAAATCCCTGAATACCATAAAAAAATCAGACAACAAAATCAGTTCCAAAGTTTTCTCACAAATGCTCAAAAATATTCAAGTCCTGAGCTGCAATCTCAGTCAGGTAAGACTAGCATTTTGCTGTGACCATAAGGAGAATGTAAGAAAGAATGCCAGAAGACAAAAAGGAGAAAAACAAAGTTGGCATTACTGGTTAGGGAAATTGCATGCAACATAAAACAAATTCCAAAGACTCATGACAAAAATCTGTGCTGAAATATGAAGAGTAAAGCAATGCACAGTTGAGAGCAAGAAAGACAACTACTATTTGAGAAATTACACTGAAGCAACTTAACAGTCAGTCAAGATGCTGCTCCAGTCTAGCAGATGCTAGTCTCTTCAGAAGATCACAGCTATATGCAATGAGGACTTTGCAGTTACCTCATACAAATACATTTGTTAAGGATTAAATCTCTTATCACAACCACAAAACAAAGCACATGAATGCAGTAATAGCCCCTACTCAAGTCATAGATGTGATATGCTCAACCTTAAATCTTCTCTGCTGCCAACCAACCTAAAAAAAACCTCAAGATTTTGGCTACACTGTCCTAAAAACAATTTTCAACTGTTGCCTCCAGACAGTAGCAAATACTCATGACAAAAGTGACAAATATGAAAAGGCTCTTAATGCTTGAATGTTAAAGCCTTCTATTTATCATTATCAGTCTAATAATATACCATACTTGACCACTACTTTGCTTACACCAAATAAACTGTGATACTCTTCAATGTTAAAACACAAATACACTACTCTGTCTTGAAGAACTGAAAGAGACCAGCACATGAATACAGAATCAGAGTAACATGAAATGTAGCTCTTACTCTCATCACAAACATTTGCTCTAATTTTTCATTTATATTATTCCTTCCTTATTGAACTTCTCGACATTTACTAAAATCTCCAAAAAAATGAAGTAATTTAAAAAGCTGAGTTCCCAAGGGGCACTGAAGTCCTAAAATCAATTTTCCACTCATAACCTAAATTTTCCAGCTGTGCTCATGAGTGTTGTATTCATAAAACGTAAGAGTTTGGGGAATACTTCCAGGTTCTTCTGTACACAAATTCTGACTGCTGAATTCCCCTAATGTGTCTGCACAACTTGGGTACATACCACTAGGCTTTTTTAAAGCAACTGAAATAGTATTCTTCTAGCAGCATTAATTTTTAAAGCAAAGTGGTAAAACACCTTAAAAAACTCTTTTCACATCAAAAGAACTCAGAAATTGAAGCAAGAACACACTTCATACACTTACCACATTTTCCTTTTCACATAGAAAGTTACACTAAGGGACAGGAAAGGAATCTACATTCGCTGAAAAACAGCTTCACATATGTTTCTGCGTTTGATGTAACATGATTTATCTATAGAAAACACCAAAAATATTCAAATACACAAAACACATGCAGAAACATGCACACTTCAAGCTGTAGCTTTCTAGGACTAAAATACTATCAGAAGACATGACATTGTCTCCACAAATCACATCAATGTACTTCAGTCAATTCTACAGGACAGATATTGTGAACTATTTCCAGGTTCCAGACAGTTGAAAGTGAAATTCAGAAAAACATGTTTTGTTTCAAAACAGTAACTACCAGTTACCACAAGCCCAGCTTCTAACCAGGGACCATCTATTAGTTTAATTAGATAGTAAGTTTGATTACTAAAACATTTTCTTCAGATTTGATTACTTGCAACATTTTCTTTTACAGCGCCCAGACAAGGATGGAATTTTTTACATTGTGCTGCTAAAACTGGATCTCCTGTTTCTGATAGAAAACCTAAAAAAAATCATCCATATTGTATTATTTTTCAATGCACACGTTCATTGCTTTGAAATAATGTCTTGTCTTGGTTGGGGAGGATAACCAGATGTCATAGAAGTGTTACTTAACATCCTTATGAAACTAAGCCAAGTATATATACACAAAACAAAGGTATTTAAGAAAGGACAAAGTACTCCAAATAAAACATGCACTGCAAAAACCTGGAATTTAGCTGCTAAAGTCTCTGAAGAGCTTGTTTTTTACCAAGGGCACAGACAGTGAGCGCAAGTATCCTTTTTGTCTCTAATCCCAGCTGTTGTATGCCACTGAGAAGCACTAAACTTTAGACCTAAAATCAAGGGGTACTTGAATGAAGGGGCACAGGGATTCCAAGAGAAACACAAGTTACAAACTGAGACAAAGGAATTGAGTAAGATTACAGAAAGCATGAATTGCTAACCGAAGATGACATTCTGACTTACACTGGATGAAGCAAGAATCCTACAGAGAGTAAGATTAGCATTGAAGAAGTTAGTGCTACATGTATAGGGGGGAAAGTAAAGCCAAGACAAAAAGATCAAAAACAATTATGAAATTGCGGTATTGAGTGTTCTGCTTTGAAATCACAGCAGTAAGTTATGGATTTTTATGCAATTTTAATGTTCAAATTAATAACTGGTACTGTTACAAGCAATTTGAAGCAAGTATTGCCTCAATCTAATAGAAGGAATTAATAGCATCTCAAAGCCTGTGGGCAATTTTGAGAAAACCGCTAATTTAACAAATCAAAAACTTTTGACTTTTAAAGCAAATGTAGTTTATCAGTTGGTTAAAGCAAATCTAAAATCATTATGTGAAATATGACACATGAACCAGCATCACAATCAAAACTGTATCAAATTCAGAGGAAGTGCCTTACAAAAAAATTTGAAAAGAAAATACAGACAATTACTAGTTTCATTAGTTGTGACAAAGTAAGTAAAACCATTTGTCAAACCAAGGACATTTCATGGAACTTTATAAAACAAAATCCTGTTTCAATAAGCTACTGTCCTTCATGCAGCTATTATTCCTACTGTTACCAACAAAACAGGCCAAGAAAAAAAAAAATTTAAAAAACCTGCACAAGGAGATTTTGGAGATAAGCCAAGCAACTCAGAAATAGGAGCTAACAAGTACACAGAGGATACCAAAAGTGCTTGATTTTATGACCCTTAGAACACAACTGAGATCAGTTCAAATCATTACAGACTCTACCACTGAGCTCACAAAAGGATATGACACAAAGAAATGTTAAGTTTATGTTCCGCCTTCTAAACCTAATACAAAACAGTCAGTCAGCTTTGTGACATATTGCAGACTTAATCAAGAAATGTTGCTACTATTATCAGAAGGCATTAGCAAGAAGTGTGATATGGGCTACAGGCACCAAGTTTGGCCCCACACCAAATATTTTAGCTCCAAATGCAGCATGGTGCTCTCTTTTAATAAAGTGACCACAATACACAGAAAAGCACAGACCGGGGCGGGGGGGATGTAATCTGAAAGATTAAACCTTTCAGAAAAGCTTTCACAGCTCAAATAATAGCAAAATTTGTCTAACACAAAGTGTTTTAGAGGACCTGACAAACATGTAACAATGCATGAATGTCTGGAAAGTAGAGGTGAATAAACTGATCAAGAGATTGTACACTCTTTTAGGCCTGCAGAAGTGACAGCTAAGAAGGAGAGGAAATATGTTCTTTATCTCAGTATCTCTTCTCTCAGAAGGCTGGTCTTTTGCTTTCTAACAGCAGCTATCTATCACTGTCTATCACTATTTAAGCCAAGAAACCATAGATTCTAACTTAGGTACCTCTTAGTACTGAAGATGCCCTGTTTTCTATAACAATGTACAGAATGACTCAAAAAATAAATATGTCTCTAT
This sequence comes from Onychostruthus taczanowskii, assembly GCF_017590055.1. NCBI lineage: Eukaryota > Metazoa > Chordata > Aves > Passeriformes > Passeridae > Onychostruthus > Onychostruthus taczanowskii. The sequence goes on along the minus strand of NW_024502125.1, from coordinate 3,726,156 downwards.
CCAGAAAAAAAAAAATTACCAAGGTTATACAAAATTTAGGGGTTTTTTCACATTTTACATCTGTGTATGTTGCTCATGCAATGCATTCATAAAATTAAAGAGCAAGTGTCACAATTTAAGTAGTTTTGAGTAGCTCAATTACTCCAAAATTTTTGAGGTTTTAGTAAATATAGAGAATTTTAGTTTGCAAGTGTGGCCCCTTTCAGGCAGGTCTGGGCACTACTACTAAGCAGGGCATTAATGCAGTGTGCAGACACACAGCTATTCCCATACAACACCGGAAGCGTTATATCTGTCTGCTTCTTAACTGATTAATCTGAATCCACTGCAAATTGCAATTTTTCTCTGTTTGTTTATCGTTTTTTTTAAATCCTGCTCTGGTTCCACACCCTCCACAAACTTTTTCTTCCATACACACTGAGAGTCAGAGAGATACATCAGACCTGATTCACAGTTACACAACTCCTCTTTGATACTGTAAAACCACTTCCACTAATAGAGAAACACCAGCAGAAACAATGGATAAGATCTCTCTTGCCTAGAGAAGAACACTGACATACGCAGTATTCAACCCAGTGAAAATTAAGAGCCCTTCCAGAACCATCTGTAAGACTGACTTTTACACCCATTTTTCTTCACTTTGCAAGAGACACAAGGCCAAATTCCAAGTAACGATCTTCAACTTTTATGATTTTTTCCCTCAGAAGACCACCCAACAAACACAATCCCAAACACAAACTGCATTTAAAAAAGAGATAGTTACACTCTACCTCTTTCCCTTCCTCTCCTATAGAGAGTGGGTTCCAAGACAACCCTTTCACTTCACACATCAATTTTCAGTATTTCAGAAAGAATTATTTTCATTAAACCTTCTACTCCAAAGAAATCTCACCTGCTTAGCAGCTGTGAATAAGGCCATTTTTTTCCATGAAGTTCTTTCCTTTCTTTCTGATTTCTCAGTAAATGCATTTCCAGTTGAGCCAATAAGCAAGCACTTAAAAAAGTCTGTAAGGTATAACTTTTTGCAAAGGTCTCGACAATTTATGTACCACATTTCAAAACATCTATCTACAAAAAAAATGTTTTCCTGTACTGAAGATAGAAGAAAGGAGTAGTCAAGGCTACATAAAGACTGTGCCCCTTGCCATCTTTTCTAGAAACATACGGAATGGGTATAAATTGATTTTCTCAAATCCACAAAAATAGCAACTTTCCATTTACACCACATTTTCCTTTCCATTGCCTACTTCCATTTCTACAACAGTAAGTCTGAATTTTGTGATTAAATTATTTTTACCTCATACCCATTCCCCTCTCAAATCAATGCATGTATTAGATTTCCAAGTGGAATTTCCATGTTGACTATAATCATATCACTGTAAACAATGCAGTGCAGTCACCCTGAATTTAAAGAAGGATTAGATTCCCTATGAAAATTTTCCAGCATCAAAAAAAAAAAAAAAAAAAAAGTGTCTATATACCTAGAGAGAAGAAAATAAATAAACACAGCTTTTTCTTTGACATTTGAGAGGTTTCATGTACAGCTGCTTTCTCTGCTGTTGGTCAATTTCTCTGCAAGTCTAATTAAAAAAGCTCATGTAATTACCCGAAGATTTACAAGACACTGTTTACAAGCCACTTAAAGGCGAACTGAAATTAGCAAAAGGAAAAGTGAAGGCCCAAAGCATCTGTCTGACAAAGTGAAAGCTTAATCACCACTGGAAGCATGACTGAAGCTGGCTGCTTCTGGCAGTTAAGATTTCTCCCACATTCCCATATCCTTCCAGATTCAGGGAAATATGTGCTACCTTTACCATCCATCGTCTGGGTTCAGAGTAATTAGTTTAAGGCAATACAAAGTATACTGCTTAGTCAAACAACTACAAACATAGGCAGTTAGCACACTGCAATTAAGAATGTAATTAATACCGTGCAAGAAGTAATTAGCTGCTTTCACCTTTTCCAAATTTATTTGCAAGAAATTGTTATTTCAATCCATACTAAACTGCACTTGAAAAACTTAGAAGTTGAAAGAAATTATCAATTTTATCCTGATGTTTCTTACCAAGAAAGTTTTCTTTGCAATTAAACCTTCAGAATCTGTTCATTGAAAAGGAGCATATACTACCGATTCAGATACCTTTATTCTTCTATGAACACAAACACACAACTAGACATCAGAAAGAGGTTGTAGTAAGATTAAGAAGATATGTGTATTCAGGTTGCAACCAACTAAAGGCTTCGTTTCTCTCAGAAGCCCCAACAGAAAATCTTTTACATATCAAGCTGAAACAAGATTTATCCAAGTCTACATATTTACTTAAGGCTTGTATTTTGAGATTCAATTCAAGCTGCTTCCTGGCTTTTTTTTAAACACAGCACGATGTGTTTAAAGGCATTAAACACAGCTACATCAGGTTCCTATCTAAAAGGAAATGGTTTGTGTGTCCTGTAAATCAAGCTTTGAAGCAAACTGTGTACAAAGAAAAAAAACAAAACAGCAGTTATACCAACTTCATTATTAATTTACTCGTACAATATTTATCATTGTATCCTCAGTTTAATTTAAATACACCTTCACCTAAGAAAGCACACAGCTTTTAAACAGATTTACCTGCTTTTAACATTTCTACTTCTAACCAAGAGAACTGACAAAGTTGCATGAAGTTATCTGACCTCGTATTGAAGATCACAGGTTCTGTGAAGATCACAGAACAGTCTTAACTCAGAAAATTTCCTTTTCTTTTCCCCCGTTGATTTTTGGGGGTTGTTGTTTTGCTATTTGGAGGGGGAGGTGGATGTTTTGTTGTGGGGGCTTTTGTTTGTTTGGGTTTGGTGTTTTTATCATTTTGAAGTTTTTTGGCGGTTTTCGTTTTGGTTTTTTTTTATTTTCTTGGGGTTTTGTTTTTTTTTTTTGTTTATTTCTTTCAGAATACACTCAATAGTCTTTACAACAGAATACCAGTAACATATGAGAAAGAAGAAGGTGCAAAATAGATGGATTAGTCCCACAGAAAACAAAGAGCGGAGAGTTATTTAGGGTTGGAGGTTTTTTTACGGTAAAAACATATACTATGACTATAAAATAACCAAGTCACTATTTTGGAATGTACTATAAAATCAAAAGGTCAGCAAAGTAAACAACTCAGACACTTAATATTTATTAACAAAACTTAAAACAGCAGCTACACCCCTTGTCATACAACCTGCTTTCCAGCTCACAAGACCATCACACCAGTCTCTCGGCTAGTTGCATGGACAACAGATGAAGACAGAAACAAAGCAACAGAGCAACACAAGGGGAGAGAGAGGACAATATAAAGACAGATTCACTTGAATGGTCTAATGAACACAACTTAAGTGTAAACAGCATTTCTACCCCTCCAATCTTTTTCTAAATGATAGTATGTCAATTGTAACACTCCTGACCACTGGCTGATTTTCTCCATTCTAGGACCAGATGCTAAGGACAGTCATAAAGTACACATCTTAAAAAACTGCATGCACTGCAAGTGTGAATAGGCCCCTCTGCTACTTGGATTATTCACTGTATAACTTTCAATACTCTTAGGTGACTGTAAATAGTTCTGTAAAATATTATATTTTGGTATTCCTTCAAAATTGTTTTGTTAAAGTTACAGCAAATAAACACCTGCAGAACTCAACTCATTTCTTTCACACGAAGGTTCAAGTTATAACTTAATCAGACCAGATTGCTGTTCAATTCAAAAGGAAGAAATCTGGTTTACACTACTAAATGGATTAGAGCAGGTTTAAGAGAAGGAAATTCGGTTTCACTATGAAGACACACCTCTTGAAACTTTTATATCCTTTAAAAGCTGTCATCTGCAGTCTCTAACCTGCAGCAGAGATTCTCCCTCCTACTTGGCTATCAATTGATAGAAAATATTTAAGATACAAGGACTGACTAAAGTTACTTTTTTATGGAAGTTACTCCCCACAGACAAGTGTTATCCTACAAAAAGTTAAAGAAAAGTTAATAGATTCTTTAAAGGGTCCAAGAGAATTTCAGGAGTTCCATATGCTACATAACAACATGTCCTAGAGATTCTACTTGTATGCCTCTATCTAACAGAAACTGTCGCACTGGATCAGCACCAAGTTGAAAGCACTGATCAAAAAGGGTGTCTTACTAAAAAGTTCAGAACTGTGCAAGTTTTATGTTAAACGTTTTATGGGGGTTTATATTACTTAAGAATAACGATCCCAAATATATGGAGACTTTTCTTTTCACCCTCCTCCCATTGAAATTGCAGATGTGGAGGAAAACAAAAGAAAGGAAGTACATTCATCGCTGAGAGCTACTTGAGCAAAGGGGCTTTCTGAACAATAGGCCGTAATGATGTAGTTTGAGGTAATGCTCCATTTTGGTGAAATATTCAAAAAGTAACTACACCGTCTATTCGGCTGTAGTCACATATTCTTTATTAATACACTTTGTCAATAGATATATAAGTATGCACATTTTAATTATTTGAGCGGTTTATGCATTATCCTAGAAGGGTATACCGTTCGAGTCTTGGGTTCAAACAACATACGGTACCAACACTGTGTCATAACTCTCACTGTCTTTGGGACACGGGGTTTTCTAGAGTTTAGGGACGCTAGCGGGAAAGTCAGCCCAAAGCCGCCCGGGAAAGGAAGACGCGCCCGCTCCGCCGTTCAACAAAGTGCGCCGCGGCCGCCCGGAGCGCAGAGCCCCGCCAAACTTTCACCCCCCCGGTAATGCCCGTCCGCTGCCCGGCCCGGAGCGCCGCTGGCGGGGAGAACCACATCGCCGCCGCCGCTCCCGGCTTCCCGGGAAGCGCCCGGGCACAGGCGGCACGGGCTGCACCGCCGGCTCCGCGGACGAGCGGTGAGGAGGGCAACTTCCAACTGCGGGGAGCGCGCACCGCCCCGCGGGCGCGGCGCCGCGCCCCGCCCCTACCTGCAGCCCGCGCCTCCGCAGGATGCCCGGCTCGTCCATGCCGGCGCTCCGCCGCCCTCACGCCGCGCGGCGCCGCCTGGCCATGCCGGACCGCCCGGACCCCGCTCCGCATCCCCGCAGCTGCCGAGCGCTGACATCACGCCCGCGCCGATTGGCGCCGCCGCCGCACGTGACCGCGCGAGGTGCGCGCCCCGGCAACTTCGGGGCGCAGTCCGGGGCCGCTCCCGCAGCGCCCGCGCCGCCGCCGCGCCCATGCGGGCAGCCCGGGGCGCCAGAGCCATGAAAACGAGTTTTCCTTTACTTGCAGGATGGAACTGCAGAGTGCTACAACGGCGCTGTGTAAGAAGCCGCGCCCCACTGGATTCCCAAGTGAGGCTGCGGAGAACCCGCGGGGAGAGGACGGATTGTCTCAGGGGGGCAGGCACCGCGGCCAGCAGGTCCGGCTGTGACCTTGGGCTTGTCGCCCGAGGGCCCCTCATCAGCTCAGCTGACCCGACTGGTGCAAGGAAAACTAGTATCCGTCAAAAACTAGGTGCTAGATCCTTAAAGGTTATGTCTGAAAACACAGATTTTAAGGAGCAAAACGGCAGTGGGAGTTTAGTATCTGCCAAACTGCTGGTTAAACAGATCACTGATATTCACCCCCCCCCACCCAAAGGCTGTCACCATACTATTAGCTATTCACCCATTAACAGTCCAAGATGAGACTATGACAATCACACCCTTAAATCTAGTATGAAAAAGAAATATTGATTTCCTGTCATATTGCATCATTTTGAGAAGTAGTCCATGTACATTCCACAGTAGTAAAACTGCCAGGAGCAAAAGCATTTAGAACAAAAAAAATGAAGGACTGCTGAAAGGATAACGCTGAGCAGTAACAGCTTATCTGAAGAACAGAGAAAGAAAATGCTGCTGTATTCCCTGCCCCCCAGCCCTCAATTCTTCTTCAGATGACTGAAATGCATTAAAGTTACTGTTTTACACTTGCTACAATTAAAAAACACATAATTTCTGCTATTAAGCTACATTTCTCTGATACTTCCAACTGTATTATTCTAAAAAGCAGTCAATTTTTATCTAAGTAACATGGTGACATTAACTGAACACGTTTCCTCTTCCTGCCCCTCCATATCTCCAGCTCCAAATGCATCCATCACATTCAGTCAATGGCTTAAAACTCAGACATCACAGACTTCAGTTACAGGATTAGAGCAGTACTTTAGTTAAGAAAGGAGATACTCATACTGACCAAAACTCCAGTTCCACAAGAGGGAGACAAGGAAAATCAAACACACAGATAGATTTACAAGTCTGTAGGCCAGAAGGGGCTATGTGACCATCCTGCCTTCCTCTGTAACAAACACTACTCATCCCTCCAGAATTCATTTTCCAGGAGTAGTATCTCTTTAATGCTGACTCTAGTGAAAACTTCTTTGTTTACAGTATCAAACTGAAAAGTAACCAGATCCTCTCAACTGCTTGAAACAAAGGGAAAAAATGTTATTTCCTAACAATATTTGATATAACTCCTATGGATTCCATCCAATATTCCAGTTTTCCCTTCTCCATTTCAAAATGTCATCTTCCTTCTTCTTGTAACACTTTAAAACTTTTTCCCAATCATTTGCACCCATATTGTTCTCACACAGAATCTCTTCTGTGTTTCTGTTTCTAAAAACAACACAGGCAAATGAATGACAATCTAAATGCTGTTGCATGCTTCCAGTAAGGGTGGCAAAAAATAATTAACCAAAGACTGTCAAGTTTCAAGGATGATAGGCAAAATCTTACCATTTGTCTCTCATGACACACTGCAAGTTTCAGCTGCAATGTTGTTTGCATTTTTACACCCAATCTTGACACATACTGCACAAGTTTTACTTTAATCGTGAAATTCAAAATCTCCCAATGCTCAATTTATCAGTTCCTTTAAAGGTAAGTAATACTGAAGTGTAGTTAGCTTTAGTCCAACCATCATTACAGCCTAACTGTGTATTTAAGTGAGTATGTATGAATTAAAAGTAACCCATGCCATCTAGCTCAGAGGTCAGTACTGGAACAACAGCGTAAGAAAGTCGTACTATCAAGTAATGTGTCACTGACAGGCACAGATGCAAAAAGTCCACAACCAAACAAAACACCTCAAGTATCAGAGAAGCGATTAATTTCATGGCAGAACAATTTACAGAAAGGATTATAGCAGACAAAGAGCACCGACGTACATGCATGAAGAAACTATCCAACTACAGAGTGCAAGTGTAACATGTTTTGCAATATGCTGAAGGTCACTGGTACAGCTACCCAAGTAATACTGGAAGGCAGAAGAATGAAACAAAGAGAAGACTGCCTTCCAGTGGAAGATGAGATAAATCCCAAATAGAAGAGTATAAAACTATCTCTACGTGAGAAGAGCATTCACTATCAATTCTAGAAGCAGCATTTTCCTAGGTTTGAGCTGCATTTTATAAAGGTGTATTGGAAGGAACTGAAAGGCAGATGTTTGCACATAGGAAGGAAAGAATCCACTGAATTTTCTCATAATTTATGAATCTCTTTAGTTATTGCCAAAAGTGCATTTTTATGTTTAAAAATGCATATAGCATAGTTTTTTCTGGAGGCTTTCATTATTTTTAGATTATTATTTCAGTTATATTCACGATCAAAATCATGGCAGGAAAGATTGTGGTATACAGGAATTTGTGTTTTAGAAGAAAAATCCATGCTCTTTGAAATGTTTTAATATAATTATCCTTATATATATGAAATACAGCAAAATACCTCACATATACTTTCACATCACTTGTAGCACAAAGGCTATTTTTTTGTACATGTGGTGCATGTACAAGTGAATTGTACATGCATTTTGTGGTGCATGTACAATTCACTTGTACATGCACCACAAAATAAAATCTGTACAGTGAATGAAAAAAACTTTTTTGTTTCCTTCCTCCCATCAGGGAAGGCAAAATTATTTTAGGACAGCAGTAATCAACAGCCAATTTTGCCAAAAATTTTTCTCCCCTATAAATGAAGCATTTGACCTGATTAAATGTGAAGGATGTTTCAAAATTCATTTAGACACATACTCCTAAGCCCATGTTTATTTAAAGCTGCAAAGAAACACGGTAGAAGATAGTTTGCAGGACAATTACATAAATCTAGTAAGTTTTTATCTTCATTCAACTGCCACTTTTTTGCATTACTCATACAGCTTTAAAAATAATACTGATTGACAAAACAAGAAAATTTAGAAATCACTGTAATTACTGAAATCAGCCAATCAACCAGATAAAACCTAAGCAAAACTATATAGGAATATGTAACTAGAGTTTTACAATGCAGATTTAATTTAAATTTAATTTTATGCATACACATATCCCATGTGTGGCTGCCACTCCCATACTACACATGGTGGTAGCATATGATAAATCATATTAATTATGCACCATGAAAAAATTCATTTGTACTCTGCCCCTAAATCTATCTCTGTCAGGGCTACTTCCTATACCTTAAATATTCTACAGCATCCAGTCACCGTCACTGAGTTTTAAAAATAATTATTTTCTTCCTAAATGTGAGAATTCATATGCTTAGAATAGATAACAAGCAATGAAATAATTGCCTTATATTCTGATAACCTGCTACCCAAAATAACAGGAACTTTTTTCCAGCACAGGTAAAAAGAGACCTTTTCATCGTATTTTTGTCCACTGATAAGCTGTTCAGCTAACTTACTATAAAAATTAAAGCATTTCAATTGCCATAATTTCAGCAGTCAAGGTAAGTGGACAAACTACAACTACAGATACCTAGAAGTAATTAACATTAATTCTTATGCAGCCTTTTTCTAAGCACATTGGAGACGAGAGAACTATTAGAGTATACCATAGCACGTTCCCCTGGATGTTGTAGTTACAATGGGTTTGAAACAAACTCCTGCAAACACTGCTTTTGTGGTTTTGAACGGAGAGCAGCCCCACAGTAATGGACCTGGGGGCCCTGGTCCATGGCAAGCTGAACATGAGCCAGCAGTGCCCTGGCAGCCAGGAGGGCCACCCGTGTCCTGTGGGCACCAGGGACAGCATGGCCAGCCGGGCAAGGGAGGGGATTGCCCTGCTCTGCTCTGAGCTGGGGCAGCCTCACCTCGAGTGCTGGGGGCAGCTCTGGGTGCCACAGTGTAAAAAAGACAGAAAGCCATTAGAGACTGTCCAAAGGAGGGCAACAAAGATGGTGAAGAATCTGGAGGGAAAGCCAGAGCAGCTGAGGTCACTTGGTCTGTTCAGCCTGGAGAAGAGGAGACTGAGGACAGAGTCCACAACGTCCTCAGAAGAGGAAGCAGAGGGACAAGTACTGATCTCTTCAGTCTCAAGACCAGTGACAGGACTTGAGGAAAAGGCATGAAGCTGACTGGGAGGGGGTTTAGAGGTTGGACATTAGAATAAGGTTCTTCACCCAGAGGGTGGCTGGGTACTAGAACAGTCTCCCCAGGGAAGTGGTCACAGCACCAGCCTGACAGAGCTCAAGAAGTGTTTGGACAATGCACTCAGGCACATGGTGTGACTGTTGGGGTGTCCTCCACAAGATCAGGAGTTGGACTCAATTATCCTTGAGTGTCCCTTCCCAGCCACAATATTTTGTGCTTCTGTAGCAGGTTAAAGAATAAACTTTCAAAGGAAAACAACATCACAGTTCCACAAAGGAGCTCAAGGATTTTTTTCTGAATGGTCATAAAAGAAATTGAGCCACCTTTGTGTTCCACATCAAAACAATCGTACTCTGCATGTGATTAATAAATAATCTAAATAACATTCCTGTTCTGTAGTATTCTGAAAACAGTTTCAGTTCCTAAAGGAATTTTACATTGAGTATTTTACACTGAATTTCAAACACCTTATGCAGACACATTTTTTTTCTATTACATACACATAAAAAGTCTCTAAAAACATCATTCAGAAGTTTTCAACTGTCCCATACATATATATCCACACCAAACTATCCATACTGTCACTCCACAATGCTTTGGGGAAAAGAGATTTCGTTAGAATCTTAATGGATACCAGATCATCATCACAAGATGTCACAGAAGCATGAAAGCAAAATCCATGTGTGGTGTTGGGAGATGGGAGATGAGCATATATATATTTTAATCAATCTGATAGAACTGAAACAAAAGGGAAGTGAAACAATATGAAGATTACCTTTAAAGAATTTTATACAGATCAACACCTAGCCATCCTAAGTAAGTCAAAACCTTATAGTATCACTCTGTACTTTTACACAATCCAAGAGTTTTCTTTAATGCAATGGTTTTAATGTTATCTGAGGAGAAAAGGGTTATGGAAACAATTCTATCCATCTGCCTCTTGTTCCTTCAAGTTCTAGAAGTTTTGTTATCTGTGAACTGTCACTGAAATTGGCTACAGCACCAGAAGTGAGACATTTCACAAAAATTAGCGGCAAAAATTGACAGACCAACACTTAACGCTGTCACTGAGACAAGCGATGCTGAAATCTGCCCGAACCTGCAGATACCTTCTCAGTCTGTACATCTAGACTAGGAAACAGAACAGTAGCTCTACAATATATTTTTCAAAAATTTTCTCATACAACCACAGTAAAGGTTGTTGTTTCAGTATTAAAAGGAAAGTGTATTTAAGATATTCAGTCAGTGCAGGAATATAGGCCAGCTTTATCGCAAACTACTTGAACGGGGTAATGAAAATCCACCACTCAGTTTTCATTATCTATTTTCCAAGACTTTATTTACCCATAGTAGCTATGCAATGATATCATATGCAGTTGCACATTACTTTAAGAAATTGAGAAACCAATTCTCACACTTTAGAGTGTTAGGGGCTAAAGTTGCCATGTCTAAATTTGAGACTGATAAAGCAAATTTATTAATAATTATTAACATACATTGAAATTCTGAGAAACTAATTAATTTAACAGAATCAAATTACATCCCCAACATCATAATCAACTACTAACAAGGCCCAGTAATTCATATACAATTTTAGACACTGCAAGCAATACGTATTTTTACTATTTAAAGTGGAAAGGTTACACTATTTCATCTATATAGCCATTTATGCTCCTGTATACATTTGCCTAATGTCCCTTCTGAGGGCCTATGAAAAGTACAGAACAAATGCTCCATGTGAAACCAAGAGTTTCCTTTCAGGGTGCAACATGTTAACCCACTACTTCCCAGAAGAAAACAGACACGCTCCACTAGCCAAATATCTTCAAGGCACCTCTGAGTTCTCATCTACAGCATTGGGAAGGCACTGCTACCCTAACAATAAAACCATGAGTTCTCACCAGTTTTTTCCTCTATCCTCCTTCAGTATTACAATCCTACCCACACACAAAGTGCATTTCTCCATTTGCATCTCTTCTATGCTTCAGAAGTAAGGACTTTTGGGCAATAATCACTGCATGGATTGATAGAGCACCATTTAATTTGTGTTCCACTCCACCACATTACACAAACACACATTCAGGTAGGCCTGGCTGGCTTCCTGAGCATCCAACATGCACTCCAACTAGCAGGTCCAGCAATGCATTAAGAGACAGTTTATTATTCTCACTGTATATAAGGACACAGATTACAAGCAGGGAAAATTCAAGATTCCTCAGTTAGCAACACTATAATTCTCTTCTTCTAGTGCTGATAAACAAGTTGCAAACCACAGCAGATGTGTGCAACAATTTATTACAGTTAAGGAAGTAGGGTTGACTGCTGCTGTTTCTTTATAAAAGAAAACATTGCTGATTCTGTTACTTATATTTTAAGGTTCTTGAAAATCAAGTACTTTATCCCATAAAAGCAGGTGCATCTTGCCAACAGTCACCACTGCACAGGCAGGCACCAGGAACGGGCACATTCCATGGAGAGCGCAGGTACACACTGGGTCTTCTCGCCACCTGCCGGACAAAATCCTACGTGCACTGACTTGTTCCTGGGTCCACCACTCACTCGGTGGGGCTGATTTGCTACCTTATGCGATCTGACCCTCATGAAAATATTGCAAGAAAAATAACTGTTGCAGAAGAAAACAAACTTTTCAAATAAGTTATGTAAAGAAGTTAATCAATTCCTCTTTCAGTGACAGAACATACACAAGAAAACGGTTCACAATAGACATGCCAGCTTCATCCACCTTGCCTTTTCCATCAAATACTGTGTCTATTACTCCATCAAAAGGCATAGGTAGATCACCAATTTAAAAAAAGGCAGTTAGCCCTCCAATTCTCTACATCTTCCATAATTACACCACAACATAAAAGAAATTTCTTTCTGAAAAGACAGACACGTCACGAGTACAGTCTAAACCTCTCATGGGTCTCCTTTCAACAAGAACTGAAATACATATATAATGCTCTGCCTTTTTTTCAAAAGTTGCTGAACTATTTGTCTCTCAGTATCTCCCCAAAGAGAGCCTAACATCAAACATACAGAAGCGACGCCATTTTTAATCTCCGAATTTGAAGTGCCACACATATAGCTATGTTTTCAGAGAACAAATAAAAACCCCTCTGAGGCTTTTCTAACAATCAGCTCAGTGGAATATTTCACATGCTGTAAATGGAAAAGGAACCAAATTCTTTAAAAAAAACCTCATGGCAAAACAGTAATAGCAATTACATTCAGAATAATCCCTGTTAGACATTTATGAGTTTGATTCTCAAGTGGAATCAGTAGTAGGCAAGCTCCACTCCAAGCAAAATTATCAAACTTTGGCAAGGTTTAAGTTCTTGTTTTGAGATCACTCTGAACAATGATGCATCTAGGCTCCCTTATTTTGATGTCCCATTTTCCTTTTTAGAAGCATTTAATCTCAACACTTGCAATAATGCAGTATTTTCTCAATGAGATAATATATTAATGTACTTTCTCTTAAGGATACATAATTTTTCTTCATGTGTTTTGGCTGTTTCTTCCACTATAAGATTCAATACTTCCGACTATACATGGTCCAGCTGCTTCACAAAAATACTCTCCTTCATTAGAGAACAACAGTTAAGCCTTCCAACATTCAAATTAATTCAGAAGATTACCTTGCTGAAGTCTTGACTCCCTATGGACAGAAGTTCCATTACAAATCAGCAAAGTAAGGAAGTCTGGAATAAAAGGGAACGTTCTCCTAATGATCACTCGTTGCAATCCCATATTTAATAGGTAGAGGACATATAACAAGCATACCAAAAAGATTTATTCACAGTTACAACTTTCTGGAAAAGCAACTTCATTCTAGGAATGTTTGTTCAGGATATGCTCTTACTGGAAAGAAAAATTTTTATGAGAATAATGAAATACACTGAGATCCAACTTCATGGTAGGCTACTTCTCACTTAGCTTGATTTTTTTTCCTCTCATTTACAGCAGGCAATCTCATAATTCAACTTTGTTTCTTACCACCTTCATCCTGTCTCAAATAGACAACCCAACAGATAGCAAAAGGAATCTGTGATCAGCCAAGTGTATATTATTACTATGAAATTATTCCATGCTTATAAAGCCAACCATAATTTCTGAATTTAACTGACCAAATACTGAGTATCTTCCATTGTACCACATAATTGCAGTTATTCTGCAGTGATCAGGAGGTTAAATGCACCCATGAGAGAGCAGCAGTTAACCAACCTCCTGCTGATTATTGTATCCTTTACTCAAGTGACATTGGGTCAACTTGAGCACTTACCTAGTTTCTTAATGTCCACAACACCAGAAAAGAAAATTCTTAATAGACGCAATGATCTTACTGTACTATTACTTTATTAAAAATCTGATTGAATTGGATAGAGACATATGCACCACAAAAGGGCATGTGATAAAATTTTAAAAAACCCAAACAGTACTTTCTAGCTTTACTGAGGTGACAACAGAGCTGATGGTAAAAATCATCAGTCCATTGTGGCAGGGTATAGAAGAGGTAAGCAAACATGATGACCACGTCACACCAGTGAAGCCAGAACAATTTAAATTACCATTTATCAGAACAAGGGAGAGACTGCAAGAATACTAACAGGTAAGGTATGGTAAAAAATATCAAAGTCCACATTCCCATCTGCCTCCACAGGACAGAAGTGCATTTTACAGTAACACATCTGGTTTCACACGAATGTACAAGAAAGTCTGACTGAAACCAGAGTTACAAATACCCAGCAGCATGTGTCAAAGCTAACTGTGGTGGTCAACCCACTTAAAAGTTTCAGGTCAGTAAAACAGCACATGCTTTTAAACCTAAAACTGTAAGAGATCAGAAGTAGCAATGCACCATCCAACACAAAAGTACTCTGATGTGAGTTCAGAAAAATTCTTGCTAGATACCGTTGCTTTGTGGAACTTAAAAAACTAAATAAATAAATAAATGTGGAGGAATGTTCATTCCCACCAGAGATCTGGAAAAAGTACATTTCCCCACCCTGCTTCAGTGCCTGTAAGTCAGTAGTGCCATTCAACTCAGTTTGAGTCTCTTTGTTTTGAGACTTACAGCTATCACCAGAACCATGGGAGTACTTCAGCTTGAGGAATGAGAGATACTGTTTCCAAACTGTCTGCTTCCATCCTCTGCTACATTACAGTCGCTTTGCAAGTACCACAGGCATGAGAACATGTCAGCTTACAGGAAGGAAAATAAAAATGTTACTTCACCAATTTAGAATTGTGTCCTATTTTGTTATCCTTTAACATAAGGATACTGCCCCACAGCAAAAAAAAAAAAAAAGTGTATATATATGTATGTATATATATATATATATATATATATCAGAAAGGAGTATGTCTCATCAGCTTCCAAACAATCCCATCATTTTAGGCCAAACTTTACTACGAACTTCAAAGAATTTAAGTATTTGCGTTTTTGTCAACTGAAACTGCCCAAACAGGGATCAAGTTTTACAGCAATAGCAGCACTAGGAATAAAGTTTTACAATGCTAAATTTTTTCTTAACAATTTAGGGTATCACTGTTAAAATTCAGGTCAGTGGAACAGTATCTTGTCCTCTACCCCATTTTTTTTTAATTAATCAACCTATTCTAATTATGCATGAGTACCAAATTCCTAAGACTCTAAGAACAGTCAAAGACATTGTAATTGCCTTATAAGAACACCAAACAACACCTTAACTTACTACGCTCACCCACACCACGCAGAGAACTCTCACTTTAAGGTTACCAACACCTCTCACTTTAGATTGTGAATGCAGACAGAAGTATAGACAGCAGTTTTCCTACCCTCATCACACTATTTCCCATGCCCACTTTATCTCAGTTTATTTTAAAGACAGAGCTGTGATTGCAATTAGTTTAAACTTCCATTACGTACTTCTGAGACTGGAAATCAGACCAACCAAATTAGATTCGTACATGAGCACACAACTCCTCAAGCAAAGGAAGATCTCCTTGCAACTTGTTTACTATTTTCTCATCAAATGTTACAAACTGTAGATGTATGAGTGTTTCAATTAATATGCTAACTGACAGACAATAAATTCACAATAGTCTGCTTTTTGTGACCAAAGGGAACAGAAGACAGCATGGAAGAGGAGACAGCATTATGGTTAAATTTTCCTCAATCCTTCCAAACATCAGTCATTTTTTTCAGTTTCTTCCTGCTCTTCATGTCCTTTCCAACCTCTTTATCCCCTTTCCATTTCCACACCTATTAATCTTCTAAGGAGTTGCAGAACCTTTTGATCTAAGGCCAAAGAAGTTCATCACTATATTCTTGAGTTTTATCCCCTGTTAATCACAGATTATCATTTTATGCAGTTATCCTCTAAGTACAGTCCAACAACAAGGCGAGAAAGTTTTATTTCCAGAAAGCCATCTAAACTTCAAACACTATAAATGATTACACACTGATTTCTTCTGGTCATTTAATTTACTGCAAAACACCACTACTCCTTTGTCTCTCATGTGGCCACTTCTACCTGGGTGCAAATTTCACAGCCTCACTTCAGCAACATTTCCCACTTTTCCCACTTTCTAAGTGACACCGGCAACACAATTCTAGATGACATTTTAAGATAACCATCACTAACACCATACACAGACAACTCAAATATTACAGCAGACAAGAATAAGCCCTTATTCAGAGCCACTATTAACACACAGTCAGAAGCTTCAGTTCCATAGGTGATGCACTATGTTTAACCTAGCTTACTGATCTCAGCCGTGTGGGTCCTACACTAGAAGAACAAAGACATCCTCAGCCAACAAAAATTTTAACAGCACTAGATTCTTGATTATCTAAAACTAGAAACTCAGTGAGTCTTTTCACCATTCAGTTTCTCATTAAGGAAGAAGACTATTATATGGGACATCTGGAAAACAGAAGCGTGGTACTCATGCAAAACAGGGATGTACTGCTTAGCTCCTACTTGTATTTGTTCTCTTCTCATTCTGTACCATTAATAGGATACAGAAGAGGGTTATACCCACATTCACCTCTAATAAACTGTGCAATATCTCCTTTCAGTTCTCTCTCATGCTCAGTACATCCTGACAGCTGGAAGCTAACTGAGGCTGATGGGAAGTGACCTACTTCACCACAAAGGGGGTATTTTTAAAAACACACTGCATATGCTCACAGGACTTTTTAACCAAGGTTAGTCTTCTCTGAGAGATTATTATTTTACCTGATTTTCCCCATTATTCTTTAACTAGTGATAATTTGCAGCACAAGCTGTGTTCTCAATTTTGAGAAATCACAAACTCTCTCTGGGAGAACTGTTAACCCCAGCTGTCACCACATGTGTATTTTATCCACACCCAAGAATGAGCAAGAAAAGTGTAAGAATTAATAAAGCCACTAGTTTTAATCAGATGGCTTAGGAAAGGATTCAGTATCTAGAATTCTGTCGAGCAGCTGAATCTACAGTTTTGTTTTAAATTCAAGTACACCGTGACTATTTTGAAAACAATGATAGAGCCAAGTAGAGATATATTTGTATTTGTGGAAGCGAATACCCAGTCACCAACTTCTTGCATCAGCTCATCAAAGTATTATAGTTTCACAGCTCTGGACCAGGTCTACTCTGGCCTTTTGTTGTGTACAAATACAAAGCATATAGGCGTGTCTATGAAGATGCATGTTCACCTCCCTCTTGCTAGTACTAAATTAGATCTATCTACTGGATTAGAACTGCAATTAAGTATTTGTTAAAAGGCAAATACAGACAAAAAAATATGAAAGCAAATACATATTCAGGAGTAAGGAATAAATGGAATAAAATACACAAGGGAGAACAGCTTTCTAGTCTTAAAAGTTAGAAGCAACCGAAGCACAGAAAACCTGTAATCATTACTTGACAATTTTAGCATTTCATAGGAATAAAAACCTCACATTTTTAAAAGATTTTCAGTAATTACTCTTTGATGTTAAGCTTATTTGAAGTTAAATAAGAATATGGTTTTCAACTTTATACAGTTGTTTAGCATTCAAGCTATTTACTCAGTTCAGACTGCTTTTCTGAAGTCTAGCTAACTACTTTGGGGATATTAGAGATAACAAACCAAGATTAGCTACTTTGGCAATTTCTGTTATATAGTTTTTGTGCTTCTCACAAGCGTCATTCTTGTACTTGCGCTGCATTAACTGTCAGAGTATTAATTACCTGCTCACACTCAAGCATTGAAAACCTGAATCCCTGGACAAGAAGAACTAAACTTAAAGAAAACCAAGTTTCAGATGCAGTTTCCTTTTGCTTTCAAGGAAGTTTACTTGGAAATAAGTTCAGCTACAGCTGATATTCATTATATAACACTGAACACAGACAATCAGTGATTTGAAGAATTTCCTACAATTCCAAAACAAAACATTTAAATAAAAGCCTTTTTTAAATTAACGTGGGTTGGCTAAGCACAATTGATACTGTCATTCGCTTATCTAACCAATTAGTGCTTCTAAAGAATGTATTTTATTTGTTCACTATCATCTATTATCTATGCGGTAATTTTGCAGCTTCTCAGACAACAAATGGCTGTCTTACATCTGGGGAATAAAACACACAAAAGGGTGTTGGTGTGCTGTTTGAATACATGCAATTACTGGTAGTTAAGTTCTAATTAGCATAATTAGTTTTGAAACAGTTCCCATAATAACTGTCAACATTATGTCAATTTAGCTGAAGTTAATGGCATATTTAACAAAGACACACTTACTCATTTTCAGTAGTATACTATTTAAAAGAGAGGAAGAGGCGAAGGTCTTTCTGAAGAAGTAGAACTGTTTTTCACAGACATTGAACATTTCTTATGTTTTTTTCCTTTCAGCAAACCAACTTATAAACAAGTACTTTATATAATTAGCGCCCTCCAGGTTACATAAAACCATTCTTACAAATTAACACTGATAAAATGGCAATAAGTGATAAAAGCAACCAAAGTACAGATGTTTGCCAATTCAGTCTTCTGTTGTTTTGGGGAAGGCAGTTTGCAGGGGATGCCTGGTTTGGAGGGGGAAGAAATCAAGAGGTAAATCCTGTAAAATATAAAGTAAGTACTATGCTAAAAAGCAGAAAATGTTTCCAGTCATACCCAGACAAAACATCCCTTCACTGCTTAGTAGGAAAGGGCATAGGCCATTCACAAAGGCCAGTTTTACTGCTTTTCTAGTTTTGATGTTACTAGAAATTATTTCCAAGTACTAAAAGATGATCCATTATTAAACTAACAGTTATTTCATTGGCATCTTTCACATTTCCACGAAGAAACCATATGCTCTACAGCGTCTAATCTACTTCCTGCTGTATACTCATCTCACACAACAGAAGGAACAGCCAACCTAAGCTCAATACTTGCCATAAAGCTGAAATCACACATCCAGTCTTGACTGAATTTAAAAGCCAAGTGTATTACAATCTACATGTTTCATTTGAGGATCTTTGTTATAGTGTATTTTTATTACATGAATATTTCATAGAGCAAGTTACCATAAAGTACTCATGAAATACGCTCTCTCAGAAAGCTCTCTGGACTGTGAGAAACATTTCTTGTGGCACAAAGGATTTTTTTTTTAAATTTATATAAATCAGATAAACAAAATTAAAGACTTCCTGCTCCTTAAAGCAAGAGATTACTATGTTTTTTTTAGTTAGGAAAAAATCCACTATACAGCCAAACAAGCAATAAATCAATAAAACTTGTAACAGGAGTTTGACAGTAAACCATGACAAAGCCAAATCTGAAAAAAAAAATTCCCAATTAATTTGTGCAAATTAATTTCCTTTCATCTACACATTTATCATTATATATCATAGAGACACTTTATGTTTAGGTTTCCATTGTTTTTATATATGAAGCTAACTAGAAAATGTTAACATCAAGAATTTTATTCAATCTGTGTCCCACAGAATACCTTTATGCCTATAAAACAGTAATTAATTGCTCAATTTCTGAGTAATTGTTGCCGTAACTTTAAGCATATCTATCATGGCAGGTTCCAGCTGGGCTGAGCCCGGTGGACTGCTATGGCCAGGATAGCTCAGAGGAGGCTCAGAACAGTCCAAACTCCCAAGCAGTTCCCAGCTGCAGGCAGCCAAGCATGCTTAAGCGATTTCAGCTCTGAGTGATTATCAGCTCTGTGATTTCAGCTCTTTTTGCTTGCTTGTGCCGTAGCAGCAGACGCAGGGAGAGAGAGGAGAAGCGCTGTGTGAGGTTCCAAAGAATTCTTTATTAGGGTCTTCCACAAAGGTCCTCAGTGACAGCTCTTCTGCCGAACCAGGCAGAATTAGGGGTTTTTATACTCTACGGGGGTTTTGGAAATTGTCCAATAGCAAGGGTCAGGGGAAAGTGACCTATAGGCTTACAGAGAGATAAGCAGGGTCCGAAAGGCAGAAGAGAGGGGCTTCTAAGGCCCAGTCATCGTGACTTGGCATTTCCTAGCTCGGGCTTCTGACCGCCAAGGAGGCCTTGCAGGCCCTGGGCCTGCTACACATATCATTATTATAATGAGAACTTAACAAAATTGTTTATATTTCAATTTATTTTGAAGCATTTTCCAAAAATTCTTCTCACAGTAATAAATGGAAACGTCAAAACAGTAAGTTTACAAATTATATTTGAAAATACTTATGGAGTGGCAGGGGACTGGTAGAGAACAGGAGGATGACCCGTAAACTTTGGAAACTGAATGAGGCAGCAGCTTCATCTTAATTCCCAATCCATCCTACCCTGAAAAGATGCCTGAAGTCGAGTTAGATGACTGACAGCCTACAGTGCAAGGAGTGAGATAAACTAGCTCTGCCACAGTTTTCCTACACTCATGCAAAATTCAGCACTGAGATGCACACTGAATTACCTTCCAGGAGCAACTACTACTAACCGTGGAGAGAAAGAGAGCAACCAGACCAACATGACCCATAAAAACATCCTAAAGGAGAACCACTCCTCCACTCAGCTTTCCCTTTCTATTCAGTGTTGAAGACATTCCACATAATATTCTTAATATTTTTAAGTCCATGTTAATTCTCTGTGCAGACTCCCACTGTCTGTTTCACCACCACAGAATCTGTCTGTCATGGACAGTTCAAAATGCTCATGACAGAAACTGAAGAGCAGCATAACTATGACTTAGCTGCCTCTGAACTATGTGGAGACCTCACTGCAGTCACAACTTCCTCTTGAGGGGAAGAGGAGGGGCAGGCACTGATCTCTTATCTCTGGTGCACAGAACCCAACAGAATGGCCTGAAGTTTTAACAGGGGAGGTTTAGGTTGGACAATAGGAAAAGTTTCTTCACCCAGAGAATGGCTGGGCACTGGAACAGGCTCCCCAGGGAAGTGGTCATAGCGCCAGCCTGACAAAGCTCAAGAAGCGGCTGGACAATGCTCTCAGGCACATGGTGTGATTTATGGGGTTGTTCTCTGCAGGGCTAAGAGCTAGACGTTATGATCCTTTTGGGTCCCTTCCAACTCAGATTATTCTGTGATTCTGTGAATTAAGGGTCCACATCAAATCCAATGCACTACCCACCCCTCACAAAATCAGCCTTCTCCTATACATCTTTAAACCAGTTCTGCAGGTCTACACAGAAACTGTATTTTTAATTTATAGTCCAACTGCCTATACTACAGGAGTGAATCATGCATAGCTATTGAACTCTACCTAAAGCAAAACCTGCAGCCCATTTTTAATCAATATTTTACAAAAAAAAAATCTATCATTTCCCACAGAAAGATTTTACACCTGTGAACCAGTGTGAGATTTTGTGCATTTTTAATACATTATTGACAAAACAAGAAAAAAAATTGCATTTTTTGTACCCTGTTTGCAATTGCACTAAACACTAGTATGTATCTTTGACCTGTTCACTTGTCATTCTTGTCTATATTGGCTCATAACCACTACTCAGTCAGATTCACTTCTGCTGAGTATCAACCCAAGTGAGAATGACCTAGTAAAATAACTAGTAACAGGTTAATTGTTTTTCAGATGAGCAAGACAATACATTTGAAGTAATTTCAACTTTGACTGTGACCAGCTACATGAAAATTCTTCACAAAAATCTCTTCTACTTAAGGGTAAACTCTCCTAAGCATGTTTAAAAGTTAAAGCTCCAATTACTCGAATCTAACAATAGGCCTCCCAAATTCAACTCTGAAATCATGGAATCAAGGGGAAAAGAAAAGTATGCAAGAAGAGAGAGTGAGTCCTTCAAAAGCCTGACACCAAAGTATTTGTCAAAGGAGATTTGAGAAAAGCTCTGCCTATGTGACAATAACATTAACCTCCTTAGGAGGCAAGTCTGATCAGCAGTTGCAGATAAGAAATAAACACTTCTGAGAAACCTGCACCTCCATCCTGTGCGGAATCTGCTCAGATCTGCTTAGACCATTCTTCCCTGCTTTTGCATCAGCATGAAAGAAACTGCAGTCAGGGACAGATAAAAGATGTGAAGAGACAGGAAAGAAGAAGTCTGTGGCAGACAGATATGCCATAAAACTACATAGGTGATGAGCTAAAGTGCTTTAAGGAAGCAAGGTTCACTGAATTTTTCATTAGTCTATTGTTTTATGACCATTCAAAGTACTTACTGTCGAAATGGTGTCGCATCTTCCTCTTCCTCTAGTTTAAGCATCACAGCAAAACAAAAACTCAATATTGCTAGCAGCATGCCCCTAATAGTCGTGCAGATAGAAGCAGACTATCAAACAGCAACATGGCCCTTTTTAAATTCAGTTAACTTGGAAGAAATAATTTATTCCCAAATACAGAAAAGACGAAAAAAAGTGTGTTTAATGCAATTTAAATTCATTTCTGATCATTCATCTACTTTCTTTTTCATTTCAATTATACACAATCCAAATACTTTATTCACAATTAACAAAATTCATACACTTAATTCCCTGGAAAATATTAGGGTTCAAAGCACAGAACTTCCAATAGGATTAAGCGTTTGCAGTACATGTGGAGTCCAAAAGGGCAGACTGCGTGCTGCAGTCTGTATCTGCCCTAAAGAGCCACAAACAGTAGCACCACCACCAAGCAGAAGCCAGGATTAGATTTACAAGTGAAGATTTGTTGCACTTGAAGTGAAATACTACTTCGGACAGATCATGGAGAAAACAGCCATCTACCTATCAATATCATATGAAAAAGAGTCATGGTGATATCTCTTCACCATTGGCTGACCATAGCTGCCTTCAACCTGAATACTGTGTTTAAAAATCCAAAACAAATCACAAAATAAGCTTCTCCATAAGATATGGATCAACAAAGTTTTAATGACTAGCTAAAGGCAAGAGAGGGGTGAGGCAAAGCATTAATAAATTTTTTTCTTTCTTTATACAAGCAACATATTATCATAACTCTTTGAAGAAAGTATAGGCTAGTACACAAGGCCCTGCATTAAATTTCAACACTTCTTAAGATAATAATATACAGAAACACAAAGCAGTGAAACAGATGCGTGAAACCAAAAAACTGAAAGTTCAAGTGTATGATGTATCTCTGCTCTTTTCCCTTATACTTTTATACAAAAGACTTCATTAAACTCTTGCTTCACACATCTGTGTCCTCATGAGGACTAAGTACTTTCAGAAGTGGAAACAGACATTGACAGAAAGAATGCTTAGGAGAAAGGACAGTTGCCTTCTATAGCCTTTTTTTTTAAGGAAAGAAACCATTTAAATGCAAGCAGCTATATTAATGCAACATTCAGCTCAGTCTTTATGCAAAATCCTGTAATCCAATTCGGAGTTACTGTTACCATAAAAACATTTATTCAGCCATACTCAACATATTAAGTAATGTTGTGTGTAGGAATGCATTAGGTACTTCAAAAACGCAGCGAAAGGAGGAGAGAGTGGTCTGGAAATAGACTCTGGTTTGGTCCCCCATCCTCCCACCAACAGACACAGAGATAAATTTTTTTTTTGGCACATTTCTAGCATTGAAAGGAAGTTACTCACCAAACTAGCAGTGAGTGAAGGTGCTGACTGTCCAAATGTTTGGTAGCGCATCCGAACAAGATTAGTGGTTTCTATAGGTTGCCACAGCTGCTGTCCAGTTGCACTGGGAAGCAAATATTTGCCTGTCAAGTTCAGAAAGAGTGAGTTAAAATATGAGACGTTGCAGTTGAGGCAATGCAATGGACAGTTTACTATAACAGTCTTGCCAATGTGAAACATCATTCACTGCAGCCCTGATCAGAGCTGATTCCAGCAGAATTCCTGCCATTCACTTGCTAGTCCTTCACATCATCCTTCCATTAGATACAGTTCTCTGTTCTCAAAACTGTTCTTCTTTTTCCTACAAGAAACATATTTAAAGCAACAAGAGATGCAAACATCTAGAATGCTAGTTCTGAAACTTAAACTCAGAAAGCTAGTCAAAAATGAAAACAAGAAAAAATATTAGGAAAAATTCCTCTACTCCTTGAAGGAATAAGGTTCTGAGTCTGAGGGACAAAGTGAGATTTATTGGAGCAAGACACTTACCACATGGACAATTACTCAAATTTGTGTGTGAGGACTATTCTGCTTCTATTCCAGAATTCCTCATAATCTACCTAATACATATCATTCAATTCCCAAGAATCTTTATCCAGTGTCCCAAGTAAGGGGAGATGACCAAGGTGCAGGCCAGCCATTCCTAAGGAGTGCTCACATGGGACTCAGTGCCTGTGCTCTCCACTCAGTGGCATCACTTCACTGTGGGCAGGAAACTGTGAGCCCAGCGCCACACAGGGCCACACTCCCCATCACAGAGTGACACCACTCAGAATTAATTGTCTCCCTACAGGTACTGAGGAGGCAGACCATATCTCAAGCTCATTAAGAAACTAGCAGCAAAGAGAATATCCAGGGAATTATACTATGACAAGCACGTATCAATACTTTTAATTTCTGTTTACTTTCATCCACTGTCAAGAAACAAACTATATACTGGTCTTGACAATATGTCCACCTTTACATTTTCCTTATCTCTGCAAACTATGCAAAAGTGAGCAATCACATTACTAAAGCAACTGTCTTCTCTTGGAAGACCAATGGGCTCATGCAAAGCAACAATTCAGAATCTTATTTTTAATCAAATCCCAGTTTAAAAACACAACGCATGATCTTGATTGAACAGATCAAGTGAAAAACATCTCCAAACCACATGGGCTAAACATTTGTTTTCTGAAATCATTAAACCCCACCTCATTAATCTTGTCATCTAAGACAGCTGAGAATTGGCTATGCACCTGACCACTGACACAGGATGTGTACCCTGGTAAATCAGCACAGGTTTGCCAAGAAATCAAAAGCCTCTGCTTCATAATTTTATTTTAATGGTAGATCCAGAGAGAGTTGCTGAGGTCCCTGGGAAGTGGCTGTCTTGGAAGCTAGAAGTTCCCAAGCAGCAGCATAGGATAGTCTCCTAACACTTTCCAATTAGTCTTCCAAATGTGCTATTGTTCTTTGTTACATTGGTAAAGCAGAACCCATAAACATTTTTGCACCCAATTTGCTAACAGCCTGCCCGAGACTAGAAGAAAAATGTACGACAAAGCTGCGTTTTCTTGCCCATTTATCTAGGATAACATTTCCCAAAACTGGAAAACCCAAATTAACTTCCCATCTGCTCTCTCTGTTTCTTTCTACAAAATTTTGGTTCCCTTTTTGCATAGGCTCCTAACATCCTCAACTACAAAGGTGCCATAGAGAGCTTAAGGCATTGATTGCAATATACACATCTTTGATATTCCATTTATGTCAATCCTCAAATACACCAGTGACATGCAGTCAGAGAGAGCTTTATATCTATCACTTCAAAAGGTTAATTCCTTCTCATCTGGACAGAAAAAAGATAATTAGGAAGAGACTGCAAAAAACTAAGTTATACAAACATTCCACTTAAATCGGTATGTTTTACTTATCTAATGCTTTCTACATTAAAAGAGGTCTATGCCTTTTCTTTCCTTCCTTTTTGACTCCACCTGTCAAGACACTGGTAAGATGAAGTTCTTGGAGAAGGGTGAAATCAAACATTTCCTAGTGCTGCGACCCATAGGTTCCCAGACTTCTAGCAACATCCAGACAGCTGCAAACAAGCCAAATCAGCAAAATGCTTCAGCAATATGTATTTTGTCAAGCAGACATACAATACGCATAACTCCTTCAGAAACTCTATATTAATCCCCTCTAGAAGCCATGTTATGTTAAATAATTTTCAACTTCATCACTGTAGCATAATATTAGGGCATTTTATCCTCATAGAAATCAATATTTGAAAAGCAGTAAGTCTTCTCCACCTGATCCTTTCAAGAAAAGGTTCATTCTATTAAAGTTTGTTCTAAAACTGGGGAACATCATCACTCTTTAGTTAACAAGTGCACTTTCTCATAGGGTGCTGTGGTTTAGGAATGGTATTCCCAAGCTTAGTTTTCCCTGTAAAAAAGAAAACTATATGCTGCTCCCCTCCCTCTCACTCTAGTGGGACACACAAAAGGCAGAGATCAAGGACTGAGGTAAGGACATTTACTAGAAACAGCAATGAGATAAGAAAATGAACAGCAACAGCAACAACACTAAACACAAAAATATACACAAAGACAGGGTTATTTTATATGCAAAAATGCTCAATGAGTCAGGACAACAAAAAACAATGGCAGACAGACCCTCGGCCCACCACACTTTCATGAGGATGAGGAAGAAACCCTGTTTTTCTTCATAGCAAGAGAAAGAGACCCTTTCCCTCACCTCCTCAGCAATGAGACAGAATGGTAATGAGTAACATTTGGGTCTGGGCCTTGTCTACTCAGCACAGCACATGGCAGCCCAGAACTCTTGGGCACAGCAATCCAGGAAGCTCAGCCACCCTGGCAGCCAGGAATACAGCACACATCACCACACCCAGTACTGTAAAGAAAATTAACTCTGTCCTGGCAAGAACTAGGACACGGGGTTAAAACCAGCCTCAAAATCAGACACTAGGCCACTCTCAGACTGTAGTAATTTTCATTACATATGAATCCCACTTGAGCTTCCCAAGAAAGAAGATGGAAGGCAATCACTTGCATTTAGTACAAAAATTAACATTGTTTTAAGTCAAAACAAACAAAAAAGTTTTAAATAACAAGATAATTTAGTCCAGGAGGAGAAAGATATATGAGAAATAAGGGTTATTAATAACCTTGTACTTACTTTTTGTTGTAAATGTGCACCAGATCCAAAATATGTAGAGCTAATATCATCTGTACCTTACCACGTGCAGGGCATTTTAACAGCCACCTTTACTTTTTGTCCTTTACAGTTATCTATATTTTACTCTGTTTTTATCTTGCTCAGACATCTGAAAGGAAGTCTAAGATATCTTGATAGAGAGGCTAGAGGAGATGCAATCCTACACAACAACAGAATCTTTTACTAAGCCCTTCCTTGAACTGTAATATTTTGCCTGACTCACATGAAAGCAGAGTGGATTTACTCAGTACTATACAGTCAGTATCTCCACTGCAAGAATTCATTCAATATTTCATTATTTTTTCTGCACAAGTAGCATCAAGAAATACTTAAAATAATGTTGGGGGTGTGTCTGTTGAAAAGACAAATTAGGCAGTAAATACTATCAAAACTGCCAGTGAAATTGTGAGCATGTGTGATGCTGGAATTACCCCTCCTCCCATCTTTACCCCCAACAGGAGCCTTGAACGTACCACAGTTTTCACAAAGTACTAGAATTAAGGTAAGCAGACTGTCTAGAACTCCAGTTCTTCTTTTCATAGTATACAGGCCTTTAAACACAGAAACGGTATACAAGAAATATGTTTTCTAAAGAGGCAAAATTAGCCAGACCTTAGACAAAAAGAAGGTAACAGATAAATCTCTTATCTGAGAACAGAGCTAACCTACTGCATTTAACCATTGCAAGATAAAACAGTCCCTGCCCGAAGTGAGTTAATCATCAACTCTCCCTCAATTCCTCCAATAATAATAAAAAAGTTTAAAATCCCCTCATACTGTCCACTTCCCCTTTCCCTTGACATTATAGCACTCCTACACTTTTTTGCTATAGTTTCATTCATAATTGTATGCATTTTACTGCATTTACATTTTCTTTGACAACCCTTGATTTTACACATATCCACACTCTCCCTCATTAAGTGATTTCAATGCCAGTATTACACAAAAAATTTGAGCTGAAATACACTATTATTTTCACACCACATTCATGTCTGCCTTCAAGTTTAATGCTCCAAGCAGCTGCTTTCCTTTTTAAGTGAAGTGATTCATGAGGGATTCATGAGGGACTGAGAGGAAATCTTCAACTCCACCTCAACCCTTCCATCTTAATTCAGTATGCTGGCCCATATCCAGCACAGAACACTGCCAGCATCCACACCACTGATACACTGGTAGTAATGTTCATACTATTTTCATAAGCTATTGATATTGAGTTATCCACTGACAGAGGTCCTCTACTTCTGTCCTCTTCAATTCCAAAATGGTCATTGTTGACTTCCTCCACTTTCTCTGCAGAAGCTTTGCTTGTATCTTTGTTTCCCTTCCTGTGCCTGAAACTACCAGGACAGCCTAAAGTAGCTACACAAAAACTAACAGCATCACTTCCCATATCTGAATGCAATCCTTGTTAGTCAGGCACATTTATCAAAATACATTTTGATGAAGGGTGGTTTAAGTTGACCATGTAATGGAACTAATTTAGCATTTTTTAATAGTATTACATCATTATTGGTGAACATAGGTAATATATCACTGCAATGGCATCATCCCCTTGAACGTGCCACCTGCATATCTAGATTCACATGTAATGAGTATTTGTTGAAGGTCCAAATAGAATCGCTAATTCTTACTTCTATTATGTTCAGCATGCACCTATTCATTATATGACATCTTGTATAAGGACCAAATTACTTGTGTAAGGACAAAGAGACTAAAACCACATACACTTCCACAAAAATCAGCCACAAAAGGCAGGCTTTGCTTTATTCTAAATAGAAAAGTTTTTCCTACTGCTGAAGTTCTATTCCCCTTTCCTCTACCCCTCTCAAATGCATATCATAATAAGACAGCTGAGAATTACTAAATCAGCTCGAATCTTAGCTAATACCTACAAATCTTCCATTTTCAGTTAGAATTTAGAAATAACTTTGTCTCTGATAATTAAACAATTGCATATGATTAAGAAAATGTTGTGGCATCCAAGTAAGATTTTACCTTTACAAAAGTACTTAGGACAGTGCAGACTGCTAGAAAATCTGATTTGCAACTAGTCAAAATGCAAAAATAAATACAGAGGAAGCATCTTGAAAGTTTTTAATAGAAATATTTTTTGTTAAATAATATAAGCAGTTTTCTATTACACTACTGCAAACAGAAGACAGGCATGCACTTTGCTAAAATGGAAGAATCTGAATTTGGGCTGACACCAGCTACAGACTCAATTAGCCCAAAGCAAAGCTGTGCATATGATTACAGTGTACCACAGACTTATCAGAAGCTAGCATTAATGTGTTTGTGTTAGCTGCTGTGAAATAGCAGTCTTCAAAATAGCCTCTTGCCATCTGGACATCTTTAAGGCAAGGGCCAAGAAATACTTACTTCAATTTTTCAATTAATTATCTTGTTAAATACACCATAGGTATTTATGATACAAATGCAGAATATTTTTAAAAAATACAGAAAGCTAGGTACTTCTCCCTCACTGGTTTACTTTAAAATCTAACTCATCTTATCTAAAGAAACTATGTTCTGGACAAGTCAGACTTGCCAAGCACAGTTTCAAGTGCATTGATCACTCCACACCTCTTTTTGAGGAGCCTTAGGAGCATGAACTACCTCAGAGCAACAGCAACAAGCCACAATAGAAGAGAAAACTGGACGCTACTGTAGAGTGCTCTCAATCATAAAAGTGTTCTGAAAAGAAACACAGATGCGTACTGCTCCCTTTTCTTACCCCTGGCATAATTTAAACCACAAGAAAAACCCAGAAGAGCTGGGTTCATTGACAGGTCTTGATGTGAACAGAAGTAAGACTCAAGCCACCAGCCGCCACCAGTTCACCAGAGAAGCAATAGCAGTCCCAACATATCCAAAGCAGCCACTGTTACCAGACGATAAATAGTCTACACCTGGTCAGCTAAAACAATGCTTCTTCTCCAAAAACTACTGGCCTATGGAACTGCAGAACGTCTACTGTGTAAGAAGGAGAACTGCAAGCTCACCAGCCCCTGCACCCTGCCAACACAGGCGGGTCGACTGGAACATCGGGCTCTAAAAACACCAGGGACCACCAGAGAGACCCCCAGGACAGAAGAACATGTGTGTGAAGGGGAAGGAAAACATGTTAATGATTCCAGGGAAATTATTATCATATTCTGGGACAATCAATCCACATGTATGTAAAATATAGTATATAAACAGGAACTTCCCTGTACTCAAAATGCATGGCTTTAGGAAAAGATAGTCTCCTGTGCATCTGGACAAATAAAGAATGCTTGTTTCTTAATGCTACATTGATATTAATAACTTTTGTATTTTACCGAATTTTTGATAACACCCCTGCCACTCACAAACTGCCTGAGCAGCAGAATTGAAGGCCAGTGAAAGCTGGAAGCAATGTGCCACCACTTTAACCACCACAAGTAAGGGAAGCCCACTCCAGCTTCAGACACCTGCCAAGTGAAAGGCAGAGCCTCCCACCTTCAAGGTTCAAGTTAGGGCACCTAGCTTTACTGCCTCAAACTGAACTCCTGTAGACATACCAGCTGTAGAAAATGATGGGGACACTGCAATTTTTAGGGTCTATTTTCACATCTGGGATCAGGGAGGAGGGGTGGAATTAAAGCACATCATTCCCATTAGCTGTTAACCAGAAAAGAGTGGATGAATTTGAAGCTATCATTAGGAAACTTTTCAGTATTTTGCCTTATTCTACTGTAGCTGCATCAGCAAGTTTTACTTAAAATTTCAGATCACCAACAAGAAAAAAAAAATTACCATTTTAATAATGTCTTATTTATTGCCCAGAACTTAAAGGAGGATGCTTTGTATATTACTCAGCTACACATGGTTGAAGCTAATGAACAATGCCACTTTCCCAGCCTGATGCTGGAGGTGAAATTTTCATTTCAGCCGATTTGTCCCCTAAACATAACATTATTCAGGTAAGCCTATAATTACAACTGACTCAATTACAAATTCTTCTGTTACTGTAGAAAAAGCCTTCATAAAAAATCCTATTACACTCAGTATAGTTCTTTTACTTTTTGATGTACTACAAATCTCCTAAAGTGCTCTATATTTGTTTCACTTTCTAAAACTACATGAAGCAGTGGCACCCCCAGGCACATGGTATGATTCTTTGGGTCATCCTGAGCAGGGCCAGCAGCTGGACTCATTGATCCTTGTGGGTCCCTTCCAGCTCAGGATATTGTATGGTTCTATGATTCTGGCTGACAATGCATGAAAAATAAATGTGGCCCACCAAAGGCAAAAATTAGGTGTGACATTATGAACTTTAAAAAAACCACAAAAAACTGCAGTAGACCTACCTTAAAATTTCACCAACACTAGCAGAATTGGAACTGGAAAATGACATATCAAGTTTTGGATCACAAACTAGAAAGATGAAAGTTTAGATCTGTTTAAATCTATACCTAAAAAAAAATATATATATCTATAAAAAGAAAATGAAGCCTCCATTAACTACAAAGGCATGCAGAATCAAGCCTGTTTAAAAATCAACTACCAGGAAGAAGTCATCACATCCCAGAAATAATGGTTCACGCTTGGAACAAAACTCTGTCACTGGAAATAATTTAAGACAGTCCAAAATTTTGCTGATAAGGAAATTACTCAGAGTTCCCTTGCTAACAGATACTCGGTGAAGTTATATTGACTATTTGCAATTTGTTATTGAAGTGCTGTGACAGAAATATAATATTTGAAATGCATTTGAGATCACTAGCAAATGTCCCTAACCTCTAATTAGATTTGTAGGATAGGGATAGGTTTGGGGTTTTCGGTTTGGTTTGCTCGGTTGGGTTTTTTAAGTTTTCCATACCAAACATACCTAACTCAATAGCACGGTTAGCCAACCAATGACAACAATAACTACATGACAAAACACCCTACAGACTGAAGTTGTCATTCATGACACTACTTCCTTACCTCACAACTCTACTGAAGTACAACTCAGCAAAATAATTAGTTGGTAATATTTATCAGTGAATTCAGAGACAGAACACTCTACTGCTTCCTTTGCTTTATCTTAACAACAAATAGGTCATGTTCCCATAATTCTAACATGCAGTTCCAAAACTTATAAACTGCCAGTCCATTCTAAAACACAAACATAATATACAGGTATTACTGCATCCCTTTCATCCTTTTTCACAGCTCACACCTGCTCTAGAAAAATTTCAAGGTCCAGTTCTGTAACTTTGATAACAGTAGGAAAAACACATAGTTAAGATTCACACTGCACACATGATACTACAAAAAGCACACTTAACTACATTCAAGTGGTAACGTGACAGAGTTCCTTTCAACATATAGTCTATTTTGCAAAAACAAGAATCCTGCACACCAAGAGGTCAGAGATAACTGATACTGGCAGACTTACAACAAAACTGTGCCTAGAACACAAAGGACCTCAAAAATTCACTATTGCTCAATTCAAACATTATGTGAATAGCTGCTTCAATCAGTGGCCAGCACTCTTGGCTCACAACTCTCCACCAGCTCAACAGTTGGGGTTTTGCTGACAGAATGTATGGTATGAAATAAACATCTCCCATTGCACTATGAAGAACATACCCAACAACGCATAACTGACACTAAGACAAACATGAAATTATGTGTTAACATGCTATTTTCTCTTCCCACTGTGACCCCTTCTTTTGTCTCATGTATATGTTGTTATGGCCTATAATTAAATCCTTACAGTTTTACAGTAATTTTTTCAAAAGGCAGAGTTTCCCAATAGAAAACCCTGCTCCTATTTTCACTGGAAAACATCTATAAATGTTTCCACTCAAGCTGTCAACCTTCATTCCAAGGATTAAGTACAGGAAATGTTTGTTCCCTCTTCTCAAATATTTCTCTATCTGTACATTCAATTTATGCTAAGGCAATTGACTTGGAGAAAGCAAGTATGTGGTCAAATTATTTGCCTTACAACATCCACTAGAGAGAGACCACAGGGAAAAAACCAGGAAGACTTAAGCCTCTAGGAGTGTAGATCATGTGTTCTTGATGTGCAATTATAGTCTATTTATAAATATGCTGCAGTCAGTTTTGCACTAATGAACTCAGGTACTAGCAACAACAGGACTGCAGCCTCACAAAGCTCAAATTTAGTTAATCAGCTGATTAAATACAAGCATATAGCTAAGTCCAGGCAAGTGGACTGGACTTTAATCTGTGCTTTTACAGTAGCACTGCTAAGCATACTTGAACCAGCTAATTCAACAGCTCTTAGTGTACTTCTTAAGGAGCTACAACTCAGAAATTTAACATGAATATTAATTTTCTCCACTTTTTGTTTTTCCACTATGACAAATGACTCTTAACAATTCTCAAGCTGCTTTTATAAGTGTCCCAAAGAGGGTTAAACTCTATTTCTCCCTCTTCAAAACTGGCAGCTTGCAAACATATCTGCTAATTAGGCACTCTACTGCTACAGTTTGCTTTGATCTCAACAACAATCAACTTCTCATGTTCTGATGATACAAGCACGATTAAGCAGCAATCGAGGAGTTAAAGGCAAAATAATGAGACAGGAATACAATATCTTCTGTTCTCATCTATTACATGGTGCAGACTCCAGACACGTCAAAGAATATGGAAATCATCTTGCTAGGCACACAGGGATGTAAAAATCAACTCCAGTATGCAGGCTGATTGAAGCCTTAAATGATGAAGGTAACTGACAATGACAAATATAACCTAATGTCATCTCAAACACCAGCACACCAAGAACCATCTAAAAATGCATATTTCATAGCAGAATATATTTACTTCATCTGGAGAAGACAGCTCTATACTGAATGCATTAAAAAAAACAAACAAAAAACCCTCCACACCACATTTCCTCCGCCATGTAATTATAGAATAGGTTGCCTCTATCTCTTTCTACCAATTCTGAAATAAGTTTAACACGTGGCATGGTGCTTTAAGGAAACCTTTGAGGAAGGCAATTGAAAAGACTGCCATATATGCTCTGGGAAGGCAATGAATGATGAAGCATGTTGTGCTTGTGTCATTCACACATGGCTGCTGAACCTTTCCACCTCTGTAGCCTGGAACCCAGTGGTGTTAGCCCCCATGCAGGGCTGCTACTCTCCCTCTGCTGCTGCTGGGGAGAGCCCTCAGGCAGCTGCAGCTAGGGTACATCCACAATGTGACTGTACCACAATGAAAGCTATTTTGAAATACTTCTGATATGAGAAGGGAATAAAATGCAGGAAGTAAAATTTCCCATTAAAAGGCACATCTGATAGAGCTTTGGCATGGGCAGGCACTCTTACCCCACATCCTACAGCACCCCCGCTTCTGGGGCTGTGGACAGGCCAACAGAGTCCACCAAGCTGTATCCCCAGAGACAGCTACAAAATCATAGGGCTTTTTATGGAGTGGTGTAATCATGTATTGTATTCATACATTGCTAGTGTAAATATGTATAATTTCTTCCATTTTTTCTTCCAAACAGGAAGAAATTTTGATTATGTACATAGTAAATACAGAACACTTCCTCGTATCTACACCAAGAGTCCATCATTAATAGAAATAACCCCGTTTTTAAATGTTGCCATTAAACTAATCATATCATCACTATGACAAGCAGTTGTATATTATGGGAAGGTCTCATTTCCAAAGAGGTTTCAAGGTACAAGTCACGTGATTGTACAAGTTCAGTTTTCCCCATTCACTGAGTTGCACCAAATAGCTGACACTCTAAGATTTCATGAGCTATTCTCCATTTTTAACAATATTAATGATAATTTATACAGCCAAATGTTTGTGAAAATTCTGCTACTACCAATTGCTCCTTTGTATGAACAGGGAAAACCTCCTCTTCCAAGTCCTGCCAGCACATGCCAACCTATGGATATGAGAACAGCTTGATTTTCATGGTCCATAAAGCTGTTGATCTTTCTGCTAATTAGTGTTAGCAGACTGATGAATCTCTGAAGCAAAAAACAGACTGAGAATTCCCAAATTCATTTCAAATCAACCACAGATTAATTATACAGGAATAACAACAATTGCTGAGTGTATCTGGATGACTGATGACTCAGAGATGGAAAGCTGATCAAAGATTTAAGAACATTAAAGAAAAAATATATAAATCACAAGTTATTTTTTTGTTTTAGCTCTTCATGATCTGTAGACAATACGTGATCAGAAGAACATTAAGCAGTTTTACTAACGTAGAGTGCTTTAGGATCCTTGGATTAAAGATTCTGTAAAATGAAATTAGTATGTGTTACGTTACCTGTACTTGTGTAAGATCAATAAAAGCCTAGCAGATAACAGCCCTACCACAGACACAATTAGCCCACCAGGCAGTCTTTTCCAAGTAGTTATTGATGACATAACAGTAGGTGAGATAAAAAGTTCAAACTATAGGTAGCTAAAATGTATTTTTTTCTTTATATATAACAGCAGAGCTTAACAGTACAGTATAAAACAACTACTGAGTTAGCTGCAGTACTCTCCAAAATATGATCTCTTCCCAGAAATATGTTCTCATGTTTTTCAGAAGTAGAAAGGGAGACAGCAATCTCCAAATGCTGCACAGCAACTGAGAACCCAGGACTGCACTGCCCATCTCGGGGCAAAGTGAGGAGCAGCAGCAGGACATGAAAGTCAGGGCAATTTATTTTGCTTGTCCAAGTGATTTGCTAGGTTAACTCTCTCCATGGTAAAAGCTCATTTAATTTCCATCCTTTCACATTACCTTCTGCTGTGGATTCTATTTAAACATCTCTGAACACAGCAAACTAAAATCTGTAAACAATTTAAGCCAAAAACCCTCTGACTATAGACAGCCCTTTGAAGTTTGTGGAGATCAAGACAACCAGCCACCACAGAAAAGCAGCTTTTTAATTAAACATCTTTTCTCCTGATTCAAAACAAGTTTTAAAGTCCCAGTCTGTGTACCATTAGAAATCCTTAAGAAGGCAATCTAAGGCTACAGCAAGAGGCATTTAAATATATGTGTATTAAACAAAGCTGATCTCACCTACCATACTTTCCTCATAATCACATACTTTCCCCATCTAGCACACCGCCACTGCCCCTGCACCCAGAGGGCACCAGTATCCCTCTGAAGTAATCCTCTTTTCCCTCTCTTATCTGACCTAGGGCTATGAAACAAGCAGCTGCAGCTCAGCTTTGTGAAAGGGCTTATCCTGCAGTTCAACAACCTGTGCAAGGACTGTGTTTAACAGTTTCTGTGGCACAAGGAAAACTTTTAAAGATCCAGTTTACTTCCCAGACAAATGGTGTGGCAAGCATTGTTATGGGCATGTGTTCATGTTGGGAAGGGGGAATCTGGAGCAGGAGAGAAGCTAGGACACAGCAGAAGAGAAAAAGGCTCATTATATAATAATAATGTAAAGTAACCATGTCATCAAAAACCTGTTGGAAATATGACCTTTCAAATTAAAAGATGAATTGATCATAAATTACATTCAAGTTCTTTTACTCTAAGATTGTTTTATCTTATGAGTGCTTATGTTTAGTAACCACAATAATATGAAATACTATTTTTCATCTTGTCTTTCTATTAAACAAAACTGTTAGCACTTTACAACAAGAATTACTAAGGGAGATTTGCTAGACTAATAGCAGGCTGCATACTATTTTCATTCCAAGCTTAGTCTCTGTTTTTCCAGAAGTCTTCCTCCTTGGCAATGAAGATTAAGAAAGCAATACTATTGCAACAATTATATTGAAGGAGTTTTTCCAAAATATAGTAGCATGCTGCATGCAGGAACCACTATTAATTTCTTTTATTGGACAAACATTAATTAGTGGCTGCATAGCAATTTTCTACAGAATGCAATAGTAGATTTACTCTCAAAAACATTTATTTCATTTTTCTTCTACTTTGAAAAGCATTCTTTGCTTGTCACTGAAAACATGTGGTTGCTGGATTGCTTAAAACTGTGCAACCTCAGAGAAACACTTTTGGCTCTAATTTAACTAAAGCTGTATCAAAAATATTTTCAATTTCTATCTCTGCAGGTTTCCAGCCCTCTTCTCCCTGATCATCATGATCAGTACATTATGATGTACTGGTGACCCAGTACATCATTCTCAATTTTTCTTGTCTTCATAGGTAAAGAGTTTCTTAATGTAGCTTTCCAATAACTGTAATCTTTCCAGTTTTGCAAATCTCATTCAATGTACTGCAACAATATAGATTTTATTTCCTCTTGTATGTAGTGCATAACATTATTCCCTCCTGCAAAGCTCAATAAACTCATTTATTTGGGATCTATTCCCAGAGGTAAAATCCCTATATATTTACCTCTATTAGTATTCAACCCTACAGGAATTGAACTACTTTGTTTTATATGAACAAATAAATTTTGTTTTGCTTGTTTTCATTGTTAATACTGCTTTTGCTCTATGGCTCAATAATACTGTTTTTAACAGCCAAAGGAAAGGGAGAGTAAAATACAAAGTGCAATTCACCTTTCTAACATCTGCAGTGAGCAACATGCATCAGCATAAGAATATTCTGCAAATTTGCAAGCTAGGAGTCTTGTCTCTTGCTTCACTTACTCCCACCTACTGTATTTTAGGAGTTCCATATTTTTTAACAACAGAGGCAGAGACTGAACTGAAAATAATTTCAAAGATATTTTTCCGAACTATTTTCCAATTAACTGATACCCACTGTTAAGCTAGAACTTAAAGAAAGAAAAAAGGAATACAGTAACCAGTAATAGTGATGTTAAATATCAAGCACTTTCTCAAATTACAGGCCTCCAAATATTTTTTCCCCCTCTATGGACCACGAATATTTTTTCAAAAACATTAAGACTTAAATAGAAATTTGGGAGGGAATGTGTGAGCATAGAAGCTATCCCTTGTGACCAAGCACACGTCAGCTCACCATTTTAAAAGAAGGATTTATTGTGTGCCACTTTTTCTTTAACGATGCTGTGATTCTTGTAGTGTCAAACCACAGCGGCAAACTGTGGTTTGAAACTACAAGAATCTTGCTACTACTGCCACTCTTAAGCATTAAAGGAATCTTAAAAAAACCCCAAAGTTCAGTATGTTAAAAAAGGGACACAAATACATGACCAAAGCAACACTGTATTAACTTCAGATTACTGAACATTTGAAACAATTTTAGGAATTAGTTCTCTATCTGCAGTGGTTTCTTCAAAACAGTTTTTTAAAAATCCCTAAAGAATATAAAGAACTTTCTGTCATCAGAATGAGTTTGATTAATTTAATCAGTATCATGAAAGCTGTTAAGATATTTAAACTATTTTAAGATACCGAAGCCCTAGGGTATTCAGGTTCATTTAAAGTGCATTGGTAATAAAGCAGTTTAACATCATTGCACACTATATTCCCAAATCCTGACATGAAACCCTGCACAACAGATTGCAAGCAGACAAAAAGCTATCCGTTTTCCTTTATAAAGGCCTCAAGCAATAATTCAAGCACAGAGATAAAGACTAGAGCAGCCAAGCACAATTGCTATGTTTGTTTTTGATTAGGCTGTCTTCTTCCTCTTTATCTGCACGGCTTATATGGCAAAGATCAGTTTTTAAAGACCACCGCTCCCCTTTAAAGTTAGACAAAAACAAAATTAAAGAACCACACCAGCTCCTGCTAAAAAAATAACTGTGCTGGCAGTTTCTAGTCTCACTAAAACAGTAGTTTGGTTTACACTCCAAGCTTTCAAAGCTGTAACATTCCAGAGCTGCCAGAGAGTTTACTGAAATGGCTACCAAAATTGACACTTTTATGCTGCGGGTCACTTATTTTTCATGAAAGCCCATATGGATCACAAATACTTTTATACTGTTTCTGAAACCTTCATAACAACTCATGATAAAAATGAAGTTGCAAGGGAAATTATTTTTACTTGAGACAGTAAACACCATTTTAACTTCTTCTGACCTGAATGTCATGTACTTAGATTCTAATATCAATCAACATCACTTGGACAGATAACTTGCTCATGAGGGGAAGAGGAGGGGCAGGCACTGATCTCTCATCTCCAGTGAGTAGTGACAGGACCTGAGGGAATGGCCCGAATTTGAAACAGGGGAGGTTTAGGCTGGGTGTCAGGAAAAGGTTTTTCACCCAGGGGGGTCAGGCTCCTCAGAAAAGTGATCACAGCAGCAATCTTGACACAGTTTGGACGATGTGTTTGGACATGTGTTTGGATGATGCTCTCAGGCACGTGGTGTGACACCTGGAGATGGTGCTGTACAGGGACAGGAGTCAGACTTTATGACCTTTGTGGGTCCCTTCCAACTCAGCATATTCTGTGAAATTTCTATCTTCCAGTAAATTTACTGAAATCTATTGTCCCTCTCATCAAGTACAACAAATTCCTCTACTACCCATTATGCACTTTAGAAACATGTTTGATTCCAGTGAATTTCATTTTTTTTTTAATACAGTCCTTATTTTTTTAATTTTTAAATATATATAATTTATATTTAATTATTTTTTAAAATACAGAAGTCCCTATTTTTTTATATTTAATTTGTTCCATAATCAAAACCAATCACTCTTCAGTGACCATCACTGCCACAGAGGTACCAGCCACAGTCACAATACCAGCACCTAGTATCTAGAAGATGCTAGCAGGGCAGGGAGGGCCTAAGCCCTCCTCAAGCATCCTGCTACCTCTGCATTGCTCCACAGAGGTGAAGCTGCAGTCCACAGCTTGTGGCTAGTTGGTTATGCTGTTCACTCCCTATGAGTATTCCACCACATAAATGATGCCAAATTTTATTTTCTTTAATGAAATCAAATCTAAAGGCACCCTCCACGCACTTCAGCTCCTAGAGGAAACAAGATATAGATGATCCCATGGATGGATGCACATGAGTCAGCAAGATAAATGCCACAGTCATGCACATCTCAAGATAGGGGTGATATTCAGGCTGTGCTTAGCCACCTACCAGTAGCCCCTAGAGGCAGAACCTCAAACAGACTCATCTCACTATCAGTCAGGGAAGCCACGAGGAAGAAACTTATGGAAACTCCAGGTGCAGCTCACACTTCCCCCAAAGAGTTCAGCCACAAGGCAAACACCAAGGATCAAGGTGCCATCAGCTCCTTGTGCTAACCAGGTGACACTACACATACCCCAAACTCACCAGTCAGAGCTCCTCCAAGGCTTCCTCTCCTGAGCTGTCTTCCATCTTCACTCAACTGCCTCTTGAATTTAGGAGACTTCCCAAGGCCAGAAGACACTTCAGGACTGCTGGATTTTCGGAAAGGCATAGGTGGAGGTGACAGTATGTGATCAAGCTGCAAAGAAGCAGAAAAAAAAAAATACATACCTATACTGTTTAAATGCTTATCTTCACTGAAAGAAAAATATAAGTTATTGTCAACTACAATGACATCATTTGGGAAAAAAATATTCTCAAAGATCTTAAGGTAACTAATTTGCTAACTGAAAAGAAAATTTTTTCGAGTGTCAGATTTGTGTCTGGCTGTGTAAGAAAGCCATCTTCCTCTTGAACAGTTAACTCCACCTCCAACCACTCTCACACAAAGAGCATTGAGCACAGAGGTCCCCTCTCAAGATAAAAGGGATCATACTTCAACTTACTCAACCTTCCATAAAGCAGCATTTCTGCAGTTGTGAACCACCTGATCTAGAAACCTGCTCCAGACACCGACTGGCTCTTCAAACGTTTTTCTTTGACAAGTTTTCCCCACGCCCATGTCAGCAGACACTAGATGGCACTGCACCATCAACAAACTGTAAACCACTGCCCAGTCCAGGGAAATAATAACAGATTTATCAACGCCAGTGAGAAAAAAAATTAAATTATCCTGTTCATAAAAGGCACATTCATTTACACTGACTCTGAAGTTAAACGGAAATACAGATCCTCATTCTTCAGACTGGGTTCCTGTCATCATAGTTACAAAACATTTTAGCTGCCTGGTCTTGACAATATGTCTAATGTCTCACCATTTGATTAAATCCACTAAAACAAGACAAAATGTATGTGAGCAAATACCAAGAAAGTATGAAAAAGCAGGGTATGCAAGTATACAAAGTGGGAAAAGTTTTACAACCATCCTTCTCCCATAAGTGCTGCAGTGGCATGGTGTCATCATTTTGAAAAACCACATAATTTTTTTTTCTGTAACATTTAAACCCTAATTCTCACTACAATTTTTTAGGAAGCCAAGCACGTCTAAATGTTATATTTTTACAGTTCATATCCTGAGACTTATCAGCCAGAAAATCTATGCATCACCTGCACACTTGACTCTTTCATCCTTTTTGTCCACTGAAAGGAATGATCAAGGTCACAAGAAACACTGATGAAGCTGCACAGCAAAGGCCCATTTTTGCATACAGTTAATCCCACATCAGTGTACTGTCTTCCCTGCAAAACATTTTGAATCCCATATTTAGTTCCCTCTGTACTTCATATTTCAGGTTAGTTATTGTTTTGGAGTTTGTTTTAAAGGTTTCTTTAATCAAATCTGCAGCTCATTGGAAGTGTACATACACTCCTAAAGCATCAAGAAATGCAACTGATTTTTTAATCTGCTTCTTAAATATATTAAGACTCATTCAAGTTCACAACAGATACTGAAGTATTTGATTAACTCACAGCACACGCTTTTAGCTATTTCATAAACTAAGTGGTTTTGGGGTCACAAAGAATATTTACTTGAACATTGTTAGTATTCATCTTCCATAAATACAGGCATGTCACAAATATTTGTATTTACAACTTCTAAGATACCTCACAAGACGGATTTAAAAATTAAATACAAAATACTCTTTAGAGAAGGAAGCTAACTTCTAAAAAAACCCACAATTTTGAGAGTCTTTCATGTAAGTCTAATACTCAAGCTGCTTACTGACTGATGGGTCCCAGAGATTGTTTAGTTCTAGACTCCAAATTAGTCCAAGCATCTGAAGATTACATGATCCCATCAGGGTTTAGCTGAGGTACTGGCAAAATTTCATGCTCCTTCTTGAAAAAGGTTCACACTTCAAAGTAACCAACCACATTTTAAATCTTTTTCCTGAACTGAGGTTCATCAAGCTTTTAAAGCAGAGAAGGGGAAAAAAAAATCAATTCATGCACTAAGCTCCCTACACATCAGCACTTAAGCCAATGTAACAGAATTTTCCATCTTTCATTCTCTCATCTTTTCCCCTTTTAACCAGATAGTCAAACTTTATGATTGTTCAAGTCACTCCCACAATGAATAGACTTGTGCATTCCACAACATGCAGTCTGATTTAAAGTCATTATTCCCAAGTAAGTTGTGCTCCCTTTTCACAGCTTTCTGGGTTTCTTCTGAAACTTTAAGACAGTGCTATAGTACAGACCAGCACAGTACCATCTAGATCTTCAACTCATAATTAAGAGGCTTCAGGAAAGTATGAAGTTTGAGAGCTAAGACTGTTTAAATATTAACCCCCAGTAGCTCATAGTCTTAATAGCAATGCCCTGCCAGCATTTTCTCACAAAGGTACCCTCTTCTTGCTGAATGACTTTAATACACCAAAATACATTTTTAAGGTATAAGACTACAAAGAAACAACATGGAAGTACAAGATTTAGTATTTTCATATTGATGGTGAACTCTTGCTTCACAGAAACAATTACA
Organism: Onychostruthus taczanowskii; assembly: GCF_017590055.1. Lineage (NCBI taxonomy): Eukaryota > Metazoa > Chordata > Aves > Passeriformes > Passeridae > Onychostruthus > Onychostruthus taczanowskii. The sequence goes on along the minus strand of NW_024502125.1, from coordinate 3,683,876 downwards.
CATATATCAATCAAGCATTTCTGGAAGCTATCCAAAGACTCACTTTTGCTTCCAAAGGCCCAAAATAATTTAAGAGCATGTAAAATGTCTATTTGACAGACATCTGTACATTCTAATTGATATTGCAGTAAACCAATAAGAGTAGACATGGATATATCCTTTAACAGCCTTGACATAACAGCTCTTGAATGCTCCCTTCCTGTGCAGCCTCTAGACAGCAACATGTGTCAGAACTAAAGGGGTTTATAGCCCCCATTCAGACCTCATTTCAAGCAAAAGCATTTGTAGCAGATGAGGCTTTCTGCCCTCAACACAACCGCCTGCCCTTCCTGACAGGCCGAGCATTCAAGTCCAAGGAAACCAACAGAAAACATTACATCCTACTTCCTTGGAACACAAAGCTGGTTCTGAAGATGCATAACATGTTACATATTCAAATCCTACAAAGTAGTTAATTCAGTCAAAAAGACGCTACAATTAGTAGCGTCAAATTACAATTACTGAATTTACAATTCAGTAAAAAGATAACATCAAATTCAAATAAATAACTAATAGCAAGACCTATTCCAACTTGTTAATACTTATTGGAAAGACCTCCTGGAAACCTGAACACCATGAAAGTTCAGGCTGTGCATTTTATCAGATTATAAGATTGGACACTGCTGTCTACAGGACAATATTAAAGCAACCATCTAGAAGACAGCTGAAATTCTACCAGAGAGATTTTAAGTAATTTTAATTAAGCTGCTTCTGCTCAGCACTCACTTTTGCTCATCCACAATCATCACTGTATTGGTATTTACTTCATACTTACTAGCTATATGGTCATGTGCTGATGTTGCACAGCATGAAAACACAACAGGATAACCAAGGTTAGACTGGTTCCCCTTTTTTATCAGTCAGATTTGCAAGTTGCAGGGAATACAATAGCTATATCCTTGCAGGGAGCTTCCAACAGACACACATTCATGTTACATCTTGACTATCTGGCTATCTCATGCTCTGCCCACTGTCTTCTTACTGCACTCAGGCTGCAGCCATACCCTTCTCTCAACACCCTTTGAAAATAAATGTTAGTGACCTCAGGAGCACTGGGATAACAGAGAACAGTCTTTCAAGCTAAAAAGAGAGGAACAGTGAAAAATGAAAACTGTGAAAACAAATGTATTTGAGTGCCCTGTACTTAAAGTAGAAGGGGGGTTAAGTTAGCCTTAGAGTTTATACAGGCTGCTTAGAGAGGAATTTTTAATCAGTGCACATCTCGCCACCAGTCTCTGCTGTTAATATTCACAATGCATGGATAGTTAACTTATTTAAAAGCCTTCCTCCCCCAGCATTAAATAATACCTTGTCAATAAAGGCACTTTGAAGACAGAAAACACACAGCAAACACCAACCTATGGCAAACGTAGTGTTCTTGGCAAACATACTGTTCTACAATATTTACTTCTTCCAATACCTTTTTCCATACATTTGATTAAAAAAATCTGCCTGCTATGTCATAGATACGATTAAAAAAGCACTGTAAAATTTAGGAGTTAATGGCTTCCACAAAATCCTACTTGCTCCCCTCACACCTATGAACCTTACAAAAAGGAACAGAGAATATTATTACAGGAGAATCATTTAGAAATTACACAGAAGAGAATATCAAAATATCCTTACCATAGACTTCTACACATAGATTTAGAGATCCTGTAGAAACAGGGATGTAATTTTGAGTTAAAGTCTCCTCCAGTTATATCGGAATCAATTTGCTCTCAATTTTTTTTCTGTATTTTCAAGCTATTAATTTTCTGTGTGAATAGAATCAGATATATTCCTCTGAAGAAAATTATTTCCATACTGTACTACGGGCTTTTAACAGCTCACCTACTCAGAAAGGATTATACTAATATTTTTTAAAACCTCAGTAGCATTAAATCCACCTATCTACCATCATGTATTTATTCTATAGCTAGAATGAATTCTCTGCTTTATAATTATATCATCAAATAGTCACATCAAGTACATCAGCCCACACGTCCTTATGAAGGACGTGACAACTGATTCAAAATAAGACCTTGCATCAGTGTTCGGGGGCACAATATGAGCCGAGTACATAATGAGGAGTGAGGCAGTCAGAAAGAAAATGCATTTCAGAAAATTCATGGTACAAGGTAAATGAAGCTAAGAGAATACAATCACACTGATAAACCAGGATAAGGAAAATAAGCTGTCCTGGGCTGCTGAAATGTGTTGCAACATGGAGTGTCTTTTTCCAATAAAAATTAAATTGAAACACGAACTGAACTTGTCTGATCAGCTCCATTTTTTTTTTTAATACCCCCTACATTTTCACTGTCCAAACTACTTCACTCCCAACCTCCCTCCACAAATTGCTCCACAGGCAATATTTCTACTTCCCACAGAAACTGGAAAATACTGGTCAAGTATTCAAACCTAAAAATATGAACAGAGATGTTCTATTAAGCAATTCCATTTCTTCCTCCTGAATGCAGCACTTCTTCCTACCTCAGGTCATGCTCTATATGCATATTCAGTCCTAAAGTTTCCATAGAAGGGCTGCGCACTGTCACCCACTTTATATCTTCCCCAGACAAGCACCAATCCAAAAAGCGAGTTGCACTGTCACATGTCGTGTATCAAAAGCGGAAAATACCCAATGTAGTTTTACTGTTTAGGGTTTGGTTTTTTCATTTTTAACCCAAAGTCCCCAAAGAAAATTACTCTAGTAAGTACACTGTCAAGAAATATGTCAAATCACAGATGTTTAAAGAAGTGAGAAAGCACCAGGCTCCAGCCCTATGCAGGTAAACATATAGAAGCTTCCCTGATGTTGAAGAGAGATTCAGTCATTCACTAAAAATTCTCATTGTAAAGTTAAATGCTTAACAGGAGCATGGCTTCACAAACCTTACAAATCCCTTCTGTCTCTTGTATCTTCAAACATAAGTTATGCCAGAAGCAAGCATGCTAAGACCCACCACTAGTTCAACAGTGATTAACCCTTTATGCTCCTAAGTAGTCTGCTTTGATATAAATCAGCCTGTTTCTTCATGTTATTTACACTGGGTTCCTCTCAGCATGCTGCCTCTCTGTCTTGCTTCTTTGCAAGCACTTTAAGCACAGTTGCTGAAACACAATAGCCCAGCAAGGGCTATTTTTTTTTTTTTGATGCAAGCTACACAAACTTACTTCAGCTGGGCAAAGGGGAGAGGTATGTTCTTATCATTTAAATACTCTCTCTAAGTCTAATTACATTTGGCACAGATACATGAGTTTTGATTAGCTGCACTGACACACAGAGCAACACTGAATATAATCTTATTAACAGATAGGATCATACTTTCCAAAAGCATCTTAGATTTAAAAATACACTTCTATCAATTAAAAGCATAGTGCAGTTTAGTCACTCCAGATACTTGACAAGAACTCAGCAGAACCATGTTAGACTTGAAGAGGAAATGCCATAGTGGTGTACTGCAGATACCAGAGAAGTCTGTCTTACAGTACCATCACAAGCAGAGGTGCAATCAGATTTCCATGGATGTCCTGCAGTAACTCATGTCTGCAGTACACAGGAATCACAACAGCACTAGCTTTTGAAGAATTCTGCATGTGGGTGCAATGTGACCAATCTTAATATAATATAATATAATAATAATAGGCTGCCTATGAATTGTCACAAATCTGTCTCAAATACATCAGCTGAACGAGACTGTTCCTTTTAAATCAGCTGATGGTTGAAATACTTCACATTACCCACAAGCAGTATTAATACACCTTAGTTTTGAGTAGGGTTTGCAGAACTATGCAACTATTCTGAATATTCACAGCTCTCAGAGCAACCTCTACAAAACAAAGAACTACAAATAACTTACCACACAAAGATAAAAGAAAATTTCTTCAAAAACTAGCACTACTTCCAAGAAGCCATGGATAATGAAGGTGAAGAGTACAGAGATACAAAGGAAGACTCAACAGGCCACTAGGATTTCAATGGACAAGGAAAGATCCCAAGGAAAGATCCCAATTCTTAACGGTTTCCTACCACAATTCCTCAAAACCAAGCAGGTATTTTTTCCACCACCACAGGTCAAGAAAAAAAGATCACTATTTATCCCACATATCTTAAATTCAGCATTGACTCTCCATGGGAAAGGTCTTGTTCAGCTTGGGCTGAAAGACCTCACTAGTTCTACAGCCTAGTGGCATCTCCCATACTAGTCTAGACTTCAAGCCTTGAATTATCTCACTTCCCCCTATGACCTCCAGTTTACTTGTTAGGACCGTGACACCAGTCTGTCAGCTATGGCAGGGACAGAAAGTATGATCCTAGACTCACTGGGGATTTAAAAGGATTAGAGACAGAAAAGGTCTTGTTTACAGGGAAATTTGCTGATCATTCATACATCAACACTTGATTTACACATGAATGCAACCTGCAACTGGCACGGCAAATATGTCCTTACCAAGATAAAAAGAAACCCACAAAGGTGAAAATAAACCCACAGTAAAACTCTGCAATTCACAAAGCATCACTTCTAACCACTGTATGTATTGATTTTACATCCCACATATATGCAGAAACACAGTCCTTAAAACTAATGTCACTATTCAAAATTGTCCAGTTCATTATGTTGAACACATGATGTTGCATAAAGAGCAGCAGCCAAAAAAGTCATTATGTCTTCCTATAGCATCTTACCTATTATATCCTAAGTAGTAAAGAAACATTTTAAGAATTCTGCTAAGGACCAACAGTGACATAACTACATTCTCTTGCTACCCAATTCCCACTCATTCTAGTAATGCAAATCTGCATTTGAAACAATTGTATTTTTCTTGAAAACAAATCTGATGCCTAGTCAATTAAAAGCAAATAAATACAACTCAAGACAAATTTGAAGTCAGCTATGGCTATGTTAAAAAATAATCAGGTTGCATCCAATCCTTTTTCAGAAACATATTTACACACGATTGCACAGAAAATGAAGCACAGCCTTTACAGTATTCTTCAAGGCCAAAAAGTGGCCTATAAATATGCATGCACACTGCTGTCTGAGCCAATTATTACTTTACCCTTGTTAAGATGGAACAGTTTTGTTACAATATGACAGAGTCCTTCAGTTCTTGAAAGCCTCCTGTGTGCCGCATGTGTAGACACAGACTCGGAGATAGACTGCTCCCTTTCCAGGAAACAAAGGAAGCAACAGTACTTGTATTGAAGGCACTGTATTGTGCCTTCAATAATTCAGCCAATAATTCAGCCTGCCCTCAGTCTCCTTGAATAAACAACCAGCTTTAACAAGCACCAAAAGATTAAGAAATAGCAGGTTTGGCAGACCTCATATAAGGCCCTAAGAAGCAGAAACCAGAACACAGTTCTAAAAAATAGATCCCATGGTTAAAAGGGATCATAGGGCACTTACTGGTAATGTCAATCCTTTTTTATTTTATTCTGACAGTCATACAAGTATCTTCTCAGGAATGCACATGATGTGCTACGGCCTTTTGCTTCTTACAAAAAAAAAAACATTATTTCCAAACTAGGAAAAACTATCAGTACTCTAAAAAAAGTGAAGTCAAAGCACCATAAACAGACTGCTAGCCAGGATAAGGCTGCAGCAGCTCAACAGGTCAGTCCTACTAGGAAGGACACAGAGGAACCAGATCCAACACACCACATTCTGCGAGGAAGTCTGTTTGAGAAGTTAACAAAAAAAAAACCTTGAAAACAGAGAGCAATGTCGCAGGGCATGAGTTTGGCAATGAGCCAAACTCACTCAGCTCTGCTGCAAAGGTACCATCTGGAAAAAGAAAATCCCACTTTTTGCAGTGGTACAGCTCCTCTAAGTACTGCCCAAGCATCAGGAAACATGCTCATGTTTTACCTTTATTTCCACAGTATTTAAAAGGGATCTGATGAAGATAAAAAAAAAAAAATCTACCCTTAGCTGCCCAGATGTGCAGCAGAGTGTGCCACTGCTATGCAGCAGGAAGGATACTCCCTTCCTGCCCATGTCCTGATGGTCATCTTGTCAGGAAAAAGCATTTTGTGGTGTTGAAATCTGCTGTCACTACTGCCACATCTGCCCGTTTAAAAGACCCAGAGAATAGGCAGGACTCAGCAAGAGAAAGCTGGCAGAAGCACTCCCCCCAGTCTGGGTGGAAATCAAGGACACAACACAACTGCAAACCTGGTGGCTCCTGCGGCCTGGGAGAACTCCTTTGCTGGGGCAAAGGGACACGAGCTGGAAACCTGCAGCAGAAGAAAAAGCACACACACTCTCCCCCACATACCATTTCAGACACAAGGCACTGCAGGTTTACAGAGCAGGCATCAACACAGCAGTCCTGATCCTTCTGGCGGTCCCACAGACACTGAGGAGCAGCAGTGCTGACACCCACTGCGTCCCCACAAAAAAACTGCTTGGCAGGGCAAGGAACAGCCAGTTGCAAAAATCACATCTTCCTAACACTAAGCACACGCTTTAGAGGGTTGGTTTTTTCCACTGGTTTTTCTACTTTAAGAAGTCGGAGAGAAGACAACAAAGTTTTCAGTTAAACAGCAGGAACTACCAAGTTTAAACAAAAGTTATTAATACTGTGACAAAGTACTATTTTCTTACCTTCCCTTGGATAAAGCCACATCTTTGGCAGCTTTTTCTTCTTCAGTTTTCTAGGTTGTATTTATTTTCTTATTATCATATGCAGAGCCATTAGTAGCATTAGCTATGCACTATGCTCTGCTCTAGATAAAGATATTGAACTAGCCACACTGAGTATTTCCTTAATTTCTCAATGAAAGCAGGAATTAGCTACACAGAGAACTGAAAAGAACTTTGATATTTCAGACACTACAAATAGCATTTTCACCCTTAATTATTTTAATAATCCTTTTCACAGGTCAAGCAATCCATGACAAATTCATGGAAATAAGTATTCATACTCTGTGCGTATGAAGGCATCCATATCCACAACTTTTTCAAACCTCTCCAATGCTTTGGCTCTTACACAGGCTTTCAAGAAAGATTTTTTTTCTGGCTCTTTAACTAGCAGGATAGAAATTTAGTAAAACTAACCTTCAAAGTCACTTTCAATTGAAAAAAAAATTAAATATGTAAGAAATAAGCCTATTCATCTTCATCAGCTATTGGCACCATCATCATTTGTCTCATGAAAAAAAAAATTCCAGAGGAGACTATATATACTCTGGAAAGAGGTGGTGTGTTGTGGGTTTTTTTGTTATACCATGAATACTAACGAAGCAAGAGCAGTTCAGTTCTTTATAAAATCTATTTCCATTCACATTCACCAATGAGCTCCTAGACTACTTATAAAGGTTTCATTTATTCTATCACATTGGAAGCCTCAGAAAACTAATTGTTTATTCAAGTCTATCTGCTCCATCCATGCTCAATTAGGTCTCACTTTTCCCTCAGTTACAGCAAAATTAAAAATAAAAATGCAAGCTGAAACATTCCTGGTTCCACTGGCCAGCTCCCCATAACAAAGCACTCTGAAAAACCATTGTTTCAAGCACAGCAAGAGTTTCTTGACCATACTGCAGCACTTGAGGGACCTTCTCAGCGACTTACAAAATTCCTACTCCTTAACTTATTCCTCTGACTAATGGAAAACACATTTGAAATGCAGCTTTCTAGTAAGAATTGTGTTAAGAACTAGTAAGCAATGTTAAGTAAAACTGGGCATTGCAGCCATAGCAATTCATAAGTCTCTCATAAAAATGGGTGACAATCTTCACACATAATAAATTTTAAAATTACTTTCAATTTATTATTCTTTATTTAGACCATTAAAATATTAAATAATCCATTTTGCCACATAAAGCTTCAAATTCAGCATCACTTTCATTAGGAATAACATATCAAAGGGAACCACAACAGATTTATGCCAAGCAGGTACAAAACAAAAGAGAGAAACCTATGATGAAATGAGCTTGGAGTAAAAGGTTCTCAGCATGTAATGGAGCTGAAGTTGATCCATAAATCAATTCAATATGAAAGCAAGATTATTTGTGTGAAGGGATTGCATTGTTAATTTACAGTCTGATTGAGAAAAGAAACACTTTACTTCATCAATGTACCAGTGATGTGCATGTGTGAACTTGAGCACAAATTAGTAATAATTACTGGTAGGTGTATCTTCTTGTATTTTTTAATTAAGCTTAACAAGCAGCAGAAGCAGAAAATGCAGGCTTTTCCTGAGTTTGTCTTTAACACGCTCCTAAGTTTTTAAATAATGCAGTCTTGCCACAAGAGACCTTGCAGACAAGGGCTTTTTGATCTCTTTCTTTCCCATTCAGTGCCGAGAAAGACAGCACATGCCGTTACCGAACAATAGCTACCATGAAAAACCCTTTTCCTGAACTCATTTGAAAGTGAACTAGAATAAGGCATTTATTTGATAGCTTTATAGTTTTGCCCTCATCATCTAACACAGAATTCAGAGACTGGGATGCTTCTCCTTTAGCCTCACTACTAAAATAGGCAGAAAAAATATCAGGTAAGAATATCTGGGTACAAGGGTGCACAATCCAATTTGCATTTGGCAGAGATTTGTCATTAAGGACAATACTCAAGAACCATGTTTGTAATTTTAAGTGCTTCCATTGCATTTCAAATCTCACACAATTTACCCAGGTCTGTCATAGGAGGGATTATTAACACTACCCAGCCTAAGAAAGATTTTTATTCTTTTTTAGCCTGATGACTTTAAGTAGTACTACAATTAGGAAAAATCATGAAGACCATGTGAGAATGTAACCAGACAGGTTACATTGGATCATACACACTGGATCATTTTAAATACTCCACCCTTCTGTTTAATTCTTTGTGTAATCTAAGCAAGCAACTGGCCATGCATTCCAAAGAGCCCCATTGTAAAACCTACACTTATTAAGTAGACTTACCCTTATTTGTCCTGTCTTCTTTATCCAGGCTTTTCCAGTTAAACAATCAGCTATTTAAAACAATTATATTGATGGCTGAGAAAAGGAAAGAACTCTACTTAGATTTTAAAAAATCCTATATTAAGTCCCATTAGGCAAAGAAATGATGGCAGACTGTATCACGCATTTTATCTGAAAGAACAGACATTAGTATATATGTGGAGGGAACCACAATGTAGACATGTAAAAAGCATCCAAACCTAAACAACTGAATTCTTCACTAACTGTTTAGAGCTGCTATAATTTATTCACCCTCATACAGACAATCTAAAATTAACAGCAAAAGAAGATGTATGGCTTTTAGAGATTTATTTCTAGAACATATCACCTCCGAGATTTACACACTGTTCTTTAGAAGTTCAGTATGACTTTTAAAACTCTCTAAATTACAAGGATTAGTCGTACACTAAATAGCAGTTGATTGGTATCACCATGAATCTCATAAGTAATTTAATGCTAGTTTTGTTTGAATGTCTACATGGTAGGACTTAGACCAGAAGCACTACAATATCTGCAAGATGGTCGTAACCTCTCCAAGAGAAGGGTTTTATAACAATAATTTCCTAAAGTAATCTGATTTTAAAAATAAAGTACAATCCTACCCATGATGTCTCACACTGTGTTAGGGTCTTACTTCAACTTTCTTTCCACTAGTGAAGCAGAAGCGCTGTCAAAAGAGGCACAACGACCACCTTCTGTTATCAAGGACTACTCAATATCTCTTGCCTGTAAGGCAGCTGCATTTTAATTGACCTGTAAATCAGCTTTGTGCCTACTCGTTTCAAGTAAGCACCACACCTCATCCTGTATTCTCAGGGTTTCATCTTCTTATTCAAAATAATGAACCCCCACATCTTTCATAAAACAAAGCAAGTCGTCTACATCAATGACAAAAATTTTAAATCACACATAATCCTTTAATCTGTGCACAGTTACAGAGATTATTTGAAATTTGTTTTCAAAGTCTGAAAGCAAATTAAATTTATTAGAGGGCAAAGATACTGCCTTTTCCATGGTTTAGCATAAAGTGTTCATTTTTCAAATCTGTGCTCTTATTTAAAAGTACCAAAAGCCAGCAAAAGGGAAGAAAAGGCTAACAAAATTACAACATAACAGAATCAAAGTTGTCTGGAAACCAACCATTTTTTCATTTAAACAGTTGACATGTTGTCACCAAACATGTCATACATACAAAGAAGGCCCAAGACAACCTCTTTCTTAAACTATAGTCTAATTTTTCAGGCTCTCTCAAATACTGGGAGAAGCAATTTAGAATAATCTAACAAGATATCCAGAACACTTCTTTAGTTCCACCTATACATGGAAACAGAATCTCCTTTAGATATATCTTTATCACCTACATTACAGTTTCACTTCATTTTAATCAGTTTCTTTGATTCTGATAGCAGTAATTCACTAAACCATAGCCTGAAATTCAAATAAAACAATCTTGCTAAGCCATACTAACGAGATTCCACTAGGAAAAACATGCCGTGATAAAAGCTTTGAAATTTATGACTTACGTGACTGCATATCACTGTGGGAGTTAACCCAGTTTTTTAGTGATGTTCAACTGCTTTATTAACTGGACATCTTTAATACTAAATTTAAAAGTTATTAAATAAACTATTTCACAAAAATAGAAAAACACTGAATCATCTTAAGCTAATATGAAGGTAATTATCACTATATTTTACTTTATTTCAATGACTAAACCCCTCTTACCTCAACAATGTGTTTTATTTTTTCTCCCCCCCATCCCAGTGGGAAAGTGTGAAGTGAGTGAGCAGCTTGTGGTACTTAAGTTATCAGCTGGGGTTAAACCATGAGTGATGCATCCCCCACTTGGAATTCAGCATAAAAACACAGGTAAAGCACAGTAACTGGGATACACAAATTGGTTTCTTAGCAACCTCATCTTTATTTTCATAGTAACTTCAAAAAATTATTGACAACGATAAGTAGTTTATGGACAAGAGGGCAAACAACTTTGAATCTCAATGCTATGCCACAGTAATTTGTACTTGAGCAATCACTATGCTTCCTCTGGCTAGCATTTGGATGTTACCATACCTATTTGGAAAAGACAGACCATATTTTGCATGATGATGATGATGATGATGATGATGATAATAATAATAATAATAATAACAACAATGTTTAAGTATCTAATTGATTCGGCAGAATATAGCTTTAACATTTGGTTTTGTGACGACTTCAAGCTTCAAATCAATCACCAGCATACCTTATCAAACTCACTCAGGAGGGAGTAATGCTATGCAATGTTTCTGCAGCACATTCCTCCCTGGGAAGGTCAATATCAAACACTTTAAAGCCCTTTTTCTGAATCCCAAATGTATCATAAACTAAGGTATTCAGACCTCAATTAGGGATCTACTCTATAGGACTACTGCCTCCACCCTCCTTTCCCATCCAGGGAGCACAGGATTCAAAGTTCTTTCCTCTAACAAGTAAACACCATGCACTCCAAAGACAGTGAAATCAGTAACCTTCCAACAAAGAAAACGGATAAAAAATATATACATGCCTGCTCTTATTTTGTAAAATCATATAGAAACTAGCGCAAATAGCATATCTGTTTAATAAGAAATGCAATCACTCTAAATCATCCTTTATGTTTTGGCTGTTAACTTAGATTCTCAAGCCATTTCCTCCCTCACAATACTACTGCTTCATCTATTTTTGCAGATGCGAACATGCAAAACTATATGCACGCAGCAAGATTTAGGGTGCTGCACCACATTTGTTCATGCCCCATACAAAGACTATCAATTAAATTGTCTTTCCTACAGTCTCACCTCTTACACTGCCAGCATACCAGGAGGTCACACAAGAATAACACAAAACAATTGACTCTTCATGAGTAACTGCTGAAGAATCTGAAGGACTGTAAATCTCTCCCAGGCATCTACCATGCTGTAGTTTCAAGCACACATTATTGCCTCATTAAGAAATACAGTACTGTTAGAAATTCTGACTCAAGCAGAAAACCAAAACTAACACATACATTTTGTCTGTAACAGCATTTCACAAAAATAGCAATCTTTAGAAATTCCTAAAACCTTAGCTCAGGCTCCTGGTTCAGAGTTTCCATACTCATACCTTCCCCAGTGTGGCAGGCAGGAGAGAAACTTCCCAGGTGCCTGGAGGAAGCAAAGAGGAATCTGCAAGAAGAGGGAAAAGGCAATTCCATCCTTTACTGCTTTCCTGATTCAAGCTCATCTGTCTCCCTTTGCAGGCATCTTAGCTTCAGTCAGGATTCACTATTACATCCATGTTCTTTGGCACATTTCTTCACTAGTAGCTGCTATGCTTCCACAGTGGAAGCTACTTCGCCCAACTACAGAAGTTAAATTAATTTACAAGTCTAAGTACAAGAAAGGAAGCAGTTCAAGGCCACTGTTAGGCAAAGAAGAATCAGGAATGAAGCAATGCAAACCTCCTAATGTTTAATAATTTTTTTGTACTTTCATATTACCATTTAAGTCTTCATTGTTCCCTAGTTTGTACTGCAGAAATGCTTCTCTTTACTGCTCTCGTAAGACGACTGGCACTGCTGGGTGTTATATTGCCAGAAAAATGACCTCCAGGTATGCAGCTCATTATGCACTGCCTGTAAACCACTTATTTTTAGAATGAAGCATAAAACAGAAATCTGATCTCAGATTTCTGTCCCATTCTCCTCATTTAGTTAAGGTTCTGGAAATATTCAGGAACACACTGCTGAAAGATACCCTGAGATGTTCAACATGAAAGGCTGCAGTCCCTGCCAGCCCACAGATGGATGTGAGTCCTCACAACAGCAGTATGTGTAGTTAGCATCACTATGGTCCCCTAAGATAGCCAACAGTCCAATCACAAAAGTGTCTAGATGAAATGTGTTGATGTTGACAGAAAAATCTCAAAGTGCCTGATCAGCAAAATGTCTGCATTAAATTCAGCACTACAACCTTCTTAAACTCAGAGCTTAAGGGTCTTAAGACTATCTCAGTCAATAAAATTCTCCTCTGCCTCCATCTAAAAGACAACTGCCCAAACAGCAGCAAGCTCTTCCAGCTGGTTCCATCTTGGAAAGCCATCTAACTCCAGAAAAGAAAATGATTCCAGCTTCTCCAGACAAGATGAAAGAGTAAAGAAAAACAGGCAACTGAAGATGAGCCTATTGGACACCTTTCCAGTTGCTGAGCCTATACATGTTCACTAAGTCACTGAACAACCTACCACAGCTGAGGTTACTACAGAAAGGCAGACCTTTCCCTCCCTTGTAATTGTCTCACAGCAGAGCAGGAAAACCAAGTCCAGACAGTACACTGACTGGACAGCTGCACCCCCCCAAGATACATAGACTTGAAGGAATGAAAGAAACAAAGGATAAAATGGTCAACTTATCCACTCATTTCCTCCTCGCATTTTAAGCCAGTACTTAACATGGGGATAAATGCTACATTGTACGATGTGTCAAAAAGGCAGCTCAAGGAGGCACATATTCATCCCCAGGCTATGGACTACGCTAGACTCTGTTCCACCAGATCTTTGCAGGACCTGTCCTCATTCCTCTCAAGAAAAAACTTGTAGTGCAAACAGAAGGGAGACAGCAGTATTGCTGTCAGGTCCTACCTCAACATCTCATTAAGAGTCTTCAGAAGATTATGTAAGGGAAAATTCAGATCACAGTAAGTAAAAGATAATACTTAAGGCTGGTACCAAATATAATGAGGGGATTTGGTAAATGAAAAAAAAAAAAAAACCTTAAAATTCAACAAGGCTCCTTTCCCACATCTTGAAGGCATGCCTTTCATCCTTTCATTGTCAAATCCAAGTCAGAAGCAATTTGCAAGGTTTTAGAAAAAAATGGTTTCTTAAACTTTATTCTTACCCACTTTTTGGAGTGTTCTCCTGGAGTTCCACTAGGGAAAAATAACTGCTGCACTTTCATATTCCAAGACAGCTAAAGACAGCTTAGCATTTAGATAGCAAATTCCATGGGCAGACTCCCTCCTAGGTTCACAGCAGTTTAAAGGCCACAACATTTAGGGCTTCATTTATTAAGAAACAGCCAATATTTTGAGATATGCCATAAGGCATACAAAGATCAGCTCTCTGAACAGACCAAGCTTTACTGTTAGGGACTACATCAACTTTGAGAGCCTTTATAACTTCATAGGCAAGAAAAGAAAAAACATATTGATCAAGTGTGCTGGTCTACTAACATGACCTCATGTTTGTTTCACTATCATACAGGCTTTAAGTAGTGCCAGTGGTTTACCTCCATATTCAGAGACCAGAAATAAACTTCAGTCAGCACAGAACATAGAACAAATTACAATTGCCAAGCCATGGTACAAACATGGTGAAAACTGGAGATCAGTATTCTTTCTTGCAGCTGTGAAGTGTAAACATACAAGTCTTACAAATCAACTTTAAATATTAAGACTCAAATTCTTCATGAAATTATGCGATCACTCTTCTACAATTTTAAAACACTGAATTTACGCAACCAGAGTCAACCCTTTTTGGGGAAGATCTCCATGTCTCTCTCTATTGCCTTATGAAAAATGAATACCCCAATAATTCCTATCCTACCTTTAATAGCAGCTTGCCTGAAAGAGCAGAGAAGCTGAAAGATGTCTTTTGCTATCAACTGCAAGGTCATTCTTAAGTCAAGCCTAAGCTATTTGCTTTCCACGTAAGTATGAACCTGCTCACATCAACCAATGTCGTGCAGATGACAAAAGCTCCTGAAATCTGTATATAGAAGTCCATACTGCAGATAATTTAACATGGTGCCCAGAAACTTACCAGAATAGGCCACTAAAGCATCACTACCTGAAAACAACACTGCCCATTTATCATCAGGTCTCTAACTGACAGAATATGGTGCCCAGGCCTTACCATTTGATTTCAGCCAGATTCACTTAAAAAAAAAAAATTGGACAAGCAATACCTAGGAATTGTATGTCAGGACCTTATGCCAACATTTTTAAACAACAGGACCACTACAACTGCCTGAGCTTAGGGTCACAGTTACTAGCTCACACAGCACTGCTGGAGTTACAAATGTGGTTTATGGCTCATAATCATGTGTTGCATCCATCACCTTTGTGTTAACAGCCAACACACTGAAATGCACTACCACACTGGGCAGGGCAAGCAGCCAAAGAGATACAGAGCACCAAAGACACAAACAAATGTTCCTTATGAGAGAGAATTTTCTTCCATCTTTCAAAACCCCTCCCTCTTTATGCTCAAAGAGTTGGAGTTCTTTGACCATCACTCAAAGTTCTGAATTTAGTTGTACAAAATTAAATAGCCAACACGGAAAACCTGAAATGCCCAAGGTGAAAGGATTCTAACAGAGATCTGAACACTTACAAACACATATTCCTATACTAGAAATCCATTTGATATTGAAGCCTCAAGCAAAAAAAGAAAAAAATCCCATATTGCTCTCAGAATCAAGGACCTTTTTGCTCAAGAAATTATATCCTGACCTCTTACACAGAAAGATGGAAGGAAGATTAGCACAGAAAGTATTTTTTTAAAGTCTTAAAAATAAAGTCTGTACCCTTGTTGATGCACAACATAAAACAGAATTAAGCATAGAAGAATTTTTCATTCTACTACATACAGTATTTTTCTTCTAGTTCAATCAGTATTTCCTTGTTTCAGATCAAAGTCAAAGAAGAAACACAGCCCCTGGAAGCAGCTAATTTGCATACACACTGAAAAAGATAATAATTTACATCATAAACTCCCTAAAAATGGCCTAGATTTGTGCATGATGTTTAAGCACCTTTAGCACATCTTCACTATTACATCATCTGCTCTGAATTTTAATCATGGAAATGGCAAAATTATTCATTATTTGAAAACATGGCCACACTTTCAACTTAATGCAGTTAGGTAATCATCCCTTACTTATTCCCCTATATAAAAATACATATATATACACACACACACATATACATACAGGGGTGTGTGTTTATATATATATATATATATATATATATATATATATATATCTCCCAGATAAAAGTATACATTCTGTTGTTAACAAGGAATGGGGAGGGGGCAGGGGCTGGCTGTGTAAAATTTTACTTGTAAATGTATACACCTCAAATACACAGTAACTCATATGGAGCCAGAATGGGTTAAGAAGAGAAAAAAAAAATACACCTTTGCAGATCACATAAGACAGTGGCTCACAGAGAGAGGGGCTTTCCAATCACTGTTTCTAGCACAACTGAAGCTTATGTGCATCTAGGGGATATGTTTTGCTTTGCAATTCCCACTCTATAATATTATGGATTTATAAAAGCACAGACTCAGAAAGAAAGATCAATGTATGACAGTTCTCTTTGATCTCTGGGTTTACTTACTTCTGCAAGTGAGATCAGATGTTAAAAGCCACAGGAATTTACCACTTTGAAGTATTTTAACTTTTCATTAACTGGAACAGTAGTACCCGATTACCAGACAAATTCAGAAGGTAGAGCATATTTTATTTTTGCAGACTTAAGCTTGTTGCCCACCTAATAGGAAATCCAGTACTTAATTTAATTTTCAGGAACATGATTTCCTAGTACTATTGGAGTTATGGGAAAGAAAGGGATATTTAAGATAGTTGACCTGTTTTGCTCTGGAATGAACAGTGCAACATCCCCACTCAAATTCCAAGAAAAGCCACTAGAAGGTAAATATATTTTTCTTTTCATGTTTATTCAGCTGACAAGCATGACCCTGAGCACTGATCAAATTAATAAAGGCCACTTTGGCCTTTCTCCAACCAATTAAGATTTGCTAATGATTACAGGAAAGGAAGACTGAGCTGTTTAGTCTGATAAAAACTGGTGAGTTTTAATACCAGCATTCTTTAAGGTCCTTAAAATAACAACAAAGGATAAATACAGTGGAAGCGCCTAACAAATGTGCAGCTTTTTTAAAACAATTAATCTGAAAGTAGATTTATTACTTTATAAATTATATGCTATGAACTCCGTTTCCTGAATGGAAAATACTCATTTATATATATTTATATAAATATTTATATATATTTATATATATTTGTATTTATATGTATATTTGCATAACGTCTGAATCTTTATTTTAAATATGTAAAGTGTGATTTGAAGCCAAAATATTAAAAATATTGGTCGTTGTTTAGCACTTTGGAGGCATTCTATGTATGATTTATTATTTTTATGTAAGATTTCATTACATTATCCAGAATTGGCATAATGGCAGAGAAAGCTAAAAATTGAAAATTAACAACTATACTCTGGCTAAAAAATTTTCTCAAGAAAGGAAACACAAGAACTTGACTGGATAACCACTAGTCTGGACAAGAAGGCAAGAAGGTTTCTGTTTCCTTCCTGTTTGGGGAAAAAATATGGGAAATCCAAACAATGAGAAAATTACTTGCCATGTTGGGTTTTTTTAGGTAACTTTAACAATTTTAATAACTTTAGTAATTATTTCCCATGTTGTTTTCTAAGTAAGTAATCCTATAGTTCTGCTCTCAGACTGTTTCATCTTGTGTGCACAAACCGAGGGGGAAGAAAAAGAATCACCAATGAAATGCATGTGCTTAGATTGGTAACCAGAGAAAAAAAATAAAACAAAAACAAAACAAATAAACAAATAAACAAACAACACAGTACCATAGTAGTTCTCTTTTCTGATTTGCTTATGAAAACAATCCACACACTACAGGACTGCAAGACAAAACTGCAACACTGACAGCACTGGTGATGCAAGGATGAACTAGGGGAGTATGACACCACTAAGAACATCTAGCAAGTAATAGCTGCACAACAACAGACAAATTATTATTAAATTGTCTGCCTATTTATACTTAGTCTCTAATTCTGCCCATCTAATTTCCATGTAATAAGTTCATCAAATATGATCCAAGATTTCAGTTTTATCATCTGGACACCCACACACATGCTATGGAAAGGAACTGACTTCATTTTAAATTGGTCATTTATTTACTACCAAAACCAAATTTTTTTTCACCAGATAAAATCTTACTGTTCATTAAATTTACTTTCTCCATTAAGAAGTTGGATCTGAAGTAATGGAGACTCCTAAGACGGAACAAGGAAATGTAGTAGTTACTAAAACAGGTTTCCAGAAAGCAAGCCTGCTGACTCACACAGGATGAGCTTGAAAACAAAGCCACAGTTCATGGAAGAAGGAACTTTCTTGACCAAAAGAGAGAAAAAAGCAGTGCAACTGAAGGACTTAACTAGAGTATCAAATCACAAAGAAGCAGTAACTGAACCCTGGAATATCCTGAAATTCCCAGAAAAATAGCAAAGCCAAAGGGACACCAGGAAAAGCAAATGACAAATGTCATGACAAGAGCAGGAATATTTACCTGGGGTGCTTCTACTAGAGGCAGCATGGGGAATCCAGCTGAAGTGACAAAAAGTGGCAAGAGGCTCTGTCTACATAAAAACACAGGGGTAGTACCAAAGCATGTGACAATGAGTTAATGGAGCTTTTGTAGTTTAATCCTGGAAACACAACCCTGCTTCACAGATGGTTCCCAATACATGTCAAGCCCATGTGCACTCACCAAAAACCAGCAGTGATAAGACACACATCTGCATGTGCCCAGGGCACTGCTTTTCCCAGATTTTGACCATTTGACCACTGATTGATTTTCAAATACCTACATCATTAACAAACAAACAGGACTACAATTACATCCAAGCTTTTAAGTGATGGCCACAAAGAATGCATAATTAGGTATTCCTTACATGCACTTAAGATGTTTCAGTTTTCTAAAGACTGTATATACCACAAATACAAATATGTCTTGGGGAAAGTCCATTTTGTTCCCTGAGTCTCAAAAGAATAAAATTTATCATTATGTTTTAAAATTAACTTACTTACTGTCACACATTAATATTCACATTCGTGTAATTCATTATACATCATGGCTGCATTACTTAAAGGAATTTATTTCAATTTTCTGAATGGTGATCAGGTAGTACAGATTGAAATATCAGTTGTTCTTGTGTATTACAAAGACTGTCCTTCCCTAGTTACTATGAAGTCTAAAAGAAAATACCATCTTTTCTTGCCCCACCTTTTGAAGCAGAGGGTGAGGTGGTAAGGAAGACCAAAACCTTTCTGCATGGATTATTTCTTCACCCCAACTCTGTCTTCTTCCTATTATTCATAAGAAAATCTGCATTTCCAGTCTGTGTCAAATAAAGGAAACATAAAGGCAGCATGGTTGATGTGGCAGAAGAAAGGCAAATCAATGACAGCAGCAGGAAAAGACAAAATTACAAAGTTTAAAAAAAAAAACAAAAGAAAAAAAACATCAGGTCAGGAAGTAAGTCTCAGTCATCCAGCCCTGCCTTCTCCTCCCACATCTCTGCCATCACTCAACCATAGCTCAGGAAAAGCAATTAACAAAAAAAAACCTCAAGACTGACTCAATTAAAATTGCCCATTCCCTTTCCTAGACACATCTAAATGACTCCTTAAGCATAGAAATGTTTGAAGCTTCTGTGCACCATCTCCCCTAGAGCAATTTCCCCAGTGCACAGTGCAGTTCAGCCATAGCAAAGCGCTACGCCAGCCCCTCTGTTCCACAACCAGGGCTGGCGGGAGTGTTGAGGGAGCCCTCCTCTGTCCACAGAACCATCACAGCTGCCACTTCCTAGTGAAACAAGGCTTGGCATAGCCATGTGGGCTAACTTCAAATACACCATGCAACACTTGGAAGTGACCAGGAAAGCAGAGCATGACAAATGTTTTGTTTTGAAGCTTGGCTGAGAGGGGACACCATGGAGAAACACCTTTCCAGGCAGACTTCCACCCACTGCTTACTGGTTTATGATAACAGGTTTTAAATTTGAAAGCAGTTCTTCCAAATACACATTTAGGACAAAACTGAAATAACCACTGAAAATGTCAAAATTTGGCTCATGTCAGAAACTGAAAGCGCACTTTTTCCTAAGTACTGATGATTAACTTCTTAAAGATGGCTTCTAGAACATCTATAGCACCATCCTGAATTACTTATCTCTCATGAGAGAGTCCTGTAAACAAAGTGACAGCAGCAATAATTGGTTTTGATTTTCTGGGGTTTTCTTTTTGGTGGGTTTTGGTGTTCTGGGTGGTTTGGGAGGGGGATGAGAGTTGCTGGGTTTTGGGGCAGCAGGAATGGTTTTGGGGGCCTTTTGTTTGCTTTTTCTTCTGTAAGACAGCAAAGCAGGAGGAAAGGAAATAAAGAAACTCACAAAGTGAAGGTCAGCATGTCAGTAGGGAAAAAATCCCTGGTTTGCTCAAAGAAAGCACTAAAAGCTACCACCACTGTCCCACTAAAGGTTTTTTAAACTCTTTGGTTACACACTATTTACTCAGACATCAACTACTTGCAAACAGACTGCTTCAGGCTAATCAGGAATGTTCCTTGATGTTAGCTAGTGACCCACTGCACTACCCTTGACTAGTCTGTTTAATTTACAGAACAGAGATGCAGAATAAAAGAGATGAGAAAAACACATTTTCTTCGAGTCATGGATTTTGTCTACATTGACTGAATCATTAGGAAAGGAATTTGCAAGACCTTTATTACTAAAAAATGCCCTAAAAATCAAGAAAATCTGGTACAAAGATAATACAGGCTATGTTCAGTAATTTCGTTTTTCTCCTTTCATGCAGTATTTAAAAGTTACCCATAAAAACAATGATCATGCTTAATGACAGATAATTTGAGTTGTTTGAAGACACATGACCTTCTCCAGAAAAACTACATTACTTAGCAATGTTACTCAAGATGGAAAGTAAGGCCTAACAACACAAGTAGAACCATGACATGCTTCCAGCCAAGACAAAACAATACCTCCTGCTACAAAAATAGTTTGAACCTAGCTGCATTTTTAAGAGTTAATTTATTTCTTAACAGACCCAGAGTGTGTCATGTTAAAAAAAATCCACTGACAGTTCAGCTTATGAACACTATAAAACATCCAGGTTAATTTCATTAGTATCCTGGAAAGACAACAAGCTTGTCTGCACCTCTGCATAGCAGAACCCACTATTAGAATTTACTACTAAGATGTCACATGAATGATGTGAATTTATCAGATGAAGCTTCGCAGCTCTCTTGAGCTCCAATCACAATAATGAAACAGTTTTTGTTCTCTCTGATGTGTAACAAAATACGGCAAAATCAAAACATAAAACTATTGTGAGAAATATCAAATCAACACTGTGATTCAACTGATATTTGCTTTTAATCACATACACAATTTGAAAGCCAACATGGGGAATGGTATGACAATACAGATATTACAACACGAAAATTCATTTAAATTAACTTTCCCTCTCATAAGATTGGATAATCAAAGTGACTTCAAGCACAAATTATCTGTCAGTATTGCAGGGCAAAGTATTGGCGTTTTTTACAAAAATCTCTGATGTTATAGTCCAATGTTTCTTGCAATTTCTTATCAACTCTGTAACAAAGAGGTAAACTTTTTTCTCTTACTTTTTTAAATGAAAAAATTGTAATTGTCAGCAATATAAGTGTAACTAATACTTCAATAATGACTTTGGTATTCCTTCCACCAATGCAGCAGTAATTAATTATTTAAAATTGCACAAGTGTATTTTCTTAATCTCACAGAATTATTATTTTTTACCAGGAGGATTATGACCAAAATATGTCTAAAATTTGACAGCAAAAAATAAAAATGCAATATAAGCAAATTAATCAAGACCCTAATTAATGAAAAAAGGAAGTATTATCTGGTTAGATTCTATGTCCATTAACTGTAAGCCCTTAAAAGCAAGTTTATTACACAGGATTAAATATTGAGAGCAAATCTTACAAAATCACATAATTAAGTAGGTTGGAAAATATCTTTGAGATCACCAAGTCCAATCTATGACCTAACACCACCTTGTCAACTTGACAATGGCACTAAAGTGCCACATCCAATCTTTTTTTAAACACCTCCAGGGATGGTGACACCACCACCTCCCTGGGAAGCCCATTCCAATGCCCAATCTCTCTTTCTATGAAGGACTACTCTCTGATGTCCAACCTAAACCTCCCCTGGTGCAGCTTAAGACTGGGTCCTCTTGTCCTCTGCTGGTGGCCTGAGACAAGATACCAACCCCCACCTGGCCACAGCCTCCTTTCAGGCTGGTGTACGGAGTCATAAGGTCTCCCCTGAGCCTCCTTTGCTCCAGGATAAACAATCCCAGCTCCCTCAGCCACTCCTCAAAGGACTTGTGCTCCAGACCCTTCACCAGCCTTGCTGCCCTTCACAGGACATGCTCCAGCCCCTCAACATTCTCCCTATAAACTGAGGGGCCCAGAACAGAACACAGGGTTCAAGGTGTGGCCTCACCAGTGCCCAGTACCGGGGACAATCCCTGCCCTGGCCCTGCTGGCCACACCATTGCTGGTCCAGGCCAGGATGCCATTGGCCTTCTTGGCCGCCTGGGCACTGCTGGCTCATGTTCAGCTGCTGGCTCATGTTCAGCCGCTGGCTCATGTTCAGCCTGGGCACTGCTGGCTCATGTTCAGCAGCACCCCCAGGTCCCTTTCTGCCTGGCCATGTCCAGCCCCTCTGTCCCCAGCCTGTAGCACTGCAGGGGGCTGCTGTGGCCAAAGTGGCCTGGCACTTGGTCTTGTTAAACCTCAGGCTGTTGGACTCAGCCCATCTATCCAGCCTATCTGGGTCTCTCTGCAGAGCCCTCCTACCCTCCAGCAGACCAACACTCACACCCAGCTTGGTGTCACCGGCTAACTTACTGTGGCAGACTCAATCCCCTCATTTGATCATCAGGAAAGATACTAAACAGGACTGGGCCCAACACAGATCCCTGGGGGACTCCACTGGTGACTGATCCCCAGCTGTCCTGTAGGTACTGACAAGGCACCTCAAAATTATCTCTTCCACAACTTTGCTGGACACTGAGGTCAGGCCTGAAGTTCCTCAGATCCTTCCTCCAGCCACTCTTATGGATGGGTGTCACAGCATCCAGCTTCCAGTCATCTCTAACCCTCCTCGGTGATACTAGATGGTGGAAAGAGGCTTGGTGAGCTCTTCTGCCACCTTCCTCAGTACCTTTGGATGGATCCCAGGTGAAACTTAACAGGTCATTTAGATACCTATATGTATAGATTAGCATTTAAAAGGCTATCACAAACCAGAACAAGTCCAACCATAATAAAAGGGGCACATGCTAGAGACAGAGGTTCACTGAAGTCATCAAGCCACCAGTCTGTGGAATCCCTTAGGAAACATTCACCAGAAGCACCCAAAATTATTTAAAATTTAAAGCCAGTCATGATTAAGAAGCAAACATTTGCTGCTGGAAACCTCTGCTCTGTACAACCAGCAACACTTCCAGAGTATCACTCCTGCTTATGAAAGACATCCTGCAATGATGCTAGGATCAAGATGTGTAAATGAAAGTCAAAGGTCCCTACCAGTATAAAAGTCACACTTAGCAGAAAAAGCTAACAATAATCATCTCAACTTTGTTATAGCCTACTAAGAATCAACATGGTTTAACTCAGATCTCTTTTTGCTGTTTTTAATACAGCCAGCTTTGCTTTTGTTGCATTATATTACCATAGATGAGAAGTTCATTTCCTTCTAAAAACAAACAGATAAAATATTTCTTAATACTGAATAGTATTCACTCCCTGATCAGTATAGCTTTTCTGGAAAAAGAAGCAAATGTCTTATGAGAATGCTGTCAGAAAGAGCAATGAATGGCATTAAGATGTATCTTCTCACCAAAACAGGAAATTCTGCAAGCTGACATTTAGAAACAAATATTATTTTTCCCTTATAGAGTCTGGCAAATAACCATAACATGACTCATACTCATAATGATGCATCCAATTATGGAACGCAAACTAGTAGGAAAAAGTAAACCAAAAGCAAACCAAATCAACTCCAGTAATATGTGTACCACGGAATGAAGGACTTTTTCTTGTTCTTGCATATTTTCTTGTAAGGGGAGTGGAAGGGTGTGACAAATCAAGATACCCTAGAAGGAACAGATTCACTTTCCATTCCTGTGACTGAGTAAGAATTACAACTCTCTCCATTTATATTTAATTATTCAATTTTTGCTGTACACACAATCTACTATGCTATTTTGCACCACACATTGAAGCTAAGTATTTGATTTCTGACAAGGTTTGACAATGTTTTGTAAGGACTGTCATCAGTTTTATGCAAACCAACCAAATAACGTTTTTTTCATCTTGAGTTGCTTCATTTTTTTCTGGTTTTTAGTCCCAAATTTTAGAGCCTCAAAATGTTAAATTTCTCAGGAATGGTAATTAGCCATTGGTAATTTTTGCTCATGTAAAATAAAAATGTATAAAGAAGGGACTTTTAAATAATTAAACTCCCTTCCTGAGCAATAAAAGAAATAACTGATTCCCAAATATATTTAATTGAACCTACTGCTGTTTCAAATTCAATTTTTCTTTAATTGCTAACTGTAGTACATGTGAATTATTAACCAGCAATCCCCAAGAACAGGATATAAAATAAAAGGAGAAAAGGCTTCCAATGTAGCTGGAAGATAAACTCGCTTTTTTCAAGACACTCTGTAGAATTCTCCTGCTGTGCTGCTTTTTTTATTACCATCTACCTGAAGTTCTGCTGGAAGGTTTCCTCTAAGGAGCCCAAGAAATCAGCTTGAGGATGACGGTATTACGGGACTTGCCTTCTCTGAAATGTTAAAGATTTTTAGAAGGGATACAGGCACAAGAATCTGCACTGTGACTTCTAAAGAAGCTGAAGAGTAAGCAAGAACTTTTTAGAGGTACCTCTTCTAACATGTAATTGTGCAGCCAAGAGCTGTTTCCCCATTAAACCCGTTAAGACAAGACAAGAATGAGTCAGAGATAATTCCAAGAAGCCACATGGAAAACAAGGAAAACACCAACTGTGCAAAGCACGTCATATGTCTGCCTATGCAACACTAGAGCATTCCACTACATTTTTATGTTATGTTTTTAAGATGCCTACGGTTATTTCAGCTTTCCTGCATTTAAACAAGGCTACTACCACAGTCACCAGCAAAATTATGTAAACTGCAGTCAGCACTATAGGCATTCAATGCTATTCCAAATCTGATGCTGCTCATTATTTACCCAAAAATGCTGATGAATAGAAACCCTGCTTTGGTAGTTGCCAACTCTTGCTTCAGAAATACACCAGCCTTCTTTGTGCAGCCTGAACACCAAGAGACCCAGGAACTTCTCACACACCGGGGGGTTTTTTATTTCTGTTTTTCAAACTGAAGCTCCTCTTATCCACTGGATAAGAGGAGCTGGCCCTTCAGCTCCGCTGGCTGTGGATCACCTCAGCTAAGACTGCAAAAGTCTATGAAGAACATGCAAAAAGGATGTTAGTGGCAAAAGGACTGCTCCATAGGTTCAACAACACCTTAACTATCCTAACACAACACAACACACAGAACCCTATCTACCCTGTTGCAAGAAAGGTGTTTCTTCCATTCTTTGGAAGAGTTCCCCAGGAAAAGAAATGCACACATAAGAAAATCTGAGCCCTAGACATACGCATAAGCTTATTGTTCATCTCCTCACCAAGCACATACTCTGAACATCAACAGATCCTCGAAGCACCAGTACCGCCAGTACCTTGTGCTGCTGCCGCTACAGCAGTTCCTCAGCAGTTCACTTGGTTAACACTGCATACCACACCAAAGAAGAAGGTATGCCACTTGGTACTACATGACAATGTGAACAAAAAGATGCTTTTTCCTAACTCTTCATTTAAAAATAACACAGGAAAACTGTAGTAAAAAGACAAAAGGAAGAAGCAAAGCAGGTAGGGATTGCTCAGTAGTTAATCACCTGCAGGGGAGAGTTCACAATTGTTTCCCAGAGAGACTTGGGAGCTGTTGCGTTAAGCTGAAGCATTATAAACATGCCGTGCTAAGAGAGATGCCTACCAGGGGGAAGCCAAAACTCAGTACTGGTCCAGCCAGGCACCAAAGGCAGCCAAAATAGATGCTGGCATTCCCAGCAAGCAGAGCAGCAGAAGCAAATAAGGCAGCATCTGGGCAAGAGGCACAGCATGAAATTACACTTGACTAACACCCACCCCCAGCACAGAAGAAAGTACCCACCATGTTCGCATCTATTTTTATAAAATACTTCTCGTAATAAGGAGGAAAAAGAAGCATAGTCGTCCTGCATACCAAGTGAAAACATTTTTAATTAGATAAAATGCTGAAATGTTTAAATTCAAGACATCAAATTGGCTTCCTATCTTAAGCAGCAAGTTTCCTGTGAGGAGATGCCTCTTCCTTTCTTATTTCCTCTGAGAAATGTTCCTCAACTTCTACTTAAAGCAACAGGATATTGTTGAATCTTATCTAACTATTTTTGCTAGTTCAGATTGGACACAATTATGTAGGAATGCAGCAGTTACTGATGTACCACCAGAGAGCACTAATGGAAGTTGTGCAGCAGCAGCCCTTTTTAGTCAACGATTTAACAGAGCAAACGATTTGCTTAGTCATTAGTTAATAAAATAACCATGTGAACACATGGCCCCACAAGCATAGTACTCTAAAGGAGTTAGAGTACTATGCTTGAAGGAGCCTGTTACGTGAGTTAGGAGCCTGTTCCCACTTCACCTCTCCAAAAATAGATGGCAAGTTTGAATGTCACTATGATCCCTGTTACAGGTCTTCTGTGCGGACATAGAACACAATGGCATACGAACCTGGGAGGGGAAGGACAGGACAGTCAATGCAGTGCCTTTAAGAAGAGCAACAGGCTCCAAAACTGCTCTACTTTGAACAGAACTTTGGCAATTCAATTACAGAAGTATCATTTCACTTTAAATCTAGAGGCATCCTCCAGTACAGGAGAAAATCACTTTATGTTTGACAGTAAAAAGCCACTCCACTGGAGAGTTTTGAATTTGGAAGAGAAGAGAAATATAATGAAAGCATGGCCACTCCACAGGAGACTG
Source organism: Onychostruthus taczanowskii (assembly GCF_017590055.1). Taxonomy (NCBI): domain Eukaryota; kingdom Metazoa; phylum Chordata; class Aves; order Passeriformes; family Passeridae; genus Onychostruthus; species Onychostruthus taczanowskii. The sequence continues at coordinate 3,656,861 of NW_024502125.1, read as the reverse complement.
AACCTACTTTTTCCATTTAAAAAACTACAATGTGATTTCTGAAGTTCTGAGTAACAGGGAAAAAAGGATGTCTTCTAAGGGTAAATTCTTCAAACTCACATATCTAAGCTTTTGATATGACTCCATATTCAGCTATAATCAGCGCTAATATTTTATAGAGAATTAAATTTATACAGACTAATTTCTAGTCTTTTCTAGGGATAAGAAGGGAGTTACGGTTTTTCCTTTGCATAATGCTCATGTAGGATAATATTTCTAAAGCGGCAATTTTCACTTTAACTGACAAACCCATGAAGCCTTGTAACCATCCTTTTACAGAATGTACAGAAATATACTTTAAAGCCAAAAAAAAAAAAAAAAAAAAAGGCATCTACATGTGTGAATCAGTGTGTCATTTTCTAGACTGAATCCCTGTGTTACAAAATTGCAACCAAATGTTTTCCTGAAACTCTATCATCATGTATGGATTACACACTGGTCACTTAAGTACTTTTCATCTTAATTTTATAAACCTTGAGGGATTATAAATATATCCCTTGAGGGATACATGGATAAAACCCTAACAACATCCTGCATGCTTTTTTCCATTTTAGTTGTTTAATGAGCATTGTGCCTTCAAGTTAAATCCAGATTAACATTTTCACTGAGCACAATAACATCCTGTGATTTCATCTTCCCAGAGAAACTCTGTATCCTGTATTACTTACTCCAAGCACTCCTTGTAAATTACTTAGCACTGCTAAAACTTCAAAAGGTTACACTTAACTGCTGCACAGTAAGCACTGAACAACATTTTGGCATATGACCACCTATTGTGCCCAACAAAACATCACAGAAATTGTCTTGTTTGATTCAATATAAACCTGTAACTTGGACTGAATTTTTGCCAGCTTTATTAAAACATGATGGGTTTAGAAACCTATTCAGTCAATTTCTGGAGAAAAAAAAAAAATAGCAGGCCTAGTGTTAGAATAAGAGGCTGTAACAAAATAAATCAAACAATCTGTATGAGCTCATAAAACTCAGGTTTCTTAAAGACACCTGAACATGTTCAGACTAAAGACAGATATTCCAAAATTACTCTGTTAGATAAGAGGCCTAAGACACAAGACAAGTGAAGAAAAGGGAAGGAAAAGAAATGCTTTTTTATGGCATCACTTCAAGAGCTCTTAACTTGCAAAAATGCCCATTGCCTATAGCAGTGTCTTAATTACACAAAATAAAATCTTATTGTCAAGCCTTTTGTGAAGGATTTCCAAACTTTCTGAAATTTCTACAGCAACTAAACTAAATGTATAACACATTACCATGGCACAGTATCACCTGGGGGATGTACCAGGCTATTGGGCAGGTATACTCACAACTTGAAGGGTGAAGCAATCTCATTTACCGTCTATTCCTCCAACTAACCAGTCACTGAAGCATATGTTTAAAATTCTTTTACAAGTTCTCACTTCTCTCTAGTTTAGACAGCACAGGAAATATATAGAAAATCCCTATTTGCATGTCTCTGCTTTCCTTCAGTACTAAAATTTTCTTCAGCGTTAAGACCTTGAGAGTATTGAGGCTTCTCTCATCCTCCTCTCCTTTCATATTCAGAGCACGGGTTTGATGTTTTGCACTTTTCAGCTTCGGTTTCTTCCCTTCCTCATCCAGCTGCACAGTAAAAGTCCACCTCTCTTCTCTCACTGCCATATTCTTTGAGCTCCACTCAAGAGAAGCAACCCAATTAACACCTGCATGGCTGCCCACCATCACCACATCAGAAGTTGCAAACAGGCAGGCCACTTTCTCATTCTGCTTGTTCAATGACCCGTCAGTGCCCCAGTGACAAAGACTTTAATGTCAGAACATGGAGAGAAAGGTGACAGGTGAGACTACAATTCAAAGAAGTGCATGCATTTACATCAGACAGCAGATTTACACATAATCAGCTCTCCAAATCACTCCAGTCACACTGTATTTGTGCCCCCGTGTACATTGTTTCAGAAAATACTATATTCAGCTTCCCCTTCTGTTTACAAGATTGATTCTAATTATAAGTCATCTTTGCTTAGCTTAGAGTTCTTTCAAATTAGAAAAATGGCAAGGGTGAGGACGCAGCCATATCATATGTCATTCATGTATCATAGGTCATCTAAATACACAGGAGACTCACATTAATTAATTTACTAATATTCCATACAGATGAGCAGACAGCTCCTTGGTTTTACTGGTCTGAACAGAAGAACACGTCAAATCCTGCATCTGCTGTATCTGAAACAAATCACAGCAGTAACTTAAACGTTACAGAACCAGACAGCACCTAAAGTTAACAAGAAGTTCTGAACCAACACAGTCCTAGGACAGCTCGCAAAACTGAATGAGGAAGTAACTCATTTAGTTCAACATCCCACGTTCGCACAAACAAGAATGCTATTTAAAAACAAAATAATTTCACATACTGTAGCTCAAACCCACAGAAGTACTGAGGATAAACAGCTCCACACAGAACACACTACCAACTGTCAGAAGTCATCCTATAGAGATACTTTCAAGTTCGCTGAATTCAATATTGGACATTAACTCTTTAATGGTGCACACTTTCCATACACACAAATTAAAATAGAAAGAGATTCTGCTGACAAGATAAAGTCAAGGCAACTTCAACATATAGGTGGAACCAGATGATCTTCATGGTTCCTTCCAACACAAATCATTTCAGAATTCTATGCTTTCATGTCCCATATAGTATTTAAGTCAAACCTGAGTCACTGACTCTTAAATTTTACCTCTTTTAAGCTACAGGCACAAAAGCTCAACCCAGGCCTATATTGTAACAAGCAGTAACACTTAAATGGTTCCTTCACCTATCTGTATCCTTTAAAAACATGGTCCTTTCTATCTACATGTCCACAAATTTTCCAAAGTCATACATATTTCCATCAGTGACATTTAAAACAGCCTGTCCTTCCAGCGTCACTAAACATGCAACAGGCTTTGCTGTTTGTCTTTTGACACGTTCACAGTATTAGGAAAATACCTTTATTACTGTAGTAACCACCATTTTATCTCTATAAATAAAGATGACAAAACAATTTGATCATAATTTATGGGCATAGCTGAATTTCCAAGAGCTAATCTGAATGACGGCTTCATTAAAATCCACATTAGAAACTTCAGAATCAAAGCAGGATTTTCTCCTGTTTCAGGGAAATGCGTAATCCTAATTATCTCTTTACACAATCATTAAGCAATAAATAGATTAAAGAATTTACTACAAACTTAATTCTTCACGCCTTCTTTAACAAGCCTTTCCAAGAGATGGAATCAAAACCTTTTTTCATTTCATTAGCAGTAAAACAGAATTCATTTGAAAAAGAAATTTAAACAGAAAAATATATTTTCAGGGTTTATTTTCTCTTTACTGCTAGAAAATAATTTGCATTGATAATGCAAATCACTTCGCTGGTGTTATTTCCCATTTAGCATGACAGAAGAGTACCACATTGCAGCAAAATATCTTTTCTTTCTCCTATTCCCTGTCTCTCTATCTGCATTAGGCAAATACTGTCTACCAAGAAAGAACTTAATACTCATTGAAATTAATACTCATTTTATAAGGCAACTCTATTTCAGTACACTGTGGTGAAGAATAAAACTAAGTCACAGTAGGTTTTGGTTTCACAATTAAATCCTACAGATGAAACACCAACATACCTGAAAACTATCTCAATATTAGCACAAAGTTTACTAAGGCAGCTTTTATTACTTCTTTGAGAAAATTTATATATACAACATTTCAGCAAGGAAAATTTAGATTTTGTATACAAGATACTTCATTTAAAAACTGCTAGTTCACAAAATTTAGTCTGCCCCAATCTTGATGATAGGTAAGGAAAGCTAGTTAGAGCATATACACGTTGTCTGTGGCAAAAGGTGCATAGCCAAACAGATGTCAAGAGATCAATTTTCTGACCAGTTCTGCAAGACTTGTTTCTACATGGATTTTTTACAGAAGGAGGAGACTGACAAAACTGAACTGAACAGTTTCCTGACATAATATTGATTTGTCTAAATCAAGGAAATGACAGCATCAGAAACACGATGATGGCAGTAACAGTAATTGCCAATTACTCCCTCCTGCAGTGTTAGCCTCATTCTTGGAAATACGCTAAAAATATTTTTTCCCCAATTATATCAAATCAACAACTTGTTCTATCATGAACATGCCTTAATCTAAATTATTAGGAGTTAAAGACAATAAATCAAGTACTTTATGAAGTAGGTTCAGAAGTACAGTTTCATTCACAATTCCAGTGAAGTTCTATCACTAGATTACAGTTTTATTCTGGTACAATCCCTTGATCTCATCCCCTTAGCCTGAAAGCAGAACATTTGATTAAAAAGGAAGATAACTGAATTGAATAATATAACACAGAATTAAAGATGCCTGAAAGTTGACCTAGCTAGGATTTATTTTTTTAGTAGTAGTAGTAGTGGTAATAGTTTACATCAAAAAGATCCTATATTTCATGCAGGTTTTTTACTAAAAATTTAAAAACTAGTTTCTTTGGCCTTTCATAGCTTACTCTCTGTTATTAGTAGCAATTACAGGTGCCCAGCTAGGAGCTATAGTGCATGATTAAAGCATTACCATGACAATATGCTTAGCCTTGCATTGTAATTATTATCCAAAAAAGTAACTATCCCTAAGGTGAAACAATTCTGCCTATTAATTTTATATATAAGCTTCTAAGCTGTGTGCACACTTCAGTTGTGCAAGAGGCATGTGACAGGCTCACAGATCAATTCAGTTGCTAGAATGAATATATTTGTAAACGTTACTCAGGCTTGTGGGTTTTTCTTAAAAAATACAAATCACCTGCAAAATACAGCATTAGCAGGTTATATAGTTGAAAACTTTTGAGCAATCCCAATTATTTCATACTGAGCAACCATTTCCAGATGGAAAAAAGGAGTAGCAGAAGGATTCCCAAGTTTTCATATGTGGCCAAAGGCACAAGAGGAGTGCGTGCTTCCCACACACGTACATGTACAGGCTGATGTAAACTACAGAACTATTCGTTTATAAACCTCAGCTTTGAGTCCCTGTAGATGTGGGTGTTCAGCTTCTGACTGTTTACTGCTTGGAAATAACATGATGAAGCCACAGCAGCAGCATTACAAAGTGGACATTCACAGCCTTAAATCCTGCTGCAGACCACACCGCCCTGTGCTCTGACTTGATGCCACACCCTCCCAGCCACAAATTACAGTGGTTCTTCACACCAAAGACTTCTTCACCCTTTGTGTTATCAGAAAATGCTCTTGTGGTAATTTCCTCTACCATCTTGATCAAAGATTATTCCACTTCTAGTGGCATAGAAACCCATTTTGGAAACTATGAACTCAGCCCTGCCAGGCTGTCCAATCTTTTTGACAACTTCCAGACAGTGAATAATTTAAGCAGACATTTAATTAAGTATACATGTTACGAGCTATACTAAGACTGAAGTTCACATTTAAAGGCCTTCAAGGCTTGCACAAAATGCTTCAGAATACCAGAATACATAAAGTCCCCCTTTGCTGATCTAGTGAGCACTCAACTGATGTTGCACATGGAACAGCTACGAATACAGTTGCAGTTTAGGCATATGGCAGTATGGCCCCAAGGATCAAGCAGAAAATCCAGGATTTCAATATCATCTGAATTAAGCAAAACCAATTAATGCAAAACCAGGCCTGTCACCACCCTACCACACACAGCGACAGCACCCAGCTAGTGCAGGGACAGAGGTGCATTGGATATTTTCTGTACAAAGAAATTCTTCCAGATGCAGAAAAAACCTCAACTCATTAGCAGTATTATTACTCAAAGCCTGCTGCTGCAATTATCCAGGCTTTATTTATCAATAGAATAATTAAAATAATAATGAATAACAGAATAAATAAAAGAATTTTGGAAACTACTCCAGAACTGAACATGGAGGCTTTACTGGTGCAACAGAACCTACACAAAATAATATCCAAGAGTTAGCTTCATTGCTCTTGCCTTTAGTCTATTCCAGTCCATGAAGCAATTACTGCAGCTTTCCTTTCATTAAGGATGTTCAAGATTCAGTGTCAACATTACTAACTAAAACTCCGCAAGCTACAGGACACACTCCTTACACAGGAAGGCTTCTAGCAACATCAGCCAACCAAAAAACTTCATAGTTTAACATTTCTGAAGTTGAGTGGGCATTTTTGTGTGTGTGTGAAGGTTTTGTATTTCAGAGATCTTTAAATCACATGACAACACTTAAATGTTGGAGGCAAAGAGATTAAAATGCTAGTTGATTCACTCATTACCTTGACATAAAAATGAATCTTTTTATGTTTATTCTTTCATTAATCCCAATGGCTATACACTTGTATTTCTGAATGTGAAAGAGCAGGACTGTTGATTTAAAGAGAGATGTACTGAATTTTATGGAAATTCAGTAACCAGGCATTACACTGTACATAGGCTGTCTTCTGATTTTAGCAGTGAGTTATTATTATTTCTAAAGATGACAAAAGAAACAGAGCAGTCACTTTCATCTCAAAAAGCACAAGCCCAAATGTCTATTTAATCAATAAATGTGCAATATCACCTCAGAGAGTGAGTCAAAACTTCATGGCAACTACACCTCCTAGCACAATACAGCGGATTAATTTTTATGTTGGACCTGTCAATGCAGTAATTATTTTCCCCAAAATACAACACTATCCTCAGGCACAGAAATCGGGGGGTTTTCTGATCTGCAATTTTGTAAACAAGATGGAGTAATTTGTAGTGGACTAGTGTACATTCATTTGGAAAAAGATACCAACAGACAGAAAGACACATTCACAAAGTGATTTATAAAGTCATTTACGGTTTAGCATTATGACAAGAAATAACACCCACCAATAAGCACCAGGCTTGCTTCCAAAGAGCAACACCTTTCCACGACAGAAGGGGAACATTCCATTCAAGCACTGTAACCCCAATCCCAAGTAGACAAAAGCTGCAAACTCGCCCAAGTCTCGGTCACCTTTTCCCCACTCCTTAACAAAACAAGGGAAACAATGGATAACGCTGACACAGGACAGGCCACAAGCCGCGGAAGGGCTGAGAGTGCAGTGCCACGGCACCACGGATCACCGGGCACAGGCCGCTCCGAGAAACACCGCAGAACAAAACCCAGCTTGCGAGCACGATACACACCAAGGGAACACCTTCGGCAGATAAGTAACACTTGAGGCAGCCTGTATGGAATATGAACAACAAAGTATAATTGATGTAAGCAGCAGTGTGAACCACGTGAGAATTATGCTAAAAGATTCAGCTACTCCTAATTTAACAACTCATGCAGTTGTCTTAATAGAATATTCTGAAAGTACCTAAAAAGCAATTTAGGTACACACTATTTCAAAAGCTGTGTCTCAAACACAGAACTCAATATAGATCAGACTGCAAGCCCTCTAAAAATTATAGTAAAAATCTTGATTTATACTGAAGTATTCCACTATGTGTGAACTCAATTTTTTTTTAAAGTGGAACTGAAGCAAGCTATCTGACAAAGACTTTCATTAGTGCTGTAATCAAGTGCCAATATATTTTTACTACAATAATAACTCACAAGGCATGTGCAACAATACATCTCAATTATGAAGACCCAGGCTAAACATCTGCTGTTATAAATTCACTTGGGGGCCAGTGGAGAATTGAATCAAGTTGGACTACATAAATTTAAAGCAGAGAGGTATCAGAGAGCTTATTTCTCATTTACACTGCTAGATCAGCAGCAAAGACTTGCAGATACAAACCTCCAAAAATTCTGCTTTCCACTACTACCTTTTATGTGTGTGCCTTCAAAAACTGAGGAAAAAAAATAACCAAACCTCAAACTAAACTCTTACATCACCCACAAAGAGGGCTCTGAGGAAATTATTTGACCAGCATTCATCTTTGCCTTATTTATAACATTAACTGAAATGCTTTATCATATATTACCCAGGCATGGCATCTTGGTATCTTTCTCTAAGGCTTCTGATAGTGTTGCCTTAAAACATAATACCTAAGTTTTCACAGTGATTTTCTCTATTTCTGTGACCAAACTACCTCTTAGCCGGTGGTCAAGTAGACATAATTTTAAATAAAAATTATTATTCCTAGCTTCTGCTGAACTAGGAAGTGCGATCTGTCCAGTATATTTAGAAGCATTACTTTTATAAGGTATTAGAATACCTCAAGTTTAAAAAGCTGTATGTTTGTAAAGGTAGTATTGCAGTTTGCTTACAAATCAAATGGTTAATCTATAAATATATTAATAAACAGGTTATAAAAATATGCACATAACATTTAACTATTTTGGAGCAGCAGCCAGCCAGTGAAGCAAGATGTCTGCGGAATAGCATGTGCTAAAGAAATTAGAAGTCAGAGACAACTAAGCTGCATTACTTTACAAAAATTGCATGCTTTGATGTTTATTCTACCCATTCCTGGATATTAAAGCTCACCACACAGAAATTTCACTAAGCTTCTTTTTTAGTAGCCGTTTTTCTAATTGTCTTCTCTCCCCTCCATCATTAAGCCTCCCATCATTACAATGTCAAACACAATGATTATTAGCAAATAATCATCAAAAGAAGAAAAAAAAATCACATCTACAACACAGAAGCAGTCTCCTAATCTAACTTTGAATACAGACTGCTTTCTAAATGTAGATCTAGCCTTCCTTCATATCAAACATACCTAACGTTAAATATCAGACACGTGTGTAACACATTAAATCATTAATTCTAACATGACAATAGCTAAAAAATCATTAAGACTTCACATAGAATGAGAAGAGAAACAGGATACCCAATTTACCTTTTGATATTAACAAGCAAGAAGGGGAGCACATTTGTGCAGTAGCACCACTTGGAATATCCTTTTTTTTTAACTGAAGAAGATAAATGTGTTAACAAAGTGGTCATGACATTTCTGGTATCACGTGCTGCTGCAGAGAGATCTTCAACTGCATGAAGAGATCTGCTGCATGAACTTCAACTTGTCAGATCAAGAGAAGCCAATTTTCAAGTGTTACAGCTCAAAATCTGCACATCTTAAAAAGAGAGCTTAAATGCTTACTGTTAACACAAACTCCCAGACCTCCTGCCTTTGTCCATCTAGTGTAATCCATCATGCAAGCCATCTAGTTCACTTACAATTGGTTATACTGCCTGTAGGATTATTCCACATATACAGTAGACTCTGGACTAAACTACTCCTACGTGCCCAAAACCCACATATCTTCTTCTCCACATGACGCATCCTCTGGTGAATACCTAGAAACCTTTTTATCAATTTTTAACCTCCTAACAACATATTATGAAACAGCATAACAATGCAAGGGGGGAAAAAGCCCAAAAAAATGCTACTTTTCTTGCACTAGTGGAAATTCAAGATCTAAACAGGTAACTAACAGTGGAAGACTGAAGTCTTACTGATGCCTGATCTTAGGGCTTTAAAAGATGAATATTTTAATATTGTCACTGTTATGTTTGAGAAGCCTGCCAGCAGCAGCATACCTTGAAACACTTCAGCTTTGAAATTATTTACTTCAGAAATCAAAAAGCACAGAGGTGTATTTCCACCCTTGCCCCCACAGACCTTAATGATCTAACAAATTACTTACAGGCAGATGCAATATGGCAAAAAGTACAATGGCTTAGAATATTTAATAGCAATCTAATGTAGTGCATCATCAAAACAGAGAAGGAAAAGTTAAGAACAGCAAATCACACAATTTTCTCTGGCCTAACAATTAATCTAGACAAATATTTAGGAAGTTATTTTGCTGACATTTGTCTGTTGGAAAACAGATCATGGGATTCTAACCATGGTTTCTTGACCTTTTTGTACCCCAACATAAAAGGAAAGTAATTATGGCTTTGAAATCTTGTCAGCATAAATTGCTTCATGGTGTCATATAGGACAAGCTTTTTCAGCAGCCACATCTATGTATGTTTACAATCTTACAGTTTAAAGCCCTTACAGCATTTAAAAATCAGCTTTTCCTTCACTGATCCAGTATCAACCCAATGTCTCTACTTGAATAATCTGTCAGTACCTGATCTAAAGCAAATGGCCAAGATTCTCCTATCCAGACTCAATACCCTGCATCTCAATTTCAGATGTTACCAAGTCTGAAAAAAGTGCTCATCACTCGTCTAATACGGGAGGAGTCTGAAAGGTGAACAGAAATCTCTGCCTGAGTCTGTAGGAGGCTGTGATGAACAAGACCAGTAAGAGGTTATATGTAATACATTTTCTGTCTTCATTTGGAAAGCTATCCTGGAACCCAGGGGAAAGCAGACACAGATTCCGGCAGGTTTATCTAACACCGCTCCAACACACACATACAGAGAAACCGAGTATCCAGTAGAGATTTTATGACCTCCACAGTTATTAACTAGCAGTGACAGCCTGAACATGCTGGATCATCACCCTTACTGTCAGGGTAGGCTAATGACAGGTTAATGACACACTGTCCATAGCTCATCTTCCTCTGTACAGGAGAAGTCCAGTGGTCCTCTCTACCAGGATATACACTGACATATCTTAAAATGACAGAATAGGATGTTATGCAGAGATTAATCATGTTTCCAAGCTCCAGGATTTTTGCATGCAGTCCTGAGCCCTCCAAAACCTGAAACTGGATTTCTAAGCAGCATTTACAACAGACTTGTTGTGAAGAGAGTAAAGATGTTCCTTATTCTTTCACTTTACAAAATCTAGCTATCCTGTCCACCCTGGAAACACCTTCAATTTTCTTGTCAATCAGCATTTGACCAAGGGATAGACAATCCAAACCTCAGTGTCTCAGATAAAGTGGCTTGATTATTGAGAGAAGTCCATAACACTGCAATTTTGCTCAGTTCTCACTTAGGTAATGGCAACTTAGGAACCCGTCCCAAGGCTTTTTTACTTCAATTTTTCACCCATTCTAAGAATTCCGATGTGTGGTCAAGCAAGAGACAATAAGAAAATTTAACCAGAAGCAAATAAGACAGTTTCATTTCAGGAATATCACTGCTCTGTTAGCCACTTGTCCATATGAAATCAGTCCACTTCCTACTTACTCATTAGAAAAACAGCTGAAACATGCATTCCACATACTGTGACAGACTGGACTGTTAACGGGTAATGGCCCAAAAAATAACAACTCCAAATATTCCCCTTTTGTGAACATGCCAAGGTAGTTTGTTTGAAATGGAAGTGGTGAGCTTTTGGGTGTGTAATGGCTAAACCTTTGAGCTAATAAGACAGCGAGTGAGTGACAGACTGTGAGTGAGACAGGAGCCAGATGCCATGGAGAAAGATGGTACCTCTTGCCATCCTAATCTGCCCTCCCTTTGCACAAACCACTGGCTTGTGAGGCTCTTCCTACTTCCCCTGGGAAAATACCAGAGGGTGTCCATCTCTGTAAATAAGCCATAATGAGAATCAACTGCATAACAGAACTCAACACACTGGTGTGATGGGCAGCTGTGTTGTCTTAGAAGGTGCCAAGTGTCCCATGATCCACAACACCACATCATCCAGTGCAAAGCTCCTGCCCTACGGGAGGCACCTAAGCATTCCCACCTGACCCTGAGTGAACATAAATCAAATATATTTTGTGTTACAGGGATTTCATGGGGATTATTTTTCCTCAATGCTTCTTCAAGCCTTCGCCCACCAACTGACTGATCTGATCTGTGACCACCACTTCAACAAATCGGACTTGAAGTAACCAAGAGTACTCTGCAGTAACCAAGTCTCAGCACAGGGCCTATGGGTGGTGAGATCCTCACACTCTTGTCCTTTATCTCTTCCCTTCTGTTCCCCTGCACATATCCTTGGGTGATGTTGTAGTGCTTTCATACTGTGGTTCTTTCATACTGTAATGCCTTCATGTTTTCATATTACTATAAATAATAAAATGGCTATATATATATTTTCCTCTGCAATCAAACTGCTCTATAATAAACCCTACAAATGTGTACTAACTAACACTGATCATTTAGTGTCATTTCACTCTAATCCACCCCAAGGGATCAATTAACAAGAATCTGGGTTACCTTTACCTTCTGTAGTGAGCTGTAACATTTTATTGGCGTCACAGACAAGATGTAGTGCAGTGACCAGTAGTTCCAAAGCCATTACAGGGTTTTCTTCTGGTAATAAATTTAACCAGCCTCCCAGGGGTGGTGGGGAAAAGGACACTGACCCTCAGTGGGTTGCTGAAGGATATTATTGTGGAGGATGAATGAAGTGGTGGCTGTCCTCTCACGGCAGGTTATTAACATAGCCATCAACTTCCCTTTAACGAAGGAAGGAAGGAAACAATATAAGGAAACAAGTGCCATCATCCAAAACCCTAGGTGACATACATACTGCCAAAGTCTCAATCTAAGGATACTGAATAAAGGCAGCTGAAAAAGAAAACTAATGTGTCTGGGCAGAAAACAGAAATACAAGGAAAAAAAGCAAACGCTCAGTCAGTGTATACTTTCTCAAACAGTGAGACAAATTTGGCAACTTAATCAATGTGAGAGCTCAGAAATTTTATAAGCAGTCTCTTTCTTTCTGCTTCTTCTTTTACGGATATTCTCTTTGCAATGTAAAAGAAAAGTTTCTGTAAAAATCTTCAGTTCAGCTGTTGGCTTGACAGATGCCCAACACGTCAAATAACCAAAGAGCTTCCTCAACTAAAACCAGCTTGAACAGATGAAACTGGGCAAACAGCTTTCCTTCCTTCTTAAAGTCTTGAGGCCATTGCATAAATGTCCGGTCAACAATCCTTACAAGAGAATTTTGGGAATTCCTGCAGTTAGGTCACAAAAAACAGACAGCCCTTTCACACTCTACTAAATGCAGTCAAAAACCAGTGACAATAGTAAATAACCTTCCAGTAACTGAAACCCAAAATAGCAGCTATACCAAAGTACTGATACGCAGAAGAAGCAAAGGTCACTACTTAAGAGTCAGCATAATATCATTCATGCAGTGGGCTTTTAGTGAACAAACTTTTTTACTATACATCATTCTTACGCTTAATAAGACTCCGTCCTTACAAATCAAGACAGTTACTGGTGCGATAAAAAATTTGGATGTTCCATTTAGACATTAGTACCTAGGAAAGCATTAGACATTAGTAGTCAGAGGAAAAAAGAGCAGCAGGGATTTCAGTATTGGTATTGCTACCAGGAACTAAAACTTGGCTGACTTGCATTCAAAATTTATCACCCTCTTCTAGAACAGTGAATACAGAAAATAAATATATATCTTCTTGGTCTACACACCACAAAAACACTGCTACGAGAACGTGTTTTGGTTTGGACTGTGAAACTTAAGGAGAAAGAACAAGGTGTCACTAGAAGTGTAATGCCTCTATGAAAAGACTTCGGTGCGTTGTAGCTCTTGAGCAAATTAAATGACTAATACAGAAGTGGCATGCTAATCCACATCCTGGAAAGTAATTACAAAGTACAAAAGATAGCTTCAAAAATTAATCAAGAAATCCCCAAAAACAGATAGGCCCCAAAATCTAAACCCACAACCCTTCTTCGTTTTTTTTCAGGTTGCTCATACAAATACACAGACTCACAGCTCTAAAGAGTTTCAAAGCAAAATGTCTGCTAGCATCAGCGTTTCTTCCCCTCAAAGATCTATTTCTACTTTCTGGATATGTGTGTAACTTGCTACTGACATCACAGATAAACTAGCTGTGTTCATGGAAACCATTACATTAGGTCAGCGCAAATAAGCCAACTATTCTTTTTCCTCTTTGCCTTTAAGTAGTCAAGCTACATCTTGCTTTATTTCTGGAAACAGTTCACCTGCACAATTATCTTTGGAAGAAAGGCAACCAGCTTCGCATCCAACGGAACACACACACCTTTGCAACTGAAGCCTCATTAAAACAATTTCACTGCTTAGAAAATAGTTTACATAATTTTTTTAAAGAAACTAGCACTAGTGGCCCAATGAAAATAAAAGTAGCAGCAACTAGTGTGGAGAAAGAAAAAATAAAGGGAAGAAAAAAAGCCATGTCTACAAAACCAATTCTGGACAATTTTAAACCTATACCAGGGCTATAATACAGCTGATAAATCAGCCATGCTAGCAAGTGCTCGAGGCTGAAGCCAGGCACAGAGTAACAAAATGAAGGTAGCAAATCACAACTCCAGGTGCATGGCCACACACATTCATCATGCCACATAAATGTGGAATCGAGCCATCAAATTGGACAAGCTTAGGCCAGTGTGCTGCACACCCCCACAGGTAACCTCAACACCCGTCCCGCACTGCAGGTTCCTTAACTTACCACTGTAATATTCTTTCAAATCTGCCCTTGCCCTTCTGCAGAAAGGTAATTTATAATCAAGAGAACAATAGAAAAGGAGATGGCTTTCTTGTACCTTTCCTAAGAGCACACCTGTTGAGAGAACAGAATACCTTAACCCAATTAGTTACAGCATTCTCAGTCTTCTGTATAACATTGCAGCACAATTCTGGCCTCCATGCAACTCAAATCTAAACTCATAAACATATATTTATTAAAAAGGTTGACTGATGTAAGATGACAAAAAGGTTTTAAACCCTTGACAATAAGATGAATGAATGATCAATGAATTTAGCTTCAGAACAGGTAAACCTTCAGCTTTTGCCACATTAAAGGCTTTTTCTTGGCAATCTTTCTTCATAAAGCCAAAATTACTGTAAAAAAAAGCTGCAGTTAACACTATGTTCCCCTGCCACATCTCCTAGTCTTAAGATGCTTATGATATCCACCTCTGACAAATTCAACATGTTTTTATACGGAGATTTGTTGAAATAAAAAAGTACACTACAGAGTGGTTTGATTTTTAAAGACCTCTCACCTCACCTCATTTACTGTGTAATCTTGTCCCCATGTAGAAAGGGGCCAAGATTACATAGTAAATGAAAGGATCCCCCTAAAAAAAAAAAAAAAATCTAACAGTCTTACCCTTTCACAGAGTAAATCCACTTTGGAGATGTTGGAAATGTAACACTCTGTATTATGAAATCAGTATCAGTATTGATGTTTACACCTAGTAGCATTCAAATGACAGATTTTTATTCTTAAATAATAACAGCTGACAGCCATACCTTGTAGTGCTACAGGGACAGCTGTTCAAGTTCCATAGCTAAATCCACCTATGTTCAGCTCTACAGAACTCAGCCAACAGCAGCACTGACTTCCCTATACACGTTCAGGGACTGTAGGAGTGGAAGAAGGACACCAGAAAAACATTTTACACATAACCTAAGAGATCTTCTAACAATACTGTTGCATCCAGAAATAAGGCACAACTCTTCTTTAAAGAAGCAGTGACATGATCTCCTATCTATTGGAAAAAATCAAAACATGTATGGAGCCACATCTTATTTTGATGGCTGAACTGGATTCATTTGGAAACTAACATCAACGGCCACTTCCAACAGCTCGTCAGACAAGACATCACCTTGTTTCAATTTCACTATTCTTAAGATTTGCAGATATTACCAAAGTTTGAAATAATTTTTTGGCATTACTACATGGCCAGTTCACTAGGTACATTCAGAGAAAAAATAAGTTTCCAAGTGAGAAACCAAGAGCCCAGCATCAGTTTCCAAACGAGATATGTGAAGTATTAAATGCATTTAACTGTAAAGCCAGCATGAGCTTATAGAGCTGTATTCAGGAAAGGAAAAAAAACTGTATTTGTAAACTGAGCAGATTTCAGCCGCCAACATGTATCAGCTAAAACTGCATGGAGCTACACCTACCCAAATATATGTAACAACACTTTTCAAACCCTTTCCTTCTTTGAAAGTTTTTAAAATGCAATATACACATAAGCTATGGACTGTGGAGGCCTTGGCCAGCTGCTAGCCAACCAACCCAGCCACTCTCTCACTCCCCACCTCAAGAACCCATGGGAGAAAATAAGATGTTAATTAAATTAATTGGCTAGTGAGAAACAAAGACTAATTAAAAGCTTTTTTGAAGTCAACTTTACTTCTTAATTTCCAACTCCCCTACCTCTTTCCTCACAAGCACTGAAGGAGGCTGGGAATGGGTGCGGGAGTCACTCCCTAACAACCCCTCTCCTCACACTTTTACCCTGATCATCACAAAGGACAGCCCTACAGCCTTCCATGACAGCACCTGGCCACCTGTGCCCAGTACAACTGCACTTTTAGAAAGCACCTGAAGAGGACCCCATGACAAAAGACAGTTACTCAAACTCACCAAAGACAATTGATTTACACAGGGACTCATGAGCCCCAAACCTGCATTCCAGACTTAGAGAGCCAAGGAAGGCAGACAGCTCACCATTTTGCCATGCAAAAGAGATTTTTGTTTTTCTTTATAGACACTCTCAGCAAACTGGATCTGCAGCCAAACTCTGCAAAGACACTCTTCAGTCACTAAGAGCACAGGACAGGAAATGGGAGAGAAAAACAGTCCCTGATTGCTTTTGACAATTTCAGCTGGATACTAAATAGCCTCAAAATTAGCATCATTACACATCCATGTGTAGCTGAGAGCCAAGCAATGAAGGCTCAGCGCACTTGTGTTACCTCCATCCAACACTGAGTTTTTCCTCATGATATTTTACATGACCTTTTATTTCATGCCCACACAACCACAAAAAAACACTTGACTTAAGAGCCAATATGGAAGAACACCTGAGCATGCATGATGAGTACAATAAAGTAAACAAGACAATGGCAGTTTTGATGAAGTCTTATTATAAAAGCTCTCCAAGCGCTTCAATGGTTAGTCACATATAGAGATGTGCTACAACTACAAGCACTTACGAGCTGTGCTGAAGAGATCAACAATGTATACTACACCACTCAAAGCACTTCAGAAGGCTGTCTTCTATGTCTCCTGCAAATGCAGACACCTGAATTATTTTAACTGCTATGTCTGTAGGGAAAAACCCTTCAAAGTCAATTTCCACACACATATTTTTACTCATATTATTTGGATCTTTAAAGTATATGCATATGCTTACAGAAGTTTTGAAGCAAGAAAACAGTCATAATTGTCCAAATACTAAAGGAAATCAATGCAGCCATACCATACATTTTTACACACAATGTTTGCTAATATACACTCTCTAATATTAAAAATAAAAAACCTTTTATAAAGATTTCTACATCAAGTACATAAGTATCATTAATCCACTGAAGACCAACTGTCTCCTACAGACATGTATTAAAGCAGTGTGGTTTTAGGGGAGTCCTTAAATCTCAGGATCTAGCTTTGTATCTAGAGTAAACATGGATCTTTCGTTATGAAAATGTCTTTTGCCCAGAGGTTATTGAAGCAGCTTAACTGGCTTTTATTTGGTCTATCCAAACGAATAGAGACATTGCACAGTTACCAAAACCAAACTGCAGGAGGCATCTGTTAGCAGTACCATCAGAAATGAAAAGAGATCAAAGCATTCTACTTGTCCACACCTGGAAAAGTATAGGGAAGTGTTTGTTTATGTATATATGACCTCTTAAAGGATTAAAATCACAGAGTGGTATTGCTTTGTCTCCCAGGAAACAGGCAAATCTATTTAAAAGCAACTATACCTAAACACAGGGAAGACACTAGGCTAACCACACACAGGAAGAAAGTTCCTATTCAAAAAAAATTAAGGCAGATAGAAAACAGAGCCTCAGACAGTCAAGACACCTTGGATTACCAGCTGGTGGATTACCAGCTTCAAACCTAAACAGTGAGGATTACCACACTAACCACCTGTTAATTCTCTCATTAAAGCACATTACTTCAACAATAGCCAATGAAGACAGAGGGATTCATGACTAATGAAAAACACCACACCCAGTCAGAAATTTCAGCTGAAATTATTGTGTTGACAGTATCACTGAAGCTGCAACTGCAGCTCTTGCAGACACACTGAGCTTAAGCTTATCCAGTAAAAACAGTTCATGCACCAACTGTTGCCTAAAGCTCAACACTTACCAGAAAAACCTGACCAGGCACCAACCACGAACTTCAGGTAGCTGATGTGGGGGCAGCACCATCAATACCCAAGTCAGCAAGGATTCTACTGCCCTTTAACAAGTCCTGAAGCTCACCCAGGCTTCTGTACAACTGGCAGTGTATGAGCTCATCAAATCTTGGGATCAGACTAGTGTTGATCTGAAGTAATTTCCCTCAAAATACATACAATGTGTACTGCCCTCAACAACATTTCACAACAAAAATCCATCACCCTTGCTTTGTGATACTTGGTTTTGTAGGTACGGTTCTGTTTCTTCATTTGTTTCATAGACACAGTATATCTGCAGAAGTCTGTCTTCCTATGAGACAACTGTAGAATCCTTTTTCCAGAAGCTGTACACAATAGGTTTTAATGTCAAAATAACTTTTCTGCAACACAACTTATTAAAGTTCTCAAAGGGAAAGAATGAAAGGAAAGGTGTTTATTTAATTAGAAGATCACAAGCATTAAAAATACGGGTTTTTTAATAACAGCAGCAAGAAGATGTCAATAACTGCAACTAGGTATAGCTGAGATACTAGCAGACTTTTGAAAAACATTTCCAACTTGTCCTAGATAAAAGCCCAGGTCCTCAGAGATGTTTAGTTTGCTAATTCCAATTCTGTCTTTGTTTTTCGCTGACAGATCTATGACTTAATATATCTACATTTGTCATCTACAGTTTCTGCAATTCACTTTTTCCAAATTTAATGTCAAAACAACATACTACTTATGAGTGTCTTACTGGGAAAGTGTAACTGGAATGAAAGTGCTTTAGCTTCCACTGCTATAAAACCTGTCTCTACCTGCTTGTAAGTTACACTTTGTTGTGCACATGGTATAATGCCAGTTTCTGGCACAGCTGCTCTCTTGAGCAGCGTGCCAGTGAGGTAATGCAGACTGTAACAGCAGGGCTTGCAGCTCCCTCCTTTCAGCACTTAGCAACATATTGAAGTTCAGATGTGCTTTTCTTCACCCTCAAATAAGGCTCTAGGTTTTTGCACATTTTTAACATATTTCTTCCTTCAATTTGTGTCCAATGGTCCTTTTAACACAATGCTAATACTATCAGAAGCATAAAATTATTGAATGCCATGGAGAACGTTTTCCCCAAGTGTACCTCATTACACACTAAATAATCTCTTCCCTTCTCCTCAAAAATTTTACCCTACTTTAGGGTAAAAACGGTAGGACCATTGCTGTCTTAACATAACCCTTGATGTTTCAGTTGCCTCAGTTTTCAGTCACTAGTTATTACCTCTGACAAGAGCTTAAAAATATGCAATGCTGAGTTTGGGTGGCAGAAAATCGGGGGAGACCACAAAAACAGTTGCCAGGAGGGAAGGTAATATTCAGTGATACTATTGTAAATCAGTAGGAATGTTCTTTAATTCACCTCTTCCTTCCTAGAGCTCACTGAAGTTGAAAAAGGTCATCCAGTCCAGCCACCAGCCCAGCCTGTCAAGTGCACCAGTAAACCATGCCCCTAAGTACTACATCAACACATCTTTTGTTGCTCCACACAACTACCTTAACACATACTCAGTGTGAGCGTATTTACATCCTCTCGGCAGAACTCAGCAACCCTGAACCCACACCATTAATGCCAATACACGGTTTGTGGTTCAATAAACTCAGGAACTCAAAGAAACTCAAGCAAGTCAATGACAGTCACTGCTCTGCAATGGCAAGTAAGTGATATGCCCAAGGTCATCTCCTTGCTGCTTCAGCTGTAACTTAGAACCACATTTTCTGAATGTATGTACAGACAATTCAATATGCAGTACTCTGCTTGTTACAGAGCTGTTCCAACAAAATCAATGACATCTTTTAACTTTGGAATGTGTCCTCCAGTGGAGCAATGTGTTTAACACCAGCAGTATGTGAACAAATGGGAAGGGGGAAGAAAGCACTGATAGCAAGTTAAAACTCACCCAGAAGCTCTACATTAGCCCAGCTCCTCATCAAAGCTATGAAGATGCAGTTGAGCTTATGGATTTCCCTGTGACCTTTTGTAAACAATCTCTTCTGCTAGCTAGCCCAGAACAAAATTCTTTAGGTACAATTCTCCCTGCCCTTCCCTGCCATGTACTAGGCACAAAACCAGAAACACAGTATGAAAGTCATTCGAGGCATTTTTATTATATGGCCCAAATAACAGCTTTACAATGAAAGCACTCATTGAGCCATAGCTACAGCATTATTATGTTCTACTGAAAGTTTCCTGAGGTAACAATGAAAATCAAATTAGCAGTTTAATGCAGTAGTTCATCTGCTTTATTCACTCACAGCTCTCTTCCTCAGGATCTCAAAGCTATTAAAAACAACAGAATCATTAATAGTCCAAGTGCCATTAATTATACAGTCCCACTAGCATGGCAGCATGGCCTCACAACAGAAGTTTGTCACTTGGTATAGAAGTATCATCCCTTAGAAATTAAAAATACATTAATATTAAATTATCGTATTACATTAATTCATTATATTATTATTAAAACAATATATTGAGATATATATAGTTGTTTAAATAAAACTCTGCAAAATGCATCTAATACAGAAGCTCCTGTAACAGGCAACAGTGAATCTCTCTTGGCTATAGAAGTTCCCATCCTATAATCAATTATTTTCACACACACTTAGCAATTTTGCAACAGGGTTTTCATAGCTTCTTTTGTGGTTGCATTTTTTTGCTTCTCCTAAAGGTCACTTCCAGAGCTGTTTGATCAAGAAGGCAGAAAAAAACATTTTTTTCTAGTTCAAGACTATATATGTTATCTGTGTGCTTGAGGGCCACGCAGGACTGGAGTGGGGCTTCCTCCGTCACTGAGTGGCTGCTTATAGGAACGCTGAGCAGGTGAGTGGCTTGTGCTTGAGGATCACAAGATTTGGGGTGGCGCTTCCAGGAAGGGTTGTAGGGTTTCTTGCTAGTAAGGTTTACTGAGTGTAGTTTGCGGTGTTTCTGTTGGTTGGTAGGTTTTAGGGTTTCTGGTAGTAATGGTTTGCACATGATCCAAAACTGCAGTTAGTACAAGTGTATGTAACCAGATGGAGCCCTCCAAAAAGGACGTGTCTGTCCAGACCCCTTCCTGCGCGGAGTGTTTGAGCTTGTCAGTGGTAGCAGGGGGCGTTGCAGAGGAAACCTGCCTGAGGTGTGAACCTCAGCCTCCTTTCAATGGTGGCTGAGCTTAAGGAGGGAGTTGAAACACTAAGGAGTATTAGGGGAAGTGAAAGGGAAATAGACTGGTGGAGTTCTGCCCGGCCAACCTTGAGGGAGGCCCACCAGGAGTCAGAGGACTCCCATGTCTCCCATTGTCAGACAACAGGACACCTGGTGGATGCAGGGGAGTGGAAGTGAGTACCTATGTGAGGAGGCAATAATAAAAATTCCTCCCACTGACATCCTACTGGGAGTGTGTTATCATCCACCCAACCAGGAAGAAGAGATGGACAATTCATTCCATAAGCAGCTAGAGAATGTTTCAGGATCACCAGCCCTAAGTCTTGTTGGCAATTTCAACTTGCCAGAGTTGTTGGGAACTTAATCAAGCTGAAAAAAGGCAGCCCAGGTTTTCGAGTTTGTGGAGGACAACTTTTTGTTAGATCTAAAAAAGACTATGTTAGATCTGTTATTTGCAAATAGAGATGGGTCAGTGGGAGATGTGGTGGTTGGAGGCCACTAGGGGCACAGTAATCACGAAATTACAAAAATCTCAATATTTGGTGAAGTCAAGAGGAACATTAATAAGACTTTTACACTGGACTTTCAGAGGGCAGACTTTGACCTATTCAGGAGCCTTATTTAGGGAGTTCCTTGGGAAGTAGTCCTTAAAAATACAGGAGTTCAGCAAGGGTGGGCACGCTTCAAAATGGAGATCTTGAGGGCAAAGGAACAGACTGTACCTGTGGGCTGAAAGACAAATCAATGAGGCAAACACCCAGCCTGGATGGGCAAGAAGGTTTTGGAGGAACTCAGCAAGAAAAAAAAGATGTATTATCTTCGGAAGGAGGGTCAAGTTTCTCAGGTAGTATTTAAGAAGGCTGCTAGAGTAGGTAGAAAAAAAATTAGGGAAGGTAAAGCTCAGTTTGAACATAAAAGACTTTTGTAAAAGATAACAAAAAATGTTTTTATAAATATATTAAGGGTAAAAGGAAGAATAAGACTAACCTTTGTTCTTTATTAGATGTAGAAAGGAACTTTCTGCATGAGGAGAAGACAGAGGTGCTTAACGCCTTCTTTGTCTCAGTTTTTAGTGAGAAGACTTACCCTCAGGATAACTGTCCTCTTGGGTTGCTCGATGGTATCAGGGAGCAGAATGGTCCCCCCATTATCCAAGAGGAGGCAGTCAGAGAACTGCTGAGCCACTTGGATGTTCATAAATCCATGGGACCAGACAGAATCCATTCCAGGTGATGAGGGAGCTGGCAGATGAGTTTGCAAAGCCGCTCTCCATCATTTACCAACAGTCCTGGATCACTGGTGAGGTTCCAGAGGACTGGAAGCTAGCCAGTGTGACACCCATTCATAAAAAGGGTAGGAAGGACAATCCTGGTAATTATAGTCTGGTTGGCCTGACCTCACTACCCAGCAAGGTTATGGAACAGTTTATACTGAGTGTCATCACACAGCACTTACAGGATGGCCAGGGTATCAGACCCAGCCAGCATGGGTTTAGGAGGGGTGGGTTGTGTTTGACCAACCTGCTCTCCTTTTATGGCCAGGTAACCTGCCTGGTGGATGAGGGAAAGGCTGTGGATGTTGTGTACCTGGACTTCAGCAAGGCCTTTGACACTGTCTCCCACAGCACACTCCTGGAAAAGCTGGCAGCCCACAGCTTGGACAGGAACACTCTGTGCTGGGTTAGGAACAGGCTGGATGGCCGGCCCAGAGGGTGGTGGTGAATGGCACTGCATCCAGCTGGTGGCTGCTCATCAGTGGTGTCCCTTCATTCAGAGGTCTGTGCTGGGGCCAGTTCTGTTTAACAGCTTTATTGATGACATGGATGAGGGGACTGAGTCTTTCATTAGTAAGTTTGTAGATGATACTAAGCTGGGAGCATGTGTCAATCTGTTGGAAGGTAGGAGGGCTCTGCAGAGATATCTGGAATGGTTGAATGGATGGGCAGAGTCCAATAGGATGAAGTTTAACAAGTAGGTGAGGAACTGAGGAACGACTGAGGGAGTGGGGGGTGTGTAGCCTGGAGAAAAGGAGACTCAGGGGTGACCTTATCACTCTCTACAAGCTCCTGAAAGGTGGCTGTAGCCAGGTGGGGGTTGGTCTCTTTCACCAGACAGCAAGTGACAGAATCAAAGGACACAGTCTTAAGCTGTGCCAAGGGAAATACAGGTTGGATATTAAGAAGATTTTCACAAAAAGGGTGATAAAGTTCTGGAATGGTCTGACTAGGGAAGTGGTGAAGTCACCCATCATCCCTGGATGTGTTTTAGAAGAGATTGGATGTGGTACTCAGTCCATGGTTTAGCTGAGGTGTTGGGGCATGGGTTGGACTCTATGATCTTCAAAGTCTCTTCCAACCTAGCCATTCTGTGAATTACCCATTAAGAAAAAAGTCTTCCATTCATCCCTGGTTCCCACTTGAAATTTAAGTTACTCAGTAAAGAAACGTGTGGCAAGGGCAGCCAGGCTGTTTATACTGCTGAACACTTAACGCTTTAACCCTTGAGGTACTTGTAGCTCACTTCTGAACAGTGCAAGTTCATCAGCCTAGTTACATTTGTACAGGAGAGCAACGCATTCATCCCACTGCTCCTTGGCTGGAGCCAAACAGTCTTTTAGATAGAAAGTTTGGTGAGGGCACCCCTTCTTGTAGTGAAGTGTAAATAAAACATTACTTAGCTCAGTAAACCAAAAGCTAAGATAGGTTCCTGGCTTGATTTCAAAGCACAGGTCCTTTGCCAACACACTCCCATGTTTCTCACTTTTTCAGCTACCCTGTCCTCAATTTTTTGCTTTCTATCACAAAAAAAAACAGCTACCAGCATTTTACAGCTTTAAGCATCAGTCTCCCACAACTCATATAGCTTAAAATCCACCACCCAACTATTATAAAGCTTCAAAAAGAATTTTAAACGCCACAGCTGCAAGAGAAGAACTGAAAAAAAATCTGAAAAATCTGAAGGCTGAAGCAACAAATCATAAAATTTGGCAGTGGGACCTTGTGTGTTTTAGACTGCAGAATATTTCAAGCCCACATCGCTGTTTTTAAAGGAGCTTAGCAATGGCACAGTACTGCTGGTGATATCATAACATTGAGAAGCTCTCAACATATGCTAGAACACTGCTGCGCATATCAAAAAACAACAACCAAAAAAACCAAACTAGAAACAAAACAAAAATTTTCTTCCTCCCCTCCTCTTTCCCTGTTAAAGAAGCTGTTAAGAAGAATGGTATTTCTCTTAAGACAAAGCCCCTGCAGGTCAGACCGTAGCCCAGCAGGAGAATCCTGCATTACTAGAAGATCTTAATAACAGGCATCTACTTTGTCGTAACAGATGTAAGAGAAAACTTCCCGCCTGGTGTCAGAGCAATTTTACTGAAGGAAGATTCAACAAAAAACTGCAGGGACTCTGTTCTCATTACTAATCTTTTCAGTGTCTTTGTGCCCCTTATTCCTAAGTTTCTCAATTCTGCATTTCAGATTTTTGCTCTAAAGGAAGGGTAAATCTTTTTGCCATGCCTTGTACAGAAAAGCATTACTAGTTAATGTTTGTCAGCTGTAGACAGTAACAAAAACAGTAGGATCACAAACCAAGTATTCAATACGCATTAATGCTTCGGTACTGCAACCCTTGAGCACAGTTGTGCTTTGGGAGTGGGGAACAGAGTGCATCATTTGTGACAAAACCAAGAGGCAATCTATCCCATTGCACGAATTTTTGCAGAAAAAAGCCACCTAGCTGCTCAGCGTCCTAGCTCAAGGACCTCCTTATTTACACTGCGCTTGGCCATGCTTTTATTTTGTGCCTCAGGACTTCAGATTCTCCTATTACCTTCTACAAGCTCAACTTTACAAGCTGTTACTGCTAGCAAAGTAGCCCCATCATACCGACCTTCCTGACAGTACAAGAGCAACACACCTTGTTAGGTTTATCAACATTCAGTTCAAAGCAGCTTACATCTAGCCAACACCCTGTCAAAGGCGCAGACTACACTGGACTTAGGCTGTACTCCTTCTACAGAGCTGCAGCTTTTCAAAAAAGATGTTTCTTTACATTTGGTTTCACAGTTGGACATACAGACACTAAAGGATACTGAAGATTAGCTTCAGGACTATGTCCACCAGTCTGACAAATCTGAAGGGTGCAAAAGGGCCTCTCAATTTTTGCAAACTGTTCAGATTTTGAAGACTGTAATTATCAGTTCCTCACCCACATCTTTACAGAATTTTAAGTATCTAAATAATTCTGGTGCAAAAAATCAGATATGCAACTCATTGTATGCTTCTTCACTTCTCACTTATTCCAAGTGAGAAGAAAGATAGATGTTCTGGTTATAGGCTTCTTTATACCCTCCAAATTCTTGGAAACAAGTTCCAGAGAGCTGCAAACATTACTACTGTAGCATTATTCTCAAACATCAAGCATCACACATGGCTGTTTTAGATTAAGCCCTCAACCATGTGTCCCTCCACATCCCAGAGGATTTCTGAGACAATAAGAGTACATAGCAGCAGGCATCTTTAATGGCCTATCCTGCACAGGAAAGGTTTAAAGCAGTAGACAAACATACATTTTCTTCATACTAAAAGCAAATCAATGAAGTCTTTCACATGACTCTTGAGACAGCCCTACTCACTCAAACTGTCAAATATTTCACTTTACAGGCAACTTACCATAAACATAGCTAAAAAACTAAAACCAATGCTGTTAGTCTGGATGACATGACATAATAACAGTTTTGCAGCTGCTCCAGATAGATGACTGTTTTATTTAATCCCACCACAAAGAATAAATTTAATCCACCCATCAAAGAATAAATTTTTTGATGGTATTACTATTCTTTAGTATGAACTAAAGATCACACTCTAGCAATTAGGCTATTAATCTTTAGCTAGCTTTATCATTCAGGTGTGCTACAACAGGGAAGAATCCATCACTGTTAGAGACAAGAAAGCCTGAAATAATTAGAGGAAAAATCTATGGTAAGTCCCACACAGTCTGCAAATGTTCCATAGCTACTTCTGCAGCAGGATAAGCAGGAACGGAAAGAGGTAACAACAATACTACTTTCTAGCTAGGTCACAGTGACATTTTGCCAGAACTACATCACATCCATTACGTGTAGGTGCACATGTAAACACTGCCATCACTTCACACACTGCTTATTTTACCCCAAAATATTTTGATTTCCACTCCTCTCCCAAACAGCACCACAATATTTTTGGGGTGAAGATCTGGCACACAATCTGTAATGCTGAAGGGACTGTACCTTTCCAGTGGGCACATGTTGAAGGATGAACGTGTGAAAGCGTAGTTTCTAGAGCAATACATTCTTTACCACACTCCTCACCTTGCTATGAATACTCTAATGACAAAATCTTAGCTTCCTAGTAATTAATTCTTACCACACAGTCCTCATGAAGCTGCAACAGATTGCAACAGGAACAGCAAGAAGGCAGATTCAGGAGGAGAGTTAGACGCAACAGAAAAAGGTTTTGTACTCACTCTGTGCAGTGAGATATCTTTTTTAATACACAGCACATACTAACTAGATAGTAGGAGAAAATGTGCAACAATCATCTTCAAAAGTGGACTTTTTTCATGAGAAATCTTATCTTGTCATGTTCCTCATTATCTGAATTCTTACAAACTCAAATAGTCACTTCAGTGCCAAACACTGAATTTACAGAGCAAGAACTGGAATTACTTGAGAACAAAATACCATACTTCCCTCCCCCTGCCCCGCCTCCCATTTCTGTGGGTGGTTTTAGGTTCTAAGGGACTTTTTTAAGCATCTAGAATAATGAAGAGAACTTACTATGGTAATTCAGAAGTCACTGGCAGGTTCAGAAGTTACTGGATCCATTTCAGATGTTTTGTTATATGGCAAAGTGTGACTCTGAAAGAATTCTGATGCTTCCTGGTTTGTTACTCTGCTTAGGTAAGCAATTCGTAGTTACTGTGACAAGTTTATAGAAAGGTCATGGAAAAGACAGACAACTCCAAGACACACAAGTTAACCTTCAGATCCTTAACAATACTGGTGTAAACAAGGAATCCATAGCTTGCCTTCATTCTCCTCTTGAAAACAAAGTCAAACCAAGTGAGCTTTCAGCTCCCCTATAAAACATTGACTAAAATTTGAAAGCCACCATCAAAAGGATTATCCTCCATGTCCATTATCCTCCACAATGCCAGTCCAGTATTGGCTACTCACAGAGAGCAGAAGCAGACAGATTACAACAGAAAACATACTGTTGCCCAGCCACAACTCCTCTCTTCATAGCCTGCAAAACACTCTTTCCAGCAAAGAGTTCTGAAGAGGATACGGAAAAAGTAAAAAAAACTAACCAACTACATGGCATTAGAAAGGCAGTGACCCATTATCTATGCAGCACTGTCCTTGAGTGCCCTTCACCATGCAATCCCATCCTGCCTGCCGTCAGCAGTTAGCCACTCACCTCAGAAGAGCATAGACAAATAACCTGCTTGAATTCATTTGTGTTTATGTGCTTGCTACCCACAGCACTTCAATGCACATATGTTCCAAAAACAAAGCACTTCTCAGATGTTGGTGTTAAACCTTTATTTAATTCTCATATGTCTTAAGATCTCAAAGTACAAAAACACTTCAGAAACTGATGACTGTAATCTTGCAAACAATTGTTTGTTCTTGCTTACATGAAATGAGGGACTGTTTTTCTTCAGGTATTTTGTGGGGTTTTGGGGATTTTTTTTAAGGTGAAGTTTATGCAACTGTAGGATGAAGTAATGACAACAGGGAAGAAAAATAAAAGTGATGTACCATCTCTTCCCACCCTTTCCTTCCTTGTTTCCCTGCAGGACTTAACTCTTTCAGACATGATATTTAGAAGAGGAGTTATCATGCTTTCAGTCCTACAGCCTAACTTCTGAACATAAAAGAAGCTGACCTACTCTAGATAAGCAGCATTAAGCTTCCTTCACTGTGGTGGGGAGACAAATCACTTTTTTGTACAGTAGAAATGTTCATATAATTTTTCAGGAAAAGACATAAAACTCATAATGGACCACAAACTGCAAATTAGCTGTCTGAGGTATGTAAAAAACAACAGTGTTTGACAAACCTCTGAAATAATCTCTCTGTTCTAGCAGATCTGGCAAGGTGTAAATCTGAGTATGGTATCCTGGTTTTTGACATCATGCTTCAAGACAGATATAACCAGCTGGAATGAGTACAGGACAGCAATAAGTATGATCAGATGTCCGGAAACACATTCTGCAGGAGAAGATGAAAGACACTGGGGCTCTTTTGTCTAAAGAAATCCAGGAGAAGACAGGCTCAAGTTGTCCAGGATGTCTTATACAACGTCACAGAAGAAGAAATAGTTCTACTGAAATACCACATGAAATGGTAATGTGTATGGGAAAATCTACATGTTTTCTAAATATCCATTTATTCAGTTTGGAAACATATGTCATGACTCAGAAGAATTTACCAACAGCTACAGTAGAAACAGAGGTAGCAGGACAATCTGTTCCACTGCAGTCTGAAGGATACTGAACAGCTGTGACAACAGATTCAATTCTGCTATGCTGGCAACAGGAACAAGGACAGGGCAAGAGGAGAAATGAAACCTGAAAGCACAGGATCAAACACTGGAGATCCAGATAACTAAAAGAACTCAGTAACAGAAAATCACAGAGTACATCAACATTTCATTATTTGACAGTAAATAAACAGGACGTCAATGTGAAAACAGTATCTTCAAGCACTTCTTTCAATGGGATACTTTCAGCAGGTGGCACATAAAGAAAGCCTGATATCATCTGTATGTACATCTTGGACAGCCTTACTTTTTTCCACTGTCCTTAGGGATTTCCATGTGAATGGCTGCTCTCCCAGTTTCAAATTAACCTCTGCAATGTAATGCACTGTGGTGTCCTTGCACAAAAAATAAGTTACTATACAGGTGGATTTGCCAGGTGGTTCTGCAGGTGGACAGAAATTCAGCTGCAAACACTGACTACACCAAAATGGAAGGATGGGCAAAATCAAAGCACAAAAAACAGGCAAAAAAAAAAAAAATCTGGTTTCAGGTAATAAAGGAATCTAGCAGAGGGGAATAAAGGGGACAGAATAAGACTGCATATTCTAAGCAAACTCTCCCACCACAACACTAACTTGAGTTTATGCTGCTATCTTCTAGCACTACTAACTGATGGTGAGATATCAGATTGCCCTTACAGAATTTCAAAATTCCATGATTGCAACATTGAGTTATTTTTGGGCTTACCTTCTCTATACTGTCAACTCAAAAGATGCCTGTAATTTATCTCCAAACACACATAGAAATAACAAGCCTTTACCAGAAATTCACTGGTCTGCCAGCAGCTCCGAGCTTAGCTAACCAAACAGACAGACTTTGTATATTTCTACACGGTATTATGCAGGCTTACCAACTGAGCACTAAACCATCCAGACACCACGTAATTGTGGTAAGCATAGCCCCAAGCCCACAGGTATCATTCCTGCCGAGAAGCAGGACATCTTAATCACCTAGCAGTGTGCTCCATACTAAGAGCAGCTATGGAGCTCCTACTCGGCTCAGCAAAAAAGCAAGTTCATATCTATATATAATTTCTTTTTAAAACAATGGATATATCCACATTCACACTATCCTATCATAAATGCATTTCACTGCAAATGCATAATAAATGCATTCCACTCTTGAGGGGCACATGCAGTTGAAAGAAGCAAGGAACCTGGTCTGAGTTTGAGTATTTAAGGAAAAAAAATAAAGGAGGGGGATACAGAAAGGTATATTTAGTTCCAATTCATCATGCTGAACTACAGTTGTATCAATTTACAGGATGCACCAGGAAAAGAGGAAAAACAGGAGCTACAAAAACAGCCATTACTGCAGAGGGAAACATTCCTGACAACCACAGCCCAACTAGTTGAAAATAACTTCAACCAGCTTAACAGATATTCCTCTAGAAATGCAAGGTTTCTCAAAAAAACCTTTGCACATCCAGCCGAATAAGGCACAGAATAAAAAAACGCCACCTAAGAGCAAACTAAAAAGTTGACCACAACGAAGAAAGACCGTAAGTAAGGCAGGCACACGAGAGATGATGCACGGAAGCAAAGTAAAGCAGCAGTCAGACAGAACAATGCACTTGGTTGGGGTCATGGCTTGAAATAGATTTAAGAAGTGTGAATCATGCAACAAGAAATACATAAAATAATTTTTAAAAATCCGTCTCAAGACCGAAAAAGGTCGTTTTACTGTAACATTTTGGGGTGGTTGTTTCTTAAGAGTGCTTAGTAGGTACTGTAGCTAGATCAGTAGAGGAAAGGGAACAACAACACGCGTACCCGCGATCACGCTATGGATCTATCACCCACAGAGCTCCTCCATGATCCACAGCCTGTCATAAGCTCTCACCAGAGGATTACTGTAGCGTGGGGGCTTGCCCATCACTTCCTTCTGGCATTAAAGAGTTTGCTTTGGAGCAGCGCTTTCCAAAGGTGACACGCTCAGGGATAGGAAGGAAGGAAAAAAAATAAAAGCCAACACACACGCACACACAAAAACAAGCTTTCCTAAAACAAAAAAAATCCCCTCTCCATACAAAAAACCCCAACTCTCAATTATCGGCAGCCAGAGGGCTAAAGCCGGCCGAGCAGAAACACGAACATCTCGGGTTTAGCCGGGGAGACTGACGCGAAGGCGCTGTCCCCAGGTGGGCTGGAAGCCGCTCCCCGCCGCGGGTCACCTCCGCCTCGCACCCCGGGACGCCGCGCTGCGCGGGCGCTGCCGGCGCGGCCCCGGAGCACAGGGGCGCAGGAGCAGCCGCCGCCGCCCCCACCCCGCGCACCTCCTCATCCTGCTCCTCCAGCGAGGCGTCGTCCTCTGCCCGCCCGCCGGGGATCGCCCGCTCCGGCAAAGCCGTCGCCCCGCCGGGGGCCGTCGCAGCCCCGCCGCCCTCTCCCTCCTCGGAGAGAGTTTCCGAGCCGGAGGAGGAGCCGGAGCAAGAGGAGCCGACGTGGCCGGCGCCCCGCGCCCGTTCCGAAGCCGCCGAAACTTTCTCCGCCATGGCCGGGGGCTCAGAGCCGTGCCGCCCACATGCCCCGCCGCCGGCAGCCACGCTCCCCCGCCCCGCAGAGCGCGGCGCAGCAGCGGCGCTGCCGGGCCGTCCCGGGCGGGCCGGGCCGGGGCGGGCCGGGCCGGGCCGGGCGGAGCCAGCGGTGCGGAGGGCGGGCCCGGAGCCGTGGAGAGCGGCGAGTCGGGTTGGGTCTGCCCGGCCGGGGGGCTACCTGCCGCCGCGGAAGGAGGCGGGAGGTAGGGGAAAAGGCGCAACGTCCCGCTCCTGGCGGCGCCCTGTCGGCCCGGTCCCGCCGCCCGCAGCCTGGTGCGGAGAGGGCAGCGGGGTCAGAGCCCGAGAGCTGCCGGGATCGACCCGGCGTGGGCACAGCGAGCCACGCTCCGCTCCCGGGCGATGTCACGGGTTAAGTAAGAGCAGCTATTTTACACTATATAAGGGTTTTCTGCGCCCCTCACTTCCTCTAAACCAGAGCTACCGGCAGTTTATGGCAGCAATTTTGCTGTCTTCGTATCATTTTGCAGAAGGCTACAGAAGCCTGTTTGTGATCTTGCAGCAAACAGAAGTCCCTTTGAGTGTTTCAAACGGGCATCAACATTGCGATTTGTGACTAAGCTTTCAGTCGTTGAAACCAAAGCAGATGACAAAAGTTAAGCATCTGAAAGCTTTTGCAAATCTTCCTGCACAACTCCTTCATTTTTTAGTACCTAAATGGCTTTTAAACCCAGTTATCCTGTCAATTTTTAAAATATTGTTGAGATATTATTTTGAAAAAATTCTTTTTATTTTCTTTCCTGAGAACACAGGTCCTCAATTAATGTGCTAATACTATATCTAAATATATAATAGTATATACCAGGGCCTTATTTGCTTAATCCTGGACCCCAGATTAATCCAATTGTGAAATCAAAATAGACTAAGAGCTTCTGTAATGAAGAAAGTCCCACAGCATCACTGCAGAATAGCTATCTTCTCTGTTTCACAGAAAGAGAAATGTGAGCACAGACCAGTTATTGATGTGCTCTAATTAAAACAGTACATAGTTGATGAAAATAGGAACCACAATGCAAGTCTCCACTTTTTCAGATTTCTAATTTGATCAGTTTATCCAGTATGTCCAGATGGCAAATGAAAAAAAGACACTACTATTATTAGTAGTATTATTAGTATTATAAGTTATTTACTATTATTATTATTATTACTATTATTATTACTATTATTATTACTATTATTATTACTATTATTACTATTATATGGGTCATCAGATTACTAGTGGAAGGAAAAACAATGATACACAATTCTCCAAATCTTAGTCCTTTTCTGTTTAGAGCAAGCTTTTGATGCTGGATATTAGGTTGTAACAATGGTGATAGCTCTTTGTGGTTTCTAATCAGTATTTAGATAAAACCTTTAAAAGTTAATTCATTGTGGAACAGGATTATAAGAGTCACTAGGGACAGAATTTGACCCAGAAATTTGCCTATACCAATATTTAATGATAAGGAAGCATGAAATATGCACACACAGGCAAAAACTGATTTTGGCTAAATTAATTACATGCATATACTGCTCCAAGCCTAGCTAACTAATTTTAACTAACCAGTGAAAAGAGTTCGTCTTTGGTATTACACGTTCTGCACATAAGTTATATCTCCAAAACCTGGACTTATTCATAATTCTTGAGTCCTTGATTACAAAGCTAAACCTTTTTCTGTCAGAATCTGCCTCTGGTGTCATTCTCATAGCAGAACAAGTTGCTTAATTTCCTACCTGTTCTTCACAATGTATAAGAAAATTGCCAGGTGGTGAAAAGCAACGCTGCGGGTCTCTGTCATTTCTTTCTCTTGCTGCCAGAGATGAGACTGGAAAAAAATAGAGCTTAGCCAAAGCACTTCTACACTTCAGTTATTATCAGCTGCCAGAACAGCCCCTGTAATCTGGGGGCAGCAAGGAATACATTAGAATAGTCACTGAACTGCTCTAATTTATGCCGTAAATTGAAATCTAAGAAGGCACTCAAAATTTATTATATCACCCCAGAGTTACGAAGACAAGTGACAGTATTGTTCTGCTCTGGCCTCTAGACTTATGTCAGATCGCATGCTCTGCTCAAAATTGTCTTACAGGAACAGAAGAGGGATGCTATGTTGCCTATAGTAGCTAAAAGGGAGTTAAAGCTAAAGGCAGCAAAGATAGAAGCTTACATCATTTTCCATCCTGGGAAAAGCACTGTTGCTTGCACTTCCCCATCACAAATCAGTGAGGTACTTTGTTGCAAAACACTGAGTATCTGGCATGACTTGCGAACCTCATTTTGAAAATGTTGAGAAGAAGTCCATATATAATAAGCTTTGAGCACCTCCTGTCATGCATCAGACTCATTTGCTGGAGAATACGGAGAGAAGGGTGTAGAATGGTCTGATGTCAGCTATTACAGGTGGCTGGCTCAGTTTTGGATACATTCACCCAATTACACACTTTTTTCCACTGGTACATTTTCAAGCAGCCATTCCCTGGTCTGCTTTCTGTCCTCCTCCCAGTACACACAGCAGTCATGCACTCTGTGCAGTTACAGGTGTTCAAGATGTGCACTATTCATTGCTGTCATGTCAGTTAGGTGAAAACAAAATATAGGAAAATAAAGAAAATTTATCTCAAAACTCCCTAATTATATACCTGTTTGTTAATGCTTGGAAAATTCTTACACTGTGTGATCTTGAAGGACTGAAAGAATGACAGGCTAATGGATTTATTGACAAGCTTGGCCCAAGATAACAAGGTATAGAGGAAACACTGGAAAAAGGAAAAAGGTACAGAAAAAAAATTGTCAGCAAATAATAGCTGTACATGAGACAGCAAGAAAAGTCAAATAGGAAGATAATGATTGGCTTTGTAATTGGCGCTTCAAGCTAAAGATCAGGGTCTTTACCAAGAAATGATAGTGGGGAATCAAAGGAGTAGGTATATTGTAAAAATGACAGGCAAAGAAAGTAAACATTGCAGCAGTGTACTGAATAAACCAGAGAAGTGAGAGAGAAAGACTGTGAAGCTCATGAAAAAATTTTAAAAGGTGGGACAATGGTTTCAGCAGGGCAAACATCTGTCCCATATTGCGGCTTTAGAGTCAAATACAAAAAGTAGAACTTTATAGTAGCTACTGCATCAGTTCCATGACATCAGTTGTCTTCAAATCATTGCCTTTTTGATCTAGGCAATGTTCCATCAAATTCTTTTTTATACTGCTTAGAATATTCTTCTTCCTCTTTGATTCTGAATATTTGGGCAGAAGTCTACCTCTGGTAAGAAACAGTTTTCAAAATACACTGACAGTGGGGTTAGCACCTGAGAAAATCCCTAGGCAAAACTGACTGATATGGCAAATGCAAGGCTCTCCAAATAAGACAGTTACACTATCAGCAACAACAGCACTGTGTTTCCCTTTCTGCATAGTAAATGTGCATTAAACCTGACCTGGAAGAAGCACTTCTTTGGATGAATAAGTCTCCATGCTTACATGTCCTTGCCCTCCCCGTTGAGACTGCCAACAGCATTGCCAATTAGTGCCAATCCTGAATGCAGATTGTAATACGAATAGGCCTTTCAATATTTAATTCTAGACTTTTGCACTGGTGGTATATAAATGTTTCATTAGTGCTTTCCTTCCTTTCTGCCATTTTTTTTTTTCTCTGAAAAAGAAGCAAAGCTGTCTGCCTGAAGTACTATCAGAAAATGGGCTAACAGGAACTTGTACTTTTAAGTGCGCCTCCCAGCTCTAGCAGTAAACTCTGGAATGAGAGTTCTTTTTCTTGGGAATCCTGATTTATTGAGAATGTGTATTACAGGGTCATAAAAATGACACTCAGTTTTCATGTGATGTGTTTTATTGCTACATATTCACTCTCAAGCAATATGTAAAATCAGGAATTCAAAAGCTTTCATTTGGTGGGGTTCAACTCAGTGGTGTTAGTGGCAGGAATACTCACCAATACAAACAGCAGTGGTGGGCTGGAAGAGAATAAAAGCATGCATAAGGACAACTCTCATCTCTGGATTGAGACAAGTACCACCAAATATACAGCATAGTCCCTTCTTTTTATCTCTGAAAATCTTCTTAGAGCTTAGGATACTTCAGAATAAACAGAATCCACTTTGTACCTCCCTAAGAGAATCAGTTCTGAGACTTTCTTTCTTACCATTAAAAAGCCTTTTTGACAACGAATGTGAGGCACGATTTACTTTCTCTAGCACTTGCAGAGCATGAAGCAAGGGCATTTGAACATGCTGGTTAGATTCAGATCATCTCAAAAGGCATTAACAAGCTAGTCATGTTACATTGTAAATCCTGGCAGCAATAGGCATATGCATGAACAGAAATATTGCATTCAAATCTGTGGAACATGTACTAAAACTGAGGGGAAAAAAAATCACCTTTTAAATGAATATGTTTTAGTAGATGTAAAATGTCTTTGCCAGGGAAGTAAACATAACTAATGTAGGCCTCCACCTGTTGCAGGTACCTTTATCAAGACCAAGTAGTGCCACCATCTTGACAGCTAGAGATTATGAGATCTGGACTAAACAGTGTAATTGCTAAAGACACTTTTCCCAGATTACTGGCATTTGAGGACCTGCATGAACATTGCATGAATCACTGTCCCAAGAATTGCAGAAAATCACGCTTAGACAAAACCACTGGCAAATGTTTACACTCTGACATTCACATTTCTGATACCTTCAGTACAAAAATAAAAAAGAAATGCTGCTCAACACAGTACATATCACAGAGCATTGGGAGGCTGTCAGGAATGCAGGGAAACATAATGCAGTGAGTGACCCCTTGTCAGGTCTCCCTCAAGGCGTTGCTTTGGGGTTATACCACTATGACTAAATATCAGAAGCTCAGTTTCAGGCAGATTCAGGGAGGCTGTGAGTCTGTGTTCTGGAAAGGACAAATACAAGTTAAACTGTTTCAATCTGACTTCAGATTCAGAAGTGTACTGGCAGC
Source organism: Onychostruthus taczanowskii (assembly GCF_017590055.1). Classification (NCBI taxonomy): domain Eukaryota; kingdom Metazoa; phylum Chordata; class Aves; order Passeriformes; family Passeridae; genus Onychostruthus; species Onychostruthus taczanowskii. The sequence continues at coordinate 3,620,551 of NW_024502125.1, read as the reverse complement.
ATGTTGTGTGGGGTTTCTGTACCTGTTTGGCAGAGGTGCTCAGTTTTTTGATGGATAACCCTTGAGCAAGGAGCCTTCCATAATTTCTCCCTCACCTTCACCACACCTGTGTATCAGGCATATATAGTGACATGCCAGCAGCAGGGAAGAGCAGTAAACATGGCACAGCCCTATTACCATCTGGTATACAACAGGAAGGTTACTCATTCTAACCTCTTTCCCCAAATTCTGCTTTATTCAAGGTGAATGCTATGACTGTCATAAAATTATGGGAAAATGGTAGCTTCTCATATTTTAACAAAGATTATCACTCCTGCTTCAGAGTGCTGGAACTAGAGAAGCAGAAAGATGCTAATTTTCCACTTCATTATGGCAGTATCCTAGTGCCCAGCCAAGAGTGTTATGAAGACCAGTCTTATGAAGATCAGATTGGCAGGAAGAGATGGGCTAGATTCAGGATGGGAATTGGAGATAACCAAAACTCCAGCTGTAGATATAGTAGGGAGAAGGGAGGAGCTCTGACACTTGCACTGTGGTTGTGTTTCCAGCCTCATTGTCCGAGAAGCACAGACAGGTGTGGACTGCTAAATGTAATCTAAACCATGCCTGCGTCCTGTGGTGTATTCTAACCATTATTTTTAATGATGATATTTTTAACTCCCAAACAATGTTTTAATCTTTAGCTCAATAGGTGTAAACCTAATTCATACCTGCATCTTCAGAAATTATGTGTTTTCCAGACTCCATGGGGTATTGGACTTCCCTGGATAAGTTTAGATGCCCTCAAGTCTATACAGCATCCCTTCCATGAATTTGAGGCTGTGTTTGACAGTGTTATTATGGACTGCAAAGTTTGTGGGAAGATATCCTTCTCAGCAAGTGTTATCAAGAACCGCTTTGAAAAACATGAAAATGGAAAGTGAATATGAGATCCAGTGATTGTCCTGAATTGTCAAACTCTCCAAAGCTCCATGGCAACAGCTGAGGTAAAAGCAGGGTTGAGGCAGCCCACGAGGTTTCTGTAAGCTCTGCCTGCCCTCATCCCAGGCCTCACAGTTCCTAAATAGAGCAGGCACAGTGTTTGAGGAAAAGCTGTGATTTTCTCTGAGAAATCAGCTATTGTGTGGGAGCACTAAAAATGGTGCCACAGTACTTAAATGGTATCGTTTGTGCAGACATTCTTATTCAGAGAATGAGGAAAAAATAAGTCCTTGCTGTACATGTAAATAGGATTAATATTCACAGTTTTACTCTATTCTAATCTCACTCATATTAAAGTAGAATCATCTCCCATACTCAAAATGTCATGACTCTTAAGCTAGGTAGACATCACATGCTTAACAAGATGGATGTAATTTTTAGCATAGATACCTCATACAAAGTAAAATATTCAAAAGCCAATTTTTACTCGCTCTGTCTACCACAATTAGAAAAAAAAAAAAAAAAACGGGCTGTGGGGTTTCTTTTCAAAGTACTGCTTTACCTTTCTTTTTTTTTTTTTAACTTGCAAGACTTTAATAGCAAAAATTACCTCTTTTGCAGCCTACCTTCTATTTTTAGAAAAAATATTTAGTAAAATATTATGGCACAGGAATTTATCCTTTATTCTCTTACTCATACTTTGTCGTTGACTATATTTGTGTCCCACCATGTATCACGACTGTGTTCTGTGTTTCTTTGTGGAGTTTGAAGAGGAATTCACTGTTTTAACAACTACCATTGTGATGAAAGATTTACATGAGTGGAAGGCCTGCTAAAGGTGACTGAATTCTCTGTTGACTTTTTCCCTACTAGAAACTTGCTCCTGTCAAGAGAGATGCATAGCCTTCAGATCTTACATACTTTTGCCTAGGCTTTAGGTATGGCATGAGATAAGGCATGGTACAAACTCAGTAGATTCCACGTCAAAATTTGGCCTTTATTTCATCTGTAACTTGATAGATCAATTATAGCAGCAGTGCCATTCTATGTCCATTGTCATACTTTGCTAAAATATTTCCTCAACCATAGGTTTTTCAGTTTTTATTCTATATTGTATTTGATTAGCAATTTCATCCTAGGACAGCTAGGTCTAAAAATAAATATTTTACAGTAGTGTTTTGGGAGCTGAAGTTGACAAATCCATATTCTTAGATTCATTTGCTGCCAAAATTTAAGTGCTGCTTATGCCAGTAACTGCCAGTTTAAAATAAAAACTCCACTGACAGGGATGTAGGAAACTCTCAACTTATCCAAAGCTTACATGTTTAAAATTCAAACATTTCTTATGTTCCAGATTAGAAGTAGTGATCAACACTTAAAAAAAGTAAATGCCGCAAGCCAGATTCCTAAATATGTACAAACAATCCTTAAAAGCCACTTAAAAATCTGTAACTATGTTAATTTTATGTAGTAAGCTAATTTGAAGGAGCTAGCTGTGAAAATAATAGACATTGTTGCTCAGCTGGCCTTGGCTTCCTATCCAAGGGGATTCTTCTAGATTCTGCAAACCACACAGACTGCCATATGTATTAAGGGAAGTTTTCTCTCAGGAAAAAATGTATAAATCCCTCAAAATGTGGAAAAAAACGATGATGATGATGATGATGATAGTAATAATGATAATAAATATATTTTGAAAATTATAAGGTCTGTTAAAGTAAGGCAAGATTTTTATGTATTACTGTAATTTTCACAGTTGATTTAATAATTCAGCAGTTTTGGTCAACAACACAGATCAAATTTGCACCTTTTCAATGTTATTCTGTGTTCAAAGCAATGCTCTCTAAATACTTGGGTTTGTGTTTAAAAAAATCTTTGTATATGCAACATTTCATTTTTCTAACCTGTATATGGTAATAATGTAATCAACTTGAAGTGCTTAAGCAAACTTGTCTTAATTTACTAAATGTAGAAAGATTATGCCTCTCTAGTGACACTTTTCTCCTTTGCAACTAGTAAGTGTAATAGCAGAATGACTGATTCACAGACCTGAAAGACATGATGAAAGTATTCAGACCAAAAAATCTAGTAATGTACAGAAAAGCTTCCTGTCCAAATCACTGTCCTGGCCTAAGCATTGCCAACACAAACATTTAAGAAATGTATCAAAATTAGGATATGTATTGTGATCCACTTTTAGTAGTGGTCTTGCCCAATACTTTCATTATCACAACAGTCTGCCTGGACTGCTTATAACTTTGCAAATTTGCGCTCATTCAGACTAAAGTTTTCTATAATGTGTGGGATTTTTGTTGCCATTGTTAGGCTATTTTATTTTGGGGACGGGTGGATTTGCATTTATTGAATTTTCAACCAAAACAATTCGGCCATTTCAAAAAATAATCAAAAGAAATGCAGTGTCTAATCACACTTAAAATTCTCACAGTGACTCAATACGAAGGTCCTGTGTTCTATGCTTCAGAATAAGAGACATTTGGTCCCTTCTTAAGGGAGAAAGGCCTTTCTGTCAGGAATGTGATTTTACCATCCTTATGAGAATGCAGCCTAATTTCATCACAGATCTACCTGAGTTCATAGAGTAAAAACATTTTTGTGTATAACAAAAAAAAATCATTTACAGTTTGTCTAAAACGAGCCTGATGTTCAACCATGTATAAAAGAATCACAAAGCCTGAGAGAGGCTTTTAAAGACAGTGGTGAAAATTTTTAAATGTTGAAAATCTTGTGGGTTGTCTTTCCTGTGGTTTTATTGTCTTTGCTACTGAAAACATGTGGTACAGGGTGTGAAGATTCAAACTGGAGGGAAGTCAAAGAAGCAGGAGTACAGGAAGAATGGAATATAAACACCAGGGACTGGAAGAAGAGCTGAGGATTGTTTGGAGCAAGAATGTGGAAATGTAACAAGTGCAATGAATATATGCAGAAAATGTTGAACAGAGAAGAGTAGGGTCTCAGTGGGGAGAGAGTCAAAACTGCTACAGGCCATAGGAAATAGGGATTTGTGACCCCTTGGCCATAACCTGCCCAGGCACCTACAGGGGACTCAAGTCTCTGTTCATGCTTCTATCAAACAACTGGGGTGAAACCTTACAACAGGGCTGAGACCCTGTTTGTGGGGGTCAAACCCTTTATGTAAGGTGTGGTGCATCTCTGCCCTGATGTTGCGTCATTCACATTAGGCAGTTCTTGTTTATGGTGTGTTGGCCCCAGCTGGCTGCCCACCAGCCAGACAGGGTCAACAGCCCCGTCTCACCACCAGCCCCTGGCCAGTCCTTCCCTACAGCAGGACATGGGCAAAAATTGCAGGAACATGAGTGAGGAAGCTTGTGGGTGTAGATACAGGCAGGGAGAAGGTTTGCCAATTGCTGTCATGGGCAAAATGGATCCAACTTTGGGTAATATAACAATTTATTGCCAATTAATATTTTAAATTCTTGACTTGGGAACAGGGAAGCAGAGAGGGAAGAAGCAAGCACTAGAAAACCTTTCCCCCTCCACTGGTTTTGGCATCCACCTGCCCTTTCTCACTCTTTTTCTCCCCAGGCACTCCTACCCAGATCATGTTCTCTCCCCTTTTGTCCATACCTGCTCCTTGAGGGGATGGGGATGGTGGTCTGGATCCAGCAGGGTAGAGCAATGTAGCTGCACAGGAAAACATCCCAGACTTCAGCAACACCCACACTGAGGTCTCCCTGGCAGCCTCAGTGTGCCCTGGTTTGAGGCAATGCTCTAGGATGTGGTGAATACCTTGCCCTGACAGGCCTGAGGAGGAAAGAGGGGATGTGCAGGTGCCTCTTCAAATTGTGGAAGAAGCTGGAAGAGGTGCTGAGAAACACTGTGCTGGAGGGACAGTGGGGGTTGAGCCTGTCCACAGCTGTGATGGTATGGGGGAACAGGACAGCATCCTCCTGCAGCAGCTAGAATACAAACACATTCGGCTTTGTGTTCCTTTACTGCTTTGTGTTGCTTAATAAAAACATGACCTTTGCTTTATCACTCTGCTGTACTACATAAAGGTATCACAGAATCACTGGATCATAGAATGTATGGATTGGAAGGAACTTAAACTATCATCTAGTCCCAGCCAGCCCTGCCATAGGCAAGGACACCTCCAGTGTTACTCAAAGTTCCAACCTGGCATTGAACACTGCCAGTGACAGGATATTCACAAGGTCAGTGGGCAACCTGTTCCAGTATGTTGCCACCCTCACAGTAAAAGATTTTTTTGTAATAGCTAGCCTAAATTTCCCCTATTTCAGTTTGTATTCAGGTATTTCAAAACCATTTAAATAAAAGTTTATAAAGATGCTTGGAAAGAAAATAATTTCTAAATCAAAGGCCAGGAGAAGTGTAAATATATTCTTTCTTTTCCTTTGTATTTCTTTCTCAGAGGCCAAACTAAATTTCAATCAAAACTGTTTCAAAGAAATTCAATCATAAAAATACACTGGCAACTTTTAAATAGCTCTTCACCCTTTGGAAAATTGGCCTGTTGCATCTTCAGCCAAGCTCACCCACTCAGTGTGTCTCTAGAAGTTGAAACTTCTGTTTACCCTGAATAAAGATAAAACCTACTGCAGTCGTAGAACTGTTGCCATAAGAAAATAATTCATATACAAAATACTCTTGTATTACAGTAAAAAAGTCACAGAAACGAGCAGGCAAAAATTAATAATTCTATGTTCATCATAAGGTTATGAGTTATGTCAACTCTGAAGTTACCCATGAAGCAGTGGAATTAAAGAACTATTACCTCAAGGAGCACTGGACATGTAACTTATAACACAAAACTGCTTTTTAGTGCAATAAGGCATCTGACTGTATACTATTACCCAGGAAGCCTTGATTATGGCCCGTTCAATAAAGTTCCTCCAATATTGCAGGTATACAACACAAAAAAATCTGAATAAACTCATGAGATGCTAAGGTGAGTAAACTCTCTTAGCCATCCCTTAAAAAGAAACCAAAAAACCCAATTATTTATGTAATCAACAATTGAGCAAAAAGAAGTTCACTGACTTCATAAATAGCTGTTTTAAAGGTTCCTTCAACAGCCACACTTTGTTCATTCAAAAGGAATGTTTTCAAGTTTTCAAAACCATTTATAGCCATTTTGATGTGTTACATTTTTTACTGTCATTGAAATGCATTTACTGTGATAATTAGAACTGATGGCAAATATAGGGGAACTTTATAAAGATATTCAATCACTCTAACACAGCTCTAGGTCCTGATGGATTCAGTAATGAATTTTAAAGTGAAATTAGAGACAAATCAAATTATTAAATACTTCATCCCATTAAAAAAAAAAAAAAAAAAAAAAAAAAAACCACCTTAAAAATTTATCAGTGACATAAAGGCTAAAGAAGTCTTAGAAAGGATAATATGTACATATCTTTCCAGCCTAGATCATGTTAATTTGTTGAATGAAAAATTTATCCAAAGCACATAAGCTATTTTTCAGTTCATCTGTTATGGTAGGATTTAGGGAGTTAAAGATAATAAGGTCTCTTATCCCTGCAGCATTTTATTCTGACTCCAGGAGGGTTGAAGTCATAATGCTTTTCCATGGGGAAATTATCCTGCTATTAACCCACTGTTATATTTTACACAGCAGAGTTAAGGCAAACACACTATAATTGTGTATAACTAAAGCATAATTCATTAAATGAGTACAAATTTTATGGAAGACAAGCAATGTAAAGTAATCCTTGAACTTTTCTACAATGTAGAAAACAGAGCTTGGAAAGTTTATTGGAGAGCAGAGGGCTAGTAGGAGTGGCGAGTGTTTGCCTTTTGTTGACTGCATGATTTCATCAGGATCTCAGGCTGGCCAGCTGTGATTGTGCACCTCTGCCTCTCTGAGAAGTCTCTGTGCAAGCATAAGGAAGTGAGTTACACATGTAGGTGTGCCTGCTGTGACAGACTTTGTCATTTATGTAACATCAGCTACTGAAGGCTCATAGAAATATTTGTGCATGTCTTTAAAAAAAAAAGAAAATTCCTCTTGATATAACTTGATGCATAATGAGTCTCTTTATACATAAAATAATTGCTTTGAGTGTTAATTAATTTCTAAGATGTTAAGATGTTGCATGTTGAATAATGTGGAGACTGTTTTGCAAATGAATGAATTTCTTATTGCAATAGTTCTGTTGAACAATTTTTTTTTACAATGTTCTTTTCACAGTCACAGTATTTATCCAGATCTGTAGTTGGATAGATATACTAAAATATGCACAATCACTACTTGTCTAACTTGAAATAATTGTTTCATTTTGATTTGCCAAACTGTTTTTACCATGTGAATGAGCCAGTGCATTGTTTAAAACATGTAAATAGAATCAAGAAATCTAAGCTTATAGGTTGTCCTTTCTTTCTGTTCTATGGAGAGTATGTACATTTGAATATTAACATGTGTTTTGGGATAACATTCAGTTCTGAATACTGTAAAATTTATATATTAGATCAGAGATTTTTATGCAATGTCATACCATATTAATATATAGCATGATTTGAAAACACAAATCTCAAATAAATTATTACTTCGTCTTCCACAAAAGTTTCTTAGTTTAAGCCAATGTGGAGTTAAATCTCAAAATAGCTTACACCCACTTAGGTTTAACCACTCCCTTAGGTTTAACCACTCCCCTTTCACCAATAAGGAGAGACAAGTGCGAGAAGATATAAGTGAAAAGATAAGAGTTTGCTAGAAACAAAAAGAAAAACAGCAACAACCAAAATAACAGCAATAACCACTGGATACAAAGGTACTGACTCTTGCGGACTCCTCAGGAGCAAAGAAAACAAGATGGTAGAGAAGCCCCGCCCTCCAAGATGGTGGCCAGTGTAGCAGCCTGCATGGGCCAGACGAAAAAGAGAAGATGGTGGCGAAGTCTCCTTCTCCAGACCATGCAGCAGAGAGAAAGAACAAAGGAAAAAAAAACAAGACAGCAACCAAACTTCCATGGCTCCAGGACTCCCTCACTTCAGTGGGGGATAGGGGCAAAAAAGCACCTGGAAAAATTATTTTTGTCCATAAGGCGCCGATGCTGCCAAAAATGCTGTAAGGGTCTTCCTAGCAAGTTGCAGCTCCAGTTCCTCCTCAGCACAACCTTTTCCCTGGAACAAAAAAAGGAGCTTATGAAGCAGTTCTGGTGGCACATGGGGGTGCTGACATGTGTGGGAAGCTCCAGGCCTGCAGTGTCAGCCTCCCCTCTTCCTTTTGGCCTGAATGGACACAGTTAGTGTCACTGTAGTTCCGAGTCACCGCTGCATTGCAGGGGAGAAGAACTGCTCCTGCTGAGCACCAAAAAGAAGCAGGTCCAGTCTGGCAGTTCAGAGTGGCAAAAAAGGTCTGGAACAGTTTTGGGCAGCAAAGTGCAGCTTCTCAGGTTGCACCCCAGAGACCTGCCAGAGGTAATCCCCTCAGTAGCCCAGAGAGAGCAAAAGAGAGCTCCATACAAGTAGTTTTCCATTTTTAAAGGGACATCACCAGCCACCCCATCTGTGAACCTGGTGTAAAATACCTAAGTGCTGTTTCCCAGGTTGTTGAGTCTTAAAATGACCTTGAAAACAGACTGCACAGATTAGCATAGGGGAAATACAGAATACACAGTTTTGGGGTCACTTGAGACAAAGCCCCAAGTTGACTAAGGAGTTTTTTAAAAAGAAACAGAATTAAAAATGAAAAGTTAAAGTGTGCCTGAGGTTTAGGATAGCAAGATCCTTCCAGATCCTCAAGGACATAGTCAACAGGATCCCTGTGAGATTGTCTTCAGGGGCAAGAGAGTGGAGCACAGCTGGCAGGTCTTTAAGGAAGTCTTCCGCAGAGTGCAAGAGCTAGCAATTCCCAGAGTAAGAAATTGGGCAAGGAAGGCAAGAGACTGTCATGACTGAGTAGGAAATTGCTGGTCAAACCAGAGGAAAAGAAGCAAATGTACAGTGTAAACTAGGATTGATAACGTGGGAAGAGTGTAGACAAGTTTGGTTGTGTAGGGTTAGGGTAAAGAAGGTCTGCAAAGGCTGGAACTTGGCAAGAGGAACAAAGGATGGAAGGGCTTCCACAGGTATATTTACCAGAAAAAGAAGGCCAGAGAAGAGGTCTGATAAACAAAGCTGTTAAATTGGTAACAATGGAAGAGAGGGTTGATTAATAATTATTAATACTTTTGCTTCAATCTTCAATGGTAAACTCTTTTGTCACACCTTCAAGTGAACAGACAGCAGGTTGGGGGCTGAGAGAGCAAAGTCCCACCCACTGTAAGAAAAGATCTAGTGTGTGACAACCTGAGGAACCTGAACATACATAAGCTAATAGGACCTGAAAAGATGCATCCCAGAGTCCTGACGGAGCTGGCTGATATAGTTCCCAAGCCACTCTCCATGACGTTTGAAAAGTCAAGGCACTCAGGTCAAGTCCCAGGTGACTGGAAAAGGGGAAACATTGTACCCATCTTTAAAAAGGCAAGAAATTAGGACCCTGGAAACCAATAACCTCTCAGCCTCACCTCTGTGCTCGGGAAGATTATTACATTTCTATTTCATTTCACCAGCTTTATTGGCATAAATGGGGCTTTTATTGTACTGTTACATAGCATCATGTACAATGCAATGCTTCTACCAGCTTAAGAAACACACAAGAGAGGTAGAACAGGTGAAATGCTGAAATATTTTGAGCTAATCAATAAGGTCATTGCAGTGCATGTGTCTTTCTAACTCATTTTATATTTATGAAAATAATTTTTAACTCTGTTAAATCATGTTTATACTTTGACAGTTCTAGTGAGAAATCACAGTAACTGGAAGAGGAAAGAGTGGCTCTCTTCTGCCATGTATTTCAAAATTTCTTACAATGAGACCACATGTTTCTCTGGACACAAGATGAATATCCATTATGACTGACTAGGTGTTTACACTGCTCACTATCAGGGTCAAAATACTTGTGGTCCTGCATTTCTGTGCCAAAAGAAATTGAAGGCCCACATGAAGATTTAAGCAGTGAAGGTTACTAGTTCAGATCATGCAATGCACACAGTTTAATTTGATTGACAGCAGGCTCAGCAGAAACATCCTATTTGGTATACATCTTTTTCACTGGGTTAAGACCAGACTGGTTGGCTGGGCCCAGAGAGAGGTGGTGAATGGTGCTGCATCCAGCTGGGGATCAGTCACCAGTGGAGTCCCCCAGGGATCTGTGTTGGGCCCAGTCCTGTTTAGTATCTTTCCTGATGATCCAAATGAGGGGATTGAGCCTGCCACAGTAAGTTAGCTGGTGACACCAAGCTGGGTGTGAGTGTTGGTCTGCTGGAGGGTAGGAAGGCTCTGCTGAGAGACCCAGACAGGCTGGATAGATGGGCTGAGTCCAACAGCCTGAGGTTTAACAAGACCAAGTGCCAGGCCACTTTGGCCACAGCAGCCCCCTGCAGTGCTACAGGCTGGGGACAGAGGGGCTGGACATGGCCAGGCAGAAAGGGACCTGGGGGTGCTGCTGCCAGCGGCTGAACATGAGCCAGCAGTGCCCAGGTGGCCAAGAAGGCCAATGGCATCCTGGCCTGGAGCAGCAATGGTGTGGCCAGCAGGGCCAGGGCAGGGATTGTCCCCGGTACTGGGCACTGGTGAGGCCACACCTTGAACCCTGTGTTCTGTTCTGGGCCCCTCAGTTTATAGGGAGAATGTTGAGGGGCTGGAGCATGTCCTGTGAAAGGGCAGCAAGGCTGGTGTTAGGTCATAGACTGGGCTTTGTGATCTCAAAATTCTTCTCCAACCTAGGTCATTCTGTGATACCACAGGAAAGAAAATTCTTCTTGCATAAGGACCATTTAAGCTGTAAAAGATACAAAACAACAGTCAAAATCATACGTTAAGTCTCTTCAAAGAGAAAAGTGCAAAAAAAATTTATAAAAACCACAGTCACTGGAATACCTACTGACTTTTGGGACATATTTAATTGTTTGTTGTTCACACCAAAGAAGTATAATAAACACAGATTTTTTTGACTTCTATCACAATTTGACACTTATGCCAAACCATAGCCAGAGCAAGCTGGTTCAATACTTCCAATAAATGGTGCTGAATTTTACTCCATTTGTGACTGTAGAACTGCAGAGGTGGGTAAGCACTCTCCTACTGTAGCTGCCTGAGACGCAGAGATGGATGTTGCCCTGTCTTTTCCAGGTACGTTACCTCTTCATGCAATGCTTCATTTCTTCTGAAGTCAAAGCCCAGCTAGACAAAGTAATATATTGTGGAAAATGAAGTATTACCCATGAGATGCACATCTATAATACATGCATACTTCTGTAATCAGAATTTGGGCAAGAAGCATTGATACATGGTGTTTATATTGAAATATGTACTTAATGTTTTCTTGCTGAATCACAGAGCACTGGAAGTGCTGGTATACAGCTTTTAGTAGAAATGAAACATTGATATATTGTTGTTACACTGTCTACTTGAATTCTTAAATTGTGATCGTTAATTACTCAACTTGCTTGCTTTATGCATGGCAGGGTGAATTACACCTGCACTGGGTAGTACCTATTGTTCAAACTTACAAATTATCTGTGTTCCATAGCAGGTAAGAACAATCTTAGTTTTTGGCAAGACAAAATAACACATAGCAACTACTGACAATTAATTACAGTTTTCTAGAATTTGCTGCTTGAGTGAATTGCAGGGAGCTTTTCAATAGCAACTTTTAAGTGCATATTACCAGTTGGGGTGGGGTGGGGGGGAGGAACTTGACACCAAGCTGAGTAGGGTATTAAAAAAAGAACTTAGGTTAACAAAGCATCTTGCTTTTTGGATGTACTCTTTCTACTCTGGTAGGTTCCTTCAACACTCTCAAATGAACCCTACTGGAATTTACAACTTTGCTTATGTGTCCTGTAAAGCTGAATTTCATAGGTGTTTTCTCTATTTATTTAATATGTAGGTAGCCCCAGGCTCCCATAGAATACAGTTATTTCAGATTGCTTTCAAATCAACACCAGTACCTTTCCTCTCCCCTGATTCTTTGTTAAAACAGATGGAAGGCTAAAACATTCATTCAGGAATCAAGAAAGGAAGATTACCACCTCAGTGAGGTGGGAGAAAAATGCTCATGTCCCAAAAGTATAAACCCCTGCCTGCTGTCAATAGGGCACTATTGTCAAGGGCACTATTCCCCTTCATGGCTGAAGCTGTTCTGTTAACCTAGCCAACACGCAGGAGTACAGTGAGGAAGAGTAGAAACAGCCAACCTCCACAGCCACGTGAAGCAGGTATTTAGAGCACCCTACCAACACAAAGCACAATTTTCAGACACTCTAACAGCTATTTTGCTTTAAACATTCTTCATGCACAGACCAACAATTAATATACATTATTTTTTTCTTCCATGGGATGCCACTACACATTAGCTTTATTTTATGGAGACAGACTTTCAAGAGGCTTCTCCAAAATGACAGATATGCTTCAGGAAAATCATGTTAGAAAGAGGCAAGTCAGTCTTACATTCTTAAGCGCAGCTTTGGACTGACAGTCTCAAATGGCAATAGTTTCCTATTTATTACCACAACAGCTGGAGAAAAGACGGGCTGAAAATATGACTGATTGTCTAGCAGTCAGTGGCTACTTTTACAAAGTTTCCTTTCCACCTAGGAGGTCTTTGTGGGAAGGTTCTGCACCATATGGAAAAGCTACGCATCTAAATCAGCAGAGCACAAGTTAGTGTAATTGGTGCAGCACAGATTGCATGCACTATTTCAATGTGTATTTGCCTTTCACCCCCAGACTGTCCACTGTCTTTTCATCCTCTCATTTTCAAATTACTGTGATACAGTGGAGAGTTTAATAAGACAAAGATTCAGGGCACTGTGACATCTAGCTCTCAAATATTGACACCTTTGATGCTAACCCAGGGTAAATATGTGATTCTTATTATTTGACAATATTTTGGTTTGACAAATATTGATTTGATGTTTTCTAACTTCATTAGATTGACTCCATCTAAAAAGGTACATAGCTATTATCCAGATAACCTAAGTGCAAGCTAATGAATGAATGTTATTTAATTCTAACCTCCCAAAGTGTTGTCTCCTTTTATGTCTCCATTTCACTTCTGGAATAACAAATAAAAGTGCTGGTTCTGATTGATAGCTTTGACCACAAAGAACTAAACTGAGATCATGATTTTGTTTAACATAGGCATTACAATGTACTTCTGTTATGATTTCAATATGCTGAAATAGAGAACACATGGCCCCCTCTTGTACTCAGGAGTTAGCACTCCTTCTTGGTCTGACATCTTTCATCAAAAAGTTGGACTAAAAGCTTCCTAGATCATTTACACAGTACTTTAACAAAATAGGTTGAAATCAGCAGATTGGCTCTATACATGTATACATATGCACACACACACCTGTTGTTGCTGTAAGGTGCCTCCAGCTTAACTACCAGCCTCAACCTACTCTAAAGGCACCTTGAGATCGTCAGCAAATCCAGTCTACCTTTGTGGCAGGGAAGTTCAGGAGCCCTGTAGCAAGAACTGGTAGAAATCTGTGATAACACGCGCATGTATACTACTGCTCTGATACATGCTAAGGTATAGTTGGGGTCTAAATTTTCTCCATGACCTTCTCTGAAAGTCACCTCAAGAAGATTTACAGCCCTTTGGAAGCAGAAAGAGATTAATGTGTCAGCCTTGAACTTAAATAGCAGTTGATATGCTAAGGTTGTATATCATGTTTAACGCAAAAGGGATATTTGCTTTTTTTGATACTTGCACCTAATGTGTAATTGGTAATAGATCACTGTTCCCTTATATTAGTTCTATTCTGGTAATGGGTAAGTAATGGTTTAGGAAAGTGTTGATGCCAGAATCTTGAATTCTGTATAAAAGATTTTATTGAATTATTTACATTTATTTCTCAGATATGAGGCAAACTGAGTTTAGTCACATAAACAGGCACAACCAGAATACCAGTTATATACATCTTTCATGAATAAATGTATTCCATACAACTCAGACTGGCTGGAGTGACTGCAGTCATTATTTCTACACAGGTGGGGAACCCCTAAGCAAGCCTTGCATAAGTTACCAGTCAGAGCAGTGTCACTGCAGATACATGTTAAACATATCTGGTGGTCAAAAACAGCCAAAGTAAGAGACAATGCCTCCAAAAAGTTGTGCTTCCTCTAGCTTTGCAGTTTCTGTCAACTTCAATATCAGGCTGGGATTATAAAAAGGATTAATTCCCAAATTAAGCACAGCTGACTCTACTCCCTCTTCCTCCTCACTGCTCATGGACACAAACAAACCAGTGATACTCACTAATGACACAACTTCATAAAGTTGGTTCCAGTCCCTCATTATGATTTCTTATTTTTGTTGGGGGAAGGAATTAAATGCATGCAGCAAAGTTAACCATATCTTGTGCACTCACTCTGACAATATTTCTTGGGAGGCGACTGCATGTCTCCATAGAGGAGAGAGAGTTACCTGACTTGCAATAATCTGTAACAATTAAATAATAGATACTCTTTATTTTTCTTTAGTAAACTGTTTACTGTGGCATTCAAATTAATACAGATTCTCATTCAACAAGAAATGAAGACAGAAAAGAGCAATTCCAGAAGTGCCAGACTATCAGCAAACATTGAGGACTATTGACTTTGGTCTAATATATGTTGATTCTGCTTAACTACCCAAACTGGTTTAACCCAGATTCAGAAACAAAAACAGAGCAAGATTTCAGCACCTTTAACAGATGGTGCGAAAAGGTCAGCTGAATAGACAGGTAAAACAAATAAAATGCAAGACACATGGAGTTTACAGCTTGAGTTAAATATCAATAGTGATTGAAAATAAGATGAAAAATTGTAAAATTAACTTAATGTAATGATTTAACCCCAGCCCCATCAGTAGGACTATGGAGAGAACTGGAAGGAAAGGAAAGCAAAAGCGGCACAAGCAAGCAAAGCAAAACAGGGGAAGTATTCTGCTTCCCATGCACAGGCATGTTCAGCATCTCCAGGAAAGTGGGGCCTCATCCCTCAGAGGAACATCAGGAAGATGAAAGTCATCACTCTGAACATCTCCCCTTCCTTCTTCTTCCCTCTGATTTGTACACTGAGTGTGATGTCACATGGTCTGGAATACCCCTTTGGTCACCTGTCCTGGCTGTGTCTGCTCCCGGCCTCCCAAGCACCCTCAGTCTCCTCACCAGTGTGTCAGCACAAAAAGCAGAAAAGGCCTTGGCCTGCGCAGCAATAATAAAAATATCTCTGTATTATCAACCCTGTGTTCAGCACAAATCTAAAACACAATCCCAGGCACTGTAAACAAAGTTAACCCTACCCTAGTCAAAATCAGCACATTCATCAAACCCATTTGCTTTTAGCCTCTTTTCTTATTGTCACATTTTGAACATAGAAAGTTGTGAGTGTAACAAGACTAAAAGAAATGCAAGTACCTGGACGAGCTGGATCTGCTGGAGCATGTGTGGTTGATCCCCAGTGTTCTGGAACCTGGAGCCATCCAGATTAGAAGAGGTGAGGGTACAGGCTGCTTTATACCGCAACAGAGGGCACCTACTTTCACATTCAGGGGTACACCCTTGTAAGCACGAAATTTCAACAAGAGCTACACCAGACAGAATTTCTTACACAGCACTGTATTGTAGCCTGGTCTTTTGAGAATTTTAGAGGGTGTCTTCTGGCAACACATTGACTCCATCAGATTTTTTGCTTAATAAGAATCAAACAACAAAATAACAGCTCTTCAACTGTACTAGAGTGCTTTTAGTTACAAACAGCTTAAGAGAAATTCCTCCTCATATTTGCTCCCTCACTGCTGTGCCACATTTTTCCTCAAATGACTTTGTGAATATTATGGCATAAGTATTGACATATAATTTAATAGAAATTACTTGGAAAAACAAAAACATCACAGTTTAAAAAAAAAAAATTAAAGTTTTCAGTAGTATTCTTAGCAATTATTTAGGGAGTTATAATAATTTAGCATTATTTAGGGAACCTGAATTTTCATTTTGATAATTTACTCTTTATTCCAAATTATAATATATTTGCATTATGACACTGCAGTTGATTGCTGAAGAAAAGTCCATTATGTTACAAGCATAATATTTTATGATTCCAGAGTAATGAGAATCGGACCAAAAGAAGTTTAACATCAACAATATTGATAGTAAAGATAAAAGCTAGAAACTAACAAGGATAATAATAAATGTTGAAAGGAATTCCACTTATGAAATATTTAGGCTAGATATTTAGATATCAGTTGTAGGTAATGGTTTCAGTTGTGCAAGACTGTCTGCCTTAACACTTACTTGAGTTAAAAACAAGTGATGGGGGGAACTATACTGAATTACTCAATTTTCTGTTTTCTTTTCAGATTTTTATGCATACAATTAACTTGATAGTGGCAACTGAAGTCAGGAATCTGTGTCACATAATTAGTGAGATTTTGGAAGGTTGATTTTTAGAATAGAATGAGCTTTCATCCTAAAAACATTACTTCATTCCCTTGCAAGTTAAATGAGAAAAATGAAACCTTGTGTAGAACTCTTTGACTAATATTCTTTGAGCAAATTCTGGATTTCAACTCCTTGGCTAGGGCTACAAAATCTGTTGTGAAACAAAGAGTCTTATTTATTTGTTTTCAGAAGGTGCTCCACATTTTGAGGTATAATCATCAGACTTACCAATTAACTGTAGTTTTGTCTTGTCAATCTTTTTCACCTTTTCTCTTGCCTAATATTTCTTTTTTAGTTTTACATCTATATTTAATTTTGACTCAGTGATTGTCTTCAGCCTCTCTTGGCTCTTGTCTTCTTGATAAGTGGGACGTTTTTCTGGCTACTAGTGCAAAAGCATTGAAAATACTTTATATTCACATTTTCTTTAATTTCCATGTATCACCATCCCATGTTTTATGAGTGCTCTGAGATAAATCTCTTCAACATTTACAGGATACCAGCTATTCAATATCTTCTTTCCAGCCTGCTTAGCAATATAACCTTTATTTTCCTATAACTGGAGTCCTGACAAAGACTTAATTTACAAGGGAAGTCTCAGCTACAGCTGCCATTCAATCCCACATTTTTCAGGGACATCTTCTAGTTTAAATGTGTTTAAAATAGTTACAGAATGATGATAGCAAAGCATTTGCTTTTGCTAGTTGCTGATTTCTATCCAAAAGCCTTTCTGAGAAACCTAGTAGCACAGGGTCTCATTTTTCTCTAGCATACTATAATGGATAATGTTCTAATGCATTTCTTCCCACAGATTTTCCCTGCTGTATTGTATTTCGCCTTTGTTATATAGACGCAGCTGAGCCTGAGTTACTATTGGTTTAGCTTCAGCTTGCTTTGAGATTATTCTCACGTGGTTTAGTTTTATTATTTTCTGATTTTCATTTTATGTATTTAAAAAAGAAACTGAACTTATCTAATTTTTCCTGGGTTTTTTTACCTGAAAATCAGATAAAATAGCTTACAGTTTTAGAAACTGTATATGGAAATATACATTTATATAATAAAAAAAACCCTAGCTCTTCAGATAACTAAACAAAAATAGACAAACGAGGAAATAAAAAAATTTAAAAAGTACCTTAAACAGAATTGTTCTTTCTCGTATTCTTTTTACTGTTTGAAATGTACTATTTCATTGCTGGGTTTTTTTTTTATATTGCGGGGTGGTTCTAAATTTCTTTTTTTTATGTTTACTTAATCTGTAAGTATGACCCTGTGTAACTTTCTTGTTGAGTCATATTTTATATTTCATCTCTGGTACTTCTTGAAGGATATCAGATTATTTCATTTCAAGAAATAATCTACTAAGTGATGACATGGTCTAGTGTATTTTACCTGGCTAGGAACCAAGTTTTCTTTTCCTGATTCCTGTAGTGCTAGATCAGAGTCAGTAAGACTACATCTTTTATCTTCTTTTTTCTTTATCCTTTAAGTTAAAATTTTTTGAGGAAAAATTATTTGCTTGTGTAATGTGATTTAGATCCTGGGTAACCTCTAAAAACACTTACACATGTTATTCAAAATAATTTAGCAGGAGGAATAAGACACATTCCAGTTGCTGATCGTAAATTTTCGCATACAAACCATTTGATTTTCTGTTTCCTCAGAGAATAAGGAGGGCAAAGCAAAGAAAGGAAGCCATCTTACCTCCTCCAGGTAGATTAACAAGGACAGGAGACTAATGTTGATCCTTAAAACCCAGTAAAATAATCAACCACAAGACCGGTCCCATTTTTAGAAACAAGTTGTTAAGATTTTTGCTTGTTCTTTAACTTCAAACCACCAATGAAAATCTTAGAAGAAAAGCTTTTAGGATGGAGAAGTTTGACTAACTATATCATATTAATATACTGCTATATGATGGTAATGAAAAAATAAAAATAAAAAACCTCCTCAAAACCTAACACCAATCATGCCAGAAACAAGATGAACCATTCTCAGTGTCTCATCCCCAGGATGCAGGACCTCCACCCCTGCTTTAAAGCCTTGGTTACAACATCCGCTTGTCCCAGTGAAGAGCAATAGTATTTCAAAGGAGGTCTCTTGTCTGCCAGAACATTCAAAGTTGTAAGGCAAGCCATGAAACATAAACACATATCTGGACTGAATCTGAATGAGAGTCCATCAAACAAAACAAATAGATATGCTTAAAAATGGCACCTCATGCAAGGCTGCAAACAAAGCCATAACTTGTGATAGCAGCAGGTAGGAAAACAGAGGTAACAGCAGGGAGGTGGGAGGAACCTTCTGGAGGTACCATGAAAAATCACCTGTCTATGAAAATTACAGTGAAACAGCATGCTTCTGAATGTCAGCAAGATTTTTGTGTAGATGGGGATTTACTTTTTCTGCACCTGCTGTCAGTATGCATTAGACCATAAATATCAGCAAACATTCATTAAGCATGTTCCCCAAATGAAACATTAGGTAAAGAAGGAAGGAAAGTGTTGCAGAAACTTCAAATTATCAAAGGCAAATGACTAATCCCACAGCAATTTAAGGCAGAGTCGTTGCTGCTTATCAGACTCAACTATGTTGAAAGTTTTGTAGATTTTTCCTTTTTAAAGTAGCTGTTACCTGACTATTTTATTTACCAAGTCCACAGATCAGTAGTCATCAACCCCAACAAAATGATGGAAATCAGATTACTGGTCAGCTGCAGGAAGAGGTGGTTCTTACACTATCTGTCTTTGGAGAAGACACAGAAAATAAAGCAAAGAGCAGCAGAAGGCTCTTTTGACTGTGGAATCAGCAGGTGAAAATGTGTCTCCTCTGCTTCTTATCCAAATGTTTGTTTCTTGGAACTGTTTTGGCACAACACAAACATCAGGAATCCTACTCTGCCTTACACTCTTGCCTCATTATGGAGCCTGAGCAGCCAGAATGTGGTCAGTAATATTTCTGGCAGTGTAGCAGTGAGAAAGGCATGAAAAGATTTGGCATGCGTACAGCCTCTTTCTTCTGCTAGAACAAACTTACCCAAAACTAGACCTGTAGTATTTGGTGACCATTTTCTCACCAGTATCATAAATGGTTCACAAATAATTGCATGGATCGTTTTTAGCATGATTGAATCCACAATCCAGGTGTTATTTTCAACAGCATGAAGCACCATAGATAAAGGTTGCCTCTAACATATTGGAAGGCTTGTTTCTAATTGTTAGCAGCATATTGCAAGAGGGTTTTTATTATGGAGGCATGCCTAGTTACAGATGAGCTTCACTAAATAATAGAAATGTTAACATATTGCTATAATAAATAAAATATGTGTCATATGTGGCTTGATTACTAAATGTCTGTGTGGCTGCAGACATTCTGGAATTTAAAGGCATTTATAAGGATCAGACTTGTTCTTTTTCCCTGGGATGTAGGTTTTGTTGCCCCTGCAGTGATGCCATGTCAGAGCCAGGCAGTTTAGCTGAATACACTCTTCCATGCTAGGTCAGGTGCTCCACGTATCAAACTACAACCTGTTAACTATCCACAAACCTTGTGAGATTTAATGATCCTAGGAAAATGAACTAGCCATTTACAGCTGCGTATGCCTGACTTAGCAGTGATCACTGACTTCTCCTCAGGCCGAGCTTCAACTATCATCATGAGTAATTCTGATATAGTTTTCATCCATCTCAGCTGAGTTGTAACAAAGCAATAGCAAGACTGAAAATTCTTTAAACTCCACAGAGAAGGTTTCTTCTAGCTCACATATAAATGTGGGGAAAATATATTTAACCTTAAAGAAAATCAGTTGGAAATTTTGGGAAGGAAAACTGTCCATTTAGGGAGTTCATAGTAAAATGGGAAGAAAAAAAGAATTTATATTTTGACTTTTAAACCTTATTATGTACTGATGAATTGTGTAACTTTTAAATCAAGTTAGTAATTCCCTGCAAAGCTGAGTAATGTACTATGGCTCTTTGTAATGTGAAAGAGTGTTAGGTAAGCATTTCAATTTGCAATATTTTAATATCTTTTCACACTACATACTGAACATGAAGCCTACCTATCACCAATTTTTCAGCTCTGTCTTCTCATATGCAGGGACCTTTTACACACCAATCATTTTGAACCAAGCTCTGTTTGCAGAGAGCAGGAAAAATAGTAATATTTAGCATAATAATTAGCCTTTTAGCCAGGCCATTTTTCTCCTGAAAATAGGATCTTGAGCACCTGCTGCAATTCAGTTACTAGAGTATGTCACAGCCAAGCACATGGCCTTCCAAGGCTTATTCAGGCTAAAAGTCTTTGGATAAGTGTTTAGAAGGAAATGGATTACATACATTGATGCACTGAAATTGTTTTTATTTTCATTCACCCAAGTCATCACTAAGAATATATTGTGCTTTTCTTTTTGCATCATGAAAGCTTTTATAGTCAATATTGCAAGGTTCCAGCAACTAGATATTATTAGGGAGATTACCTCTGTGTTGAAATGAGAGGCATTAATTTCAGTTTTGACAATAATATTAAGTGGTTTAATGGTTAAGAATTTGACCATCAATTTAGTTAGAAACAGAATAAATTCAGTTCCTTTTGTTTGCATTTTTTTCAGTTCTGTTTTTTTTGTTAACAGTGTATTGGTAATACTCCAAAGCAGGAATGATATAAATATTGAAATGCCATTACCCAGATGCAAGGAGATACAGGCCAGATAAGTGTAACTTTTTTTAACTATATTTTGAAGTAAAAAAAAGATGAAGAGTTTGTAAGAACTATTGATCTTCTCCTTAAATAGCCAGAGGGAAGTTTGAATGTATATGCTAGGCGACCAGCTAGCCCAAGTAAAAAGACTCAGTACTCAGAAAACCTTACCAGCCCTGCAAGACCCTGCTAGCTTTGACAGTAGTTGTAAACTCATCGCTGCTCAAGGTAGCTGAATTCTCATAGCAAGAAACTTTTTAGATTAAAAAATAACTGATTTTTCAGATAAAGTCAGATCTGATTTTTCTAAGCACTGTCGCACACCCAGTTTTAAATAATAATAGCCCTTATGTTAAATGTCTTAACGTCTGTGTTCTGAGATGACTGAGGATGCCTCAGGGCACAGCAGGAGGGGAGTATATGGAGTCCTCAGGTCCAACTACCTTACTGAGCATACAGGGTACTCTCAGCACAGGTATACGCTGCCTTTGTCCTCTGATAGGAATCTACTTCTTCTGCTCATTAATGTCAATTTCCTGCAAGCTGAGAAGGAGAAGCACAAGAGGATTTTAAAGCACTATAAAGCAATATTTTAATATCTTTTTGTCTCCCAGGTAGCCCTACATTTCACACATTCACAGTGCAATGCTCCCTGCTTCTCACTCTTGCTGCAAGATCCATGGCCAGCAACAAGGAAGGAAAGCTCTGTCCTTCAAAGAGAGTTGGGAAGCCCTTGTACCATCCTGCTCCCTAGCACCTGAAGAATGTTAATAGCGGGACCAATGACCTGGACAAATAATTTTTCAGTCTGTGCTGGTTTTCACTGAGGTAGAGTGAATTTTCTTCCTAGTAGCATCAACTAGGTTTTGGATTTTTACTGGAAGGTGGGTTGATAAAACAGGGATGTTTTAGCTATTGTTGAGCAGCATCAAGGCCTTTTCAGCTCTTACCCCACACCACCAGTAAAGAGGCTGAGGGTGCACAAGAGGTTGGAAGAGGGCACAAGCTGGGACCCAAACTGACCATGGAGATATGGCATCATGCTTAGCATACAAAGGTGTGTGAGAATAATGAAAAGAGGGGACATTTAGAGTGATGGCATTTGTCTTCACAAGTCACCAGTCACCATTATATGTGATGGGGCCCTGTTTTACTGGAGATTGTCAAATATCTGCCTGCCCATGGGAAGCAGTGAATGAATTCTCTGTCGTGCTTTACTTGTGTGAGCAGCTTTTGCTTTATACTTATTAAACTGCTTTTTCCACAACCCACAAGGCTTCTTCCTTTTGCCCTCCAAATTCTCTCCCTCATCCTGCCTAGGGAGAATGAGTGAGCAGTTGTGTGGGACTTAGTTGCCGGCCAGAGTGAAACCAGGTGCCAGAGCCCATAGGTAATAGAGATTCACTAATCTATACACAAAAGGTACATTTTAAGATAGGTCAGGCCAATTAATTCTATGTAGGTCAGTGTTTCGTCATATTTCACTGTTATAAAACATGAAAAGTAGAAGATAAGACATAGCTAAAAAATGCAGTGTAAGAGGACTCAATGGGAAAGGAAAGGAAGGGAAGCGAAATTTGAGCTGCTTATAGACATTTGTACTTTTTAAATCCAGATCTAGAAAGTGGGAAGGAAAAGGAGGTTTAGTCCAGAGAGATATAAATCCAGGTGAGATGAAGAAAAAAGGTTTAATGAGGAGAGATAAGAGCAAGGAGGCAAACCTCATTAGCTATAAAGGGAGCCATGGCCAACAAACTGACAGAGGAGAGGTATTCTGAAGCTGATTTACTAGAGGTCAGCCCTAAAAGCTGGGAACTAAGCTGACAATTTCCTAAACCAAGTCACTTGTGCATCTAGGAAGGATTTTGTTACCTGTAACTGTCTTTAAATGCTTTTCTTTTGCACCTGTGTTTGCAAATCCAGAAAACAGACAATACAATAGAGGTGTCAGTGCATCAAACTGTAATCACAAGGAAGATTAAGGGTTCTCTGGCGCTGTGATGGTTGTGTTGGTTGAATCACATTGTCAGTGTCCCTTGGAGTCGCTACACGTGACCATGAGTGTGCTCATACCTACAATAATGATGTTTTGTTCCTGACCCAAGATTCCCCAGATACATCCCTCTGAGATACCCAGTCCCTGCTGTGTACTGTGACAGAGAGAGTGAAAATGCTGGGACCTGAGATTCTTCCTGATCTACCAAAACAGCAAAACCCAGCTTCCCAGAGGAACTCACTGCTGGTTTCCTCACATGCTGAGGATGATGAATTCATATAACAAGGTGCTGATCTCTGTTTCTCAATCCTGAAGGTCCTTGGAAAACAGAAGAAATACAGCCATGACCCCAACTGGGTGTAAACACTATGGTATAATGTAATACCTTGTATGTTTGGAGTCACTTCTCTCAACAGTGCTTCTGGTTCAAGGATCGAATGGGGAGCAGAAGAGACTCTTGTCCCTCCGTCCTCCACAGTACCCAGCCTGGTACAGGTTGCACAGGAAGGTCTTAATCACAGTTCACAGTCACAAGCAGCAAGAGGGAAGCAACACAGCCATCCAGCAAGTTCAGCATGCTGCATGCCAATTGGCACGAGAAAGGCAGGTCTTTTCTATTAATAATTCACTAAGGTTGTGTGTGATGCATAATGACGTGGCGCAGACATATCTGCAAGAAGTGCTTGGTATAGAGGGGCACAGATGTGGATGAGGTAATTTACAGCACTGCTGTACTCCTGCCAAAATACAGTATAAACATGACTGTCCCAAGACAGAAGGTGGACAGTATGGAAATTAAGTCAGAGGCCTGAAACAGAAGGCTATAGCAGAGCTCAGCCTTGCTGTGGTCAGGAATGCTCAGGATTAGCAAATGGAGAAAACAGACAGATGTTGTTATGTAAACAGATATTCTCTTAAACTTAGACCCGTTTTCCTCACCACCACATTCCTCTGAGGTCTCATCTGCCTCAAATGAATTTAGAGAGACTCCCTGTATTGAGAGTTGTGGGACACATGCAAGAATGTCCAGCCATAGCTTCTTCCTGCACAGCAGCAGATTCAGTGGGTTGTGGAGGCTTTTGATGTTTCATGTGCAAAAACAGGCTGGTGCCATTCAAAAGCCAAACATTTCTGTGTAGCCACAAGAGCAAAACTGATGCAAGCAGCAGCTGTATTACTGTTTCTGCTGGACCAATAGCAATACCTCTCTAGCCATGTATTCAATGCACTGGAGTTCCTCCATTTTATGATGTTTGCTCAGTATTTGCAAATGTGTACATCCTAATAGAACATTTGTACTATTAGGAAAGAGATTTTTGTTGCCATTGAACAAGCAATTTGGAGATTTTCATTTCCCATTAAGTCAAGAATTTTTATAAAGCATGGCCTGCTGTACTCTACTTTGAAAATCCTGTACAGACACAAGAGCTTAAATAAAACATCTCCCATACCGGCAAACCATGACCTCTTCCTTGCAGTCCCTGCCCTCTGACATAGGAAGGCTCTAGCACTGAAGTAGCTAATGCCATAAACACGCAGACTTTTCATAGTGCATTTAGAGAGAGTGGACCAGTACTCCAAATGAGACCGGCTCCTTAACAAAGAGTTTGTTTGGCACACCACTTGCCCCAGTGTACAGTCACTGACAGACCTTCCAGGGCAGCCTTACATCCACTGCTCTGTGTTACATTAATGGAAGGCTCGTTAGGGCAATATGGCATAGCCCAGCAGGCTGCGGCATGCTGCCAGTGCTGCCCTGCCCTCCAAATCGTGACAAGCAACTTAAGGGGTTGTGCTAAGTGTATATGAAAATCAAGAATCTCACTTCACAGAAACTGGATGGCCTTCTCCACTAAGGCCTTCTGTTTCCTAAGAACCAGAAAGAGCTGGCTGAAAAGCATAGTGTGCAGTATTTGTATGCAATATCAACGCAGCTTACATAGGAAACACATACTGTGCTTTCACCCAACAGCTCCTTCAGTGCCACCTTTAAAATTTCATTAAAAACAATGCTGAAGATATGTGTTTCCCCTGATTGTAAAGTGTATTTATTGTTTTAGGTTGGATAAAGATAAAAAATGGGTGCATATCTGCTACTTCTCTAAAAATAAATTGGCATGAATTCTTCCTTGGAGAGACCAGAGAAAGCACAAAATTTCTCTTTTCCTTGCAGTGTTGGTAACCCTAACATGACCCTCTGAGACCTCTTCTAAACATCCAGGTACCAAACATGGTCCTATACTTCGAGTAATCTTCTAAACAGTAGACAATATGGGGATAAAACATCATCAAATTTGAGTAACAGCATTTTACAAACACTTCACCTGTGATTAATTGCAGAAAGGACAAGTTGATTAGTACCACTCTCAGTAATTCTAATCAGGTGATATTACAGAGGCATGAACATGAATCAGCACTCTATGTTGATAAGTTATTTCGTTAGAGGCCAAATGATTCTGCTTCTGCATAATATCTATTATAAGACATTTTAGCATTCTTTTTAAAAGATTTTGGGACTTTTAGCAACCTGATCTAATGTGTGGCATCCCTGCTACACAGGCGTTATGGAGCTAGATGATCTTTAAGGTCTCTTCCAACCCAATCCACTCTAATGATTCTATGATCCTATGATTTTCACTTTCAGGAGGCTATAGGAGAGCTCTGGTTATAAGCTTAATTTATTCTTTCAACAGAGTTAAGTTCATAACTGGTAAAAATCTGGAACAAGTAATCCAAAATCCTCTGATATAATTTTGGAAGTAACAAAAGTGCAAAACAACCTCTTGTTGAACCTGTACATTTGCAGAGATTCTTGCAAAAGGTGGGACTGCAGGCTGTACTGCAAAAAAATTATAATAGAAGTCACCTATTTGCACAAACAGCCTTTGAGTCTAATTGAACTGAGAGTAAATACACAAGCAAAAAATTTTCTAGTCTGCGGGAGCTACTGATACAAACTGCTTTTTTTAAACTAAAGTGGTGCATGCACGCATACAGCTTCAGGTACTGAAGTGTCTCTGCTTGTGCCCCAACACATAAATTTATATAACCTCATTGTAGACAAAGTTCTAATGTATTCAGAGATTCCCATTCAAACAAAAAATGAGCTAAAAATTTGATTTACTTGGTTTGCATATTAGCCCTTTTTTTTACTTAACAACTCAGAAATCAGAAACTTACACTTCTGATTCACAGTTAGGAGACTCTTGCAAAAACTTGGTTAGAACTCTCAGTGATGATAAATTTCACCAGATTTTCTTCTCATTGGCTGTTTGCATAAAGTAGTGGTGCCAGACATCCTCTCCATCTCACCTTCCTACTATTTACCAAAAATGTTATTCCCTTCATTCCTTTTTGTCCAAAGTCATGCCTTGCTCTTATTTTTTGTACTCTTCTCTGATAATTTAACTAATTCTGCCACTTAAAAACACCCCAATAATCCATCCTACCCTTCTGTATTTTTATAACTCTCCTTGTTGTCTCATTTTGGAATGCAAATTCAGAGGGACACTGGTTGTATTTTTACAGAAACCATCATTTTATCATTTTCTCCTACAAATGCCACAGACAACAATATGTTGTTGCTGGCACTAAGATCAAAGTCAGGTGCCGTCTCCCTCAGATCTTGAATTTAACATGCAGAAAACCATTTAGGGTAGAATAGCAGTCAGAACAATTTAAGTACCTTAGACCTGACTATCCATGCCTAATTACCAGGATGGGATTTAAAGTGTGTAGATGTAAATCGAGTGTACAAAACCCCATCTGGAGTACGCTGTTCACTGGTTTGAATAAATGCAACATTAAAAAGCAAATAAATCCCTATGTACCATAACTCAAAAGTGCTATGTCTAATGTGACAGATAAAAGGACTATAGTACTCTTTCCAGTATTTTTGATATATATATATATGTATGTGTGTGTGTGTAGAAATAAAATTTTAGACTGTTTGGAGACATTTTTAAGGATTTACACTTAGTTCTTTAGAAAATAACTTTTCTTTTAGAAAAATTTTTAGAAAAAAATTTCCCTGTTCCTCTATCCAAGCTAATGCTACTATGGACCAGGGAGGGGTACCTTCTAGGAAATACAGTTTTACTTTAAGTGCAGCAACCAATACCATAAACCCAAAGTATATAACTAGATCTGGTAATGAGAACTGAGTACTTACTTCAGCTCAGCATTACCACGTATGGAAGGCAAAGTTAATATTTGAAATATGGTGAGAAGAGAGCAGAATTGTGGGTTGAATTGTGACTTTTGAGGAGTAAGTACTTTGTATCAGAAAACTCCACCACTCCTGCAGAAAAAAAGAAATGAAGCCATGGTTGGCAACAGCAAGTGAGTTCAAAGACAGAGGCATAGGGCATAGTTTGGGTGAACAATAGGGGACAGTAACCCTGCAACAGGTATTAAAACCTTTTCTGAACTCTCTACTACCACCTTCCGTCAAATTTGACATTAAATTTTATTCAAAAAACACAATTTTACTGAGAAAAATATTTTTATTATATCTTTTCATCATTATTTCAAAAAGCATTTGATGTATCTGTCATACGTATGAACTAAATTGCATGTTCTGTGCAGCACATTTATCACTAAGATAAGCATTCTAGGTCCGGTCAATCATCCTCAAGATAAAATGGTACATTTTGAGGAATTGCTGGCAAAACCACAAAAAAACCAAGTAAATATGTTTTAACACAGAAGTTATCTAGCAGAAAACCAAGGAAATTGCATCTTTATGACTGTTTGCTCAAAATTATTTTGTCCTGAGGCATATGTGCTCTTTAATTATCCAATCACACGCCATGTTTCCAGTAGCAATCTTAATTCTGGGTTGTTTTTTTTCTTTTGAGTATAGATTGTCAACAGCAATAAAAGCCTATTAATAAGTTTGTGATGTAAATGTATAAAATACAGAAACAGGTTACACAACATGAAAGAATGAATGTATATGTTCATGTTTAAAGTCCTGTGGGTGGGGAGCTTGAAAGGTTTTATAGAGCTGGCTTGTGCTTCTTCACCACTGTCCTTAGTCAAATAACTCCAGCTGCAGTATTGCTGAGGTTATGTGTACTCGCATGAATGTAAATAACTATATAAACAGAGAAGTTCTTTCTTGATTTCCATTCTCTTTCTTTAAAAAAATCATTTAGTGCAATAAATCATTTAATCTGGTCACCCAAAATGAGGGTTTAAGCCTTTTTTAAGCTTTGCTGCCAGAAAAGATCCATAAATGCATGGAGAATAGTCTGATAGCCCTAAAGTATCAATATGTCTTTATTTTCAAATGAAAGCTGGAATATTTAGCTATTTTCTACTGAAATCTACCATGTAAAAATGCAAGCTTTCATATCAAGATTATTTAATAAGAAATTCTTACAAAACCAAACACATTAATCTCTTTCACACTTATGCATCTACCAGATGCTTGATCCCAAAAATATTTAATTTGGTTAACAGAAGTAGTCCCCTCACTTCATCAGGTGTCTTCCTCAGACGAACCACAATATTTGTCTTACTTAATTTGCACTCTTTTCGGGATCAGTCCCAATATTTTACATTTCATCCATGGTTACTGTAGCTCTGTTGTAAACCATAGAGTCATATCTCATTTTCTCACCATTTTCACAAGTATTCACCCCATCTCCATATCCTGGGGTTGAAAAATACCTCAAGGGGTATCAGTCAGAAGAAATATTGTTGTAGGCTTGACATGTTCCCCTTTTTTCATTGCCATCACATGGGAAAACAAACACATTCCATGCTGAAATTAATCAAATTCAGCAATCTTTTGACAGTAGTGCTCTAGCATCTTCTTTCACAGCTTCATCAATCACAAATAAATTGTGATAGCTGGTGAGGCACTGGAGGATTGACATGGCAGTGTGTCAATAGCTGTAACTGAAGTATTGTTGTTGCCTGGTAAATTATTAGCAGAGGGGATTGTTGACTGAGCATCAATTCCCCAGAAATTTGGAGCCATTAAGGCATGTCTCTCAAAGCTTATTGGCCTCAGAAGACTATAACCACAGTTTAACTTCAGCAAGGGTCTAACATTTGGACTGGGCTATCCATATCTATGTCCAGATCCAGGCCACATTCATTGATGGGCTGTCTCTCAGCATGCAGCTGGGGAACCATCACCAAATAGACAAGTTGCTAATGCAGTTCCCCAAGGAACCCATGGCCCCAGGACAGGTCACATTTTTTAATCAATGACTTGGAAAAAACCAAAGTCATTACAGATAACATTTCCAATAGTCACAAAGACTGATGGAAGGCCGAATAAGAGAACACGAACTTAACCCCATGTAATTTTAATGCCCGGAAGCTAGGCACAGACAGCACATTTAATAAAGCTAAATATAAAATCACGCAGTGTCCAAGTGATGATTGATGACTGATCTGCTCTGTGCCCATTGGCACCCCTATGTGATTACTCGCTGTCATTTTTGGCTTGCAAACAACAGCCAGTATTGAGCCATATGCACTCATACAGTTATGGAAGGTATGACTGAAATAAGATAGCTTTTCTGAGTCCTATAGATTCACTGAGTGAAAAGGCATTATGCAGAACTGAAATACAAGGCTACTCAGCTAGAAAGAGTTCCAGGAGAGATTTATTTGGAGCTAGTCATTAGCAAGTCACATTAAGGTCATGCTGAAGTCATCAGTGCCTGGATGATCAATTAAGATGTGAAATGATCAGTTACTCAAAGCAAGGCTGATTATGTATAATTAGCCCATAGTAGTTTCCTTAAACTGTTGGGAGTGTACAAAATGAAAGACCCTTGTCATGTGGCCAGGTCACACTGATTACAGAAACAAAGTAGAAGGGAAAAAATTTGTCCTCAGAATAAGCAGGGATGTATGGCTGTTCTATTTCTGTAATTGAACCATCTACCAGGGATTTCACAGATGAATGCTTGAATTTTCTGTTACCTTAGCATGGCTAAGGTAAGGCCATTTCCATAATATCTGCTGAATACCCACTGGACACCCAGACAAGCAGTTTTTTGGACTGTGACAATACACACTTTGCAGTACCTAACACCTCAAAACATGGCTTCTGCATTTCCGTCTGGGATTATGCTATAGTTAGGAACACAAGAAAGTGCATTTTCACATTTTAGAAGGGTTCTGTATGAGAAGAAAAAGCTTCTGGTGACATTCACCAGTTAATTGAGCCTTTACTAGCAGTGTAGTAGTAGAAGACATTCCTGATTCTTCTCGGAAACCTGTCGTAGTACATCTAAACCCAAAGAACGTAGGTGTGCAAAATCTAGAGAAATGCAGTTTGGGTAGCAATAAGAGTTCCAACAGCCAAAGAGAAGCACTAAATATTGAAAAACATTGTCTGTTTTCATAGACTGTGATGGATCAATCCATTTTGACTAAGCAGAGAGAAGGCTCATGGGCAACTTGATTGTAGTGTGTAACTACCCACATGTGCCACAGCAACAGGATCATAGGGAGCCTATCAGCCCATCAGACAAATATATCACAAGATAAAATAGCTGGAAGCTGAAGGGAGGCAGTACAAATCAATAATATAACGTTATCTTTGTTTTAAATGAGGAATTATTAATTTAGAAATGATTGCAAGGATTGGGTTTTGATATGACGTACAACTAATAACTTTTAATTAAAATTTTGGTGTTTTACTGGGAGAGGCACTGGAGTTAAACAAGAATTTGTTTATTTAGTAATACAGCCTGTGCTGTGGAACTCAAGCTGCATACCTGCAGATTGTTCCATTCTAAGCTTGAAAACTAATCTATGTCTTCACTTTTTTTTTTTTTGCTTTCAATAAACAGGAAAAAAGTGGGTTTTTTTCTGTGTGGGAAACACAAATTCCAAATAATTTCTTAACACATCACTAAAAAGTGATCGTATTTCTGCTGCTGAATCTTGACATTGTTGAAGAGTTTGATCTCAAATGCTTTGAATTTACAGAAGAGTTTGTTTATTTGTTTGTTTGCTTTTCCTGAGTGAAAATGTTTCTGTTTATGTGAAGTAACTCAGTCTTCACTAAGAAAACTGTCATTTCTTCATATCAGAAAACACAAGTCCATGTGGACAACCCTGCTCTGTATTCATTCCACCAGGCTTTGTTTCTCTGCTCCACTACCTTGATTTTAATGAAACCTGTCCTTGTGCTTCTGCTTGCTTTGAATTAGCTATTCTTCACCCAGTCAGATTGATTGACTTTTTTATCTCATGACTGCCCAAGTATGGAACAAGCTTCTTTCACAGCCATCTATACCACTTACAAATTGTTTTCTGGTTTATTTCCATTTATTCTTGTAAACACCAAAGCACAAGAGACTGAAGTCTTCAAACCTTACTGTTTTACTTTATTATTTTACTTAAGAAAACTCTGCTGATTTCCATGATTCTTCCCTCAAAGTAAAGATCTCTCTTTTTCATTTTACTGCCTCAACTGCTTATGCAAAGCAGGAACCTCTTTGAGCTAAGCTGATATTGAGGGATAAACTCTACTGTGGTTTTTTTCACTGCATATTATTTTTGGGGAAAAATAGTCTGTAATCAGTCTATCACATAAAGTGTACTAGTCATTTTTGCTTATTTTAATCAAATTCACAGTATGTGTTGTGGATTGTTTACAAATCTGTTAAAATATTACATCTATATAGTATATTTAAATACTTGGCAACAAATGGCAGGACTTTGATTTCTAGTGATTTTATAACTGGAGGAGATTTTATGGTATTAAATACTACCTTCACATTTTATTTTTCGTCTTATGAGAGGATCAGCTGGGATCCGTAAGAATTAATCATCATTTAAGAATGAGGACCAGGAATTTTAGTATAAATTTATCTCACACAATTAAAGCTAGTACACTTGATTTTCTAGTTCTTGTGTCTTTGTTAACTTCCATTGCTATATCAGAACTGTAGCATTTTTCACATCCCCCATTGTGATGTATTTTACATCCAATAATTCTCTGGAGACACAAGACTGAAGGAAAACCTTGAGATGTCATTAAGTCTATTATTGCTTTGCTCCAGAAAGAACAATTATACCTATGTCATTTCTGACAGGTGTTCCACTAGTTGGTTCTTAAGGACTTTAAAAGATGGAGATTCCACCAATTCTCTTGGCAATCTATTGCAATGCTTCACTTTCCTACCAATTAAGCTGTAGTTTATACCCATTACTTCCAAGCACAGAACATGGAAGAATGGATTATTCCCTCTCTTTACCAACACCTTTTATGTATTTGAAGGTTGTTTGGTTCCAACCATCCATTCCAGGTTAAATAGCCCAATTTGAACAATAATTTTTCATAGGTCACATTTTTAGACTACTGAACCTTCTCATTTTTCTCTACTGAATTCTCTACCACTGGTCCACCTATAATTGGAAAATTTCTCTGAGAGAAGCCTTTAAATGCTGAATCAATAGGAAAAATGTCTTCATGTCTTGTAGGCTACACTTTAGGTAATAAATTCCATTTGATCCCAAAGAGCTATGGACCATTTTTCATCAATATGACATTCTTGAATCATGTTGAGCGTATCTACAGTTATGGCCAGTTTTAACCCCTGTGTCCTTTCCTGTAGAGCTGCTCTTTAAATTACTTTTATCCGTCCTGTCTACAAAATAGACAGTGACTGCTTAATGTATGTGTACCCACTGAATAGCCTCTGATTATTTTCAGATCATGTCTCCAATTTCTCAGGATCCATTTATATTGTTATACCATTCTCAGTGTATTCATCGCTAGCTTGGCTACATCTGCAAATTAGATAACTGCACTCTGCACTCCATCATCCCATTTATTAACAAAGCCATTGAACAGCAAATGGGTTAGAAATAAGTAGCACTCTATGAATCCTCCTATTCTGACAGTGACCAATTGATAAACACTCTTTCAGTATTCCTTTCAAATTCAATTTCTAGTTCTAGATCTAGATTCTTCTAGATAAGAACTCATTGTTTTGCTTTAGCTAGCATAGGAGAATCTCAAAAGTCTTTCCAAAATTAAAGTGCAGTGTGTCTGCCCTTGGTCCGTATACTCCTTTCCTGCCACTGAAAGAAATTATGCAAATAGCTTATTGTAAATATCACATATAATTGGCACAAAATAGAATGCAAAGCCTGACTTAGTGAAATTGTTTCAATGGGATTGTCATCCCATACTCTGTTTTTCTTGCCACAGAGGAGTTGCCTACCCCCAAAATTTATTGTTTTTTCTGTAATGCACTGCAAAGTGTCTTGGGAACCTGAAGCACTTTGCATGCCTTGATGAATAGTAAAGATGTTTGTGCTGCACCGGTTTTAATTTCTCTAAAATGAAAACAAAAATATCACTAATTGGGAAAGAAAATAGGTAGCAAACAGTACATAGCAGATGGTTTTAAAAAACTGATGAGGAAGCTAAAGGTGACAGAAGGCTTTTTGGATGGCAGGTCTGAGACCAATAAAAAATCATGTCTGAAGTCTATTTTGAAAGAAATTAAAGAAATTAAAATTGTAAAAATGCCACAGGATCATTGCGCAACAGAGATGGTAGATTTATTCACAATAGTACAGGAGCAGAAGTGTTTATGAAATAATTCCATGCTGTATTTAAAATAAAGAGGGATCACAAAAGAATGATTCTTGTATGATAAAGTACTTTCTAGCCTATTTGTGACAAAGGACATTAAACAGCTACTGCATTTTATAATTTTTAAAATACCAGGCTGGGAAAATTGGCTTCTAATTCCTAAAATCACCATTTGAGCAGCTCTCCGGCTCACTTATCTTTACACTTACTGAATTCTGGACTTTTTGTGAAATTCCAGAAGACTGAAAAAATGACAATGTCTTGCCAATGGTTCAAAGGGCAGGACAAATGCAGGAGAGGAAGATCTACTAAAGAAGCAACATATGGTTTAAACACATGAAGTTTTGCAGTGTAACACATTTCCAACATTTCCATTTATCAAAATTACTTTAAAAATATAGAAGAATCTGATTTTTTGCCCAGTTAAAACAGATGGCAGGCACTGTAGTGTTTCCAGACTCCAGCTTCAAGTTTTGAAGGAGGCTCAAAATTGCTTAAAACAAAAAAGTAATTGAGCTGTCTGATATAATCTCTTGTAAACAATTATTCATACCAATCAACTTTTCACAGCTCCATCAGTTGTATGAGGTGTAGACCAGGATTAGTCAGTATGTAACTGGCAGCAGTTACAATACTTTAGCAAATTAGAGAAAATGCATATCCTCGTGCTGATCTATATTTGGTTATGTATTGCATTCTCATGTTTATGCTTTTGTGAACGTTACCATTCATCAGCTGCCTTCAAGATAATGTGCTCCACATAAGCAATGATTTTGTATTATCCTCAGGTTTTATGCTCCTACCTGTACAGAGATATGTAAATTTAAACCTTCTCTATTATTGTCAGAATAGCCTGATTATATCAGGGTTTGAATGACAAAAGCTGATGGGCAAGGCCCTTGTCCTCAAGAAGTCAATTGAAATGCTTCAAACCAAGACCAGAGATATCAAAAATGACCATTCCTGAAACTTTGGTAATCAGCTTTGATAGATAGTCTTATGATGCTCAGCTAGCTAACCTTTGAGTTCAACTGGAAACAGCACAGACTTTGCTTTAACTCCTGACAGACATCAGGAGTTAAAGCAAAGTCCAACCAAAAATACTTTCAAAATCAAACAAAAATATCTCAGAAACTCAAATCCAACTATTGAGCATTCAGCTCAAAGGTCCTAGATGAGAGATTTTGTGTGTTTAGTGTGTGACAGATAGCTTTATTTGCCATCAATTTTTTTTTTTTTTTTTTTTTAATCCATACATTATGTCTCTTGTAACTGGCTGTTTCATCCCTCAAAGCCTATGTCACAAGCATCTAGCTTCACTCATCTCAACAAAAACATATCTTTGGAGGACTGGGCAAGAACACTGAGACTTCAATTCATCTCACCCCAGAGGCATTTCTACAGCATGATCCATCTAGTCCCAAAGGAAACATCTAAACTAGGTCTGATGAATCAAGTCTTAAACCCTCTATACCTTTCCTTTTTCCCTAAAAAATGGGCAGCCCACCAGGTGTCAGAGTCTTCATTTTGAGTATCCATAGGAAGGAGAGAAAATTCTAAAACCTATGCTTCACGAAGTAGAACTAGGCTGTATGGTTTTGTTTTATCATCATTTCCTCATCTCTAATAATCTTAACATGTATGAGCAAAGCATTAATTTTCTAGATCTGTTTGCCAGAGCTTTCTTCACAGTCACTTACTTTAAAGGTCAGAAGTTTGGTTCAGTGTACTAATGTCCATATACCTTCCCCAAATCCCAAAGCTTTAAGCAGTTGTTTACTAACCACAACAAGAATCCCTAGACGCCTGGATAGATAGGTCTATTAATTGCAAAGATTGCAGTTTCAAGTCAAAGTGGATCAACATTTGTGCATTTTACAGGTTTCTGTACAAGATAAAATCTGATTTCTCTACGCTGGCATCTAAACCATTTTTTACTCCATTCTGTATTCCCTTTTAAGTCTCACTGTCCTCATAGTCATAAATGAAGGACATAATACTTTGTTTCACTTGTAAATGTCAAGCAGTGTAGTGTTATCATCTATGTTACCACTAACACTAATAACACTGCAGACTAGTCTGATCTGTCTTCATCAGAGGCTATGCATCAGTTGAGACACTGTGCTGATGATAACCTGAGTCAGCTATCAGGGAAAAGGGCTCTGTAATATGTAGGTCACTACCTGGGTTCATTTCAGCAAACACCTGCAAATTCCACTTCACCAGAAAAAAAAATTCATGTAGGCAGAAACAAAAGCAAACTGCAGAGAAGATATATAAATGTATTTATAGCCTCATGCCCTATCCATGCACACAAGAAGCTCTTGATAGCTTTTTGAATATTTGTATAATCCCCGTCTTCTCACAATTTTAGATTATTTTTGCATTGATTTTTTCAGATGACTTCCAAGCCACGTTTTCACTGTGCCTATTAAAGCAGTATAAACTTGTTCATGTCTATGCCAGCAATGAAGAACACTGCAAAACAAGACCTGGAGTTGAACTCCAAGCATAGGTGTACTAAAAAGAAATCCCTGAATATAAGCAGAGTAAAAAATTCTTCTATTAATTCTCGTTTAACATCTGTCCTGAACAAAGAGGTGGAGGGAAGAGTCCTCTAAGTGACCAGTTCGGTTCACCAGCTCTTCAAACAGAGGCTTACCTCATTGTCTGTGCAGCAATAAATTAATCTAAAATATTCCAATTTTTTTTTAAATTGAGGTGAATTTTAAGGCTAATTGCAATTATTTGGGGTTTTTTCATCACTGTAGTTAGTGGAGTGGGAAGTTTATGAAAAAGAAAAGTGTTGCTTAACACTGAAATCTAATTAGCTCACTATGCAACACATACTTACAGCTAGTGTGTTTAAATAATGCATCCCACTTCATATTGACTGCCTTGGCTGCTGCCTTGGTATTTTCCTTATCTATTGTTCTTATTCAAGGTGGATTCATTCAGGGCACCTACTTGTTTATACGTACTGATATTACATTCTTTAATATAAATTAATATCTATTAAATTATTTTTGCATATTAATTTAATCTTCCCCACTGGAATCCCCTTGCTCTATTTTTTATCATAAGCAGATAAATAAAAGAAATATCTTGAACTACCATGCACCATCTGGATAAATGTCAGCTATATCCCTATCTAGAGACTTTGGCGTTTATTTCTCAAGAGGGCAGGTGTTGGTTTAGCTTTCCTTGCCTACAGTTTGCACAGCTGAATAATTTAAAAAGGACTCTGTGTTGAAAGACAAAATGAAGATGGAGTATATTGTTTCTGGCTACAATCCCCCTGCTGTAGGTGGCATTTTCTGATAATACAACTTGAAGTAGAATTGCTAGCAATACCAGAGATTTGAATCATCATAATTAAGGCTATGTCAAATGGGATTTTTCTTTGAAAAAGAATACACGCATAAATAATACTAAGTGCATATGCCACCAGTATATATTTAATCTATGTACCAATTACATCTCTAAATGAATGGTCATTCAGTGAGTTCACTAAAATTCCTGCATCCTAAATATCAGACCAAAACAGCAACTGTAGAGAAATGTTCTATGAAAAATGTTCTGTGTAAACATTTATTGCCTTTGAAAAATACTGTATTTCCCCATAATTAGTAAGCTGGCAAAAGGTGTAAAACTTCAAACTCTCTTCCATTATTACAATCAGAGTTATGCATAGTAGGTCTGACATTGTGGCAATTCCATTAAAATGGATGCAGTGTATGCATATAATACAGGGCTTTGTTGAAATCAAAGGGTTTGCAGCATAAATAAGAGAAACAAAAGTTTGGAAAGGTTAAAGTGAAGAAGGAATTTGCCCAGGGCCACACATAATTAAGTGTTAAAGCTCCAAATTGATTCAGGATGCCTGGGCTAACTGAGTGATGTGCTGTCTTCGTGTTTGACAGTGTAGGGGAAGGTGTGTGTTTTGAAGAAATACCATGATTCTGCACCATGTGTTACCCTCTGAATTTGTCTAATAATGATTTGGTCTCAATTTTGTGTGCAACTCAACCCTGATATTTTTCTGTGTAAAATTCAATCTTGGGCAAAATAGGCTGCATGTGTGCAGCTGCACACTGTTGTTCTTCAGCCTGTGTCTTCCCAAAGTGTATGTAGTGCTTTATTAACAATGACAGTAGTTTGTAATTGAATATTCAGATAAATTCTGCATGAGGTCAGAATGGTTTATCTACAATCAATCTCCAATTGATTTGACTGTACAGTCAAAGTATTTGCATATCTCCTCAAACATTGTGCTGAGGACACACTGAACAGCATGGTGAAGCATCCCTCAAGAGCCAGTAGTTACAGGGGGGTCAAGGTGAGGGTCAATACAATACCCACTACAGCAGCAGAGAAGTCATCAGTTTGAATTTATTCTCATCTGAGGGACAACCTCATTTGCTCTTGTATATTGAGGGAGGGGACAAAAAAGGAAGAAAGAAGGAATAGGTGGAAATGATGAAAATGTCAAGGAAAATAGGGAAAGATAGAAGATGCAGAAGAAACTGCAACTGTAAGTAAAGCAGGAAAGAAATCCCTCCAAAAGCAATATAATGTTCAGCAATGTCATGTACAAGCAGGCTAGTTACCCTTCTCTCAGAGCGTTTTTCCTGCCTTCATCTCCAAAATGCACAGCTCATGATGCTGCTTGAAGAGGGCTCATGATACCATTCAAATACCTCTCTGCCTGAACAAATATCAGCTTTTTCTGTATCCATGTCATTCCTGACAGACATTTATTTAACCTGTCCTTAATGGCAGCCCCAATAGAGACTGAACAACAGTGTCCTACCTTAGATCTTAACAAACCATTTCCAGTGTCTAACTCAGTGGTTTAAAATCTTTTTATTGCAAAAATACTTTCAGATATTTCCTGTTGCAGCTGCAGGTCAAGTCAAATGAAACCACACACCACGCACTACTTTTCTTAGTTACCCATCACAAATTATTTTGAGACATCCACAGCAATTTTTGCAATTTGTGAAGACTAAGCCCAACTAATTTAACCAATTTATTCTTAAGTAATGTGTTCTAGACCATCCAGCATTTGAATCCTTTTGAATTATTTGTAGTCTTACTTCAAACATTCTACTGGACTGAGGCAATGCTACAGTAGGATAGAGCAGTCCAGCTGTGGCACAGCTGGTCTCAAGGAAAGAAGAAGTATAATTTTGCACATTCCCACAGTCTAGAGTTTGCATTATTCACTGCAGAATATCTGGGTTTGGGTTTCTTTGGCAGTCAGGGAAAGTATTGCTGACTTGTACCCAGTTTGTGATCCATAAAGCTTACATTGTATAAAGATCTGCTACTGAAATAGTTGTTTCCCTCTTATTTGTGCAGCTGATTATTCCTGCCTAAATGCAGTTCCTTGTGTCTATCCCCAGTGAATAGCATCCTATTTATTTCAGACCATACCTTCAATTTGTCAAGATCACTTTAAATTCCAATCCTGTCTTCCAACATACTCACAGTCCCTTGCAGATTAGTGTCATTAGCAAATCTAATAAGCATGTTCTCATTCCTTTCATTTTTGGCAATCCCCTGAGATTACAGCACAGTTATGACCTTGTTAAATTGTAGGGATAAGATACATACTTTTCTGCAGCACTTTAAAGCAGCAACCATCAATCAAATAGACTTTGAAGATATTTGTTCTCAAGAATTCTGTACAGGTCTCCAGGAAGACGGGGTAAGTCTATGCTGTCTTTGAAGGAAATCCCAAGGCCAAAGTCAAAGTGCTTTGTTCAGCTCCATTATTGTGCCTCCCCTTACAGCACCAAACATGTCCAGACACTGGTACTCTAATCTCATACCAGTGAAGCCCCATCAGGAGGACACATCTAGGACCCATTCACTTCAGAATACACATCAGCTGCCTTTGAAGCATTTTGCAAAGGCTTCCTTAGCAATGGGGAAGGTGCAAGAATTGAGATGTGTCAGGGGGGCAAGCCTCTAACAGAGTAAAAGAATTTTCCCCACACCACAAAAAGGGTTGTGATTTTGTGCTGGCTGCAGAAGTGACCAAAGATGCCAGACGTGACCCACTCTTGAGTCCCCATTTGCACTAGTGCTGGGAAAGAATTTGTCTACCTGCCAGGAAAACACAGAGCCTGAAGTTCAGGGAAGCACTCCTGCCTCAGCACTGCTGAGGTTGCACTTCAAATCCTGTGTTTGGTTTTGGACTCCTCACTGCAAGAAAGATATTGAGATGCTGTAGTATGTCCAGAGAAGAGCAATGGGGCTGGTGAAAGGTCTAGAGAGTGACCCATATGGGGCGAAACTGAGGGAGATGCAGCTGTTTAGCCTGGAGCAAAGGAGGCAGATCAGGGGTGAACCTTATTGGTCTTCACAACTACCTGAGGCTGTAGCCAGATGGGGATCAGTTCTCTTCTCCCACATGATAAGGAGTAGGATGAGAAGAAATGGGTCAATATGTGTGGGGGCAGGGTTAAATTACATGTTAGGAAAAATTCCTCCACAGAAAAGCCTGTCAAACATTGGAACAGGCTGCCCAGTGAAGTTGTTTAGTCCCAATCCCTGCAGGTTTTTAAAAGATGTGCAGACTTGGCACCTGGGGACATAATCTAGTGGTGGGCTTGGCAGCACTGCATTAGTGGTTGGACTTGATTATCTTCAAGGTCTTTTCCAACCTGAATGACTCAATGATTCTACAGTTAGGATTTAATCCAACTCTGACTCCAGCAGCAAGCTAGGGGTATGGTCTGCCATAAAATGCTCTGACAGAATATGACTGGAACATACCCTGCCAAGTGGCCCCTTCTCCATGCCTCATAAGAGCAATGGAGAATCAGGGAGGTTCAACAAAGAAATATCTTAGCCTCTCTACACAGAAATGTCAGCTTTTTAGGTAGTTAAAGGCTGGCTAATATAACTGCTCAGTGCTGCAGGCAGTCTAGGTTTTCCTAAAATACTGTTCCATTTCACTTCTGGACATGAAAATGTTTCAGTTTTCCAAAAATCTAATCCCCAGTAATTTTTTTTCAGCTGCTATAATTCCTAGATTTAGATAAATGTCATCTCAGATGGAATTAAATTCATTGAAAGATGTCTATTATGTTTAGGCTTTTGTGTCTTTAGTTGCTGTTTCTTTGAAGCAAAGAAACACACAAGTTTATTTACAAACTGCAAATTTAAGATAGTTCCAAACACCTCCAGTTACTTCATCTACTTCAGTTTAACAAAAGGTCTGAGGAAAAGGAAAATTATGGAGGGGAATCAGCCCACCAAAAACTAAAGTATTTATTTGTGAGATTTCTGTAACTCTCAATGCCACAATGGGAACCATGAAAATGCTGAAATATACTGGTAGCATGAGGAAAAACTTCACAGAACAAGTGAATGGTGTAGTAAGTTGCTCATCATATTCAAATAAACATCCTTGAAAACATCTGTTATAAGCTAAATGTGCTGCAAATAGACTTGCTCTAAATTGCTGAGGTTAAGCTAATTAGACATTTAGTTGTCCATCCCCTGCTTTTGTTTTCCAGTTAATCAACTGAGCAATGTCAAGGGTCAGAAAAACTCACTCACACATATGCCGGGGGGGGGAGACTAGTCTGATCTGT